>NC_136070.1:1151680771-1152324938 GCF_964261635.1 Lissotriton helveticus
GTTAAGAAGTTTTCACAAGGAAAAAGAACGTGATAGTAGAAAGAAAGAGGCAAAGGCTGCTCAAACAATACACATCTGTAATATACCATCTATCTATACAATATGTACACTAGGAAATTAATCATAATCAACTTAGATGACGTAACACACTGTATATATACAGATTAGAGCATTCAAGTTAGCACTTGTTTGAATTTTTAAATTTGGAGAGAGCAGCACTTTGTGAAGGGGCCTACGCGTTTCGAGTCCTATACAATGAGGGGACTCTCATCAGGGCCAAAGGGAATTATCTGGAAAGAAAAATATATATCTCCATGTCAGAATTTAGCTCAAGACCTTTTTGATAAACTTTTTAGCATAAACACCAATTCTCTCGCACAGCTTACCCTACTGGTCTGCAAGGCCACTTTACAGGTGTAGAATGCAGGGACTATTTGAAAATTAGCGTGGTCACACTGAAAAGTAAAGGGCAAAACTTAGCCTCCAGTGTTAACACTAGACAAATACACATTGAAACGTTAAGTGGAACATCAGGGTCTTACCTCGCTGAGTTTAAGCGGACCCCCAGAGTCAGGGACGCAGTGGTTCTCCACTGTCTGATTCAACAAAGTAGACACGGACGAGGACAGGGGGGGGGCTTTTGGCCTGAGGGGAAACCAAATGGCAGTGTGTAAGAGTTTCTGAAACCCACCCAGGTGTACTGACACCCTCGTGTAAAAGAACAGGGTCAGATGGCAAGAAAAAATCACCTCTGCAAAGTCGGCCTCTGGGCTCAGATGGCAGACGTCCCATACGTATTTTGACGAATGCTGAATTATATGCTTGGCTCCTGGAATAGAGACCAAGGCGTTAGTCACCAAATTCCTTTAACAAAACTAACTAGAGGGTAAATAATCACAGCGTTTGTGGCAAAGTAACACCGTACCTAATGGAAGCAAAGTCCTCGTCTCGTTCGGCGTCTCCTGAGCGCTAATCCTTCGCGCATGCGCCGTGGATAGCGGGTCCGGTAATGGTAGTGAGCTAATATAGCGATGTCCACAAGAAACGCTGATCTCTAGCGCATGCGCGCTCGGGTATGTCCAAAGCTAGTGGCGCCAGGACTAGAGACAAGTCCCCGGCGCATGCGTCCTGCATTCTATGGACAGTATTGGGCAACCGGTACTAGTGAGAGGCCTAATTTCAACAGCAATTAAAAATTTATGGAGGCAGACAACGTGGATTTACCTAGCCGTCTCTAGGACAGGATGGTTTAAAGTTTATAAATCTCTGATAGTTCATTCAGGCCAGTGACGGCCGTGTTAAACTTTACAATGAGGAGCGCCTCCCTTTTGGAGAGTCTGGCATCCCAGTCTCCTCCTCTGGGGTCGCACTCCACCTTGGAAATTATGGTCCATTTAAGGTCCTTAATTTGATGGGACAATCTGTTCCAATGGTTTACCAATGGAGCTGTTTCAACCCGATTTTTTAGTCTGGATTTATGCTGAGAAATCCTTTGTCGGGCCTCCTGATTCGTTTTCCCGATATACAGGAGTCCACATGGGCACAAGATTCCGTACACCACATATTTTGATTTGCAATTGCTATGGGTGTCGTGTTTCCATGAGATACCTCTGTGTTGGAACAGAGATCCCTCTATTGTAGACTCGCAGCAAACACAGGTGCCGCATTTGTGGTGCCCTGTGATCGGATTTAACCCCATCATTTGTCTAATGGTGGGAGGTGCTTGTCTCGGAGTAGCTGCTTTTACTACAAAATTGGCGATGCTTTTATCTTTTTTAAAGGCAAAAAGAGGTGGTTCCTTTAAGCATTCCTCAAGGTTCTTCACGAGGTGCCAATTTTGATTTATCACTTTTTTTAGCTGATTGGCATTTGGACAGAACGTTGTGACGCACACCTGACGTTTTAGCTGTGGTTTATTGCGTCGTTCCAGAAGGGTTTCCCTTGGAGTCCAACGTGCCCTTTTCATACAGTTAGAAACCAGTTTCTTAGGGTATCCACGATCACACAGCTTTTTCACTAGATTACTAGCATGATGCTTATAATCGTTATTCATTGCACAATTCCTTCGAATACGAAGGAATTGCCCCAGCGGTAAGTTCTCTCGCAGACTCCTCGGGTGGTTGCTTGAAAACAGAAGGGCTTTATTCCTGTCTGTTGGTTTTACAAAGAGCGATGTTGATAATTTTCCTTCATTTGGAAAGACTTCCACATCCAAAAAGGATATTTTTTCTCTTGACGATGATATGCTAAATTTGATATCCACTGTCCGTGCGTTCAGCCAGTTATAAAAACATTCCAGTTCGTCCTCATTGCCCTTCCACACCATAAAAACATCATCAATGAAGCGTAGCCACGCTCCAATGAGATCTTTAAAGGGGTTATTGTTGTAGACGAAAGTGTCCTCATAGAGAGCCATAAAAAGGACTGCCAATTCTGGGGCGAAGGGACACCCCATCGCTACTCCTTTTATCTGAAAATAGAAGTCCTTACCGAAACAAAAATAATTCTTTTTCAGGGCAAAGGATGCCAGATCGACCAAAAATTTGGTGGGTACCTGTACCGGTCGTGTTCTTAGTTCCAAAAAATAAGTAAGGACTGCTATGGCTTCATCCTGTGGTATCTGGGTATAGAGGGCATTGACATCCAAGGTGACCAAGATGTCCCTACCCTTACAGAATTCAATGGTATCCAGTTTATTAATAAAATCCGTCGTGTCCTGCAGGTACGATTTCACTAGGCTCATGAATTCCTTCAAGAACACGTCGACATATTTAGCGACCGGCTCGAGTAATGAATCACAGCCTGCTACAATCGGTCTCCCGGGGGGTTTGTTGGCGTCTTTGTGTACCTTTGGCAAGATATAAAATAAAGGTATCTTGGGATGTTTTTTCTGTAAAAATTCGAGTTCTTTAGGGCCTACAAAACCTTGGTCATAGCCTTCCCTGATAATCGAGAATAGGTGATTCTGTAATTCAGATGTTGGATCTTTCTGAATTTTCTTATAGCATTCCTGGTTGTTTAATTGCCTTAGGAATTCCTCATTGTAGCTAGTAGTATCCCACACCACTATAGCCCCGCCCTTGTCGGCTTGCTTTATGGTGATAGTGGGATCATTCCTTAAATCTAGAAGAGCTTTTTTCTGTTCTTTTGAGGTGTTAAATTTGATGTATGTTTTTCGCGATTCCATGGCAGAAATCGCAGACAATACAGTTTTTTCAAAAACTAATATCTCCTTTGGTATTTTATGCCCAGGCGGGCAAAAAGCAGATTTATTCCGGAGCCCCGTGACTTCAGGAGTCGCAACACTGGGGTTGCCAGCAAAGAAAGTAGCAAGTCTTAGTTTGCGGCAGAACTCGATAAACTCAGTTTTCATACGAGTAAAATCAGTCCGCTTTGATGGTACGAAAGAGAGTCCCTTGGAAAGGACACTCTCTTCTGCTGCCGTGAGTGATTTGGGTGAGAGGTTGAAAATGGGTGACACTACTGATTTTGATAGTGTTGACGCCGAGTTTTCATTTCCCATCGCACTTTCGCCCTCGGGCGTGTTTGGCCTCTCCCTAAAAAAGAACTCTGAGCATTGGTCTGTTGTTGCTGGTTCTGATTCCATTGTCGGTTCCTATTCTGTCCGCTACTACTATTGTTCCCACTATTGTCACTTTCACCACCTGAAGAGGAGGTGTCTGAGAAAGTGATAAACTGATTTCGTGATCTGCCGCGGTTCCCTGGTAGGAAGCGCCTTGAATCCGGTTTGGTGTAAAAATCAGTTTGTAAAAAGGGGTACACGTTTTCGAGGGAAAAGTTCTTTTTGTCCTTCTCGAACTGGTTGGTTTTCTGAGTCACACTGTAATCTTTGAAGTCTTGTATTTCTTTAGCAACTTTGTCTATTAAGGCCTTAGCATCGACTATCGCAGGATTGCTAAGTATCTCAGATTCAAGTTGGGCTATTTGTTCGAGTTCCTGTCTAGAGATTCTAACAGCTGTCTCTACAGTAAGGACCATGAGGTCTCTACTGCATTTGGTCTCTATTTGACTGAAACCTTTTTTGAATATAGGGTCTTCCGTAAAGATGACCGGAATATTTTTAATTTGAAGACCACCCGGGATCGTACCTTCCCTTAAATGTTGCAGAAGGAAATGACCATGTAGGTCAGTTCTAATTTGTTTTTTTCTCAGCCTAAGTAATTTGTCTGTCTCGTTCTGTGAAGTAGCCGAGACACTGAGGGTCACTGAGGAGAAGACTGGTGGATTGCTCAAAAGGTCTTTTATATGGTCTTCAGAAAAGGCTAGAGTGTCCTTTTCTGCCATGAAGAAATGGAAATGACACAAAAATAACCGAATTGCAACAAAAAGGGGTTCAAACACAAAATGTACGTTTATGTCGGACTCTGGGATCCAGGTATCCCAATTGTCCGCAAAGGAACAAGAAATTAATTCACCTCATTCACAAAAATTGTGACAGACAAGGAAAACTTCGCGAGAATTATCCCGCTATAAACTATATAAACAACGAAGAGTTGGCTCCTAATCAGTTAGGCTGAGCACTTGTACACAATAGACCAAAAGATACGCCAAAACTGATGTGTGAATTCAACACTAAATTTTACTCATAAGGTAGAAAAACTAATTCAAACCTGAGATGTTGCTAGCAAATAGCGATTTATTCATTCAGTTTAAGAGAAATTATTTCAAACACATGTTTGCATTTTATATACAAAACTACACCATTATATCATACAACACTCATTCAACTCGTCATCCATATCACAATCACACAAAATCAGACATCCATATGTACACCGAGTTAAGAAGTTGTCACAAGGAAAAAGAACGTGATAATAGAAAGAAAGAGGCAAAGGCTGCTCAAACAATACACATCTGTAATATACCATCTATCTATACAATATGTACACTAGGAAATTAATCATAATCAACTTAGATGACGTAACACACTGTATATATACAGATTAGAGCATTCAAGTTAGCACTTGTTTGAATTTTTAAATTTGGAGAGAGCAGCACTTTGTGAAGGGGCCTACGCGTTTCGAGTCCTATACAATGAGGGGACTCTCATCAGGGCCAAAGGGAATTATCTGGAAAGAAAAATATATATCTCCATGTCAGAATTTAGCTCAAGACCTTTTTGATAAACTTTTTAGCATAAACACCAATTCTCTCGCACAGCTTACCCTACTGGTCTGCAAGGCCACTTTACAGGTGTAGAATGCAGGGACTATTTGAAAATTAGCGTGGTCACACTGAAAAGTAAAGGGCAAAACTTAGCCTCCAGTGTTAACACTAGACAAATACACATTGAAACGTTAAGTGGAACATCAGGGTCTTACCTCGCTGAGTTTAAGCGGACCCCCGGAGTCAGGGACGCAGTGGTTCTCCACTGTCTGATTCAACAAAGTAGACACGGACGAGGACAGGGGGGGGCTTTTGGCCTGAGGGGAAACCAAATGGCAGTGTGTAAGAGTTTCTGAAACCCACCCAGGTGTACTGACACCCTCGTGTAAAAGAACAGGGTCAGATGGCAAGAAAAAATCACCTCTGCAAAGTCGGCCTCTGGGCTCAGATGGCAGACGTCCCATACGTATTTTGACGAATGCTGAATTATATGCTTGGCTCCTGGAATAGAGACCAAGGCGTTAGTCACCAAATTCCTTTAACAAAACTAACTAGAGGGTAAATAATCACAGCGTTTGTGGCAAAGTAACACCGTACCTAATGGAAGCAAAGTCCTCGTCTCGTTCGGCGTCTCCTGAGCGCTAATCCTTCGCGCATGCGCCGTGGATAGCGGGTCCGGTAATGGTAGTGAGCTAATATAGCGATGTCCACAAGAAACGCTGATCTCTAGCGCATGCGCGCTCGGGTATGTCCAAAGCTAGTGGCGCCAGGACTAGAGACAAGTCCCCGGCGCATGCGTCCTGCATTCTATGGACAGTATTGGGCAACCGGTACTAGTGAGAGGCCTAATTTCAACAGCAATTAAAAATTTATGGAGGCAGACAACGTGGATTTACCTAGCCGTCTCTAGGACAGGATGGTTTAAAGTTTATAAATCTCTGATAGTTCATTCAGGCCAGTGACGGCCGTGTTAAACTTTACAATGAGGAGCGCCTCCCTTTTGGAGAGTCTGGCATCCCAGTCTCCTCCTCTGGGGTCGCACTCCACCTTGGAAATTATGGTCCATTTAAGGTCCTTAATTTGATGGGACAATCTGTTCCAATGGTTTACCAATGGAGCTGTTTCAACCCGATTTTTTAGTCTGGATTTATGCTGAGAAATCCTTTGTCGGGCCTCCTGATTCGTTTTCCCGATATACAGGAGTCCACATGGGCACAAGATTCCGTACACCACATATTTTGATTTGCAATTGCTATGGGTGTCGTGTTTCCATGAGATACCTCTGTGTTGGAACAGAGATCCCTCTATTGTAGACTCGCAGCAAACACAGGTGCCGCATTTGTGGTGCCCTGTGATCGGATTTAACCCCATCATTTGTCTAATGGTGGGAGGTGCTTGTCTCGGAGTAGCTGCTCTTACTACAAAATTGGCGATGCTTTTATCTTTTTTAAAGGCAAAAAGAGGTGGTTCCTTTAAGCATTCCTCAAGGTTCTTCACGAGGTGCCAATTTTGATTTATCACTTTTTTTAGCTGATTGGCATTTGGACAGAACGTTGTGACGCACACCTGACGTTTTAGCTGTGGTTTATTGCGTCGTTCCAGAAGGGTTTCCCTTGGAGTCCAACGTGCCCTTTTCATACAGTTAGAAACCAGTTTCTTAGGGTATCCACGATCACACAGCTTTTTCACTAGATTACTAGCATGATGCTTATAATCGCTGCCGATGTTTTAGAAATTTTGGCGGAAAACCAATTGGATCTCTTTTTTATTACTGAGACCTGGTTAAATGGTTCTTGTGCTCCGGTGGTGGAACTCGCTATTCCGCGTGGTTTCAAGATCACGAGGGCGGACCGCCCACTCTGGAGAGAGGGTGGCGTCGCCGTGATCCACAGGGACCAATGGTTTTCTCCTGTGAGCCCCAAGATGAGCAGGGAGATGTGGAGTTGCTCCATTTTTCCATTGTGCTTAACCCACATTTTACCCTAGGAGGTACTCTGGTGTATCGGCCTCCGGGTAATGTTGGGAATTTTATAGGGGCATTGGAGGAGGTTATAGTGCCTCGTGCCTTAAGATTTGTAAGGTATCTCCTTTTGGGGGATTTTAACATTCATGTGAAAGTCTTGGACTCTATTAAGGCCATTCGCTTGGGTGAAGCTCTAATCATGGCCCATCTCAAACAATGGGTCGATGCCTCAACCCATGTGGGTGGTCACCTTTTAGATCTGGTCTGTTCTAACTTTGATATTGTCATGACTTGCCCTGAGAAGGTGACATGGTCAGACCATGAGTTAATTAGGTTCTCCTGGTCCTTGGACAGAGCTACAGGGGCTGGGGGCATTCCCCCATCTGCACATTTACAGAGGATCAATTTAGCCATCATGACTGACTCTTTATCCCGAAACCGCCCGATATTGACCTCGGAGATCGAGATGGCGGTTAGTGCCTTTAACACATGGGTGGAACAGGGGTCTGCTGCTTCCACCAACAAGGGATGTATTCGCAGGATGCGTTCTACCCCCTCCAAACCATGGTTTTCCCACACCTTACGGGAACTGAAACTTGGATGTAAGAACCTGGAACGGGTTGTGAGGCAAGCTTACACGCCCGAGGCAAGGAGCAATTTGCGTGCGTCTCAAAACAATTATTATGCTGCGATTAGGTCAGCAAAGAGCAGCTATTATGCAGGAAGAATTGAAAAAGCGAATAATAACAGCAAGGACATTTTTTCAATTGTCCAGAGCTTTTTATCGCCATGCGCTGCGCAACCTTTGTTGCCTTCATCCGATCACTGGTGCGAAGAGCTCTCTTCTTTCTTTATAGACAAAATTGCCAAGATCTAAGAGGACCTGCGAGTCGTCTGTGACGGCTTCAAGTCCTCTCCAGCATTACCCTTTTTTTCGGTGCCTAGGTCAGTTGAGCAGTTTGCTGTCTTCTCTCCTTCCACTGAGTCTGACACTCTGGCAGTACTTGAGGCCCTGAAGTCGGGGTCCCCCTCTGACCCATGTCCTGCAAGGGTTCTTGGGGGGGGTGGCTGATACAATATGCAAAGTGGTTACTCAGATTGTTAATCTCTCCTTTTCGTCTGCAACTGTTCCGCTATGCTGGAAGCAAGCCAAACTTCTGCCACTTTTAAAAAAGGCCGGGTTAGATCCGGTTGCCCCTTCCAGCTACCGGCCTATTTCACTGCTGCCAGCCCTGGCGAAAGTTTGTGAGAAGATTGCTTTCAGACAGTTAGACAATTTTATTGAGTCATCTCAGGCTTTGCACCCTGCTCAATCAGTGTTCCGGGCTGCTTATAGCACTGAAACAGCACTGGTTGAGATGTCCGAGGCGATTCGGGAGTCCCTTGATGGATGTGGCAGAGCGGTTCTGATTTTACTAGACCTCTCTGCCGCCTTCGACACGGTGCCCCATGCCCTACTTCTTGCCAGACTAGCTGCCGTTTGCATCTCCGGATCAGCACTTGACTGGCTGACGTCATTTTTGGAAAATAGGACGCAACAGGTCTGGACGCCACCTTACGCCTCCTTGCCTAAAAAACTCACTACAGGAGTCCCACAGGGGTCTACTTTGAGCCCCCTGCTTTTTAATGTTTATTTGACTCCTTTGATTTACTTGGCGGAACAGTTGGGGGCTAAAATAATGGCCTACGCCGACGATACCCAACTTTTATTCACTTGGTCAAAAGATAATTTGGATACGTCGGCGGTTCAGCTTTGCCTATTATCTGTTTTTCGCTGGTTAGCACTTGCCCAGCTCAAGTGTAATGAAGATAAGTCCGAGGTTTTGTTCTATGGTTCCTTTCCCGATAACTTCAGAGACCTCCTATGACCACCAGATTTGCCTTGTCCCAATTCTATGGGTGGCCCAGCTAAGAACTTGGGGGTCTGGTTTGGGAATGATCTTAAGTTTGAGGATCATCTTAAAAAACTTACGGGCGTTTGCTTCGCCACTCTTAAAGCCTTACGCAGGTTTTTCCTCCTCTTCCCGAGAGAGGCCAAAGAGACGGTGTCACGTGCTCTAATACTTTCCAGGCTTGATTATGCGAATGCCCTGTTTAGTGGCTTACCTGCTTATCTGATCCAACGGCTTCAGGTTATTCAAAATGCGGCCGCGCGCCTTCTGTTTCAGCTCCCCAGGAAATCTAGTGTCCGCCCCTACCTACGCAGTCGTCATTGGCTTCCGGTTGCTCACCAGATTTTGTTTAAATCACTGGTTCTCTCCTTTCCTGCGACCCATCAGCTCGGCCCTGCGTACTTGAGGAAAAGGTTTACCTTACATGTCCCGACCCGCTGCCTTCGGTCGGCCAATCAGTGCCAAATGACTGTGCCTAGATTTAGGTACTCTAGACTAGGAGGCCAGTCTATCTCTGTTAGGGCCTCTAGGGCCTGGAACTCTCTTCCTCTGCATCTTAGGGTTGCCCCGACTGTCACTGCCTTCAAGAAAGGGCTGAAACTCATTTGTTTCATATGATCCTATAATTGTCAGCTCTTTTTTTCCACTACCTTCTGCAACCTCACACTCCGCGCCAGGATACTTGCTAGTAATGGAGCGCGATATAAAAGTTTTTATAACATAACATAACATAACATAACCTTCTGATGAACGTGCCCTGATTAATAGGCTGCTTCTGGAATGTGTGAACAATAGCAACACCACTCACAATGCACAGAACAATATCAGAACCTGTTTAACGCTGGAAGCAAACTATTTATCACTAAATCATCAGGCCCGGACTGGCCATAGCGGGCACCGGGCAATCCCCCGGTGCGCCGCACGGGTGGGGCCGGTTTTTGGTCCCTGGGGGCCGTTTTTGTGACAGGGCCGTTTTTGCAGCATAGTTGCAAAATCGGCCCTGTACCAAATTCGGCCGAAAACCGGCCCCGGCAAAGAGCTCGGCCCCCCACAGAGTGGGGAGGGGGTTGCCGGCCGAGCACTTTGCCGGGGCCAGTTGTGGTTCCCAGTCTGGCCCTGTACATCATTGCTGCCACCTGTCACAATGTCATGTATAACACATTTTGCCAATAGAGTCTGCGTACTCAACAGGGAGATGTAGTCTTGTACGGCATTGTCATTGTTACCATTGTAAGCGTGGGTTTAAAATCCCAGCAAGCAAATTGCATAGCTGCCAGTGAAGCATAGTTATGTGTGACACCTGCAGCATGTGAATGTTATTTTGGTTTTGATGAATACTAATATTAATAAAAACAAAGCTACAACCCCCATTTGTGACCACTAGATGCTGGTTTTCTGACTCTGATTGTGCCCTGGGCTCTGCTAACCAGACCCAGGGCCCGTGCTCTGATTAAAAGTAAATGGTAGTTAGGTATAAATACAATTGATACTGACAACCTACCAGAGGTGCCTAGCAACTTCATTGGGACGTGGCGTGCAGTAAAACTCCCCAATGTTTTGCATGCTGCCCTCCCCCTTTTTTTTCCTTTGTTTTACGACAACGAGCAGGAAAGGAAGGTGGTTTACTTCCAGCTTCCGAATCAAGCAGCTCCAGGATTGGTTGAAGCAGGCTAACCCAATGCTCATTTTGAGGCTGGGGGCTTGTACCTGCAATTCATTAACTGTTTAATAGCACTGGGTTTGCAGGCTGTGAAGTGCACATGACAGATCGGTTGGCTGTAGACAGCCGGCCAATCTGTTATGCGCACTTGAAGCTGTCATCCTGAAATAAGCAGAAATCAGTCTGCTCCACCCCCACCATCACACTTGTGCTAGCACGGCCAGTGGAACACAAAATAATAAAATGGTACAGTTCTGCCCATTTTATTACTCTGTGTATGTACCTGCTGTGCTCGTAGCAGGTGGGATGACGTTCCTCCACCTTAATGGAGGAGCCGCCGCTGCAACCTATATATAAGTCCCTAGTATATGGTAGAGCATGTAAGTTTAGAGGATTTAATGCACTTAAGTGTGCACTTCTTTTGCAGGCTGCTTTTAAAAGAAAATTACATGCATATTTGACTTTAGTATTAAAGGTACCTCCAAAGTCTTAAACAGCCCTATTTATACATATAGGTCACTCCTAAGGTCTACCCAAGGTCCCGCCAGGGTAGGGTGCCAGGGACAAATAAGCAGGGACATTTTAAAATATGTTTTATGTGCCCTGGTTAGGTGAAATCTGCCAATTTCGTGTAGCACAATGGGTCCATAGGCTAACGTGGAAATACTTTAATAAAGTATAGCTATTGATAAGAGGGAGCTAAATATATGCTACACATGGTAGTTAGCAAAAAATCCAACAACATGTCTATGTTAGATTTACTGTAACCTTTATAGAAAAGAAGTTATAGAGCCTGCTTTTATTACATGCCAAAATCCAGCCTTACAGCAGCCTCTCCTGGTTTGCCAGCCTTTGACAGGCTAAGCCAACGTTTACTGAGGTGGCAAGTGGCCTGCATAGAGACAAAGGACGGCTGGTGGGAGGAGCTCTGCAGCTGCAGAGCTAAAGGCCACATGGGGGTGGAGTAGCCAAACTGGCCTTCAAAGAGGAAATGACCGTTTGGAAAGGACATAGGCTCACCCCCACAACCTGCACCCCCAGGTAGGCAGGAGCCCCAGTAACTGAATCAGCAGAGGGGCTGGAAAGGGAGTGTCAGGGAAACTTAGCCACGCCAGTGGGATGGCTAAGCCAGATATTAGGCTCCAAGACATAGTGTCTCCCTTTTGTATTTTAAAGGAACAGTGCATTCTGGGCCAAGACTCTGCCACACTTTGGAAGAAGTTGTCATACCTGAGGGTTTAACCCTATACCCCATTGGCCAGGGGTGCCCACCTGCATGTCTCCCAGGAACACTAGAAAAATATGGGAGAGCTGCCCAGCAACTCAGATCCCTGCCTTGAAACTACAAGAAGAAGAAAGGCCACCCTGCTGGGCCCTTGGACTGCACAAGAGAGGTCTGCAGTCATAAGGACATCACCTGCTGCACATTTTGGTCTTCAGCCCACAAAGGTCTTTGCCTTGCTTTGAAAGTTGAAGGAGTTGACTCCCTGAAAGCAACAGATTAAAAGAGCACCACCTGCATCATCTCTAGCAAGAGGAAGACGGCTTTTATGGATTTGGCCAGGTGCATTGTGGGATATGTAGTCCCAACATCTCAAGGAGCAGCTCAGAGCTTCTAGATCATTGGATTGGTGTTGCGGACACTCTGGAATTCCAAAAAGACCTTCTGGAAGAAGTTTCAGCACTTTGGAGAATTTTTGGTAAAAAGCTCCATACGTTGACCAACCTTATGTTAAGAGTCAAGTCACAGTTGTGAAGCCACTTAATGACCCCTGATGTCTTCCATCGCCCACCACGTAAACTCATGGTCTATTTACAGTCGGTCACTAGGCACACACACCACAAGACTCACCACTCCGTACCACGCCGTCCACCATATGTTCTCACAAGTTTTTTCATG
The DNA here is from genome assembly GCF_964261635.1 of Lissotriton helveticus. NCBI lineage: Eukaryota > Metazoa > Chordata > Amphibia > Caudata > Salamandridae > Lissotriton > Lissotriton helveticus. The sequence continues at coordinate 1,151,693,314 of NC_136070.1, forward strand.
TTTTTTCACGTGTTATGTGGTTTCCCTTCTGCACTAGTCCTTTCCCCAGACACTACAGTGTTTGCTCTGAATCAAATGTACCATACTGTGTACCCCATCGTTTGTTCTTGTATCCTTCCAAGCCCTGAGGAGTCACGGGAAGATTGTCCCATAACGCAACGAAACACGTGTCGGCTGGTTCATGTGTTATGAACATAAAGACACCATCCACCACCGAAAGACTTAAAGTTTTATTAATATTTATTGGTCAATTGCTAAGTTTTGTCCTTGCTCACCAGTAGTCAACACCTTTTGACTGTTTATAATTACTTAGAGTGTGCAGGGGCATTCCAGTTTCTATATAATATATTCAACAAAGATGTCTCTTTTACCGTTTCTGCGATAAAGTACCCAGAAGAATTAATCCACCAAGTAGTGTTATAAAACAGAATTGTGTTTGTACATCCTCTCAACTCAATCATGTCCCACCATGTCCCACACTTAGGATATCATTACTCCAAACAATGTTTTTCTAAAATATATTTGTATGAGTATATGAAAACGATAAGCTTTTCCAAATCATGGTGAAGTACCTGATTCGGTGACGATATTATTCATATTTCATAGATTACCAAATTTCAAGTTCTAGTGGAGATTAATTTCGAGCTTCTAGATTAAATTGAGTTTTGTCATTAAATGCAATCATTAGTTTTGAATGATATATCAAATGCAGAGATCATCAGAGAAACATACATGATGAATATGACTTGTTCTACCCAAATTACCTTGAGTGCTGTGAGACACAACATTAAGGAGTCTAATATTAAAGAAAAAATTAATTAAACAAAAGGTTTTTTGTTGCAAATCAAGCACTCTTGTGAACCAGTCATTTCCAATTTCAGAAAGTTATGCAGTTCAGCATCTGTATTACGTGCCCACAGCATCTCAGTTCCCTTCAAAATGATCCATTTCGATTCTGCCTGTCTCAACAGGCGATTCCGATCACCTCCTCTGATGTTAAAGGGGATGTGTTCTATTCCATAGAATCTGAGGTTTTCATAGACACCTTCATGTGTGTTTCAGATATGTTTAGCGATGGCATATGCAAAGTCTTTATTCTTGATTGCCCTTAAGTGTTGAAGGATGAGAAGCTTCAATTTGTTTGCGGTGCTTCCTATGTATTATTTTCCACATTCACATTTAAGGGCTTGTACAACATGGGTGGTGTCACATGTTATCCTTTTCTTGATATTTTTATATTCTCCCAGTTGAGTATCATTTTTTTGTTGATTTAAACCATGTTTGCAGGCTTTGCATTTTGGATACTTGAAGAATCCTTTCGTTTTCAGCCATTGCATTTTGCTGCCACCTTGATCTGTTTTGTGGTAGTGGCTGTGTGTTAGAATATCTCCAAGAGACGGTGCCTTTTTGTATGTTATGTTGAGATGATCCGATGTTATTTCTTTCAGATCCTCATCTTTTCCCAGAATTTTCCAATGGTTCTGGAGAGCATTCCTTATGGTCTTACTGGCAGAATTCTATTGCGTGATATATCTCACTTTGTTCATTTCAGGATCATTATCTGACATTGTGGTTGTTTCTTTGGGATGCAATAAGGTCACTCTTTTCCTTTTCAATGTCCTTGATTTTGCGTTATATAGGACTGCGACAGGATATCCTCTTTGTATGAATCTGGTATATATCAGTTCCAACTGTGTAAGTAAATCTGTTTCTTCCGATTAGTTCCTGCGCACTCTTAAAAATTCACCATATGGAACACTCCATTTTAGGCATCTGGGATGAGCGCTGTTTGCTGACAAAATGCTATTACATGCTGTGGCTTTGCGAAACAGAGTAGTGCTTACTTTTTGATCTTTTATATAGATGTGTAGATCTAGGTAGTCAATCTCTGTTTTGTTAACATTATAGGTGAACTGTAGCTGGAACATGTTTTTGTTAATATTCTTAAGGAAGGAATTAATTTTCTCTGTGTTTCCCTCCCAAATTAAAAACAGGTTGTCTATATAACACACCAAAAGTACAATGTTCTCCATCACTTGTTTATTTTCGTCAGACCAGATCTGTTCTGCCTCCCACAAGCCCATAGTGAGATTTGCATATGTGGGCCAAATGAAGTCCCCATAGGTGTACCCCTACTTTGTCTGTAGAATTTTTTGTCAAAAATAAAAGTGTTGTTTGTGAGGCAAAAGTGTAACATCTCCAGTAACATGTTTGTTTGTTGTAACACATTTAAAGATCTTGACCAAAGGAAGGATTCACAGGATTTAATTCCATCTTCATGCCTGTTCAAAGTGTACAATGATACCACATCTATGGTTATCATTGTATAATCATCCTTCCAAGGGATGTTGGCAATACTGTTCAGGAAATCCACGGAGTCTCGGATGTACAATGGTAAGTTTTGTACATAAGGGAACAAGAAAATGTCCAGAAATCTTGAAGTATTTTCTAGAAGGGATCCACATGAACTAACAATTGGACGCCCTGGCGGATTGTCCATACTTTTATGTACTTTTGGTACTAAATATATAGTTGGTATGACCGGATGTTCTGTCATAAGATAGTCCAACTCATCCCCGCTCAATAAGCCAACTTGATGCCAGTCAAGTAGCATCTTATGGAATTTGTATTTGATTATTTTGTGGGATCTTCTTTTAGTCTTTCATAGTTTGCTGGATCATTCAATTGTCGTTTTACTTCCATGTGATATTTCTGGATATCCATGACTACGATGTTTCCTCCTTTATCGGAGGGTTTTATAACTATACTTCCATCTGAAGTTAGATCATTAAGTGCCCATCTATATATATATATATATATATAGACCATGCTGTCGAAATGCGTCAGTCAATAAATACTTAAAAATTCTTCTTTTCAAATCCTCAGTGCGATTATTCTTGCATCTTGTAGCATGAGGCAGCTTTGATATTACAAAAAAATATATATATATGTATATATATTACTTACTGGCGGTCGCCAGTAGGTAGTTATAGTTAGAACCTAGTTTCTATAGGAAATGCATTTTTTGATTTGCTAATAACTTCGCGAAATTCTCAACAACAAAAAAAGTCCATTCCGGTCAGGTTCTATCCTGTAATTTTGCAGTGATTCGTCAAGGAGGGGATGAGAAAAAAGGGGGGGTCCAAAAATGTGTTTTCCCTATGTTAATTTTTATAGGAAATTTTGCGATGGGCTACAGCCCGAACGGCTGAACAGAATTACCCCAAATTTGTCAAAAAGGTAGTGCTTGAATAAGAAAGCTACCTTTTATTTAAATGGTGTAAATCCGTTCAGTAGTTGCAGAGACATTCAAAAAATAAAAGTTTCTATATCTGGGCGGAGCCTAACTGCTGAGCACGAGCTTCACTGTGATAGACTGCCAACACTCCAAACCAGGAAGTGTTGGCAGCCATCTTGTGACTCTGTAGAAGCAAGTCACCAGAAAACAGAGAAGCAAAGATATAAAACAAGAGCAAGGGGCAGGGTAGAAACACCCTGACCCCTAGGTCTGGTCAGGGGGTCACCAAAAAAAGCATTTTTTAAAACAATTTAGGCGCAATTTGTGCTGGGGTCACGGGTACCCGCGTTTTATTTTAATGAGGCCACCGGGTGGGCTAGATCCTGGGGACATTACCTAAAAAATAATAGCGGGCATGCTGGGGCTGCAGGGGCCCACTGAGGCCCCCGCAGCCCCGGGGCTTCACTCATGTTGGGAGGGGGGCCATGCAGCCCCCCTCCTAGAGCCCTCCATGTGCTTATAACTTTGGCGTACTTTGACGAATCTTTATGAAATTTTCCAAAAAGTTTCTCTTTTTTGATCAGCTCCTACCTTCAGGGGTGATTGGTCAAGTGGGGGCTGAGAAAAAAATGGGGGTCTCAAAACGTGTTTTCTCAATGCAATTTCCATTGGAAACTTTAGACAAGGCTACAGGTCAAATTGCTGAACGGAATTACGCCAAGTTTGGCAGGGAGAAAGGTCTTGGTCCAGAAAGCACGCTTTTGTTTAAATGGCGTAAATCCGTTCAGTAGTTTTTGAGAAATATCGAATTTTACAGATATCAATATTTAAGAATCTTGAGATCTGATTGGCTGAGGGGTTATGAGCATGGCTGAGAACGGTTGAAACTAGGAAGTGTTGTCAGCCATTTTGTGACTCAGTCGAAAGGAGTAGGGGAAAAAAAGAGAAAAATTGTATAAAACGGTATAGTAGGAACACTGTGGAGTTACTTTAAGCAGTCTGTACGGTGCAAAGGCAGGGAGTTTGAATGTTGCATTGGCGGTGTAAATCTCGTTCGCAGAACAACGGTGCACGGTATTGTGGCAAAGTTGCATAGACTCTGGAAAGCCCATTGGGAAAACAATGTGCCGTATTGCGAGAAGCAGTGTGTATGGTGCACACACTGGTAGTGTGAATGTTGAGTAGGACGTGGAAATCACTTCCGCAAAACAACGATGCGCCGTATTGCAGAAATGTTGAGTAGGCTGTGGGCATTATATCGGGAAAACAACAATGCGCCATTTTGTGGCCTTCCTTTAATATAATGCGGAGTGATGTTTACTTATAATGCAGTGTTCACTTTTATCACGGATAGTGTCACTTTGTTACAGGAAATGTAATAATATGTTGGAGGGCGTGTTCTCTAGCTGTGGGCGGAAAAAAATTAATGTTTAATTGGCTGAGGTCTTTCAACAACAAGCTTAATGTTCATTGGCTGTGAACCATTGAAAGTATAAGTGTTGCCAGCCATTCACTTCCCGTCCGTGGTGTAGCAAAGACATCTGATTTGCTCACATGTTCTAAGGAGGTCCTTCCAGAGCTTAATGTTCATTGGTTGCGAACCATTGAAAGTAGAAGTAATGCCAGCCATTCCCTTCCCCTCCGCGGAGAAGGAGGGACATCTGATTGGCTGACGTGTTCTAAGGAGGAGCTTCCAGAGCTTAATGTTGATTGTTTGTGAAGTGTTGTCAGCGATTCCTTCCCCCTCCGCGGAGTATTAGGGACATCTCAGTGTTCCAAGTACAAGTTTGCTCCTTATTGGGTGGGAACGGTTCACTGTTGTCATCCATTTTGTGACGCACTCCAAAGGAGTACGGGAAAACAAAGTAGTAGAGGGGAGGGGAGATACACTATTAACTCTATACAGTGGTCACAAGATGGTGGACAGGGATTGTGAAGGTAACATTTTTCTAAATATATTTTAAGGACCATTTATATAATTGCCATGGGGTGTACAAATCACAGCGGAAAAATAACAGAGTGTCTTGCGATCTTCTTTTTATCAAGTTTGTGGGTGGGATACTTCCCAGGAGCACTATTAACTTATAATGTAGTGTTTACTTTTCTGACCGGGAGGTGTGGTTGTGCACCAAAGATTTCAGTCTACATTTCAAACTGTTTTTATTAAGCAATTACAAATAAACTTTCTTCAGAAACTGACGCTGTATATATCAAAGGGGTCACAAATAAAAATGGAATTTCATAAAATATCACTTAAGCATGGGCACACCCTCCTTTTTTTCAGCTATAGTTTGTAAAAGTATTGCCCCATAGTCTTGATAATATAAGAGGGCTTGTGTTACTTTTAGATAATGTAGAAAATAAGTGCTACAAGAAACACTACACTATCTGAGGTCAGAAGAACAAGTAATAAACAGTTAAACACAAATGACTTCATATTACATAGAAATGTATGCGTTATCATTGTTTGAAATTTCAATTCTATAGAATTCAGGAACGTTCTGTTGTAGTGCTTAGAGGTTGCTCACTGTTTCGCTAACAAATCACGTACTCTTTTAAGAGTATATAGGACAGTACCATTATAATGTACAGTACTGGTACTATATAACCTATAGGGAGAAGGTAAGATCAGGTGGTGGCAGGACCTGATAACCCGCTCGGGTACTGTAGCAGCGCGGGGGCATTATTTTTCACTGTGCTATTTTTAATTGTGTTTGGTATTACGCTGGCAGTTCCTGCATGAATACTATGTAGGCGCTGGTTCTTTTCACTCATTTGCTCTTTTGCACTGCGTTGAGCTCTATTTTTAAAATATAACTTTATTTTAACTTACACTTCCTTCTGTGGTCTTCCCTGCCCCGGTCCACCGCGGCTGTTTGTGCCGATTGTGTGGAGGGCAGGGCCCCATCTTTGGTGTGTCCCGAAGCGCGGTTGGACCGAAGTTAGCAGTCCAGCTGGTCGTGGGAGCACTCCATAAAACGGCCGACTGCTCAGGGCTCGCGGCGGTAAGATCAGGTGGTGGCAGGTCCTGACAAAACGCTGGGGGTACTGTGGCAGCGCGGGGGCATTATTTTTCACTGTGCTATTTTTAATTGTATTTGGTATTACACAGGCAGCTCCTGCATGATTACTATGTAGGCGTTGGTTCTTTCCACTCATTTGCTGTTTTGCACTGCATTGAGCTCTATTTTTTAAAATATAACTTTATTTTAACTTACACTTCCTTCTGTGGTCTCCCCTGCCCCGGTCCACCGCGGCTGTCCGTGCCGTTTGTGTGGAGGGCAGGGCGCCATCTTTGGTGTGTCACGAAGCGTGGTTGGACCGAAGTTAGCGGTCCAGCTGGTCGTGGGAGCACGCCATGAAAACGCACATGTGTTCCCGAGCATGCAGCGAACGCGCGCAGCGGGCGCGCCGCTGGCGCGCCAAAGGCAAGCCCCTCTGTGCCTCTCCGCACCCCTAAAGCGCACAGCACTAGCAATGCTGGCCGATTTGCGGCTGGGGACGGGGTTGGTAGGAGATCTTTTAATCGTGAGGAACTCCTAAGGTTAGACACTACGTCCTGTAATGAAGGTAGTCATTGGACAGTCCTACATAGTCTTTCCAGGACTTGCCCTTCCTGTCACTTCTGCTTTCAAACTATGCAGCCTGCTCTCTCACCTCATGTAGTACGAGGGACTAAGATTCGGGCAGCTCTCATCAATGCACGTTCAATGGCCAAGCATGCCCCTGACGTGCATGAGCTGATCATAGATGAACAGATTGATCTTTTTTTCATTACTGAAACCTGGCTGAACGAATCTTGTGCACCAGTGGTAGAACTAGCTATCCCACTGGGCTTTCAAAATTGCCAGAGTTGATCGTAAGTCTGGTAGAGGGGGAGGCGTTGCTGTGGTGTTCAGGGATGAATTTTCCGGGGAGCTTCAGGACGGTGAGGCTTTGAAGTTCTCACTGGTTATGTCCCCCCACTTTACGCTAGGCGGTATTTTGGTCTACCGCCCCCCCTGGCCCTCCTGGCGTTTAAAAAAATCTCTCGACGATGTTATCGCCTCGCAGGTGCTTCATTTTCCCAAGTTATTGATGTTAGGAGATTTTAATATCCACCTGGACAGCCCGTAGGCTCCGGGGACCAGGAATCTGCTGGATACCTGTAATTTTGCCCATCTGACCCAGTGGGTCAGGGGTGCTACACACAAATGCGGTCATCTGATCGACATAGTCTGCTCCAACTTCGATCTTTCTGGTACGGACCCCATGCCTGTCACATGGTCAGATCCTTTTCTGATCAGGTTCTCATGGGATATTGGTAAACCACTCCCCTTCCCCCCACTGTCAATGTGCCCTCTGCCTCAGAAGATTAATTTCCTGGCACTGTCTAAAGCACTGTAGTTGCAAATAAAGGTTTCTATATCTGGGCGGAGCCTAACTGCTGAGCACGAGCTTCACTGTGATAGACTGCCAACACTCCAAACCAGGAAGTGTTGGCAGCCATCTTGTGACTCTGTAGAAGCAAGTCACCAGAAAACAGAGAAGCAAAGATATAAAACAAGAGCAAGGGGCAGGGTAGAAACACCCTGACCCCTAGGTCTGGTCAGGGGGTCACCAAAAAAAGCATTTTTTAAAACAATTTAGGCGCAATTTGTGCTGGGGTCACGGCTACCCGCGTTTTATTTTAATGAGGCCACCGGGTGGGCTAGATCCTGGGGACATTACCTAAAAAATAATAGCGGGCATGCTGGGGCTGCAGGGGCCCACTGAGGCCCCCACAGCCCCGGGGCTTCACTCATGTTGGGAGGGGGGCCATGCAGCCCCCCTCCTAGAGCCCTCCATGTGCTTATAACTTTGGCGTACTTTGACGAATCTTTATGAAATTTTCCAAAAAGTTTCTCTTTTTTGATCAGCTCCTACCTTCAGGGGTGATTGGTCAAGTGGGGGCTGAGAAAAAAATGGGGGTCTCAAAACGTGTTTTCTCAATGCAATTTCCATTGGAAACTTTAGACAAGGCTACAGGTCAAATTGCTGAAGGGAATTACGCCAAGTTTGGCAGGGAGAAAGGTCTTGGTCCAGAAAGCACGCTTTTGTTTAAATGGCGTAAATCCGTTCAGTAGTTTTTGAGAAATATCGAATTTTACAGATATCAATATTTAAGAATCTTGAGATCTGATTGGCTGAGGGGTTACGAGCATGGCTGAGAACGGTTGAAACTAGGAAGTGTTGTCAGCCATTTTGTGACTCAGTCGAAAGGAGTAGGGGAAAAAAAGAGAAAAATTGTATAAGACGGTATAGTAGGAACACTGTGGAGTTACTTTAAGCAGTCTGTACGGTGCAAAGGCAGGGAGTTTGAATGTTGCATTGGCGGTGTAAATCTCGTTCGCAGAACAACGGTGCACGGTATTGTGGCAAAGTTGCATAGACTCTGGAAAGCCCATTGGGAAAACAATGTGCCGTATTGCGAGAAGCAGTGTGTATGGTGCACACACTGGTAGTGTGAATGTTGAGTAGGACGTGGAAATGACTTCCGCAAAACAACGATGCGCCGTATTGCAGAAATGTTGAGTAGGCTCTGGGCATTATATCGGGAAAACAACAATGCGCCATTTTGCGGCCTTCCTTTAATATAATGCGGAGTGATGTTTACTTATAATGCAGTGTTCACTTTTATCACGGATAGTGTCACTTTGTTACAGGAAATGTAATATTATGTTGGAGGGCGTGTTCTCTAGCTGTGGGCGGAAAAAAATTAATGTTTAATTGGCTGAAGTCTTTCAACAACAAGCTTAATGTTCATTGGCTGTGAACCATTGAAAGTATAAGTGTTGCCAGCCATTCACTTCCCATCCGTGGTGTAGCAAAGACATCTGATTTGCTCACATGTTCTAAGGAGGTCCTTCCAGAGCTTAATGTTCATTGGTTGCGAACCATTGAAAGTAGAAGTAATGCCAGCCATTCCCTTCCCCTCCGCGGAGAAGGAGGGACATCTGATTGGCTGACGTGTTCTAAGGAGGAGCTTCCAGAGCTTAATGTTGATTGTTTGTGAAGTGTTGTCAGCGATTCCTTCCCCCTCCGCGGAGTATTAGGGACATCTCAGTGTTCCAAGTACAAGTTTGCTCCTTATTGGGTGGGAACGGTTCACTGTTGTCATCCATTTTGTGACGCACTCCAAAGGAGTACGGGAAAACAAAGTAGTAGAGGGGAGGGGAGATACACTATTAACTCTATACAGTGGTCACAAGATGGTGGACAGGGATTGTGAAGGTAACATTTTTCTAAATATATTTTAAGGACCATTTATATAATTGCCATGGGGTGTACAAATCACAGCGGAAAAATAACAGAGTGTCTTGCGATCTTCTTTTTATCAAGTTTGTGGGTGGGATACTTCCCAGGAGCACTATTAACTTATAATGTAGTGTTTACTTTTCTGACCGGGAGGTGTGGTTGTGCACCAAAGATTTCAGTCTACATTTCAAACTGTTTTTATTAAGCAATTACAAATAAACTTTCTTCAGAAACTGACGCTGTATATATCAAAGGGGTCACAAATAAAAATGGAATTTCATAAAATATCACTTAAGCATGGGCACACCCTCCTTTTTTTCAGCTATAGTTTGTAAAAGTATTGCCCCATAGTCTTGATAATATAAGAGGGCTTGTGTTACTTTTAGATAATGTAGAAAATAAGTGCTACAAGAAACACTACACTATCTGAGGTCAGAAGAACAAGTAATAAACAGTTAAACACAAATGACTTCATATTACATAGAAATGTATGCGTTATCATTGTTTGAAATTTCAATTCTATAGAATTCAGGAACGTTCTGTTGTAGTGCTTAGAGGTTGCTCACTGTTTCGCTAACAAATCACGTACTCTTTTAAGAGTATATAGGACAGTACCATTATAATGTACAGTACTGGTACTATATAACCTATAGGGAGAAGGTAAGATCAGGTGGTGGCAGGACCTGATAACCCGCTCGGGTACTGTAGCAGCGCGGGGGCATTATTTTTCACTGTGCTATTTTTAATTGTGTTTGGTATTACGCTGGCAGTTCCTGCATGAATACTATGTAGGCGCTGGTTCTTTTCACTCATTTGCTCTTTTGCACTGCGTTGAGCTCTATTTTTAAAATATAACTTTATTTTAACTTACACTTCCTTCTGTGGTCTTCCCTGCCCCGGTCCACCGCGGCTGTTCGTGCCGATTGTGTGGAGGGCAGGGCCCCATCTTTGGTGTGTCCCGAAGCGCGGTTGGACCGAAGTTAGCAGTCCAGCTGGTCGTGGGAGCACTCCATAAAACGGCCGACTGCTCAGGGCTCGCGGCGGTAAGATCAGGTGGTGGCAGGTCCTGACAAAACGCTGGGGGTACTGTGGCAGCGCGGGGGCATTATTTTTCACTGTGCTATTTTTAATTGTATTTGGTATTACACAGGCAGCTCCTGCATGATTACTATGTAGGCGCTGGTTCTTTCCACTCATTTGCTGTTTTGCACTGCATTGAGCTCTATTTTTTAAAATATAACTTTATTTTAACTTACACTTCCTTCTGTGGTCTCCCCTGCCCCGGTCCACCGCGGCTGTCCGTGCCGTTTGTGTGGAGGACAGGGCGCCATCTTTGGTGTGTCACGAAGCGTGGTTGGACCGAAGTTAGCGGTCCAGCTGGTCGTGGGAGCACGCCATGAAAACGCACATGTGTTCCCGAGCATGCAGCGAACGCGCGCAGCGGGCGCGCCGCTGGCGCGCCAAAGGCAAGCCCCTCTGTGCCTCTCCGCACCCCTAAAGCGCACAGCACTAGCAATGCTGGCCGATTTGCGGCTGGGGACGGGGTTGGTAGGAGATCTTTTAATCGTGAGGAACTCCTAAGGTTAGACACTACGTCCTGTAATGAAGGTAGTCATTGGACAGTCCTACATAGTCTTTCCAGGACTTGCCCTTCCTGTCACTTCTGCTTTCAAACTATGCAGCCTGCTCTCTCACCTCATGTAGTACGAGGGACTAAGATTCGGGCAGCTCTCATCAATGCACGTTCAATGGCCAAGCATGCCCCTGACGTGCATGAGCTGATCATAGATGAACAGATTGATCTTTTTTTCATTACTGAAACCTGGCTGAACGAATCTTGTGCACCAGTGGTAGAACTAGCTATCCCACTGGGCTTTCAAAATTGCCAGAGTTGATCGTAAGTCTGGTAGAGGGGGAGGCGTTGCTGTGGTGTTCAGGGATGAATTTTCCGGGGAGCTTCAGGACGGTGAGGCTTTGAAGTTCTCACTGGTTATGTCCCCCCACTTTACGCTAGGCGGTATTTTGGTCTACCGCCCCCCCTGGCCCTCCTGGCGTTTAAAAAAATCTCTCGACGATGTTATCGCCTCGCAGGTGCTTCATTTTCCCAAGTTATTGATGTTAGGAGATTTTAATATCCACCTGGACAGCCCGTAGGCTCCGGGGACCAGGAATCTGCTAGATACCTGTAATTTTGCCCATCTGACCCAGTGGGTCAGGGGTGCTACACACAAATGCGGTCATCTGATCGACATAGTCTGCTCCAACTTCGATCTTTCTGGTACGGACCCCATGCCTGTCACATGGTCAGATCCTTTTCTGATCAGGTTCTCATGGGATATTGGTAAACCACTCCCCTTCCCCCCACTGTCAATGTGCCCTCTGCCTCAGAAGATTAATTTCCTGGCACTGTCTAAAGCACTGTAGTTGCAAATAAAAGTTTCTATATCTGGGCGGAGCCTAACTGCTGAGCACGAGCTTCACTGTGATAGACTGCCAACACTCCAAACCAGGAAGTGTTGGCAGCCATCTTGTGACTCTGTAGAAGCAAGTCACCAGAAAACAGAGAAGCAAAGATATAAAACAAGAGCAAGGGGCAGGGTAGAAACACCCTGACCCCTAGGTCTGGTCAGGGGGTCACCAAAAAAAGCATTTTTTAAAACAATTTAGGCGCAATTTGTGCTGTGGTCACGGCTACCCGCGTTTTATTTTAATGAGGCCACCGGGTGGGCTAGATCCTGGGGACATTACCTAAAAAATAATAGCGGGCATGCTGGGGCTGCAGGGGCCCACTGAGGCCCCCACAGCCCCGGGGCTTCACTCATGTTGGGAGGGGGGCCATGCAGCCCCCCTCCTAGAGCCCTCCATGTGCTTATAACTTTGGCGTACTTTGACGAATCTTTATGAAATTTTCCAAAAAGTTTCTCTTTTTTGATCAGCTCCTACCTTCAGGGGTGATTGGTCAAGTGGGGGCTGAGAAAAAAATGGGGGTCTCAAAACGTGTTTTCTCAATGCAATTTCCATTGGAAACTTTAGACAAGGCTACAGGTCAAATTGCTGAAGGGAATTACGCCAAGTTTGGCAGGGAGAAAGGTCTTGCTCCAGAAAGCACGCTTTTGTTTAAATGGCGTAAATCCGTTCAGTAGTTTTTGAGAAATATCGAATTTTACAGATATCAATATTTAAGAATCTTGAGATCTGATTGGCTGAGGGGTTACGAGCATGGCTGAGAACGGTTGAAACTAGGAAGTGTTGTCAGCCATTTTGTGACTCAGTCGAAAGGAGTAGGGGAAAAAAAGAGAAAAATTGTATAAGACGGTATAGTAGGAACACTGTGGAGTTACTTTAAGCAGTCTGTACGGTGCAAAGGCAGGGAGTTTGAATGTTGCATTGGCGGTGTAAATCTCGTTCGCAGAACAACGGTGCACGGTATTGTGGCAAAGTTGCATAGACTCTGGAAAGCCCATTGGGAAAACAATGTGCCGTATTGCGAGAAGCAGTGTGTATGGTGCACACACTGGTAGTGTGAATGTTGAGTAGGACGTGGAAATGACTTCCGCAAAACAACGATGCGCCGTATTGCAGAAATGTTGAGTAGGCTCTGGTCATTATATCGGGAAAACAACAATGCGCCATTTTGCGGCCTTCCTTTAATATAATGCGGAGTGATGTTTACTTATAATGCAGTGTTCACTTTTATCACGGATAGTGTCACTTTGTTACAGGAAATGTAATATTATGTTGGAGGGCGTGTTCTCTAGCTGTGGGCGGAAAAAAATTAATGTTTAATTGGCTGAGGTCTTTCAACAACAAGCTTAATGTTCATTGGCTGTGAACCATTGAAAGTATAAGTGTTGCCAGCCATTCACTTCCCGTCCGTGGTGTAGCAAAGACATCTGATTTGCTCACATGTTCTAAGGAGGTCCTTCCAGAGCTTAATGTTCATTGGTTGCGAACCATTGAAAGTAGAAGTAATGCCAGCCATTCCCTTCCCCTCCGCGGAGAAGGAGGGACATCTGATTGGCTGACGTGTTCTAAGGAGGAGCTTCCAGAGCTTAATGTTGATTGTTTGTGAAGTGTTGTCAGCGATTCCTTCCCCCTCCGCGGAGTATTAGGGACATCTCAGTGTTCCAAGTACAAGTTTGCTCCTTATTGGGTGGGAACGGTTCACTGTTGTCATCCATTTTGTGACGCACTCCAAAGGAGTACGGGAAAACAAAGTAGTAGAGGGGAGGGGAGATACACTATTAACTCTATACAGTGGTCACAAGATGGTGGACAGGGATTGTGAAGGTAACATTTTTCTAAATATATTTTAAGGACCATTTATATAATTGCCATGGGGTGTACAAATCACAGCGGAAAAATAACAGAGTGTCTTGCGATCTTCTTTTTATCAAGTTTGTGGGTGGGATACTTCCCAGGAGCACTATTAACTTATAATGTAGTGTTTACTTTTCTGACCGGGAGGTGTGGTTGTGCACCAAAGATTTCAGTCTACATTTCAAACTGTTTTTATTAAGCAATTACAAATAAACTTTCTTCAGAAACTGACGCTGTATATATCAAAGGGGTCACAAATAAAAATGGAATTTCATAAAATATCACTTAAGCATGGGCACACCCTCCTTTTTTTCAGCTATAGTTTGTAAAAGTATTGCCCCATAGTCTTGATAATATAAGAGGGCTTGTGTTACTTTTAGATAATGTAGAAAATAAGTGCTACAAGAAACACTACACTATCTGAGGTCAGAAGAACAAGTAATAAACAGTTAAACACAAATGACTTCATATTACATAGAAATGTATGCGTTATCATTGTTTGAAATTTCAATTCTATAGAATTCAGGAACGTTCTGTTGTAGTGCTTAGAGGTTGCTCACTGTTTCGCTAACAAATCACGTACTCTTTTAAGAGTATATAGGACAGTACCATTATAATGTACAGTACTGGTACTATATAACCTATAGGGAGAAGGTAAGATCAGGTGGTGGCAGGACCTGATAACCCGCTCGGGTACTGTAGCAGCGCGGGGGCATTATTTTTCACTGTGCTATTTTTAATTGTGTTTGGTATTACGCTGGCAGTTCCTGCATGAATACTATGTAGGCGCTGGTTCTTTTCACTCATTTGCTCTTTTGCACTGCGTTGAGCTCTTTTTTTAAAATATAACTTTATTTTAACTTACACTTCCTTCTGTGGTCTTCCCTGCCCCGGTCCACCGCGGCTGTTCGTGCCGATTGTGTGGAGGGCAGGGCCCCATCTTTGGTGTGTCCCGAAGCGCGGTTGGACCGAAGTTAGCAGTCCAGCTGGTCGTGGGAGCACTCCATAAAACGGCCGACTGCTCAGGGCTCGCGGCGGTAAGATCAGGTGGTGGCAGGTCCTGACAAAACGCTGGGGGTACTGTGGCAGCGCGGGGGCATTATTTTTCACTGTGCTATTTTTAATTGTATTTGGTATTACACAGGCAGCTCCTGCATGATTACTATGTAGGCGCTGGTTCTTTCCACTCATTTGCTGTTTTGCACTGCATTGAGCTCTATTTTTTAAAATATAACTTTATTTTAACTTACACTTCCTTCTGTGGTCTCCCCTGCCCCGGTCCACCGCGGCTGTCCGTGCCGTTTGTGTGGAGGGCAGGGCGCCATCTTTGGTGTGTCACGAAGCGTGGTTGGACCGAAGTTAGCGGTCCAGCTGGTCGTGGGAGCACGCCATGAAAACACACATGTGTTCCCGAGCATGCAGCGAACGCGCGCAGCGGGCGCGCCGCTGGCGCGCCAAAGGCAAGCCCCTCTGTGCCTCTCCGCACCCCTAAAGCGCACAGCACTAGCAATGCTGGCCGATTTGCGGCTGGGGACGGGGTTGGTAGGAGATCTTTTAATCGTGAGGAACTCCTAAGGTTAGACACTACGTCCTGTAATGAAGGTAGTCATTGGACAGTCCTACATAGTCTTTCCAGGACTTGCCCTTCCTGTCACTTCTGCTTTCAAACTATGCAGCCTGCTCTCTCACCTCATGTAGTACGAGGGACTAAGATTCGGGCAGCTCTCATCAATGCACGTTCAATGGCCAAGCATGCCCCTGACGTGCATGAGCTGATCATAGATGAACAGATTGATCTTTTTTTCATTACTGAAACCTGGCTGAACGAATCTTGTGCACCAGTGGTAGAACTAGCTATCCCACTGGGCTTTCAAAATTGCCAGAGTTGATCTTAAGTCTGGTAGAGGGGGAGGCGTTGCTGTGGTGTTCAGGGATGAATTTTCCGGGGAGCTTCAGGACGGTGAGGCTTTGAAGTTCTCACTGGTTATGTCCCCCCACTTTACGCTAGGCGGTATTTTGGTCTACCGCCACCCCTGGCACTCCTGGCGTTTAAAAAAATCTCTCGACGATGTTATCGCCTCGCGGGTGCTTCATTTTCCCAAGTTTTTGATGTTAGGAGATTTTAATATCCACCTGGACAGCCCGTAGGCTCCGGGGACCAGGAATCTGCTGGATACCTGTAATTTTGCCCATCTGACCCAGTGGGTCAGGGGTGCTACACACAAATGCGGTCATCTGATCGACATAGTCTGCTCCAACTTCGATCTTTCTGGTACGGACCCCATGCCTGTCACATGGTCAGATCCTTTTCTGATCAGGTTCTCATGGGATATTGGTAAACCACTCCCCTTCCCCCCACTGTCAATGTGCCCACTGCCTCAGAAGATTAATTTCCTGGCACTGTCTAAAGCACTGTCATCAGTCTGACCGGCAGCAGCCCAAGATCTTGAAGGAGCAGTGGAGAGTTTCTCTGCCTAGATTATCCAGGGGGTTAGCTCTTTACCTAAGCCCTATTCCAGATGTCAACCTCGCGGTACACCCTCTAAACCTTGGTTCACGGATTCCCTCAAAGAACTTAAGCTAGGGTGTAAAAAGTTTGATCGGCGCTGGCGACGCGGGTACTGTCCTTTAGCCAAGGCGGCACTTCGCGCCGCTCAGCAGGTTTACTATGCAGCCATTAAGAAAGCTAAAGGCAATTTTTACGCAGAGAGAATTGCCAGAGCTAATAATAACAGCAAAGAAATGTTTTCCATTGTTCGCAGCTTTCTGTCCCCTCGCGCAGAACAAACAAGCTTCCCTATCTCATCACAATGGTGTGAAGATCTTTCTACCTTTTTTATTGATAAGATCCAAAAGATCAAAGAAAGCCCAGGGACTGCCTCCCAAGAGCAGAGGTCTCTTCTTTTGCCTTCTCTTCCTTGCTCTAGAGCACCTATCCAGCTTTTTTCACAGTTCATGCCTGCTGAGGGGTGGTTGATTTTATTAGAACTCTCTGCCGCCTTCGACATGGTACCCCACCAGCAACTCCTCGCCCGATTGTCTGCTATCGGCATTGTGGGCCTGGCTTGGGACTGGGTTAAATCCTTTCTTGATAACCGCACCCAACAGGTGTGGATGCCGCCTTTTTCATCATCAGTAAGTAAACTGTCCACGGGGGTCCCGCAGGGGTCTACACTTAGCCCCTTGCTTTTTAATATTTATTTGACACCTCTGATCTTCCTGGCTGAGGAGCTGGGTGCCAAAATAATGGCTCATGCCGATGACACTCAGCTCCTATTTACTTGGAAGGACTCCGATCTTCAAACTGACATTGCTCATAAGTGCCTTTCATCAGTATTCTCCTGGCTGGCTAATGCTAGACTCAAATGCAATGAAGACAAGTCAGAGGTGCTCCTTTATGGCCAGTTTCCTCCTACCTTCAGAGAGACACTCTGGCCCCCTGAGTTTCCGCACACTAAGTCTGAGGGTTGGCCTGCTAAGAACCTAGGAATATGGTTTGGGGAAGATCTGTGTTTCCATGGTCAAATTAAAAAACTTACAGGAGTCTGCTTTGGCTCTCTTAAAGCCCTGAGGCGATTCTTTCCTTTGCTGCCACACACTGCTAGGGAAATGGTTGCCCAGGTGCTTATTTATTCTTTCCCTCCTAGATTATGCTAATGCTCTTTACATTGGTATACCGGGCTATGTCCTAGGAAAACTTTAGGTTATACAAAATGCAGTGGCTAGACTCCTGTTCAATATCCCGAGGAGCTCTAATGTCCGGCAGCAGCTCAGGGACCTTCATTGGCTTCCCATGGCCCAGCGCGTACATTTTAAAGCATTGACCATGATTCACAAAGCACTCTACAGTTCTGGCCCTGTCTACATCAGAACGCGGTTTGCATTCTATTTGCCTAGGCGACCTTTGCATTCTTATCTCCAACGTCTGCTGGTGGTCCCTAGGTTCTGTCGGTCGCGGATCAGTCCATAGCGGTTAAAGCAGCCGTGTTGTGGAATGCTCTTCCAGCTGACCTCCAGCACACTCAGGATTTCCGTATCTTGAAAAAACTTCTCAAAACCTTCCTGTTTAAACAGCTGTCTTAATACTTCTGTACACGCATGACACAGTTCACCTATGCGCCAGGACACTCCAGAGTATTAGTGCTTGGTACAAAACCCTCTATAACATAACATAACATAACAAGGTGTATTGAAACCACAACTGAGAAAAATAGAAATTAGAAAATAACATTCAGAAATGTAGGGTTTATCAAATGTTTAAAGTAATAAAGCATGTATGGAAACTATATTTTTTTAGACTGTAATTTCGTAAAATATTCTCACTGAAAAAATATCTGATCAAGTAAGTTACAAAGGTTAGTAAGCTGTATTTCAGATGGCGCCGACAAATCTCCAATTTCTCTCCTGTAACAATATGCCACTCTATTACAATATAAAAAGTGACACAGTTGTTACACAAAAAAGAAAAGGAAAATAAAGTTATGAATACAACACAAGATCAATAACGAATTACTTTTGAGTGGTGAATATTTTAGAGCTTCTTTTCTCCGGGACTTCGAAATGATTAATTTTCGTGGCGACAGGTCATAAACTCCTCTGAGATCATAATGACTGTGAAAATTGTAATATACTTATCCACAATATATGATTCCAAGGGGGAAACAGACTAACAACCAGAAGCTGGTGAAGTTGCGTATACATCTTTACTCTTGGCGCCGACGGGTCATGAACACCTCTGAGATCACAAATGTTATTAAAATGTATACAGTGCACGAATAGCAAGCGGTCTCTTGGTGCTAACAGTCCTGAAGCGAGCTAGAGCACTATTTGTTGAATAGCCAGGTCTTAAGGGCCTTCCTGAAGGAAGTTAAAGAAGGAAGACTTCTGATGGAAATGGAGAGGGTTTTCCAGAGCTTTGTATAACCCACTGTGAAGCTTCTGCAAGCCCAGTTAGCCTTACAGAATCTCTGAGAGAGCATCAGCTTCGCCCCTTCAGACCAGAGGCATCTGTTTGGAGAGCACCAATGCAGTGACGGCCTCAAAAACTAAGGACCAGTACCGTATAGCGCCTTGCATGTGATACATGTAAATGTAAATGTAAATGTATTGTGACTTATATAGCGCACGTATCACCCGAAGGCATCAAGGCGCTATCCTTGGGAACCCGTCCTGGCTTTTTCCCTGTGAGATAACCCCTAATGGGTATCCCCAGGGTGAAAGCCAGGCATCCCGCAGCGGGTGGGCCGCCGTAGTGGAGATTAAGCAACTATTGCCCAGAGTTGCAGCGTGGGACCCCATGATTAGAATAGGCACCGAGGCGAGAATTATCGAGTCCGTGGAGATTTTGGGCTCAGGACCCGGCCGCGTCGGGAATTGAACCCTGGTCCTTGGCCAGACCTCTGCATCAGGGTCTGCCGCTCTAATCAGTGAGCCACACTCCTCCACCAATCAGTGAGCCACACTCCTCCACCTCCTCTACATAAGGCCTTAAACTTAATGTGACACTTAACTGGCAGGCAATGCAGTCTCCGAATATGCTTTCCCACTGATTGAAACTTGGGGATCCCCAGCAGGAGCCTTGCAGCAGCATTCTGGATCATCTGAAGCTTGTGTAACTGCTTATCGGGCATGTCGAGACAGAGCCCATTGCAATAATCCAGTTTGGCAAGGACTGAGGATGTAACTACCATTTTCCAGCTGTCTGCTGGGATCAAAGGTAAGATTTTCTTGATCACCTTAAGTAGGAAAAAGCTGGATGACCAAACTGCTTTGATTGAGGTTCTCATCCATAATCAATCCCAGATTTTTTGCTTTGGGGACCGGGATGGGTACTGCTCCCAATTTGCCTAGCCACCAAATCTGTGATCAGCTAGAGGAGTAGTTACCAAACAGGATTATGTCATTTTTTCCTGAGGTAAGTTTGAGGCAGTGCAAGCTCATCCACGAGTTGACTGGCAGCATGAAATCCTGAAATCTTTTTACTGGCGGCATGATATTTTTACAGACGGACAAGACAATTTGAGTGTCCTCAGCGTAGGATCTTAAACCCACCCGAAGGATCTAATTAATGCAGCCAATTCAGACACGTATACATTAAAAAGTGTAGTGCTCATTGAGGATCCCTGAGGGACCCCACAAGGGAGAGTGAAGGACGGGGAAGCATAATTGCCCAAGGCAACTGATTGTATCCTGTCAGACAGAAAAGAGGAGACTAATGCTAGTGAATCATTTGTGATGCCAAGTGTATTCAGACAGTTAAGTAACAGGTTATGGTCGACCATATTGAATGCTGCCAACAGGTCGAGCAGAATAAGGGCAGTGGAACCTCCTGCATCAAAGACTGCTCTGATTTCATCTGCAGCTTTTATTAGGGCTGTTTCGGTGCTGTGCTCTGCCCTAAATCCGAATTGGAACTCGTTCAAGAAGTTGTGTTCAAGTAAATATAGAGTAAGCTGATTATGCATGACTTCTTCCGCCAGTTTGGCTGGGAGTGGAAGACGCAAAATAGGCCTGTAGTTATTTGTATCAGCTGCATCAAGATTCGTTTTTTTCAGGAGGGGTAAAATCGATGCCCTTTTCCAAATGGAGGGAAAAACACCTTCCTTAAACATAGAGTTAGCCTCTTCGCTGCTGCTGTCGGCCGTTGGACGTCGCGCAAGCTACCTCCCTGGTGCTGCGCACGTCCAACGGCCGACGCGACTGTACCCGTTTCTTCGAACGTTCAGCACTGGCGCTGAACGTTCAAAGCAGCAAATGGGTTAAAAATGGAGGGTAGACTGGGGCCAAGGATCTCAGGGACTTGTTTGAAAATCGTGGGAGCAAAAGGGTCATGGGGAGAGCCTGATTTGGCCTGTAGAATATGAGTTGTTACCTTGTCCTTAGTTACTGATCTAAATTCAGTGAAAGCTGGAGCACTAGGGGGTCAGTGGATTACTAAATCATTAGTATCAGATCTTGTCTTATTATCCAAGGTAATATAGATGTGTTTCACTTTATTTAGAAAATGCTATGCTAGTGAGTTTAAAAAGTCCTAAGAAAGGTCATTCACCTTTTTCAGGGAGTGTGGACGGTTTGATCACCACCCTAACCAGCTCTTTGGTGGAATTTTCTGCCTCCTTAATTTGTTTGGTGAAGTAGGAACACTTTTCTGTCCAGGTCAGATATTTGTAATTGGATAATAGAATCTTATACCTGGTGAGCTCATGTTCATTATAGGTTGATCTCCAACATCTCTCTAGTCTTCTACAATCTTGTTTTTTAGATATCAAGCTGTTTGAAAACCAGGGAGCTGACTGGGTTTTTCTATGACTTGAGGATTGTTTTGAGGGGAGCTATATTGTTGGCTGTTGGCATGAGCCACTGATTAAAGTGAGTGAAGACATGCTCTGCCTGTTCAGGTATTTTTATTTGCAAACGCAAAAGCTGGAGACTAAGCAGGTTGGTATCCAGTTGCAGTAGTATCTAGACCGGCATATTGGGTATACCTCGTTGATTCTTAGTATGCTGTTAAGCTCAAAGATAACAGCAGGTCAGTCCAGATTAGAGGTAAGTCCGAGCCAGAACTCTGCTCCGCCAGAGGAGTGTGCGGAGATTTGCCTACTCCGCGTTGCATGTAGAATGCGTAGTATAGATCAAAATTCCTACTCCACAGCAGAGCGGAGTTGGCCAGCCCCCACCTCCACGCAGCATGCGCAGTTTTCGCAAGATGATCGCCCCAAGTAGGAAACGGCAAGGAAAAGGAGGAGGACAGCCCAGGGACGCCAGCAGTAAAGGTAAGTGTTTATTTTTTCATTTTTAATAAACTATTAATCATTTTTAATAGGGGGATGGAGACGGGTTGCGGAGCAGAGTTTGTTCCCAACTCCGTGGACCTCCGCGTAGTCCCGTTACACCATCTTCGCCCAGGGTTAGTCAGATGTAGGATCTCCTTAATCTCGATAGAATGATTGTTGGTAAGGATTCCATCCAGGGTATGGCCTGCCCGATGTGAAAGGCCCATGACCCTTTGGCTTAGGCCTGCCAATGTCATGGTGTCAAGTAAGGAAGTAGTATTTATATCAGTGACAGTATCAACATGAAAATTGAAATTACCCAAGATGTAAAAGCTGTTTTCAAGGGCTCAGTTTTCAAGAAGTGTGTTAAGAGAGGTGAGGAAACCATTTTAAGCCCCTGGGGGGGTGGTACAGTAGCAGCCCCTTAAATGAGAAGCGGTTGGCTATTTTTAAATAGAAAAAAACAGTCGTTGTGGTCTTGAGAGTATTGTCTCAAAGCAGGCTATGTATGTATCTTGATAAATCAAAGCTAGTCCACTGCCTTTTTTTATGAGTTATTTCATGACTTAATACCATGAATCCCTGTGAAACAGTGATACAGAAATCAGGGCCTGATGTCTGATCAGCCTATGTTTCTGTAATATGAAGCATGTCTAAGCCCTGAGCATCTATCAGCTCAGCAATGTCCAACTTATGTTTAGGCAAGGACCGTGCATTGATAAGGGCTCCGCGGCATATCTGCAGGGTTTTGGTAGTGTCTTTCAGGGAAGGTAAAGTACTGGAAGGGACTCAAGGGAGTGTATGTGGTGTTTAAATTCGTATTAGAGGAAAGCTGCAATTAGTCGGCCTATTTAAAAACAATTTGTCTGGGTCAAAACATGCACACTTGTTAAGACTAGTAGCAGGTATGTGGTTCAGAGCGTGCAATTCCTTGCAGGTTTAGGGCAGGCGACATCCCGTCAGGCTGGACCGACGGGTAGAACGTCTGGCACTGTGCGCGCTGCAGGTGCGGACAGACGCAGACAGGCTTACCTTTGGTGCACCTTCCACTAGCCAGCAGTGCGCCCGCTGCGCGTGTCCGCTACATGTCTGACCCACCATGCTGATTAAATAGACAGCTAGACTGTCAACCTGCTGGAAGTTGGTGCAGCCAAGGGGGAGGAGCTACGACCCGCCACTCAATCGGCAGGAAACTGCCACAGTGGACCGGGGAAGCATCCTGGGACGGGAACAAAGAAAGTGCAATGTGCAAGTAAGGTTGACAATTCAAAACATTCTGGTAACAGAGTTAAAGCCTATAAAAAACAATGTCAGCCGGGCGAAAGATAAAAGGTTTACAATTAGCCCTCAACATGCTGCTTACTTGCTTCTTAATGTTGCGTTTCTGGCCAAGCATGCTAATAAAATAGACAGCTAGACTGTCACCCTGCTAGAGGTTGGTTGAACCAATAGGGAGGAGCTACGAACCTCTGCTCAATCGGCAGGTAACTGCCATGGCGGACTGGGCAAGCACCCTGGGACGCGAGCAAAGAAAGTGCAATGTACGAGTAAGATCTGCAATTCAAAACATTCAGGTACCACAGTTAAAGCCTATAAAAAACAATGTCAGCTGAGCGAAAGATAAAAGGTTTCAAATTAGCCCTCAGCATGCGGCTTACTTGCTTCTAAAAGGCTAACTTGTCTGTCGAAGATGAGGTAGAGGTTGCGTGCGTTCGGTATGGTTGTAGTTCCGAGTTCTGCAGGCCACCAGGTGGGGTCCCAAACGAAGGTGTTCAGTTTTTATGGAGTTGAGCTGGAGGCAGTTGTCTCTCATCCATTTGGCTACATTGATCATGGTGTTACAGAAGTTGGGTTTGGTATTGAGGGGGATTCAGTGAGCGAGAGGATCAGTTGAGTGTTGTCTGTGTAAGAGATTATGTTGAGTCCATAGGAACTGACGACATCTGCGAGTGGTGTCATGTAGATGTTGAACTGTGTGGGGCTGAGGAATGATACTTGTGGTACGCTGCATATGATGTCTTTGGGTGTGGAGGTGCAGGGAGTCAGTTGGATGCTCTGCGTGTGTTCTGTAAGGAAGAAAGCGATCCACTTGAGGGTGTCTTGTTGAATGCCTATGTACAGTCTGTTGATGAGGGTGTTGTGGGAGACGGTATTGAGCACCGCAGTGAGCTCCGGGAGGATCAGTGCACTAGTTTCTTCCCAGTACTGTGATTGGCAAGGAATACTGATGGTGCCCAGGCCTGGAGGTGGTATTGTGCTAGGAATTCGGTGAGTTGCTGGTTGTTGGCTTTCTCAAGTACTTTGGCAGGGTAGGGGAGCAGGGAGATTGGATGGTAATTTTTGAGATCGCTGGTTTCGGCAGAGGCTTTCTTTAGTAGGGTCTGACATCTGTGTTTCTATCTGTCTGGGAAGGTTGCCGTGGAGATGCTGGTGAGTTGCATGCTGATTGGGTTCATTGTAATGTTGTAGAGGTGGTCTGGATAGAGGTCTGTGGGCACCCCAGAGTGGATGTAAGATATGATGGCTGAGGAAGTCAGGGCAGTGAGTGGAGAGCAGATGGTAATGGTTTGGCTGATGATCACTAGTTGGTAGAGTTAGTTGGTGTTGAGGATGGCAGGTTGAAGGTTGAAGTTGCTGTAGATGTTGGTGATCTTGCTGTGGAAGTAGTCGGAGAGGGTGTCGCAGAGTTGTTGGAAGGGGTGGATGGTGTTCTCTATGGCAGTTGGGTTGGATAATTCTTTGACTATTTTATAGATTTCCTTTGCGTGGTTGGCCGCTGAGTCAATGCGGGTGGTGATGGCTACTTTCTTGGCTTCTTTGATGTACCAGTGATAATTGCTGAGGGCTCTTTTGTGAGCTGCTCTATCTACAGGGTTCTTGGTGGTGCCCCATTGTTTCTCAAGTTGGTGGCAGTTGAGCTTACGGGTCCTGAATTCTGGGGTGTACCAGCTGTCCTGTTTGGAGGATTTGTTGGATATAGTAGGTTTCAGAGGGGCGACTTTGTCAGTGCTGTCGGTGATCTAAGCGCAGAAGTTCTGGATGGCCTGGAAAAGGTCTGTTGATTTCTCGGGTTGGGTGGTGGTGAGGTCCCATGACCACTGAGTTTTGGTGACCTTGCTTCAGTTGCAGTGGAGAAAAACTGGTGCCTGGCGATGGTGTGCTGGATGCATCTGATGGTTTCCTTGAAGATGATGACAATGCCTCCACCTTGTTTGTTGGCATGGTCTTTGTGACTCATCTTGTAGCCTTCTGGGTTGGTGTTGGTGATTTCAGGGTTTGAGGAGGGGCTGAGCCACATTTTGGTGATGAAGGCAACGTTCATGGTGAAGGTGGTGATGGTGTCCCAGATTGCTGTGACATGTTTGCAGAGTGAGCCGACGTTGGGCAGGATGCAATTGATCAGATCCGGGGTGTTCTTGTTCTTGTGTGCAGGAGTGGTGTAGGAGTGGTGAAGGATCTTTAATCCTCTCTGGCCATACCAAGTACTGTCTACATTAGGTAAACCCAAGTGCCTATCACTGCCACTCTTTCTAGCACTCTCCCTGGCCCAAAAACGGTGCACAGACATAATATCGACTCCACAATATCGAATGGACAAAATATCGAGTAAAAAATATCGAACATAATCAAATATCGAGAACAAAAATATCGTTGTTAAAAATATCGATTACAATAATGATACTAAAATATCGAGTCCAAAAATATCGACTCAAAAATATCGACATGACAAAATATCGATTAATAGTCAAAGTAAAAAATATCGATAATATGTTGAAAAAAGGTAAAAAATATAAATAAATTGTAATACTAATATAAATTGTAGTTAATGTTTAGGAGCGGGATGTTGGGTTAATAGGGGATAAGGGTGGGGAGTAATTTAAAATAATTAATTAATTTATACATGTTTGTAAATATTTTTATATTTTAATTAATTGGGAAATAATTAATATTAATTAGTTAATTAATTTATATAAATTTCTATAAAAAATTTATTAGTAATTAATTGGTAATTAAATAATATTAATTAGTTAATTGGAAAATAAATAATATAAATTAGTTAATTAATTAATATAATTGGTAATAAAAGTTTATGTAGTAATTAATTGGTAATTAAATATTATTAATTAGTTAATTGGAAATAAAATATTAATATTTATTTAATTATTTAATATAATTGGTAATCAAATTTTATGTAGTAATTAATTGGTAATTAATTAGTATTAATTAGTTAATTGGAAAATAAATAATATAAATTAGTTAATTTATTATTATAAATTGGTATAAATTTTGTATTAGTAATTAATTGGTAAATAATTAATATTAATTAGTTAATTACATTATTTAGAGTAATTGTTATATATATAATATTTTGTTATAGTTCATTAAATAATTGGGGAAAAATGTATTAATAATTACATGAAAATAATTACAGATAATGTGCTAAAATATTTTCATCTTTGTTATTGGTATAAATTGTAGTTAATGTTTAGGAGCGGGATGTTGGGTTAATAGGGGATAAGGGTGGGGAGTAAATAAAAAGAAATAATTAATTATGATATGTTTGTGATTAATGTAAATTATGAATTAATTGGTAAAGAATACATATTAATTTGTTAATTAATTCATATAATTTGGTACATATTTATCATTAGTAAATAAATAGTAATTAATTAATATTAATTAGTTGATTTAATTATAAAAAAATATTTTTTTTCTCCATATTTTGTTATTGTTAAATATTTGTTTGGGAATAAATATTATAAATACTTATATTTAATTAATTACAGCTATTTTGCTAATATATTAACTTATTAATTATAGTTAATTAATCATCAATAGTTAATTAAATAATATTAATTAAATTTGGGTACAGGAGGAATTTTAGTGTTCAGGGTCAGTTTTCTCTCTTTAGGTAAAGGGGTATTTTAATGTTTCAAGGTCAGTTTTCAGTTTTAGGGTAAAGGGGTATTTTTAGAATTCAGGGTCAGTTTTCAGTTTGTGGGTAAAGGGGTATATTTAAGGTTCAGGGTCAGTTTTCAGTTTTTGGGTAAAGGGGTATATTTAGGGTTCTGGGTCAGTTTTTAGTTTGTGGGTAAAGGGGTATATTTAAGGTTCAGGGTCACTTTTCAGTTTTTGGGGAAAGGGGTATAATTAATGTTCAGGGTCACTTTTCAGTTTTTGGGTAAAGGGGTATTTTTAGGGTTCAGGGTCAGTTTTCAGTTTTTGGGTAAAGGGGTATTTTTAGGGTTCAGGGTCAGTTTTCAGTTTGTGGGTAAAGGGGTATATTTAAGGTTCAGGGTCAGTTTTCAGTTTTTGGGTAAAGGGGTATATTTAGGGTTCAGGGTCAGTTTTTAGTTTGTGGGTAAAGGGGTATATTTAAGGTTCAGGGTCACTTTTCAGTTTTTGGGGAAAGGGGTATAATTAATGTTCAGGGTCACTTTTCAGTTTTTGGGTAAAGGGGTATTTTTAGGGTTCAGTGTCAGTTTTCAGTTTTTGGGTAAAGGGGTATTTTTAGGGTTCAGGGTCAGTTTTCAGTTTGTGGGTAAAGGGGTATATTTAAGCTTCAGGGTCAGTTTTAAGTTTGTGGGTAAAGGGGTATATTTTTAGGTTCAGGGTCAGTTTTAAGTTTTTGGGTAAAGGGGTATATTTAATGGGTCAGGGTCAGTTTTCAGTTTTTGGGTAAAGGGGTATATTTTTGGGTTCAGGGTCAGTTTTCAGTTCTTGGGTAAAGGGGTATTTTTTGGGTTCAGGGTCAGTTTTTAGTTTTTGGGTAAAGGGGAATTTTTAGGGTTTAGGGTCAGTTTTGGGTTTTTGGATAAAGGGGTATTTTTTAGGGTTCAGGGTCAGTTTTCAATTTTTGGGTAAAGGAGAATTTTTTGGGTTCAGGGTCAGTTTTCAGTTTTTGGGTAAAGGGGTATTTTTTAGGGTGCAGGGTCAGTTTTCAGTTTTTGGGTAAAGGAGAATTTTTTGGGTTCAGGGTCAGTTTTCAGTTTTTGGGTAAAGGGTTATTTTTAGGGCTCAGGGTCAGTTTTCAGTTTTTGGGTAAAGGAGAATTTTTTGGGTTCAGGGTCATTTTTCAGTTTTTGGCTAAAGGGGTATTTTTAGGGTTCAGGGTCAGTTTCCAGTTCTTGGGTAAAGGAGTATATTTTTGAGTTCATTGACACTTTTCAGTTTTAGGGTAAAGGGGTATTTTTAGGGTTCAGGGTCTGTTTTGTGTATATAAAGTGTGAGAATTTTTTTATAAATATTACAAATAATTGAAAAATTTTTGTGAAAAATAGTTGCTCATTTTTATGCTAATAATAATTTTTTGAACTACTCAGCAAAAAATATACTACTAATATATGTTAATAATATTTATAAAATATATATAAATATTTGACAAATTTTACACTATAACATTATACTAAAGTAGCTATTCTAATTTATACATGGTCAGTCTTCACCACCTTTCCAGATATTACTTTCACTTGAGTAGGAATAGTAAATAATAATTGGTAAGTGTCCAGCAACTTCTCTGATAATACTTTGACTGGAGTAGGAATAGCAATTATTAATTGGTCAGTGTCCAGCACATTTGCATATAATTTTACATTAGTGTGTTATTATATTACAAGACAATGCAAAATGGATGTTTTCACAAAACTTTATTACAATTTTCCAATTTTTTCATGTGTAATACAATACAATCACTATCAAATATAACATAAACATTTTTGGAAATGTTGTATTTGCAGAATAACACATTATCATTTATGTACATGTTTTAATTTGTCACACAAAATTTTTTCACAACATTTTTTATGTCAAAACAAAATATTATTATCAATCACTTTCTGTAACAAGTATTTATATAGAAAAAAATAAAAATCAAGTTATTTTTCTGTTTCTTCCATTTATATTTAATAATGTTAATATTATATATTAATATTAATAAATATTTAATTTTAATATATACATTTTTATAAAGTAACATGACAATTATTATATTTGCTCAAGATATGGAAATAGTAATTAAGACTTTTTTTTCACATATTTCTGACAATGTTGTTTTTAAATTATACATATAAATATATTATGTTGTTAACTTTATAACTGTAAAGGGGAATAATATGTTTAATAATAATATCTGGTATTGGTAAAAGATTATTTATGCAATTATATACTTTTATAATACTTAGACATTATTATAAAAGAAATGTAATTAATAAAAATAATAACAAATATATTTATTATTATTATTATTAATTAATAAACTTAAACATTTATTTTTTCTTTTCAGAAATATATACATTCAGAGAAATAAAAATACATTATTTAAGGGCATTATTTATATAGTAAATGGTTATAATTTTTATATTAATAATAATAAATAAGTTATATTATTTATGATTATTAATTATTTACAAAACAATTAATAATTTTTTGTTATAAACAAACACAAACTTATTCCTATAAATGTACACAAAAATAAATTTTTTACATATATTATTTCAAGTGTTACATACTTATTTAATATTAATAATATATATTAATTACTATATAATAATTAATATTAAAGAAATTTAAATTTTTTTAACACTTTAAATTATAATGAGTCTACTGTATTAATTTGTTACAATAACAATGTGTATGTATTATATTTTTATACTATAACATTGTATTTTCTATGATACCTTTTCAAAATTGGTTTAAGGGGACTACTTTTTTACCGCGTAAGGTTATTGCGCTTCATTCAAGACTGGAGAAGCTCGCGGTTGGGTGTTGCTTCGTGTGGAGAGAGGTAAGGTAAATTTTATATACCATTTATGACTGAGTGGTAATGTTTGAGGGTATATTCGAACTGTGTAGTGTTTTTGTGTGTATGTATGATTTGTTAATGTAGCGTTTAGGTGTAATGTCGTCGTTATAGATGCGTCGTGTATGTTTTAGTTCTAGTGTTATTTGAATTGTTAGGAAATGTCTTCTTACATGGTTAATGTTAATTGTGAGTGTATTTACAAATTTTATGGGCTATTTGTGGGTGGGTTTCGTTATGTATGTTTTTTAACAGGTTCCGGTTCCTCGCATGAAAACTACATGGAAGGAAGCGTGTTTTTTTACGGAGATACTAATGTATGACTTAATATGGTCATATTTTTACGTGTATCTCCTATTTTTCGTGTTTGCCAGGAGTGGATTTTAATAATTTTAACCTTTTTTCGGGATTTTTGAGGGTTTCGTATTGGATTGATACATTGGTATGCGTCACCGTTTTTTTTAAAGTTGTGTGTATATCACTTTAAATACTAAAGTGTCCACACTACTGTTTTCGGGATTTCCAGGAGCGTTTATTTTATTTTTACATAATTTTCGGGTTTTTGATGGTTTCCCATATTGGATTTTTCTTACTTTGTAATGGATTGTATGGATTGTATTTTGCTTCATTACGTCTCTTTCATCTACAGAAATTGTAAGTATTTTTATATTTCTATTTATTGGGTGGGAAATGTCGATCTTTATGTAATGTGTATGTGTGATGTAATTATAAATATTGCATATTTGTTCAGAAATAATGTGCAAAATTTTGATAAGTTTGTAAAACAAATATGTCTTATTTATAATTGTTTAGAAATGTTTATGATTGTTATATGTATCATTATTGTAAGAAGATATTAGTATATGTTGTCGACATTTTTATAGTAGGGTTTTAGCTATTATTGACAGATATTCTAATCCTCTAGTTGTAGGGTATAGTGTGACTTGACTTTGCAGTAGTCGGAACATTTGTTTAGTTTGTTTACTTAGTTTTGGACCAATTTGGGTCACAGATTGTTCCATTCTTAGTTCTTGATAGCTTTGTTCTTTTATCAAAGCTTCTAGTAGGCTATGGAATGTGGGTCTTGTTCTGCTTGTGGTAGCTTGGACAGCATTATGCCACTCTTCTACACTGTTGTTGGTTTTAGACTCTTGGTTTAAAGTACTAAGATAGACATTCCACCAAGGGATTTGGAATTTGGGTTGGCGTCGATGTCCAGACCTGTGCAACCTTCCCACCCAAGTATCTTCGAAATAATCCAGTAATGGGGTTAGTTTATCTTCATTCCTCTTGTAATATGTGCTGTCAATTAATAATTTATAGTGTTCCGCTACATCGGTAACAGGAACGTAGGCCAGTGCTATCAATTTTTTAATTTGATAGGCAAAGGTGCTATCTGTTGAGTACAAAATACTTAAAGTTGATTTTTGGAGATGTCTCCATATGCTCTGATTGAAATGATAGTAGCAACCCTGGATTGCTGTGTGGGGAAATATTTTCAAAATGCTATTAATCATAGCTAATTCGAAATCAATAATTATTTTTTCTGGAAAATAATTATTGATTTCATTTTTGAGAACATTTAACATTTCTGTGTAAGTGTTTTGCTGTTTGTTTGGTAGCAAACAGTAAATGAAAGGGATGTTATAGTTATGGTATAACCCGTGGATGGAATATAGTTGATAAAAAGGTTTTGGGCATGGTTTAAATGTTCCATCCATCATCCATTGGGGACACTGTTGGATTTTTCTTAAATTACTTGCAGTTGCAAACATTATGATTCTGTTTGTACTGCTTTCATTGTCAAAAAGGATACATTTGTCTTTATTGTGTGTGATGGACATTTCTGGTGAAATAATAATTTCCTCAAAAGTAGTAGGGTTGGGTGGGGTAGTGGAAGTGTGTCTTTTAGTGTATGCAATTGCGCGTTTTAGGGAGTCAATAGAGGGTAGTTGACCTGAAGCATGGGCTGGGACTTTTAACAGTTCCTCTTTAAGGATTTGTGTTGTTGGTCTATCACTTTGTGTGCTAGCAGTCTTTATACTTTCTAAAGCATCTCTTATTTCAATTTCTGTGACATTGGGGGGATGATTGTGTTCCCTGGTAAATAGCACATTAGTTTCCTCTGTAGTAGCCCTTCCATAACATTTGTTTGAGTAATATTTTGTACATTTCCCAAAAACTTTTCTACCACTTTGTCTTTCCTGGCTATAAACATAACCCATATAACATAACAGTAATTTATTTTTCTGTGACATAACAAATGCTGCACCTTCTGTCATTTTGTTTTACTTGTTCTAGGAAAGAGTAGAAAGAAACAAAATCAAATAACATATATTTCACTTAGTGGTGCTAACATAATTAATGTTGTATTTATACTTACGTTTACTAAAAGTAGTAATCACAAATGCAGAACTGTATTTTGAAGGACTTTCTTGTATGTATTTCTTTATTTACTGTTGGTATGAAAATATAGAAATGCTAAATTAATGTTTATACATAACAAACGTTTTTCCTAGGAAAAAGCAGTTTTTTAATTTACTTAGTACTACATTTGATGTGAACATTACATATACTTACTTGTTTAAATAGTTGAGTTGTAGTATTTGGTGGCGTACATCAAGGTAGTAAAGTTTAGATCTGTAGAGAAGATAGAATAAATACATGTCACATATGATAAAAATTATTTTGAAGCGTTGGGAAATTGGAAATATTTAAAACTATACTAACTTCTAAATATGTACTTTTCTTTGCTGTAGGTAGAATAGATGTATGATGTATTCACAATATCTGTAGAGGAAATATAAAATACATAACATGGTGTTAAGAACATAGTTCTTGTTTTTATATGAAGTTTTAGACAAATTGAAGTATACTTACATTTTTTACAAGGGTAGTCTTGCCTTTTGGTATAGTTGATGTAGGATGTTTTTATTGGATCTGTAGGGAAGATGTAATATGCAAGATATGTTGTTTAGAAAATAGCATTTTGAATATTGGTTGTTTACTAACAAAAACATATATACTTACATGTTTAATTAGTGTAGTTCTATACATTTGTAGTGTTGAAATCGGAAAATCGCTGAATATCTGTGAATAAAATGTTTTAAATTAAGTATGAATCTTGTGAAATAATGTTTAAAAACAGCTGTTGTTGTATAACAGACCATTAATATATACTTACTATCTTATTTTGCAGGGGAAGAAATAGGAGCATGTATTAGGAATTTTTTTGTAGTAGTTTCTATCAGAAAAGTAGGAGGAGATAAAAATTAAATAAGTGGAAGAGTTAGGAGATATGAGTAAAATAATAGACTACTATTTTAGATTTTTAAATAATGGAATGTAACTTACTTGAATGATTAGCTAGTGAGCTGGATCTTTAAAGATGTTTGTTCAGGAACAAAATCTTCAGAGTGTTGGCATCTTCTTTCTATGGAGTTAGCAGCAGCAAATGGTAGAATGCATTTATCCCTTTTATAGTATGTGTATTTTGTGTGCTTGGATTTGATTGGTTGTAGGATGAAAGGAAGGATTGTATAGGCTAGTTTGAATTTTTTTTATGTTAATTGGTGTGTTTGTTGATGTGAGAATGGTGGTATGTGGTGCTTTCCGCATTAAAGCAGGTTAGTTGTTAAATAAAATACATGTGAAAGTGTAAAAATATTATGACAATTTTAGTTACATGTAAAGATTCTTTTTAAAATGATAGAACGCATTTAATATATTGTATAGCAAATGATGATAAATAGTAATGTTATAAAAGTCACAGGTATTATATGTAAAATGTTTTTTGTATAGAGCAATGACTTTTATAGACCATTAATATGGTATTTTAGACATGAAAGGGTACAAAAAATAACTCGATATTTGTTTAGAAACAATATTTTTGTACTCTATATTTTAGTAGTCGATATTTTTGTAGTGTTAGGTGTAATTTCATGAACAACGATATATTAGTAGTCGATATTTAATAAGACGATATTTATGTACTCGATATTCTAAATACTCGATATTTTTTAGTCGATATTTTTGTATTTTGTGTAATAAGTATACAAAGTCGATATTTTTGTAGTCGATAATTATTCAACGATATTATTGCTAGTCGATAATGTGACCGTCGATAATATTTCAGTGATCCCCCAAAAACATAGAACTATGGCCCACAACCCACACTCTAACCATTTTGGAGGCAAACTGGAGTAGCACACAGGAGAAGGCTGTAGCTGAATGAGATAGCTTTGAACACAAAAGGTGGTTAAAATGGAGGACAGCACCTATATTAAAAAAAGAACATATTGGATGGGATGCTGTTTATATGCAAGTGGCTAAAAGTAGGTAGTCATTTTGAGAAAAAAGTAATTAATTTTGTGATGGAAAAGGTATGCTATTTGGGATACGCTTGTTATTTTAAACAGTCAACCACATCCGCTCCAGTTCAATTTAAAAGTAGTATGGTGCTCACATAAAGGGTTATGATCTTTTGACCTAGTGCTAGCAGTCAGTGTTCTAAACATGGTTGCCATAGAACTAGAGCCAAAAGTGCTGGGGGAAGGGAACAAAAAAGAGTAGATTTTAAATCTGAGAAGCAGATAGGTATGGAAATATTCCTCATTAGGGAGTGATTTAGCCTATTTAATAAAGTAAAGTATAAATGCCATGCTTTAACAGTAGATTGCTAAGTGAGTTTATGGGCTCCATGTGGATCTGCCACAACTTTACACAAGGGGGTCGTACTGAGTGCCTTGACAGATTCATGAGTCCACTCAAATCCTCTATCAAATTGGGCTTCTCAACAGGAGTCCTACAAAGGATTAAAAAACAGTGACCAGTCAGAAGTAGCAGAACGAAAGTAAAATATGAAATGAATTTTGTGATTTGCTTACAACATCATCATCACTCTAAGAAGAGTGGGAAGATTTGCCATTAATGGTTCCTATGTAGAAGATGATATTAAGGAAACCATAGTGAGAAGCAAAGGAGGAATAGAAATGTCGGAAGAGAAAATATTGTTATTTTATTGAGCTCTAATGAATAAATTTGCTTGGAAGTAGATGTGGGTGATTTATTACAATATATAATTAGATAGTAGATAATTTGCACTTACACACACACAGATACACTGACACACTGAGAGGGACATCAATAAACTCATTGACATAACCATTTATTCAGCTACACACCTACGTACATACTCATTTACACAGATATGTAGCACTGGCATATCCTCTCAGATACATATAAAGCTTTTCATGTACTCAGTACTCACTCAGTTACAGAGAGATGTAAAGAGCCATACACCCAATTATATATGCAGTTGTCTCCCACACAACCACTCATATACCTACTTACAATACCGTAGAGTCACTCACACACCCAGTCAGGCAATGACAGACACACTTACACATTCACTCACATAGTTACATACCCCAACACTCACTAACACAGCATTGGCAGGAACCACAATCATGGCAGGATAGTGAAATATGAAGGTCTGACTTTAAACCTGTTGGTGAAATATGGTTTGTGGAAAAACTATACTTGACTTAGCCTACTAAACAATAAACTAATACAAATATGCTATTGGACAGCTAGTTCTTTAATAGGTAGGAACGTAACTAACTGATTAGGAATGTGAGATGAAATATATTTATAACATTTACCTACATCTCTACTTTCTTAGCTACTCATAATATTTAAAATTGTAATAACTTAGGGTGGTCTCCTCCAAAACGTTTTGCCTTCCTACACCATTCTTGCTGATCCCGTTTTTGCTGACCTTAGGACTCTGCACACTTTACCACTAATCAGTGATAAAATACATGTGTTCACTCCACAAAACATAGTACCATTGTCTCTTATACAATCAGCATAGTTAATTCATTGATAAGAACCTAGTAAAGTGGAATTACATGTATCAAGGGCCTGTACATTAAATGATACAAGTGGGCATGCAGCCCACTTATGTAACCCTTTAAACATGTCTCTGGCCTGCCATTGTGGCCTGTGCGAGCAGTTTTAAAACCTTTGCCAGGCCCAAACCTGGGTGTGTTTTAAACCACCTATTAATGAGGGTTTAGCATCAGCTTGCTAGATATTTAAAAAAACCAAAGGTGCTACATGCAATCTATTCGTTCATCAATACCAATAAATCAAAAATAAATACTATTTATAACATACTATGAACTACTGGTAAACATTTCAAAGCAAATACCCCTGAATATCCAACGCTGCAGCTATCATAGTGAATAGAAGACACAACTCTTAATGTTCTGTGATGCCAGCAAACAGATCAGAAGCAGAACACTTAAGCCAGTTGTCATGAAACTGGGTATCAGGTAGGGCTTCACAATGATGAACTATCGCCTGGATATCAACGATAAACCCCAGATTTAGATAGTACACCAAGTCCTCAAACCAGTCTGGTAAGGTCGTACAAAAGAAATCCTTTCGCAAACGACTCTCATGGCCAGAAGCCGAATAAACACCGGATTCAAGAAATTGGATTTTAACAGCAACAATAAATCTGTGAATATTTCTTTTAACGTCATCCTATATTTTTTTGCACGAAAGGCTACATGCCTGGAAGTGTGTGATAACATTTTATGAAAAGACGGAAATGCAGCGCTGGGATGTATATATAGGAGGGAGAGGACCACGACAGACTTCTGTGTTGAGGATGGAAACAGAAACAAGAGCTTGATGGAAGGAATTAAAAACAACTTAAGGCAACACATGCAACCGATTTACTAACCGCAAATTGAATTATAAGATTGCAAGTGAAAACGTTCATCCCTAAAAAACGAGACCATACAACTGTATACATGAAACTAATCTATATCCTATCCTGTCTTTTTGAAAGTTTTGAGCCCACTATCGTTTCATCATTCCTCAAACTATGCCATCACAACATCAATTCCCCCAATTGATAACCTAAGGACTTTTATTGCCTTAGCAGAGGGGTGTGGCAGTAGGAAATGGGAGGGGTGTGGGCGCCATTGTAGCTATACATGTGCCATGTGGGAAAGGTGGTAGTGGTAGGAAGGACAAGTGAATGGTTTTCCAAGCAAAATGTGTAGTGGTGTAATAGCCCTTGCGCTGAACATGATGGCACTATTGCCTCGATGCTTTGCAATTGGTGGCTTGGATTCGGAAATTGGATCTCGCCAAGGGTATTGTCTTGATTCCAACTACAGCTAGATATTGAAAAAAACTGAGATCAATGGATCTGTGGAAAGGTGATGGCTGGTAGTAGTGCCTTAGTGAAGTAAATGTAGCACAATGTGAAGACATTCAATCACATGGTAAGGTCCAACTAGAGGGCACAGTTTACGATTGAAGATGAGCGGACCTGACAGAGGGCCGGCCTAAAAGATGTTCGCAAAAATTTGGGATGTTGTGAGACCATACGAAAGAGAAAGTCTAGGCAGAGATGATGTGGGGTCGCAAAGGAATTTCAATAACACCATCTACAACTGAATTTTAATGCCGGTTTATGTCTTGGAGAAATTATTGAATATTGACAGGTACTGAAACAATAAAGCACAAATAAAATCACAAACTCAAGGACATGACCAAATAATTTCTTTTGTAATTTCACAAGGATGTGCTGGAATTGAGATTCCCAAAACATCAGACAGCGTTGCCTGCATTAGCCTCGCTACATTGGCTGCCGATACAAACAAGCATTTGCAATGGAATCGGACTTGCCTTTGGGACCTTATATGTATTTAGCTATGCAGCACATTAGCCTGGGTGCTAAAACATCTACTGTTCTTTAACATGGAGGGTAAGTAAACACCAAACAGCATGACACGCCAGGTATGGGAACACATGGAGAGAAATATTGCCTTTCTGTGGGAAATGGCATAGTCCAAAGCTCTGTTTTTAATATAAAATCAGGGCTTTCGGTGGTCATATCACTGAAAATACAAGATTTGAAAAAAATATTATTGTCTATGGTTGCTTGTAAAAGACAATTTCTATGGACTGGATTCTAGAGAATGCTAAAGTAATTCTGGTATTTTACTGACCTCTGCTGGTCGTTTTCTACTAATAAAGTTAAATAGAGGCAGTTGCTAGTAAAATAAAAAAGAGAAAGTTCCTCAGCAGAAAGCAATTCTGGTACTTTACTGAACTCTACTGGTCGTCTTCTATCAAGGCAGTTAAATAGAGGCAGCTGAACAAGCAGAACACTATTCCGGTATTTTACTGACCTCTACTGGTCGTTTTCTATCAAAGCAGTTAAATAGAGGCAGTTGAACAGAAAAAAAGTTCCTAAGTAGAAGCAGACTAGTCCTAGGGCTGATCTCCAGAGTCCGCAAAGTACATATACATATAAGTATATACTAAAGTATATACAAGAGGTCTTGAAGGCTCGACCTAAAAAGGATTCCATTTAAAGGTCTGTGCCTGGCTCACCGTGCTCTGTATAGGAAGTGCTACGCAAACAAATGATGGGTGGAATGCTGAATAAAGCATACATTCACCCCCAGTCAAGAGATCTGGGTTAAATCCATTGTTCTTTTGCTCAACATGCCACCCCAGTTTAGACCCAGCCATATGCAAATCAGTCTTGACCCTGTGCCTCATGGGAACAGTCCAAACCAAACTGCCGAGCCAGGGCCTCCCTGGACCAGAAACAAGCATCCTGTGAACGGATTCTGGGTATTACCCTCCATCAGACAGGCTAGCTTGAATCCAGTGGCACAGCGAGCAAGGGACCCACGTCTGTGCATACCCATCCCACTTAGGGTAAAAAGTGCTATGCAAACAAATGATGGACGGAATGCTGAATA
The DNA here is from genome assembly GCF_964261635.1 of Lissotriton helveticus. Lineage (NCBI taxonomy): Eukaryota > Metazoa > Chordata > Amphibia > Caudata > Salamandridae > Lissotriton > Lissotriton helveticus. The sequence continues at coordinate 1,151,731,516 of NC_136070.1, forward strand.
AATCATACATTCACTACCAGTCAAGAGATCTGGGTTAAATCCATCATTCTTTTGCTCACCATGCCACCCCAGTTGAGACCCATGCATATGCAAATCAGTTTGGACCATGTTACTCTTAGGAAGAGTCCAGACCGAACTGCCAAGCCAGGTCCTCCCTGGATGGAAAACATGCACCCTGGGATCGGTTTCTGGTTATTACCCTTCATCACCCAGGCTAGATTAAATCCAGTGACACAGTGAGCAAGGGACCCATGTCTGGGCATACCCATCCCACTTAGGGTAAAAAGTGCTAAACGTCTGGGCATACCCATCCCACTTAGTAGGGTGAAAAGTGCTACACAAATAAATGATGGACGGAATGCTGAATAAATCATACATTCACTCCCAGTCAAGAGATCTGGGTTAAATCATACATTCACCCCCAGTCAAGAGATCTGGATTAAATCCATTGTTCTTTTGCTCACCATGCCACACAAGTTTAGACCCAGCCATATGCAAATCAGTCTTGACCCTGTGCATCATGGGAACAGTCCAGACCGAACTGCCAAGCCAGGTCCTCCCTGGACCGGAAACAAGCTTCCTGGGACGGGTTTCTGGGTATTACCCTTCATCAGCCAGGCAACCGGTCCCAGGATGCTTGTTTATGGTTTAGCGAAGGCCTGGCTTGACAGTTCGACTGGACTGTTCCCATGAGGCACTCGGTCAAGACTAATTTGCATGTAGCTGGGTCTGAACTGAGGTGGCGAAGTGAGGTCAAGAATGATGATGGATTCAACCCAGATCTGTGACTGGAGGTGTGTGCCTGAAACGTTTCAGTGCTCCATGCATCATCTCCTTGTGTTGGTTTGTTCGCCCTCAGTAGGCCGGGTATGCCAAGACGTGGGGCCCTTGCTCACTTTGCCACTGGATTCAAGCTAGCCTGGCTGCTGAAGGGTTTTAACCAGAAACCGGTCCCAGGATGCTTGTTTCCTGTTCAGGGAAGGCCTGGCTTGGCAGTTCGGGCTGTACTGTACCCATGAGACACAGGGTCAAGACTGATTTGCATATCAGTATTTCTTGCTTATTATCTGGAGTCCTATTTCTGAAGTATTCTTGATTTGCATGGGCCAGTCTATTTTCTATTGCCAGTCTCTCCTCCTTCTTAGCTTTTTGTTTCGGTATCTCTTTTGAGGTGATTATGCCTCGCAGTGTAGCTTTAAAAGCATCCCATATGACGTTAATAGGGGCAGAATCCTTATTTTTTTATTATTTTTTAATATTTGTATTGATTTTATGACAGTGGATAGTTATACATAATACATAGTACAATTCATCATGAAAACTAATAATAAGAAAAAAAAATAAGAAAAAGAAAAAGAAGACAATTCCAGCAAAGCATCATTTCAGAGATAGAGCAAAGAGAGAAAAGAAGAATTAATTACGACAAAATAATTAAATCCAGTTGCAAATAGGAGCCCAGAGTTTTTGGCCAGATACCTTTCTTTTCTGTCCCTTTAGTGCATACACCGCATTTTCAAGTTGATAAATACTTAATAATTTGGACTTCCAGTGATGAAAAGTTGGAGAGGTGTGACGCCGCGGCCAGGGCGACTGACGCTTGAATCTGGGGACCACGGTTCGATCCCCGGCTCCGGCGGCAGGTTAGCCCAGCACCATGTGACTCTGGGCAATAGCTCGCTTAATCTCCCCGACGGCCCCCAGCGCCTAGAGACCCTTACGGGTGATTGTGCGCTTTACAAATGTGGACTTTACTTTGGATCAACATCTAGCCAATGAGAGGTTATACAATATCGAAATACAGACATACATATAAACAAAAAGCCTTCTTCTTCACTTGTTTTTCTAGCAATTTGATCCGCCTGTATTCCAAATATTACTAATTCCGCGGATAAGTGGATTAGTGTCCCTAGTATATTATTTAAAAAACATTGCACATCCATGATAAATTGAATTAATTTGGGACAACTAAAAAACATATGATTAGAATCCCGCAGCAAAATAACTACACCGGCTACATTTGTCTCCACTTTTGGCTTTCCATTTCGCCAGCTTAGCCGGTGCATAATATAAATCAAAAATAGACATAAAGTGTTGGCTTTTAAGCGATCCATGAAATAAAACCCTACTAGCCAGCTCAATTGATCTAGATAAATCAACATTCCCAATTCCGAGGCTTCTTTGCCATTTCTCTGTATATACATTTAAATTATCCTGGGTTCTATTTAGCATCAGCTGATAGATTACACCAATTTTACTTCTTTTTCTACAGCTTTCTAACACATCTATTTTTCCCATCGTATTAGTGTTTAGTAGGTTTTTTGCCTCCAGAAAACTCCGAATTTGAAGGTATTTAAAAAAATCTGTTCTTGTTAGATTATATTTTTGCTGCAGATAAGAATATGAAGCAAATTGCCCCAACGGATATAAATCTCCTAATAGACACACCTCACGACAATGTCATCTCTGCATAGTAAGGCCTCTAAAAATTTCAGGCAAAACCGGATTATTCAGGAGAGGTGTATAATAATTTAGATCTATATAGCAGTTAAATCTCTTTTTAAACTGTTTCCTTATTTGGAACGCTGATATCATAATCTTAAATTTAGTTTTTTCATAATAACTGGGTTCTATTAATCTCATCAAGCATTGTCGTGCTTCAATCCCCAGAACCATTTCGTAGATTGATGGTCTAATTGATTCATCCATAACGAAATCTTGAAAAATTTGAATTCCAATAAATCTTAAAGAGACTGCCCAATAGTATAACCGAAAATTCGGGACCCCCCAACCACCCCTGATCCTAGGTAAGGTACACCATTTAAAAGATCTTCTAGCTCCCCGGTAGCCCCAAAGAAATCTAGAGGCAATTGTGTCTAGTTTATTAAAAAACACAGAGGGGAACAATAAAGGTATGGTACGAAACAAATAAAGAAATTTGGGGAATATTAACATTTTCAATACGTTAGTGCGGCCATACAAGGATAAATTTAAATTATTCAGTCTCTCAGGAGTTCTATTAGCAGAATCTAACATAGGGTCTGTATTAAGCCGTACAATGTCCTCTACTTTGGGAGATATTGTTATCCCATGATACGAAGCTTCGGGCGAAAACGCCATGCCATCCGGTCTGCCCACGGTAGAGTGGATCAGCTGCGTTTACGAGATGTTCAATTTATATCCTGACGACTCGCCGAACTCCTGGGCTAATTCTATAATTTTAGGTAGCGCAGATTGAATATTGTGACAATCGCGACATCGTCGGCGTATGCAAAAACTTTATATTCTGCTTGATGGATTTTAACAGGAGGAATGGCGACTTCTTTAGTTAATCTATTCAAGTAAGGGTCGATGTACAATGTGAATAACAAGCGGGAGCAAGGACACCCTTGCCTTGTCCCCCTTGTTATCAATAAAGGCTTAGAGGTCTCGGTAGCAACCCGGATTATGGCTTTAGGATTAATATATAACGCCCTTATAGCATCTATATATTCTATAGGGAATCCCTTCCATGTCAACACAGACCACAGGAACCCCCAGTCGACCCTATCGAATGCTTTTTCTGCATCCAGCAGGGCTACCCCGACTGGGGATCCCGTGGCCTGCGCCCAATCTAGCAAAGCGATAACTCGTCTAACATGGTCAGTTGTATCCCTTTTTTTAATGAAGCCATGTTGGATCTTAGAAACCAGGGTAGGCATAAGATCATCTAGTCAGTTGGCAAGAATCTTGGAAAAGATCTTACTATCCGCAGTTATAAGAGAGATTGGCCTATATGATCCTAACTCAGTACCATCTTTTCCTTTTTTCTTGAACACTATTATAGTTGCCAAGGACCAGCAATCAGGTGAATAACCCTGAAAAGCCTGCTGGAACAGCATAAGTAATTCTGGTTTAAGCATGTTACGAAAAGTGCGATAAAATTCCAATGGAATATTGTCTGGTCCCATCGCTTTGCCTAAGGCAAGACCTAAAATAGTAACTCAATCTCTTCCCAGGCGATGGGAGCAGCTAATACAGCCTTATCACTTTCTGAAAGTGAAGACTTATCAAGGTTGCTCAAATATGCTAACATATCGCTTGGTGTATTTATACCATCGTTTGACTTATTATATAACGACTGATAAAAGTCACGAAACGCCTTTAATATCCCAGCTTTAGATTCCTGAATTACTCCTTGATCCGTGATTTGTATAATGTCATTAAAAACAGCCTTCTGTCTGAGTCTTTGTGCCAAAATTCTGCCCGTTTGTTCGTTTAATTCATAGCATTCGGTCTTATATTGTTTGTATTTTAATGCTACCTGTTCAGCTAAATAAGAATACACTACAGCACGCTCGATTGTTAAAATGCGTTGAGCGTCTTCGATACCCTGACCTGTTTTAATACTAGAGGCTAGTTTTAACTCCGCCTTCATCACTTTATCCAATTCTTGCTAGAATTTATTTTGTTTATGTTTCTGCTGAAAATTGGAGTAACTAATAGTTTCTCCCCTTATTATTGACTTAAACGTATCCCAAACTATTTGGATCGAAGCTGTCTCATTTTTACATGTGAAAAACTCGTTGATAATTTTGGCCATATGCTGCAGATAGTCCTCGTCCATCATCAAATTCCTTTGAAATGACCATTGTCTACTAAGACCTTTATTTTGGGAGAATAATTGTATTTCTAATACAACAGGGTTATGATCTGAAACCAGTTGTGGCATTATATCAATATTCGCTTTCTCTAAAAGATCCGGAGAAATAAAAAAATAATCTAAGCAAACAAACTTTTGGTATGGGACCGAAGAAAAAGTGAAACCAGGTTCGGAAGATCGCAATCTATTCCATACATCAATCAACCCGTTCCCTAATACAAGTTCCCTAAGTGCTTTATAAGTCCTAGTCCTGCGACCATTATACTTCCAAGTTGTCCTAATATTGAGATCAGCCTCAATATGCACATTTAAATCGCCACAAAAGATTATAGGTTGACACCAGGCAGCAAGCTCTAAATTAACCGAATTCATTACCTCACTATCATCTAAATTCGGCCCGTACAAAGAACAAACCTATTTCCCTCAATACTAATTTCTGCTAGCCCCCATCTCCCCCACTTGTCCGCTAAGGTTCTAACACATTTCCCTAACCCCTGTTTCATAAGAATAGCGACTCCTCTTTTTATCCCAGTCTGCTTTGAACATACTAGAAGTTCAAGACCTAAATGTTTTAGCAGATTCCTATTATCCCAGGAGATATGTGTCTCTTGTAGGCACAAAATATATATTTGTGAAAGTTGAATTATTTTACGTAAGATCCCTTTTTTCTTGAAATCATTAGGACCATTAATATTCAGTGTACACAGTTTTATTTTCTTATCCATTATAATGCTTCGGAAGTGACATAGTTGAGACTTCTCTGTTTTGACTTATACCACACAAACATGATAATAAATTGGCCTGCTCTACTGTACATTCAAAAATAACTACCGCTGTCTTACACCCCACCCCCCACCACCATCCCCAGCACCACCACCACCCCCTAGCCTGCAACCAACCCACCACCCTGCCCACCCATCTCACCACATGAGGCACTGGGACCATTAGTCCCTGGGAACCGTAGGTGCCCCTCTACTCCTATTGATGGTTAGGAAAAAAAGAGAAATACTGTCTAATAATAATCAATTTTCTTCGGATTGCTGGTGCTCACTCAAAACAGTATCAGGCCAAAAGAACCAAAAAAAAAGGCGACTATGTCTCCAGAGAATTTTTCTTTTTTTTCCCTCCCCCATAAGAAAGCGACATCATATATTAAACACATATACCCATTCTATAATGACATCAAATACTCCTTAGCCAAAATCTCGGAAACAAACAATTTTGTTTGTCCTTTAACTGTTACTTTCAGCTTCGCCAGGTTTTGAAGATACACAGTCGCCCCTTTCTCCTGAAAACCTGCAATCAATTGCCGCAGATGCCAACGTTTAGAAACCATAACAGGGCAAAAATCTGGCCACACGAAGAAACTGCAGCCCTTTGCAGACCTCGGTTTATCAGGCCTAGCAAGGCTGAAGACCGCCTCTCTGGCCAAGAAATTGTTAAAGCGGATTAGAAATGCTCTGGGCCGTTCTATCTGAGACTGCCTTGGCTTCCTGATTACAAAAGAGAAGCGATGTGCACGTTTGATCACAATGGGCCAGTCCCAAGAGGTAAGCTCTGGAAAAGCGTCTTGAAAGAGATCACAAACAAATTTCCGTACATCGGGGCCCCCCATTTCTTCCGGAATCCCCAAAATACGCAGGTTGCTCCTTCGTGATTGATTTTCTAGTTCCGTGAGCTTAAAGCTTATGTCGTCCCTTTGAGCTTTGATGGCGTTAAGCTCGTTTTTTTGCGCTGCAACGACATCCTCTAATGTAGATATTCTAGCTTCAGCCTCAGTGACTCTGGAGGAGATATCCGAGCAGATCTTAGTGACTCGCCTGACCGCATTTTACACCTTTCTACATGTAGCTTGTGTACGGGAGATTTCCATTTTTGTTTCTGCTCTATGAGCTACCATCGTATTATATATCATAGCTAAAGTCACCTCAGAATGACTATGTGGGTCATAGGGCTGATCGGTGCCTGAGCTCCCTTCTTGGAGTATAGCTTCCATCGTTACCTCCCCCGTCTCTGGTGTTTTGCCTTTTGTACCTGATTTCCTAGTTCTATGCCTTTTAATAGTTGCAGCAGACGCTGGTGAGATCTCACTTATTCTGGAATCTTCATCCAAACTACTTTCATCTGGATAATCTGCCCAAGCCTTGTCGATACTCTCGTCCGAGGAGTGATCTGACATAGAATAAAAGTTGTCAGCCGTCTCTTGTGAAGCTAACGAGTCAGAACCTATAATATCCGTCACCAGAGGCACTGTTATATCCTCCAAAACCGCATTTAACTCAATGGGGTCAGAGAAATTCGAGCCCGGAGCCATTTGAACTACAACTCCCAGAATGCAGCCACTCGGGATTTTTTTCAGTATTATCGCTAAGTACAGGATGCATTCCCGGGCCAACAATAGCTGGTGGTACAGTGATATCCTCGCTACATTGAATTTGCTGGCGCACTGATGTATTTTCAATGGGCTCTTGTAAGTTAATGCGCATTGCTTGTTTTTCAAACATTTCAGGAAGCGTTTGCACTGTGGAGTTTGCATTGTGCGTTTTCTTTCGCTCACCTCCTTTTTTGGAGTTCAGCTCCGATTCTGGCTGCAACCCGTTCGACAGGGATGTGTCCCCCGCAGTTGCCTCCTCAACGTCGACCCTCGTTTTGCCGCTTCTGGTAATTGGTGGTTTCGTAGGAAGTTTCGGCGGCATCCTGGTCTGCGAGCTGGTTCCCCCACACAGGTACGCTGACAATCCTGGAGAGAAGGGAAGGAACCGCTCACGGACACACGAGGGGAGCCGAGACAAAGATGCACAGCTATCATGGACCGGTGAAAGGTAAGCGTCCCCCGGCGTCCCCCGATAAATACAGGGTGCAGCCGCCAGTTATGAGCAGGTAGCAGCAGATTGTAGTTATCTTCTCCGCCGGACCGCACATCCGCCAGGCCACCGATCAGCTGCCCCTTCGAATTCTCATTAAGCAAATTCTGGCATAAGACCAGAGTATTGAACTGTGCGAACACCCGAAATTATCTCCTCTTTTTTCCCCGACCAGGGAGCAGAGGGCAGGCACCTCACTCGGCCACTGCAGCGGCCGCCATCTTGCCTCGAATCCTTATTTATAACAAAAAAGGAACTAATCTCTTTTTCTAAATCTACGCACCATTGCTTATCTGCCAAGTTAAGTTTATTAAAATACCACCTTCTTGATGTTACTTCATCTTTCTTCCCTAAAAGGGTTTCCATCTTGATGAGCGCATGATCTGAGAAAGCATTCACTATATGTTCATATTTGCTGACTTCCAAATTATGGGAGGTTAGGAAAAAGTCTAGTCTTGATGACAAGTTATATTTCGCCGAATAGTAAGATTACTCACGTTTGGTCAGATTGTTAAGCCACCAGTTATCTAAAATATCTAAGTCTGTCTTACAACTCAAGAGCGCTGTGGCTCCTTGGGGTTTATTTTGTCTTTGGTCTATTTTTGTAGAATCAACCACTGGATTTTGCAAGAAATTGAAATCACCTCCCCATATGATCTGGCCAGGTTTACCTGACAGCGCTTGTTTTAACTGGAAAATGAGGAGCGGGTCGTCCACAACTGGTGCATATATTGTAGCAAGTATCACATTTGGGTGGTTTATTTTCCCATGTAGGAATGTCCATCTGCCCCTCGTATCTGAATGAGATGCTTCAACCTGCAATTGGACATGCTTGCCTATATAGATGCTCACACCCCTCTGGGCTGTCCATGACACAGCAGAGCAATGGAAACCCGTCCAGTTTGTAAACATTTTACTAGCATCTGCTAAGGCTCGTAGATGCGTCTCCTGCAAAAAGATCACATCTGGATGGTGACCTTTTAACCAGCTTCCTATTGCGCAAGTTTTACGCTTATTGTTCAACCCGTTAACATTCAGAGACATGATTAACAGTTTACCTCTATTCATAATATAACTAAAAACAGAGAAATATGGCCTGGTATATCCATACCCCCGAACATCCGGTCTAAAGTGCAGCTTGTGCTATATGTGCAAAATGCATTTCTAAAGTGCAACTTGTGCAATTGTGTAAATTGCATAGATCTATGACCACTTGCTTTATCAAACCTTTTCTCCCAATACATGACATTAAGTTGTACCAATTGCCCAAGTCTTCCATACCCAGTATAACCTTTGTGCAAATCATAACCAATAATACAAGACTCACATTTAGCCCAGCAAGGTACAGTACTATTTGTATCAATTGTGCAAAAAGCTATTTAAAGTGCAAAATAAAGCAGCTATTAGATCAATCGGACCAATATAATACAGTACAATTATAGCAATTATGCATTAAAGTGCAATGTTCAATGTGCAATATATGCAATACGTGCAAAAAATCAATTATGTAAGACAATATTTTTCCTTAGCAGCATTCCGTATTCCTTTCCTTATCTTATTCAAAAGAAGAAACATATTTCTATCTGTGAACTCTATTTTTCTAACTACTTCACCCCCATCAGCCCCCCACCCCACCCTCCCTGAAAGAAGGAAATTCCCAACTTGTCCCACTGTCCTTCCCTCTTCCTCCCACTTTGTATTGGATGCTATCTTGTTGCATCCTGTGGCGTCCCCTGATTTGCCTCACAAACCCCCTTATAAACACAGAGTCTCTCCTTAATACAGCTATGAGAGTATCCCAAAAATGTTGGGCTTCCAGAATCTCTGTGAAAATAAAAGTTTTTCCTTTGGCTATGACTTTTAATTTAGATTGCTGCACAATCATCGCCTGTGCCCCTTTAGCTTTGAAAGAATCAATCATTTTGATAAAATCCTTACGTCTATGGCTAGAGGCTGCCGACATATCAGAGAAGATTTTAAAGTTTTTGATTTTATTGGTGGTAAATGATCTCCTTGATATTGCCAGATTTAGGATTTTCTCTTTAATTCTATAGTCAGAAAAGTTTATTAGGATGGCTCGTGGGTATTTAGAATTTGCGGGTTTATGCAAAGGCACCCTGAGGGCTCTCGTAATTGTGAGGTCTCCTTGCAATTCCGGTATTGCCTTTTTCAACAGAGACTAAGTCCATTTCACCATCTCCGCGGTTTCCAGGCCCCCCGATATTACCACAAGGCGCAGATTGGATCTTCTGTTATAATTCTCCAACTCTTGTAAATTTGATTCCATCTGGCTCTTGTTCAACACCTGGAGGTCCTTTTGCAGGGTGATGATGTTATCTTCCCGGGCTGAGACACGAGCCTCCACTTCTATAACTCTTTTGGGTAGATTGCCTAGACTTTCCTCCATCTTTGTCAATCTATTATGCAACTGTGATATTTCCAGTGCTTGTGAAGTCTTCAGGTCTCGTAGTTCCTGCAATATAGTTGTGAGCATTTCTTTTATTGAGGTGTCTTGGTCAGAGCTTTTATTTCCCCGAGTTTTGTTGTTTCTTGAAGTGAGCAGTGTCTCCTTTTCCTTTTCTTTTTTCTTTTCGGACTCTAATTCTGTTTCAGACACAGAGTCAAACTCATCTGTCAATATCCCTTTCCCAACTTTTTGCGATATCTTTGCAGGCGCTTGAGCTGCTTTGACCAGTGGCTGGCTAGGTGGAAATCCCCCATATATAGTTGTAACTGTAGCTTTAGCTGTACTTGCTTCTAGGGGCTCTGGTCCTTAGTGAAATTTTGATATGGGCTGTGGGTTTGTAGCTTGAGCCGGCAGGACTGGGAGGGCATGGGCATGGGCACGAGCAGGGGGAGATAGTATTTCCTGGCCTTGCATATTCTGCAGGCATGTTTCATCTTCCCCCTTTTGCTCTTCCCTATTTGGTTGTTGTGTAGTAGTAGGTTCCCCACGTATCGCAAGGGGTTTACTGAAAAGGGGATACTGTTTGTTTACTGAGCTGGGATCCTCACCATTAAATGTATCCTCTACCCAATCCGATTCTCCTCCTCCTCCTCCTCCTCCTCCTCCTCCTCCTTCTTCTCCTTCTTCCCCACCCACAGCCAACGTGCTTAAATCGGCTGAGAGGTCAGACAGAGTCTCCTCTTCCTCAACCTCTTCCTCCAATGTTTTATCAAAATCATTCTGTCCAAGCAGTTTATTCTTTTCAGCTAATGCCAGCACTTTAGCCTTTAAGTCCATTCTTTGCTGGGCATTTCTTTTCCCTCTCCTAGCCCCTTTGGACCCTAGAACTGGTGTAGGTGGCGATTGACCGTTTTTCAAAAAATCCTTTCCCGTCCCAGCTTTGGACTGTTTATTACACAGTTTTGTCGCTGCCTTTGTGACTCCCGACATCTTCTCCCCTATCCTCTTCACCCTTAGTTTTGTAGTCTAATTTACAGACCTACAGCTCCTTACAATCTCTGTCCAGCAACCTCACTCCATGCAAGTCTTTTTAAGAGGGTTGAAAAAGGCAGTTGAAGAGGGAGTAAGAAATATATGGGCACCTCGAGCTGTAAAAATAATGTCCTTTCCTCTGCCCCCTTAGGGTCGAAATTCAGTTTTTTTTGTAAATAAATAATTCCTGGGGGGGGGGGGGGTTGCAGGTTCCGTGCTGATTACTCCTTGCCTATAGGCTTCCTTTAAATGGCAACAACTTTCACCTTGCTGGAGGTATCTTTGTCTTTGTCTTTGCCAATGTTTGCACTGGTGCAAGCACCCAGCGTAATTCCCTCTTACACGCTTGACGCCCAGCTCAAGACATTCATGCAAGGTCCTAGCATCTCGCGCTTCCCGCATTCCTCCCGCTCCTCCTGCCATCGGTGCCTCACAGAATTTTCCCCAAGCAGTAGAGCAGCTGGCGTGGAGGCAGCAAGAGACCGGCCCCAATTGCAGTCGCAGCCTGGCAACTGCAGAATCGCTGCACTGCAACAAAGTGTTATGCGGAAGAACGGGCAGGCGGCAAGCGATCGGAACGTTCAGGCATGCAGGCAATGGTGTTGAAATCGAGCACGGTCAGACACGGTCAGCCGCGGGGATGGTGGCGGCCATAGCAGCTGCAGCTCTGTCCGTGGGCGGAGTGTTGGCAGACCAGGGGAAAACTACGGCAACGTGTGTGGGTCACGTTCGCTGGATCTCGCATCCAGTCCAATACTGAATGCAAAAACACGAATGAGGGGATTCTATCATGATTTAGGGGATAGAGCAAGTAGAACATATCTTCAGACAAGTTATGAAGATAGTGACTATAAGGGAAGATTGCTACCTTGGCAAGCAAAAGAAAAGCAAGTCCCAAATAGAGTCGAATGCATCCAGCACAAAGTAACTAAAACTCGAATAAAAACTACGCCACTAATAGGGGAGGTGTTTCTTGAACATTATAAAGATATTTATCAGACATCGCACCAGGGGCCAGATGTAGGTAAATACCATTTTACCGATTCAAAAATACCGAATTTTACCGATTCAGTATTTTAGAATGGGTCTATGGTATGTAGGTATTAATTCTGTAATTTTGACAGAATCTGTAAAATTCGGTAAATACCGATTTGGTAAATACCGAATCGGTAAGGGGGAAGACCTACAAGGGTCTTCCCCCTCAATTTCGTGCCCAGCATGGAGGCAGCATTCCTTGCATCTTAACAACTGTTGTAAAACAGCAAAAGAGCATGTATGTCTGCCACATGGCACAGTTAAAAAAGCAAACAATTGCTTTTTTAACAGTTTTCGTTATTTACCACCAACTTGTAGAATTTGGTAATTTACCGAATTCTTAAATACCGATTCGGTAAATTACCGAATCTGAAATGTAGCCACCTACATCCCAAATGCCTAATACTGGTCGGTAACGGCCGAAATTCGGTAATTTCGGCCGTTACCGACCGGTATTAGGGTTCCTACATCTGGCCCCAGGTCTCCTTAGAATTGATCAATGAATTTTCGCAGGAACTGCCAATTCCAACTTTAGAAAATAATTCTAAAGAGCTGCTGCTAGCCGAATTCATGAAGGAAGAATTGGATGCGGTTATCAGCTCTTTGCCCAACGGTAACGCTACCGGAGAGGATGGCATTCCCGCAGAATTTTTTAAAGCATTTTCTACAGCACTCTGCCCCGAATTTATTAGTCTTGTAAATTATTTTTTACAAGGGGGTGACCCACCTGCATCCTTCCGCACGGCAGTAGTGGTCAGCATTTTAAAAAAGATAAAGATATTGAAAATGTGAACTCTTACAGGCCAATAAGCCTCTTAAATACTGATTACAAAATGTTCACTAAACTCCTTGCCAATAGGTTAAACAAGATAGTGGGATCACTCATCGGGACACATCAGTGCGGTTTTATAGCAGTGAGATAGCTTTATACTAATGCAAATTTATTATTAGAGGAGCTTGATTTTTGAAATATTAATAAGGTTGAGCCACAAATTTGGTTTTTAGATGCGGAAAAAGCATTTTAGAAAAGTTTGGCTACCCAAATGAGTTTATATTTTTATTTAAACAACTCTATATGAATAGAATATGAATTCACAGGCCCATATTTTAATCAATTCTGTGAGTATAGGGACATGCCAAATAAATAAAGGCACCAGACAAGGCTGTTCCCTCTCCCCGATTTTATTTGCTCTATTTATAGAGCCATTAGCAATTGCAATCAAGGAAAAAAGAGCCCATACAGTACCCGTTCAAGGAATGACGAACATAAAATTATATGCTGACGATATTGTTCTCTTTCTGAACCCAAAGATGGATACCCAGACGGAAGTTATGAGAATCTTTGCAGCCTTTGAAAGAATAGGGGTGTATAGGATCAATAAATCCAAACCAAAAATTATACTATGCAATTGCGGCACAAACTCTCTTTTAGTGGAATTTAGACAGACATACAACACCAGTCCTAAGAGGTATTTAGGGATTTATGCAACTGAGAGAGTAGAAGATCTTTTTTCACTAAACTACATTCCACTCTTAAAAAAGGTGAACTCTCAGTTAACACGATGGAATCAGTTGCCGTTATCAATAATAGGAAAAGCTGCGCTAATCCAAATGTCTATTCTTCCGTTGTTTAATTTTCTTTTTAGTGCTGCTCCTTGTGCAATGCAGACCTCTTTTTTAAACAAATAGACAGTATGTTTTCCTCCTTCTTATGGACAAATAAGATACCAAGATTAGAACTTAGCACTTTCAATTGTCCTGTTGCTGATGGGATACTATCTCTTCCAAATATCAGAAATTACTATTATGCGACATTTGTAGACCCATTTTTAGATTTTTCTTTTTAGATCCTCAAGAGACAGATAACTTCTTCATGAAAAAGATGTTAAGGGAGTATAACATAATAGACCCTACTAGAGGTACTAAGTATCCTAAAAAGTGCGCTACAAGACCCTACAATGGTTACTTAAACAAAAAACTCAGCTTTTAACACACTACGATATTCCAAGAATCAATATCTCAACTAGGCTTTCGAATACATACATGGGGGAAACAGGTTTGTTAGAGAATAATATATTAAAGCTGTGGGAAGAAAACAAGTATACCTGGATCCAGGATTTCACCGAAGGGAACTGTTGGAAAACCTGCGTGGAGATCGAAACGGGGCTCCAATATCCAAGCAAAATTTTAAAATGGTCATTCATTAGACTGAAACCCATATTGGAAAAACTGGATAGGGAAAGCCTGTGTGATAAGATTATTATCAGCAAAGCCCTTAATTCCCCCGTACAACGGAAAATTAGTATTTGGATTAAAATCTTGGATGACAATAAATCAGTTTTTATTTACAAAAAAAGCTAGAGATAGATGGGAGAAAAGGGAAGATATGCAGATTCTTAAACCAACCTGGAATAGGCTTAGTAAACTCAATGCAGTTATCTTATCTTCAGAGGGGCAAACTTAAAACGCATGCAATACTATTCGAAATGGTTGATATATAGAACACCCTCCTTTATTCACAATATATACCCGCAAATAGAAGACAAATGTTTTCGCTATGCAGATAAAGGCACCTGGTCGCATATCATTTGGGAGTGCCCAAATATCCAGAGTTTCTGGGTGGAGATCGAGAAATATCTTACATTTATAATTGATCCCCTTATCTCACTTGATAAATTCATGGCAGTCTTTGGCTGCTCTCCGGCTACCTCTACAGGAAGGCTTGTTTATTGCGGCTTTAATAGCAAGATCTTTAATTCTGCAATTGAGGAGAACAGAGAAGGTACCTACCTTTAATGCGTGGAAGGCAAAATTGTCCAGAATACAGGAATCGGTAAAAGAAATATGCAATAAGATCAGGAGCAATAAGAAAGTATGAGAAATATTGGAGTGTGTTTGAAATATAAGATAACATCTTGTTGTGGATTTACAAGGATAACATAAATGTATAGGTATCTACTCGGATATAGCACTTTGCACTAACTTAAATTGATTTAGCACTTTGCACTTTAACTTACTAGGATCTTTTTCTGTATTATGGATATATTACGATTGCACTACTCTGTATTTTGAAATGTCCATTTATAAGACAGTAATATTTTGTATTTTAGAGTCCAAGCAATTCTTTTCTTTCTCAAGATTTTGGAATATGTATCTGTATATGATAATATTGTATGCTGTTAAGCCTATGAACTCTCAATAAAAATATAATAAAAAAATTAAAAAAGACTGATTTGCATATAGCTGGGTCTGAACTGAGGTGGAGAAGTGAGCTAAAGAATGATGATGGATTCAACCCAGATTTGTTACTGGGGGAGAGTGTCTGTAAAGTTTCAGCACTCCGTCCTTCATCTCCTTGTGTTTGCTTTGCTCCCCCTAAGTTGGCAAGGTATGCCTAGACGTGGGTCCCTTGCTCACTTTGCCTCTGCATTCAAGCTAGCCTTGCTGATGGAGGGTCCTACCCAGAAACCGGTCCCAGGATGCTTGTTTCCTGTTCAGGGAAGACCTGGCTTGGCAGTTTGGGTTGGACTGTTCCCATGAGGCACAGGGTCAAGACTGTTTTGCATATATCTGGGTCTGAACTGAGGTGGCGAAGTGAGCTAAAGAATGATGATGGATTCATCCCACATCTGTGACTGGGGGTGAGTGTCTGAAAAGTTTCATTGCTCCGTCCATCATCTTCTTGTGTTTGTTCTGTATAGGGAGTGGCCACAAATTCTACATCGTTAGATGCACCCCTACTGTCCCGCAAGAGATTTAAGATCCAGGAATTTAAAATGTGCAGGTCGTCCCGAGGGCAAATATGACCAGGAGTGGGGGGCCCTCGATTCACCCTTTGTTCCCAAATTATGGAATTCCCTTTCTCTAGTGATCAGACAGAATGGCAATTTACTCAGTTTCAGGAAACAGCTTAAAACATACTTATTTGTGTAATCATGATTTCCTAGGAGTCTTGCAGACCTTTTAGCTCTGGGAAGCCCGAAGGGTAGCCATGTGCTTAAGAAATGTCTTTGAATTTGATCTTAATTTACATTAATCTCGGTGGAGGGGCCATTGATAAGAATATTACCAGCAAGCACTCTTTATTGAATTGTACTGGCCATGTTTATAAATATATGCTGTGCTTTGTGGAAGAGATTATGGCCTCAGCAGTGAATAAATGACTGATTTCTGTATAAGACTATAGTTTGAAAGCTTGTCAACTATTAATATCACCAGGCTGAAATGTTAAATGTTATGATGCCGCAGACCTATTGGTCAACGATAATGTACATAGTAGACCATCAATTTGGGCAGACCATTGAGCACCTGTTCCACTTCTGCGTGAAAGTGAACTGAAATGCTGGACTATAGCATTGCAAATATAAGTTAAGGCGTCCTGTGGAAATTTACTCTGGTGATGTGGAATTTGCATTAAACAAGCAGAGAGTTTAACAAACATTCCTCATTTCAAGTAGGTGAAATGGAAACTGTTCCCGTAACTGATCTTGTGTGATTTACTTTTTTACTTATTTTTATCAGTACATCTTACTGGAAAATCACAGTGCAGAAAAATCATTGAATTGTAGATGAAGAGCATCATTAAACATGACATATTTGAACCTAAATGGCAGTAATGCAAATACAAATCATTTTCAGCAGCGTCATCGCTAAAAAGTATTTGTTAATTAGTACTGACGGAGGGATACCCTGCTTCATCACGTTTCCGGGTCCCGCGGTCACGGCCAGGGCTCCTTGTTCCCGCTCTCTATTTCTAGCCCACAGTCTCTCAACCAGGGTTCCCAAACCTTGGTGAATTTCTTTGGGCACCCTCTTGCCTGTTATGTCATCCTCTCTCCACCCATGTAGAGGTTCATACCTGTCCTCCATTCAGTCACTGTGGGGAGATTCGGGGCTCTCCAATATCTAGCAATATCTCTCTTGGCTACTTTTAGCCCTAGGTTACATAACAGGAGTTTGTAACTGGGGAGGTCCACCTCAGAGGGAATACCTAACAGGACATACTTGGGATCTATGGGCAACTGTGGCTCCTCTACCTTGTCCATTTCCATTATTATTTGGGTCCAGTATAATTTTATGCAGTGACATTCCCAGAGCATGTGTATTGAAGTCCCGCTCTCTGTCTTGCAGCGGAGACATTCTTTTGACTCGGCCCTCCCGATTTTATGTAAGTGTGCCGTATCAAAGTAGGCCCTGTGTAGGATCTTAAATTGTATACAGTTGCAGCCGTAATTTAATGGACACTACTTTTGGGTGCATTAATGCCCCTTCCCAACCCATGTCGTGTAGCTCGCCCATGGTGACCTCCCATTGTGATATGATTGTTTTCAGGTTGTCTGGCATGTTATTTATGAGGGTTCTTCATGTTCATGAGATTGCTTTGTCTGGTATTTCTCACTGCAGCAATCTTCCCTCTAAAGGTGCGAACTCTGGAATATCTGATGCGTCTACTTTCTCTGTCCTCCAGGCATGCTGTAATTGTAGGTAGTTATATATTTGGGTATCATCCAGCTTGTACTCATGTTGGTATGAACTAAAGGAGATCAGGGGGCCCTTCTCTAATAGGTCCCAAAGTCTGGATATCCCTATCCTGTCCCAGGTTCGAAAGCCCTGCAGTTTGTCCAGTTCTGGTAGGCATGTCTCCTTCCACATGTATTTCTTGTCCCACTTCATTTGGCGTTCCACCTTTTTCAAGCGTCTATTGTCCACTGGGTGTCTGGGAGCAACTGCCACGCTCCCCTCTGCCCCGTATATGTTGTGAAGATATGTATGTGAATTAAATCGGAGCCTCTCAAGAGCATATGTTGGATGGTTACCTGGCAGGTGCCTCCATTCGTTTATGACCACCAGATGGGCTGCTTGATAATACGATTTTATATCTGGGCGCGCAATCCCTCCATTGTATTGACTATGTTGAAGTGTCTGGAGGGCTACCCGTGGATGTGCCCCATTTCACAGGAATTTGCGCATCTCTTCGTCTATTGTCTTAAAGATCTCATCAGGGATTTTGTGGTATGTATTTTGGAGGATGTAGAACAACTTGGGAAGTGTAATCATTTTATAAATGTCGGCTCTAGCTAGCAGCATCAGGGGGAGTTTTCACCACCATTCCACATCTTCGTAGAATTCCATCAGTATCCTCTTGATGTTGTGGCCAAGGCTTGTCGCTATAGTTGTAGTTATGTAGAGTCCCAGGTATTGAAACCCCTCTCTGTCCATGTAGAGTTGACTGGGAAGACTCTGTGTATCTAGGCACTTTCCCACCGGGTAGAGGCTAGATTTGTCCCAATTTATCCAATAGCCTGGTTGGCGTACATAATCCTTAAATACCTGCCGTATAATGGGAAGCGTCACATCCGGGTTAGTGACATACAAGAGGATTTCATCAGTGTAAAGTGAGATCCGCTCATCATTAAGCAGCCCAAGATTGTCTCTAAAGCTTCTTATGTCCAGGTAATTTCAGATCAGGCATGCCAGCGGCTCAGCAAATAACATGGGGAGAGAGGGAATCCTTGCCTAGTACCATGGCACACTAGGAAATCTGCGTTACTCCATTTACACGCACACATGCCCTTGGGTTTGTGTAGAGTAAAACTATCCAGGCTAGGAAAGCAGGGCCCAACACAAAATTCAGTAATACTTGACTCCTGAATAGCCAGTGCACAGCATCAAATGCCTTATCTGCATCCAAGAATAAAAATACGTGCAGGTCAGATCGGTTTTGCACTGTATCCATGGGTAGTATTTCACAAAAAAGGTCTAATGGAGTGTTTAACACCACCCACCATGCTACTCCTAAGGAACTAGTCTCACAAAATTATGTATGGGGCAGGTAACAAAATAACAAAAGGTGATCAGGTGTATCCTCACCTGATCACATGTTGTTATATTGTCACCTGCCCCATACATAATTTTGTGAGAATAGTTGCACTGTGTTAAGCCAGTTGGCAAACCGGCAGTGAATCCCGTTGACCTTTTAGGTATGAATCTGGACTGGTCGCACTGAAAAAGGGAGGTGATCACTGGTAACAGTTTAGTGGCTAAAATTGTGGCCAATATTTTTGTTTCAACATTCAGTAACAAGATAGGCTGCTAAGACCCACAGTCCAATGCGGGCTTTCCTGATCACAACAACTGGGACATTATGAAGATCTGGTGGGAGAATCCCCTCTGCCCGTGCCGCCGGGTACATCTTTAGGAGATGGGGCCCCAGCAGACTGGTGTTTACCTTAAAGAATTCTGCAGGTAGTCCATTGGGACCCAGGGTCTTTCCTGATTTTTGTTTGTCAATAGCTGTCATGACTTCATCCAGGGTTAGTTCTTTTTCAAGGACTGCTCGGTCATCTATGGAGGGGGTGGGAGTATTAATTGTGCTTAGGTAATTGCTTATTTGGAGGCCTTCTGTTAATGTCCTGCCTGCATAGAAGTCTGCATAGTATCTTGTAAATACATCTGCTATATTCTGGGCTTCAGTGTATGTGGCACCATCCTCCTGGATTGGCAGTTACCCACCTTGATTCCCTTTCTTCTCTACCTAACCATGGTAGTTATCTCCCAGCTCGATCTCAGTCTGGTACACGTGATGTTGCATTGTCATGAGCTGGGTTTTCGCTTCCAGTTGGGCAAACGCCTGGAATTCCCTACGAGTCACTGCAATCTGGCGAGTTATGTGCGGGTCATTGTCTGGGTCTAACTGCCCCTCCAATTCTAAGAGCTTGTGTTCCAATGTTTCCATCTCACGGGCTTCTTTCTTCTTCTTATGCGCTATAATGTATCTTGCCTCAACACAAAGCACTGTTTTGTATGTCTCCCACAGGACTACTGCTGAGGACACTGAGCCTTTGTTTTCAATAAAATACAGCTCTGAATCTACTCTGATCTCACTGGCTACCACCCTGTCCTGTAGGTCCCATGCGTTTAGTCTCCAACACGACTGCTATCCATAAATTTGTCCCCCTACTGTAAGCCAAATAGGTGAATGATGTGATGGTCCCCTCACCAGGTACTCTGTCTTGGCAACCACCATTCTCTCACCTGCTGGGGTGAGGAGTTAATCCAACCTGGAGAACACTTTGTGTGCACCCGAGAGAAAGGAGTATAAGTGATCTGTGGGCTGATATTTGTGCCAAAGATCGACCAAGCTCAGTGTCTTTAAGAAGTCAGCTAGATGTGTTGTTTCATGCTGCCCCAGGTGTATGTGCATGAACTGTGTGTGGAGCCACCACATCATTAAAATCCCTCCTACTTATTTATTTTTATTTTATTTTGAAAGTTTTATAGAGCGCAAACAAGACCCTTGCTGGTATCAAAGCGCTTTACATTACGTAAGGTTCTTTATACATCAATTAGAAGCAAGTTAAACATGTATACATAACGTCATATAACAGCAAAGCAATAAAGAAAAACAAAGAAGCAATCCAGTTGAGTCTGGTGAAGGGTAGATACAATGATTAGTAACTCTAAATGGGTCATTGTCCTACTAGGATTAGTAGCGCGGGTACGTGTGGTCTCAAAATTTCTTTAGATTATCGATTTTACTTCCTTTTTGAAAGAAGCAGTAGAAGAGTTAAGTCTGGTTTCTGGGGGTAAGGCATTTCAAATCCTGGGCGCCATCCCTGAGAAGGATGGTTTGTAAGTTTTCTTCTTGTTGAACCTTTGTAGTTTCAGAAGTAGGCTTTCCGCACTTCTTGAAGTTCTTATCCCGCCAGAAATGGTCAGTTTCTGTGCCAGATAGCTGGGTGCCTTGTGATGCAGGGCTTTGTGCATCATACACACTATTTTCAAATGAATTCTGGCTTCCAGTGGTAGCCAATTCAAGGATTTTAGGTCTGGGGAGATGTGGGCCCTTCTTTTAGACCCAGCATTTGTTGAAGCTCTTAAAGGTGCAGTTGTGACTATCGGAAGGCCACACAGAGAGACACTTCCGTACTCTACTCTGGGGATACCTAGAGCTTGAACTGCCTGCTTGAAGTCATTGGCTGGAAGGAAGGGTTTGAGCTTCCTCAGTGTGTTCATCTGGAAGTTTGCTTCCTTTGTTGCGTTGCTAATATGTTTTTGCATATTGAGTTTACTGTCAAGGGGTATTCCCAGAGATTTTGCGGACTCCACAATAGTTGGTTGAGCGTTGAGTGCTGTAAGATATTTGATCCATGCTTGCAAAATGGGGACTTTGGCAGGTGGAGCTATTAGCATGGAATTCGGTTTTTAGGGCATTCAATTTAAGATGGTTTTCTGCCAGCCAAGTATGGGTATTCCCCAGCGTTGAGTTAAACAGTTTGATGTCTTCTATGGTGTGGATCTTAAGGTATGGTTGTGTGTCGTCAGCATGCATGTGATAGTGTACATTAGACGCATGTAAAATTTCGGTGAGAGGTTCCATAAAGAGATTAAGCAGTGACAGGGAGAGTGAGGACCCTTGAGGGACTCCCAATGTTACTGGGACGGGTTTGGACAAGGTGTTGTTGACCTTGAATTTTTGTGTCCGGTTTTGGAGAAATGAGGTAAACCAGTTTAGCACTGACCCAGATAGACCCATTCTGTGCTTTAGAAGATCTATCAAGTTCTCATGTTTGACGGTATAAAAGGCGGAAGAGAGGTCTAGTAGGATGAGTAGGCAAGTTCCGTTCTCATCAAGGATTTGTAGCACATCGTCAGTTATGTGTGTCATGGCTGATTCGGTACTATGACCTGCTCGGAAGCCTGATTGGTGATGTACACATTTTCCAATAATTTGGCCAAGGTAGGAATATTGGAAATAGGGTGATAGTTGTTTAGGTCCATAGGGTCCGCCGTGGGTTTCTTTAGAATGGGTGATACCGGACCAACTTTGAGGGTATCGGGGATGCAGCCTTGTTGAAGAGAACTGTTAATGATCTTGGTCCAGAGAGGCAGAAGCAGAGGCGTAAATTCTTTAACAGCGTTGGCGGGGAGTGGATCAGTGAAATGATTAGCCGGCTTCAGGGCACTAAGAATCTTATATATATCTTTTTCAGTGTAAGTAGAAAAGGAGGACCAAGCTGCGTCATTTTTTAGGTCAAATTTTGATGGGATTTGGTGTTGCGCCATTGGAAGTGCATGGGTGGTTTTCGAATAAGGGCCTGAGTGTAAGATTAGATCGTTGAGGAGGTCCTTCTTGATGTTGTCAGTCTTCTGAGTAAAGAAGGCAGAGAATTATTGACAGTTGGGTTGCGGGCCAGCTAAGTCTTGTAGTTGTTGAGGTGCATCCTTAGCTTGGGTTTTGATTAGTTCAAAAAGTTTTGGGGGACGATTTATTGCTTGGTCTAGTTGGGGGCTGAAGAAGTCTGCTTTAGTGCGCTTGATCTTTCTGAAATATGCATTTCTCTTTTTCCTTAGTATCATGAGATGATTGGCAGATGGGACAGATCTCCAATTGTGTTCAGAAGTTCTGAGAGACCTTCTATCCTCGTTGAGTCGACCATTGTACCAGGTCTTAGAGTCTTTTGTGGAGACTCTCTTTAGTTGGAGGGGGCTACCTCGTTTATTACGGAGGACATGGCATTGAGGTCGTGGTTGGTGAGATCTTGGACTTCAGAAGAACCTGCAGGGGCAACAGTAGGGTGTGGCTGTGAGAAGGAAATAAGTTAGGGTTGAGATTTTTTAGATCTCTTCTCCATACTTTTGGTCTTGAACGGAGTTAAGTTTCACTGTTTCCTTGATCAGAAAGGTGATGATATGATGGTCTGACCAGTCTCAGGGTTGTATCGACTCAAGCTGAATGGAGTCTCTTTTGGAGATTATTATATCCAGGATAGAGTCTTTATTGTGTGTAGGGCTGTTGCAAATTTGGGTGAGGTCTAGATCATCTAGGACATTTTTGAGACTATTGACCACTGCATCACTATGGTCGTTCCATTGGAAGATTGAAGTCGCCCAGGAAAATTTGGGTATTTTGACGCCCATTGTTTATAGAGACCATATCCATGTAGTGTTCGGTGAAGGTGAGGTTGTCACCAGGGGGATGGTAGATGGTATGTAAAGAACATAGTGTTTTGCCATTGCTGGAGATGTTGAGGCACATGTATTCGCAAGAAGGGAATACCGGGGATATAGCTTTGTTTACAGAGATGTTGCTATGGTGTATACAGTTGATCCCTCCCCCTGTCTTATCAATTCGATCCAGTCTGATGATGTCATAGTTTGGGGGTACTAGAATGTTGATAATAGGTGTGGATAATTCTATAAGCCAGGTTTCAGTTAAAATTATTAGGTCCAGGTATTGTAAGATAATGAGGTCAGCTATGTCCGCTGCATGTCTGGAGGCCGATCTACAATTTAGGAGTATGCATTTAAGATGGGGTGTGAAAGGGGATGAAGAAGGGTCCTGAATGAGTATGACTCTTCTTAAGTTATTGTTGATGATTCCTCTAGTGTTTTGTTTAGTAGTTCTGTGAGGGTTCGGGGGGATGCTGGGGATAGACAGTGCAGTGGTAGTTCGGGGATCGCAAGAGAGGGCTCATACGGGTGTAGAAGAGAAAGTAGATCGCTCTCATTACACTGATTGGTGCTTCGGTTTGGGCGGGTTGAGTTATTATGGGAGGGAACTGATTTCCAGCTGGGTAGAGTGAGCATCAAGGTGAATGTTAGGTGTTTCGGGAGCTTGCCTGCTTGCTTGCTTGCTTGGGAGTCTAGTAGTTCTAACGCTCCATGTTTGACTCGAAATCACCTCTTAAAAGCTTGGAGATCTTTTTTGATTTGGTGAAGTGCAATTGCGATTCTCCTATTAACAGGACTAGAGAATCTGGATTTCATTAAAGACACGGAGGCTAACATTATGCATTAATCCTTTAATGCAACTCACAACCAGCCGCTTACATCATAAAGATAAGAATAAGAATGTGATGACAACATAGCAACAATATAAGGCATGAGCAGGAGTAGAGCTGCCTCTTTTAAATGCAATGAAGCAAGGAGAAAGTCAGCAAAGTTGAGGTGCAACTTGGAACAGAAAGGGATGAAGAAGGTGAAATCCAAAGAAGGAAGAGAAGGCAAATCCATGAAAATCTGTTAGGTCGAATTATCTGAAAATAACAGTGAAAAATTAAAAGGTTGAAAGAACCTTGCAAAGAAAAAAGCAAATTGTAAACTTGAACATGAACAAATAACAACATCATATGAAATGCAAATAGATAACAACATCATATGAAATGCAAGGCATAAGAATAGATACTCCGTCCAAGGGAGGGACGGGTGGGATAATGTTAGCCTCCGTGTCTTTAATGAAATCCAGATTCTCTGGTCATGTTAATAGGAGAATCACAATTTCATTACAAGACAGGAGGCTACATTATGCATGTTGGTAGCCTTGAAGAACAACGCCGGACATATGTTCAATAGGTTTACAATAATGATGAGCAAAAGTAGAGGCGTTGGACCAATCAGCAGCTTTAAGGATAACATCCAACTTACCACCAGACCAGAAGGACTTGCTAGCCATAGCACCCCTCAGAGAATGTGCTTGAAATTTGGAAAGATCAATACCAGCAAAGCTCATAGCTAATTTAACCCACCTGGCAATAGAGCAGGAAGAGATAGGTTTAAAAGGTTTGACAAAAGAAATGAGAAGTTGATTGGCTTCAGGAGGGCGAAGATCTCTCATTCTGAAATCGTATTCCCTCATACAATCAACAACACAAAGTTTTTTGCAGTAGTCAAAACGAGGGTAAAAAAATGGAGTCAGACATAGTTTTAGTTCTCCTAAGGATTTCAAACTTAACACCAAACATGTCATAGCATCTATTAGAAATATCTAGCGCTTTCACATCGGAAACTCTACAGCAAGAAATTAAACATAAAAGAGAAGCAAGTTTAATGGAAAGACATTTCCTGTTAAGAGAATTATCAGGCCAAGAGCAAAAAAGGTCAAGTATAAGTTTAACATCCCACACAGATTGGTATTTAGGCCTAGGAAGTCTTATTAGCCTAATACTTTTTAGAACTCTACAAATAATCACGTCTTACCTACCGTTTTACCATTGACAAGAGAATGTCCAGCGGAAATGGCAGATCTATAACAGTTAATCGATCTATAGGAGAGGCCATTGTCGAAAAGTTCAACAAGAAAATTAACTATATCGACGATAGGAGCCTCCACGGGATCCAAGTTCCTCTCCATGCACCAACGAAAGTCCAGACAACTCGTTAGATTGCCTGACACTTTCCAGGCAATAAGGTTCAAACTCCCTGAAAGGACCAGGTGGTGATCTTCTCCGTTTGCGTTTCAAACCAAACCTCTCGTTGCAGGAATCAGGAAGGGAATGTCGCATGAAAGTTCCAGAGCTGTGGGGAACCGCACCTGAGAGGGCCAGAAAGGAGTTATCAGGACTAGGGAGCACTGATCCTGTCTCACTTTTTGAAGAACCCTCTGAATCATGGTGAACGGAGGAAAGGCCTAAGGTCGAAGAGGGGACCATGGTTGGAGAAAGGCGTTCACTGCAAGAGCGCCCGGGTCTGGCATCCAGCTGGAATATTTGGGAAGTTGGAAAGTCAAGCTGCTGGCAAAAAGGTCCACATCGAAAGGGCCCCAAAAAAGAGAAAGAGAATTGAAAACGTTCACATCGAGTTTCCAATCGCTGAAATCCTGAAGGAATCTCGAATTCCAATCTGCTGAAAAATTTGATTTCCCGGGGAGATATTCTGCCCTGAGAGAAATTTTGTGTTCCAAACAGAACATCCAGAGTTTCCTGGCCAAATCGGAGAGGTCTGCTGACCTTGTCCCACCAAGGCGGTTGATATAGGAGACTGCAGAGACGTTATCCATCTTCAAAACAACGGACCTGCCCTGAAGAGAGTGTTTGAAACTCATTAGGGCATAAAGACCGGCAGTTAGCTCTAAAAAGTTTATATGGTGGGAGGATACTGCTCGAGACCAAACACCACCGGTGTCCTTGTCGAGGAGACGTGCACCCCAGCCATGAAGCCCGGCGTCTGACTCCAAGACGAAGTCCGGAGTCGAACCGAAAATAGCTCTTGCGTTCCACGCATCCAAATTGTCCAGCCACCAAGAGAGTTCCAATCTAGCTTGTTGATCCAAGGAAACAAGGTCCCCGTACCACAGACCTGATCTGAGGGCATTGGCTTTCACTCTCTGGAGGGCACGATAGTTGAGGGGCCCGGGAAAGATGGCCTGAATTGAAGAAGAAAGTAAGTCCAGGAGTCTGGCCAATTCCCGAAGAGTGAGGGAATGCTGTCTCAGAGCAAACCTGACCTCCTTCCGAATCTTGGTGATCTTTTTGTTGGGAAGTAGGAGGAGACATTTGGAAGTTTCCACAGTGAAGCCTAGGAATTCTAGAGACTTTGAAGGGGTAAGAATGGATTTTTCTCGGTTTATAATGAAGCCAAGATTTTCTATGAGATCCATGGAGATCCTGAGATCTTCCAAAAGTTGAGAATGAGTTTGCGGCAAGATGAGAATATCGTCCAGATAGATAATGAGGCGAATACCTTTCGCTCTCAGGAGAGAGACAATTGTCCTCATGACCTTGGTGAAGCACCAAGGAGCGGATGATGACATCACTGATGATATCATCCATGTGACAATCAAATACACCTCATCACACACTAGTATAATCTTTCATCACTCACTGTAAAATAGAAAGTGCCATATTTGAAACCATTGACACATCAATAGAAATTTCTAAACCCCCACTCAGTTATTCATAGAACTATACACACATCTAATCATTACCTATAGATTCAGTGTTATATGCAGTGAATAATCAACAGAACACTATCAAATATACTTATACGCCTATTTCAACATTACACACCAGCACACATTGTATTCACTTATATAGACATCCTTCTGACTTATGCAAACAATTGATTATACTTACATTTACTCACCTACACACTTATACAAACACCACTTCATCTATTTATATAGATAGTAACTCACACTTAGTGTGTTATAAAATCACTATTACAAGTATACAGTTATCCATATAGTGACTCAGACAATCACTAAGTCTTAGACACACTTAATTAGATATAACTGTCACATACACTGCCTTTTTTTTCAAGTTTAATGGAGATGTACCATTGAGAGAAATATTTCATCACCACCACACCCATAAACATATACACTCACTGAAACAACTGTTATAACATGTAGTCTTAACCTCATATAAATACTGAATGAACTATTCACACATTTTTTGGCAATCACACACCCCCCACCAAACCACATAGACATTCATTTACCCATACAAATACTCAGTTAAGAAACCAATAACAAATGTAGTCTTTAACATAGCAATTAAGACAAAGCAATAAAGACTTTCACACAGTTTAGTAACCACACATTATATATAGTGAGACTCTACAAATGAGTCAAGGAAACAATCAATGACACTGTTACTAAATCCACCATCCACACATTTACATTTATATATCCACTCATTCTTCAATGCAAAGTAGTGTATTTATAATACATATTTAAATATCAAAGCAAACCACATTCACTGGATGATGTCATTAGTGATGTCATCAGTGATGTCATTTGAGATGTCACCAGTGATGTCATCAGTGATGTCACTGACCATGTCATGAATGATGTAATATGTGACATCATCAGCAGTGGATTGCGGGCGTGCGAGTTATAGTGAGTACAACTAACTATAACGGGGGAATTTCAATGGTTTTGTATGAGTAAAATGTCCAGCTAACTATAACTGGTGTGAAACCTATGGTTTTTTCAGTGAATTTCAAAGGTTTTTTAAATGCTAATTCCTAACTATAACGAGTGTGAAACCTATGGGGCCTTATTTACGACCCCCTTGCGCCTCCGGAACGTCACTTTTTGTGACTTTCTGGTGGCGCAGAAGACTGAGTGATATTTATCAGGCAGGACTAAGCCACTTTTTGTGGCGTAATCCTGCCTGATAAATATCAGTCCCTTTAACGTAGTGTTCTGCGTTAAAGGGGCGTGCAATGGGTGTTGCTTGGGGCGTTCCCAGCAGCATCCATGGACTTGAGTAATTTATAGCATCCTCAAAGTCTTAAAAAAATTCCAAAGTATAGGACATCCAAATCCAAATGTTTCTCAAGAAAAGTCATAAACCGTGTCCGTTGGTCATATCTACCCAAACGCCGATATTCCGAACGATTGAAAATGACTTTTCTTGAGAAACATTTGGATTTGGATTATCATGTCCTATACTTTGGAATTTTTTAAAGACTGACTTTGAGGATGCTATAAATTACTCAAGTCTGCCCAAATTGTGTGGGTAAAATTGATACCTAGTCACTTTGAATAAGAATGTACTTACGACTCGTCTAACATTTGGAAGAAATATCTAGTTATATGACAACAGGATACCCACATAACTTGAAGGAAATAAGAACGCCCTGAAGAAGTTCTGTTGTACAGAACGAAAAGCGTCGGCTGGCTGTGGTACATAAACTGAAGGAAAATAAAAGCATTTGAATATACTCCAAGATTCAGCACTTCAATAAGGACTCTAAGTGATATAATTTGAATGGACTTGTTGTGCAAGTGGTGCTGTGCCAAACTAAGGAATATTCTCCACTACTCTCTACTACTCCCTCTCTACTACTCCACTACTCTCTAATACTCACTCTCTACTACTCTTTCTCTACTACTCATTCTCTACTACTCTACTACTCTCTACTACTCTCTCTCTACTACTCACTCCCTACTACTCACTATCTACTACTCTCTACTACTCACTATCTACTACTCTCTACTACTCACTCTCTACTACTCTCTCTCAACTACTCTCTACTATTCTCTCTCTCTCTGCTACTCACTCTCTACTACTCCCTCTCTACTTCTCACTCTCTACTACTCACTCTCTACTACTCACTCTTTACTACTCTCTACTACTCACTCTTTACAACTCACTTTCTACTACTCTCTACTACTCACTCTCTACTTCTCACTCTCTTCTACTCTCTAGTACTCACTCTCTACTACTCTCTCTCTACTACTCTCTACTTCTCACTCTCTACTACTCACTCTACTACTCACTCTACTTCTCACTCTCTACTACTCACTCTCTACTACTCTCTACTACTCACTCTACTACTCACTCTCTACTACTCTCTACTATTCTCTCTCTATCTGCTACTCACTCTCTACTACTCCCTCTCTACTACTCCCTCTCTACTACTCACTCTCTACTACTCACTCTCTACTACTCTCAACTACTCACTCTATACTACTCTCTACTACTCACTCTCTACGGCTCTTCACTACTCACTCTACTACTTACTCTCTACTACTCACTCTCTACTACTCACTCTCTACTACTCTCTACTACTCACTCTACTATTCACTCTACTACTCACTCTCTGCTACTCTCTCTACTGCTCTCTACTACTCTCTACTACTCACTCTCTACTCTCTATTAATCTACCTCTCTACCTCTCTCTACACGCACACATATACACATATGAATATGCATATATATGCGGTCGCCAGTAGGTATATATAGTTAGGACCTAGTTACCATAGGAAATCCGCAACATTCTATTGGGAATAACTTTGGCGTCGATTGAGGAAATTGCGTGCAATTTTCCAAAATTTTGGCCAGCTCAGTTCTGCTCCTTCCCTGAAAGGTTTGGGGGGATTCGTCAAGCGGGGGCCGAGAAAAAGGGGGGTCCCAAAACATGTTTTCCCCATGTTAATTTCCATAGGACAATTAGACACGGCTACTGCCCAAACGGCTGAACGGAATTACACCAAACTTGGCAAAATGGTAGGGACTGGTATGCAGAAGTGCCTTTTCTATATTTGGTGAAAATCCCTCCAGTAGTTCCTGAGAAAATCAAAAGAGAAAAAATATATATATCTATAGCAGCTTACTGTAAGCTTACTGTAAGCTTACCTTTCCGAGCACGAGCTGCATGCTGATTGGCTGTCAACTGTCTGTCAACACTCCAAACCAGAAACTGTTGGCAGCCATCTTGGGACCAATATACATGATAGCACCTCATTAAAAAGCATTGCAGTTAATAGAAGGTTTTAAGACTTTAGTTACATTATAAATCATGTGTTGATAGTACCATACTAATTTTAAGAATTGTGGTGTGTTCTAAGGTGATTTTGCCATGTGAAAAAGCCTTCTGCTGGGATATCATGAATCATGTTTGAAAGAAAACTATTATCTCATGCTTTTCCCACAGTGGTTTGGAAGGGGATCTATAAGCTAAACTGAAAGCATATTTTCTGTAAATTCACATTATCTTTCTCAGTCATGTGAGAATGAAGTCTGACATTCTCAGTAAAACATGTACATCCAACAAGGACAGAGACTGTCAGATGATTCCTTTGTGTTCTACTGCAGCTTCCAAGAGTGTTCTAAAGAACAACTAGAGCGCTAACAGTCCTATTTATTACAAAGGTATGGCACACCTGAAGCCATCTTGATCGGAATAAAGTGATAACTCTTAAAACATTTAATTTAAAAAGGAATAAAATGAGGGGGTATATTTTGCCATAGAAAGTATGATTAGTGCTGCAGAAAGAAAAATTAGGGCACATTTTGAGTGACTTCTCAAATCCTCTTCTATTTCATAAAAAAATTCTGACATGCAGTCTCCCAAGATGGCCACCAGAGAAAAAAGAGCCTAAATGTAGCCCAAATATCACCCAGATGTAGCCCAAGTATAGCCCAATGACAGAATGTCCCAGAGTGTTCTAAAGAACAACTAGAGCGCTAACAGTCTTACTTATGACAAAAGTATTACAAAAGGGGATGATGGACGGAGCGCTTGAGCAAATCAAACACTCACCCCCAGTCAACTCATCTGGGTTTAATCCATCACCATTCTTTAGCTCACTCGGCCACCCCAGTTCAGACATGGCTGTATGCAAATCAGTCTGACCCTGTGCCTCATGGGAACAGTCCAGCCCGAACTGCCAAGCCATGTCTTCCCTGGACCGGAAACAAGCATCCTGGGACCGGTTTCGGATTCATAATCCTCATCAGCCAGGCTATCTTGAATCCAGTGGCCAAGTGAGGAAGGGACTCACGTCTGAGCATACCCTGCCACACTTAGGATGAACAAAGCGATACAAAAGGGGATGATGGACGGAGCGCTTGAGCAAATCAAATACTCACCCCCAGTCAACTGATCTGGGTTTAATCCATCACCATTCTTTAGCTCACTCGGCCACCCCAGTTCAGACATGATTATATGCAAATCAGTCTGACCCTGTGCCTCATGGGAACTGTCAAGCCCGAACTGCCAAGCCATGTCTTCCCTGGACCGGAAACAAGCATCCTGGGACCGGTTTCGGATTTATAATCCTCATCATCCAGGCTATCTTGAATCCAGTGGCAAAGTGAGCATGGGATTCACGTCTGAGCATACCCTGCCACACTTAGGGTGAACAAAGCGATACAAAAAGGGATGATGGACGGAGCGCTTGGGCAAATCAAACACTCACCCCCAGTCAACTGATCTGGGTTTAATCCATCATCATTCTTTAGCTCACTCGGCCACCCCAGTTCAGACATGGCTATATGCAAATCAGTCTGACCCTGTGCCTCATGGGAACAGTCCAGCCCGAACTGCCAAGCCATGTCTTTCCTGGACTGGAAACAAGCATCCTGGGACCGGTTTCGGATTCATAATCCTCATCAGCCAGGCTATCTTGAATCCAGTGGCCAAGTGAGCAAGGGACTCACGTCTGAGCATACCCTGCCACACTTAGGGTGAACAAAGCGATACAAAAGGGGATGATGGACGGAGCGCTTGAGTGTATGTTTCAGTCTGCATGTCAGAATTATTTTACTGAAATAGAAGAGGATTTGAGAAGTCAAAATGTGCCCTAATTTTTCTTTCTTCAGCACTAATCATAATTTATATGGCAAAATGAACTCCCTAATTTTGTTCTTTTGCAAATTAAATGTTTTAAGTGTTACCACTTTATTCCAATCAAGATGACTTCAGGTGTGCCATACTTTTGTCATAAGTAAGACTGTTAGCGCTCTAGTTGTTCTTTAGAACACTCTGGGACATTCTGTTATTGGGCTATACTTGGGCTACATCTGGGGGATATTTTTGCTACATTTGGGCTATTTTGTCTCTGGTGGCCATCTTGGGAGACTTATTTGTTATGAAGTTTCCTAATTTCCTCATTTACTACAGTCTCCTCAGTAGGAAATACTTGCAGTTTTCTACTTTGATTCCATCAAGAAGGCATTCAGATGTGACACACATTTGCCATAAATTCAGAATGTTAGCACGCTAGTTGCTTATTAGATCACTGTAGTAAAGCTACTGCTCACCAGGGAAGTCTGCTGCTGGTATTGAAAGTGCATGTTTCAGTCTGCATGTCAGAATTGTTTTATGAAATAGAAGAGGATTTGAGAAGTCACTCAAAATGTGCCCTAATTTTTCTTTCTGAAGCAGTAATCATACTTTCTATGGCAACATGAACCCCTCATTTTGTTCCTTTTTAAATTAAATGTTTTCAGACTTACCACTTCATTCCAATCAAGATTGCTTCTGGTGTGCCATACTTTTGTCATAAGTAAGACTGTTAGCGCTCTAGTTGTTCTTTAGAACACTCTGGGACAGTCTGTCATTGGGCTTTACTTGGGCTACATCTGGGTGATATTTGGGCTACATTTGGGCTCTTTTGTCTCTGGTGGCCATCTTGGGAGACTGCATGTCAGAATGTTTTAATGAAATAGAAGAGGATTTGAGAAGTCACTCAAAACGTGGCCTAATTTTTCTTTCTGCAGCACTAATCATACTTTCTATTGCAAAATATATACCCCCTCATTTTGTTCCTTTTTAAATTAAATGTTTTAAGAGTTACCACTTTATTCCAATCAAGATGGCTTCAGGTGTGCCATACCTTTGTAATAAGTAGGACTGTTAGCGCTCTAGTTGTTCTTCAGAACACTCTGGGAAGCTGCAGTAGAACACAAAGGAATCAACTGACAGTCTCTGTCCTTGTTGGATGTACATGTTTTACTGAGATTGTCAGACTTCATTCTCACATGACTGAGAAAGATAATGTGAATTTACAGAAAATATGCTTTCAGTTTAGCTTATAGATCCCCTTCCAAACCACTGTGGGAAAAGCATGAGATAATAGTTTTCTTTCAAACATGATTCATGATATCCCAGCAGAAGGCTTTTTCAAATGGTAAAATCACCTTAGAACACACCTCAATTCCTAAAATGAGTATGGTACCATCAACAAATGATTTATAATGTAACTAAAGTCCTAAAACCTTCTTGTTGTAACATGCAATCTATGTTAAGGGTTGACGTTCCAGCTTATCTTTGTATTCCCCTCCCGCTCCCTTCTCCTCCCTTCTTATTGGTTATTGCTTGCCTACGTCAGATATCATTAGGCATTGTTGTTTATGGGCTTTCATTGAAGCCCCAGCTGTTCGCCATACCGGTCCTGCACCGCGGGCCTTTATATCGTAAATAAACATACTTATTTAATTCAACTGCAGCTGTGTTATTTATGCGATGACACTTCAGATGGCGACGAGGACGGGACGTTAAAGAGTTTTTCAAGGCCCGCCGGTGTGTGACAGTGGATCGTCTTCTTTCTTCAAAATATATTTTTTCAAGGCAAGTTATTCAGGTTATTTTTTTTTTCGGGGCAAAGTGTTCAGCGCTAATTAATTCATTTACTTTTCTATGTGAGGTCGATTTATGAAGAAAAAGAGTGTTCCTTTGGCTCGAGACTCAGCGACCTTCTAAAAGTTAATTTCAGGCAAGTTATGATATTTCGAATTTTGCCAAAGAAATTTTCTAGCGCTAAATCATTCTTTCGTCTACTTTCTTCCATGTGCTGACGTGTTGAAGGGTCACATGTTCGACATCGTTTTGAGGAAGCAAGTAGCATTCTCTTTAGCTGTAAGCTGTCAACGGTCAAGTCTTTTTCAGCGTCAGCCGTTGGAATTTTCAGTTTAGAGTCTTGCAGCCATGCATTCCTGTCAGCTGTAACTGTCATCGCTGATAGGCTTGCTGACGTCATCGCGTAACCTACGATCTGGAGCGTGACTCCATTTTGTTTTCAGGAAATCTTAGTTTTCTCTCAGAACAGCGTTTTTCATGAGGTGATTTTGATGTTACACGATATAAAAGGATATTTTCCTGTTTTCAAGTTTATTTTTTCCTCACGTCAAAAAGCTACTTTATTTATAAAAACTAAACTTAATATTTAGTAGTATTTTAGAGAAAGTATAGAATTGTAAAATTTTCTTTTTTCTCTTTTCATAATAAGTTTTTAAAATAGCGTTTCTTGTAAAGAAAGAGGTTGAAGGAAAAGTATCAGAAATGTCTACAAATACAAGTATATGTGCTCCAGCCCCATTCTTGAATGATCCAGGGAAACCAAGCATGAAGTGGAAAAACTGGTTGAGGGCTTTTGAAAGTTATTTGGTTGCAATAGATGGGAAGAACTATGAATCAGAGAGAAAGGTAGCAATTTTGTTTGGATTATTGGGAGCAAATGGTCAGGAAATTTTCGACAGTTTGCCTGAGTATGAGCCACCCCCGGGACAGTTTATTCCTTTAGATGAATACCAAGAGGCGCTCAAACGTTTGGAAAGACAGTTTGGAGAGGAGCCAAATATAATGATTGGGCGTCATCATTTCACTATGCGTAAACAACAAGAAAATGAGACTGTTGAGGAGTATATTGGTGCATTACGTGTACTAGCAACCAAGTGTGAATATAATGACATGGTGGATGTATATATTAGGGATCAGTTTGTTTTTCATTGCCATGAAAAGAAAATACAAGAGAGGCTTTTGTCATGTAAAAACCCTCCTTTACAAGAGGCGATAGATATTGCCAAAGGGATAGAGAGATCTCTTCAGACATCAAAAGTCTTATCTGCTTCCTCAAATTCAAGGGCTGAAGTATATGTTGTTAACGATTTAAAACAAAAGTACCCTACTTATGAGAAAAGAAGTAGAGATGTCAGGGGCACAGAGTCGAGTGTTATTATATGTTATAGATGTGGGTCAAAGAACCATAAAGCATACTTTCAAGGATGCCCAGCACAGGGTAGGAAGTGTACAAAATGTATGAAAATCGGTCATTTCGCAACGAGTTGTAATAATTCCAGATCACAAAAATTCCAGAAAGTGAAAGTTAGTTATGTAAATGATTTTGAGGAAGATATGTGTGCCAACATTGTTCTGTCTATTGATGATCAATCTGGAAATATTAAGGGTCCATTAGGTATTGCACACATTGGAGATGTAGAGGTAAAGATCATGGCGGATTCAGGATCTCCGATCACTATTATTTCAGATGTGAAATATGCAAAATATTGGCCTAATACAGACTTGTTAGCTACAGATATATTTGCCAAAGCATTTGGAGAGTCTGACATTAATGCATTTGGGTATTTTTATGACATGTTAAATATAAAAGGGAGAATGATTTCCACCAAAATCTATGTGGCTGAAAAAGGAAAAGACATTGTAGGATGGAAAGATTTAGCTAAGCTAGGCATTATACTTAAACCAGGTGCAGATGACCCAATTGTGTTGGATGAAAACTGGCAACAAACATCTATATCTGTGGTGAGTCCAGTTTTGAATGGTAATATGGAGAATATTTTTAACAAATATGAATCTTTGTTCAACAATAGAATTGGTTGTGTTAAAGGATTCGAGCACGAAATTAAACTGAAGAAAGGTGCAATACCAGTTAAACACAAGGTAAGAGCAGTTCCTTTATCAGTAAAATCTGAATTGCAAGAACTCTTAAACAAGCTAGTAGAGGAGGAAGTAATTGAGCCAACCAATTCTTCAGAATGGATTTCGGCTATTGTTTTAATTAAAAAGAAAAATGGCGAAATCCGCTTATGTGCAGATTTGTGATCGTTAAATAAAAATATTGTTGTTGATTGTTTCCCTCTGCCAAATATACAAGAGATTTTGGCAGCCACTAGTGGATCAAAATATTTTTCAATTATTGACCTCAAGTCTGCATATCATCAAGTGCAGTTATCAGAAGCGTCGAAGGAGTTGACCACATTCATCACTCCTTTAGGGGCATTCAGATTTAAAAGACTTCCGTTTGGGCTGGCTTCTTCAGCCAGCGTATTCCAGAAATTGATGGAAGCTATTCTTAGTGGAGTTGATGGGGTTCAAAAATTCCAAGATGACATTCTTATACATGCAAAAACAGTAGAAGAACATAATGAAATATTGGATACTGTTTTGAGTAAATTGTTTGATAGAGGGATGACTGTATCAAAAAACAAGTGCAAATTTTTAAAAAATGAGGTTGAATACTTAGGCCACGTGTTAAGCTGTGAGGGTATCAGGCCCAAACTTGATTTAGTTAAAGCCATAACTGATGCCCCAAGGCCCTTTGATAAGGATGCTCTTAGATCATTTC
This sequence comes from Lissotriton helveticus, assembly GCF_964261635.1. Classification (NCBI taxonomy): domain Eukaryota; kingdom Metazoa; phylum Chordata; class Amphibia; order Caudata; family Salamandridae; genus Lissotriton; species Lissotriton helveticus. The sequence continues at coordinate 1,151,767,872 of NC_136070.1, forward strand.
TCGGGCTTAGCGAATATTATTCGCGGTTTGTAGAAAATTATTCTGGTAAAGTTGAACCCCTACGAGTATTGTTGCGCAAAGGAGAGAAATATGTTTGGACAGAGGAACAAGATAAGTCTTTTAAAATGATTAAAAATGCAATACTCCATGCCCCAACTTTGAAGCCTTACAATCCAGAAGGGCAAAATGTTGTAACTGTGGATGCGAGCTCTGTGGGTATTGGAGCAGTATTCACACAAAGGGTTGGCAATGAAAGTAATACAATTGCATTTATTTCTAGGAGATTACAGGAATCTGAAAGACACTACAGCACCATAGAAAGAGAAGCATTGGCTTGTGTCTGGGCGGTTGAGAAACTGAGAATGTATCTATGGGGTAAAAGTTTTGACTTAGTTACAGATCATAAGCCACTCACTTTTCTTATGGATGGTTGTGGTAGAAGGAACGGAAAAATGTCCTCAAGATTGATCAGGATACTGTCGAAATTACAAGAGTATAACTTCACTATCAAACATATTTCTGGAAAATGCAATGTGAGAGCTGATTGTCTCTCACGCCTTCCGCTTGATTGTGATGATTCTAAAGATTATGATGACACTGAATGTGTAGTCTCTTTTGTAAACAGTAGCAGTCAATTTACCAGTATTTGTGAGGAATCTGATTGGGTTTCACAGCTTAATGATGACCCTGTATTAAGTAAAGTCAAATTATTTATTTCCAGTAGTTGGCCCCCAGTAAGAAATTTGAGTACGGATCTGAGAACGTATGCACAAGTGGCAGATGATTTAAGCATCGAGGATGGTTTCATAATGAGAGGTGAACTGTTGGTACCCCCACCAAAGGTAAGACGAATTCTCTTGCAAAAAGCTCACAAAACTCACCTTGGATCTACATTAACCAAAAAAGCCCTTAAACAGTATTATTGGTGGCCAGGTTTGGACTCAGAAGTGAATTCATATATAGAATCTTGTACCACCTGTTTGAATTCTGACAAACATTGGAAATCCAGAGTTCAAGAGTTGCAATTAGTGGAAATACCATCTTCTTCTTGGAAAAAAATAGCCATAGATTTTTCTGGCCCTTTTCATGATTTAGAAAGTTCATGTAAGTTCCTAATAGTGGTGTGTGACTATTACAGTAAATGGGTCTATTTCAAGTTTGTTTCTAACATAAAGTCTAAAAGTGTTATTCAATTTCTAGAACAACTTTTTACAATTGAAGGGTTGCCCCAAATCTTAGTGTCAGATAATGGTAAGCAGCTGACATCGGAAATGATGATGACTTTTTTTAAAGAAAAATCAAATTTCACAAGAAAAAACTCCATTGTACTCTCCCAGATCCAACGGGCAGGTGGAGCGTGTCAACAGATTTATTAAAGATGGAATTCAAATGGCCCTGGCAAACAAATTGTCGGTTATAGAATTCACTCAAGAGAGAGTGGACATGTTTAACAGAACTGTCAGTAACGGTACCAATTTTTCCCCTTTCTTTCTTATGAGAGGTAGACAAGCCGTCACAAGCATCTCACCCAGGCTTTCTGTGTGTCAAAAAGGGAAAAGTGACTTTACTGTTGTGGATGATGATAGCCTAAAAGTCAAGAGTTCTATCTGCAAGCAACAACTAAAATTCAAGAAATACTATGATGAGACGCATAAAGCAGTTTACAAAGACATTTCTGTAGGGGATTGGTGTTAGTAAAAAAAACAATTGTAAAACAGAAAGGAGATTCTAAATACTTGGGTCCAAGCGAAGTTGTAGAAGTGTCAGGAGGTGCAATTCGTGTGTCGGAGTTGGGTTGGAGGAATAAGAGTGATGTAATCAAAATCAAAGGTTTTCAAAAGAAATTGATGTCTGATTCTAAAGATCAGAATGCAGAGTCACTCGCAGATAGCTTTTGGTATGAGTTGACATCTAGTAATGAGAATATGGTTAATGATAAGGAGCCTGAAATGTGCTTTTCTTCAAATCCCAAAAGTGGAGTTTACCAGCCAAAGACACAGTTAATGTTGCTTTAAGATCAAATAGAGAATTGCGTTTAGAAGATGCTTCTGCTAATATCCCAGAGTCGAATTCCCAGATTTCTGCTGCAAATGAATACAATGAATATGATAGTTTGCAGAATGAGCAAGAGATGTTAGTTTATCCTAATACTGTAGAATCTGCTAGTACAAGTTCAGGAAGAATGGTACAAATTCCATGTAAGTTTAGAGATTTTATAATGTATTGATATCATTCTGTTCTTTTGAAAAAAAGGGAGATGTTGTAACATGCAATCTATGTTAAGGGTTGACGTTCCAGCTTATCTTTGTATTTCCCTCCCGCTCCCTTCTCCTCCCTTTTTATTGGCTTGCCTACGTCAGATATCATTAGGCATTGTTGTTTATGGGCTGTCATTGAAGCCCCAGCTGTTCGCCATACCGGTCCTGCACCGCAGGCCTTTATATCGTAAATAAACATACTTATTTAATTCAACTGCTGCTGTGTTATTTATGCGATGACACTTCACTTCTATTAACTGCAATGCTTTTTAATGAGGTGCTATCAAGTATATTGGTCCCAAGATGGCTGCCAACACTTCTTGGATGAAGTGCTGACAGCCAATCAGATCTCACGATGTAATGTGTGGTTAGGCTCCGCCCAGATATATATATTTTTTTTCTTTTGATTTTCTCAGGAACTACTGGAGGGATTTACACCATTTAACCAAAAGGGTGATCTGCGTACCAGACCCTACCATTTTCCCAAATTTGGTGAAATTCCGTTCAGCGGTTCGGGCTGTAGCCGTGTCTAATCGTCCTATGGAAATTAACATGGGGAAAACATGTTTTGAGACCCCCCTTTTTTCTCAGCCCCTGCTTGACGAATCTTCTCAATACTCTCAGGGAAGGAGCGGAGGGGAGCGGGCCATCTTCTTTGAGAAATTCGCGAAGATTCAACCACCGGCGCCAAAGTTATTCCCAATAGAATGTTGTGGATTTCCTATGGAAACTAGGTCCTAACTATAACTACCTAATGGCGACCGCCAGTAGGTAATATATATATATATATATATATATATATATATATATATATATATATATATATGCGAGCCAACAAACTCCGGTTCCGAAAGAAGCCGACAAGCAGGGCGGTCCGTGAGCAGGGCACCGGCAGCCCTGTATACTATCAAATCCAGCACTCCCCAGCTCCGGAAGAAACAACATGGACACCTTGCAAGGATTGCAGGTAATTTATTCAAAATGTAAAACTGCACCGCAACGCGTTTCACCTTTCGGCTTGATCACGCTAAAGAAGCCTAGCAGTATACACATTTAAATATTAGTGATAGACATAAACATAAACAAAGGACTCAAAAACACCGTGAAGTGAATGTCAGTGAACCACTTGCTCACTAGTTCCGCCATTTTGACCTAGTCACAATTAGTGGCCAATGTATGCAAAAAAAACCTATTTCCAGTTCATAAAATGGATTTCTGCACGCTGTCACAGTGATAATTGGACGTAGTATAAAACAGTATAGGTCACACTGTTTGTAGTCAAAGATAACTGCCCAAGTGGGCCATCATTATTCAAAAGTAAATACAACACTGCACTGCATGCAAATCAAATTGTCTACATGGACATAGAACGTGAAAGTCTCGCCCTAGTGGGCCTGAACATCAAAAAAGGGTATACTAAACAGTCTGGCTGTGCTGGTCAAGATCCAATAGGCGTGTCCCACCATCACCAAAAATGTGCCATCACCTAAAAGTAATAAAATATCATACAGTCAAAAAACATATGTACAAATTTCTAAAAAACAGTTCAGAAAACGGCAGCAACTGAAAAGAGCACACTTCAATGATATTAAATGTAACACACTTGTGTGGATAATCAATCTAAGGACAGATCAATTATACCTGGAGTAGCACTGGCCAGTGATACTAATTGTTGACACTATATACATATAATACAGTTTAGGCTGATCAAGGAGGGCAATGGGAAGTTACTATATGTGCCGTTCTTAGTGCAAATGAATTGACAGTTCTTCACTCGAGTTCAAACCCTGTGGCATCATCGTTTCCATATCGATAATGTATTTGGACTCCAGTTTACGAAGTGCCAGTCTACGGTTGCCACCACGAATGTTAATAGGAATTTCATCGATAACAACCATTCTTGTTGTTGTGGGACACCCCCGCGCCGCACGGCCACCAGCTGCTGCGTGTGCCCCCAGTGCCTGCCTCTGCCTCAGCGCCGGCCTCGCTGCCGCCCTGAGCGCTCTCCTTGGTTTTCCCCCGTTTTTTTTTTTTTTTTGTCCTGAATTTGTGCTTGTTTCATTTTTTCTTCCTGTGCCCTGATCGCGTGTCACTGTATTTTTCCCCCGTTTCTGTCCTGAATTTGTGCTTGTTTCTCTTTTTCTTCCTGTGCCCTGATGGCGTGTCACTGTATTTTTCCCCCGTTTTCGTCCTGAATTTGTGCTTGTTCCTTTTTTCTTCCTGTGCCCTGATCGTGTGTCACTGCATTTTTCCCCCGTTTTTGTCCTGAATTTGTGCTTGTTTTCCTGTATCTGCCGTCTCTCGTCGTGTTGCCCACCTCGCCGCCCCCCGCTCCCGCTTCCCGCCACCGCCTTTAGCCCCGCCCCTTTTCTCTTCTGTTTCCCTCCCCGCTCCCGCCTCCCAGCTGCTCCGCCCACCCGCGCACTTGGCCTTAAATGGCGACCGTGCGACGCAGGTGAGTGTGACCCACTTGTGGGACACCCCCGCGCCGCACGGCCACCAGCTGCTGCGTGTGCCCCCAGTGCCTGCCTCTGCCTCAGCGCCGGCCTCGCTGCCGCCCTGAGCGCTCTCCTTGGTTTTCCCCCGTTTTTTTTTTTTTTTTTGTCCTGAATTTGTGCTTGTTTCTTTTTTCTTCCTGTGCCCTGATCGCGTGTCACTGTATTTTTCCCCCGTTTTCGTCCTGAATTTGTGCTTGTTCCTTTTTTCTTCCTGTGCCCTGATCGTGTGTCACTGCATTTTTCCCCCGTTTTTGTCCTGAATTTGTGCTTGTTTTCCTGTATCTGCCGTCTCTCGTCGTGTTGCCCACCTCGCCGCCCCCCGCTCCCGCTTCCCGCCACCGCCTTTAGCCCCGCCCCTTTTCTCTTCTGTTTCCCTCCCCGCTCCCGCCTCCCAGCTGCTCCGCCCACCCGCGCACTTCGCCTTAAATGGCGACCGTGCGAACGCGCAGCGTTGATGCGCAGCGGGCGCGCCGATTGTGCGCCGAAGGCGCGCCAAAGGTAAGCCCGTCTGCGCCCGTCCGCGACCGGACCGCGACCAGCGCCAGGACCCCTGGCCCCCACCGACGGAAGCCGACCCGACGAACCTACAGCGCCACCGACCTCATCGCACTCAACACCGGCCACATCCCAGGATGTCACCGAGCCGCCCCGAAGCACACCCACGGACCCTTCAGCTGCCACGCCTGCAAGTTCACCTGCATCCGGACCTTCCCTGCACCCGCCAAGCCGAACTCCAGCAGCACCCACCTCAAGTGTATCCTGCTCAACACCCGCTCCGTCCACAGACACGCCGTAGAACTCTGGAACCTGCTCGACACCACCGCCCCCGACGTTGCCTTCATCACCGAGACCTGGATGAACGCCTCCTCAGCCCCAGACATCGCCATCGCCATCCCAGAGGGCTACAAGATCACCCGAAGAGACCGCGACAACCAGACCGGAGGAGGCATCGCCATCATCCACAGAGACACCATCCGCATCACTACCAAAACCGATGACACCCTCACCACCGCTGAACACCTGCACTTCCAGATCCACACCAACCCGAAGACCACCCTCAGAGGCACCCTGATCTACCGACCCCCGGGTCCACGCACACGATTCAGCGAGGACATCGCCGACTTCGTCAGCCCGCACGCTCTCCCCTCCACCGACTACATCCTCCTGGGGGACCTCAACTTCCACCTGGAGAACAACAACGACTGCAACACCATCAGCCTGCTCGACAACCTCGACAACCTCGGACTCAAGCAACTGGTTACCACCCCCACCCACCTCGCCGGACACACACTCGACGCCGTCTTCTCATCCAGCAAAGACGTCACCTTCAGCCACGCAACAGGACTCCACTGGACGGACCACAGCTGCGTCCACTTCACCTTCAGAAGAACGACGATCCACCACCACCAGCAACAGGTTGCTCGAAGAAGCTGGAACAAGATCACAGCCAACCAGCTCACCGCTTCCCTGAGCCAGCACCCTCCCGCCAACTCAGCGAACCCCAGCCAGGCCGCCGACAACCTCACGAAATGGATCAACGACTGCACGGACGAACTCGCCCCTCTGAGAACCCCACCCAGCAGATCCTGCAGCAGAAAAACACCATGGTTCACCGACGAACTCAAGAGCTCCAAGAAGAACTGTCGAGCCCTCGAGAAAGCCTGGAGAAGGGAACCAACGACGGACAACATGACCACCCTCAAGCTCGCCACCCGGAAACACCACCAACTGATCCGCGCCACCAAGAAAAATGCATACAAGGACCGGCTGGACAACAACGCACACAACTGCAAGGAACTCTTCAGCATCGTGAAAGAGCTATCCAACCCCAACGCCGGAAACAATGACATCACCCCGTCGCAAGAACTCTGCAACTCCCTCGCGTCCTACTTCCACAACAAGATCACGGACATACACAACAGCTTCAACAACCAACCAACGCAAGCCACAACCGCAACGACGCCACCCACCACCACCCTCCGCACCTGGACCCCGATCAGCACCGAAGACACCATCCGCACCATGAACTCCATCCATTCCGGATCTCCCACCGACCCCTGCCCTCACCACGTCTTCAACAAAGCCGACGCTGTCCTCGCACCCCACCTGCGGGACATCATCAACACCTCCTTCGACTCCGCCACCTTCCCCGAGAGCTGGAAGCACGCCGAACTCAGCGCTCTCCTCAAGAAACCCACAGCAGACCCCACCGACCTCAAGAACTACCGTCCCATCTCGCTTCTCCCGTTCCCGGCCAAAGTCATCGAGAAGACCGTCAACAAACAGCTGGCCGCCTTCCTCGAGACGAATGGATCCCTCGACCCCTCACAGTCTGGCTTCCGAGCCAACCACAGCACCGAGACCGCCCTCATCGCCGCCACCGACGACCTTCGAACTCTGATGGACAACGGAGAAACAGCGGCCCTCATCCTCCTGGACCTCTCCGCGGCTTTCGACACTGTCTGCCACCGCACCCTAGTACAGCGCCTCAGCAACATCGGAATCCAGGAGAAGGCACTGGAATGGATCACCTCCTTCCTCGACGGAAGAACACAAAGAGTCCGCCTACCACCGTACAAGTCAGAGGCCACCAAAGTCATCTGCGGCGTCCCTCAAGGGTCCTCGCTCAGCCCCACCCTCTTCAACGTCTACATGAGCCCCCTTGCGGCCATCGCACGCCAACACAACCTCAACATAATCTCCTACGCTGACGACACCCAGCTGATCCTCTCCCTGACCAACGACCCCGCCACCGCCAGAGCCAACCTGCACGAAGGGCTGAGAGACGTAGCCGAATGGATGACGACCAGCCGCCTGAAACTGAACTCAGACAAGACGGAGGTCCTCATCCTGGGCTCCACGCCCTCCGCCTGGGACGACTCCTGGTGGCCCCCCGCCCTGGGCACCGCACCCAAGCCGACGGACCACGCGCGCAACCTGGGCTTCATCCTGGACTCCTCCCTCTCCATGACCGGACAAGTCAACGCCGTCTCCTCGTCATGCTTCAACATCCTGCGCATGCTACGTAAGATCTTCCGGTGGATCCCCACCGAGACGAGGAAGACGGTCACCCAGGCCCTCGTCACCAGCCGACTGGACTACGGCAACGCCCTCTACGCCGGAACCACTGCCAAACTCCAGAAGAGACTCCAGCGGATCCAGAACGCCTCGGCGAGACTCATCCTCGACATCCCCCGACGCAGCCACATCTCCGGACACCTGAGAGATCTACACTGGCTCCCGGTCAACAAGAGAATCACCTTCCGTCTCCTCACCCACGCGCACAAAGCCCTACACGACCAAGGCCCGAGCTACCTCAACAACCGGATCAACTTCTACACTCCCAAGCGCCTCCTCAGATCAGCCAACCACGCCCTCGCCGCCGTCCCCCGCATCCGAAGAGCGACAACAGGAGGAAGATCCTTCTCCCACCTGGCCGCCAAGACCTGGAACTCCCTCCCGACCGACCTGCGCCTGACCCAAGACCACCTCGCCTTCAGGAAGAAGCTCAAGACCTGGCTGTTCGAGCAGTAGCGGCACCCCCCCCCCCCCCAGCGCCTTGAGACCCTACGGGTGAGTAGTGCGCTCTACAAATGACCTGATTGATTGATTGATTGAACCATTCTCAGTAATTTTTCATTCTGGAAATGTTGTTCGAAGAAATGGCGTGCAACCGGATACTGTCTGTTGTTGTGTCTTATAGCTCTCATGTGTTCCAGCACACGATGTTTGGCACATTTAATAGTACTTCCTATGTATGCTCTGTTGCATGGACACAACAGTGCATACACACAATACATGGTATTGCAGTTCAGTTTCTTTTTGATCGTTAGCTTTTTCTCCGTGCCTGCAATGGATAGAATTTTACAATCAGAGCTGTTACTGCAGGCCTTACACTTCCTGCACCTGGTGAAACCTATAGATACAGGCCTGTCTTTTCTAAGCTTGCCAGTTATCAGGTTTGGACTTAGCTCGTCTCGTAGAGAGTTGCTTTTTTGAAAAGTTATCTGAGGTTTGACACTTAAGTGTTTCTCCAAGTGTGTATCAGTCAACAACACATGCCAATGCTTGTGCAGTATTTTGCGAACTTGTGAGGCTCTACCCGAGTATTTGGTAATGAACCGTAGGGTGTATATATATATATATTCAAAACAATTCCGACCACTTCCAGAGGAAACCCCGGCGAAGAAGGAAACTCAGGCCTCTGCAGCAAAATTCAGGCAAGAAATACTTTATTTGCCACCCCTCGCCACGACGCGTTTCTGGCTATGCAGCCCTTGATCACATTCAGCTTAAACTGCGCCATTTTTTTCTTTATATACAAGTAGTGAAAAAGTGCAACCCTGGGTTGCATTGCAATGGCATTCACAAGGTAAAATGACAGTGTAAAAAGACTATATTAAAAAGATGTGCATTGTATTTCTTCTATTCCTGACATCAGTACTTGCTATCAACACTATTTAAAATGTTAAAAAGCTTTTTTCTTAATGCTTGTATACTGCACACATATTATTGATTTTATAAATTATAGCGTTTTTTGCAAAACTAATTATATCAGTCAGTCAAATATCTTTAATTCGGTTGATTAAAACCATAAAAGAAATGCAAAAAACCATACACATACAAGAGTAAAATTAAAATTACAATTTAAACAAATATACAACTGATTGCAGATCCCAATTAAAAGAAGCAGTTTTAAAAAACGATATATAAAAAGATTAGATACAGAGGGTAAATATTAGATGCCATAGTATCACATAAGGCGACAATTCCCAATATACTTGGCTCATTTCCCCAGGACTTGGTTTGACAGAATATCAATTTTGAAGATTATTTACCTGGGAACATTTTGTTTTATTTAAACGCGCAGCAGCGACCAAAAAACTAGCTACAGCGTATGTAACCTGCACAGAATTTAGCATTTGCAGGTGTAAAAGTGCAGGCCTCACCTGGACAAAATTTAATTCTTTCAAGATAGGAAACAGGAATTTTTTGCAGGCCACCAAATAGTGATCACACAGGTTCACTAAATGAAGCGTGTCCTGTGTAGAAAAGCTGTCACAGGTACAAGGTGGACTGTTTTCTGGGATCCCCCACTTTGTATAGGTTCCAAGCACAAGATGAATAAGATTAAACCTAAACCTTAGTAAAAGGAAACAATGGTATGGTTTGGTTACAAATTTTAAAAACGGTTCCATAGCTACAGAGGTTGAAAGTTGGTATATTGACCTCACCAGAGGTTTACTGAGTTCGACCTGTTCTCTTAACGATGGTATGGTTTGGTTACAAATTTTAAAAACGGTTCCATAGCTACAGAGGTTGAAAGTTGGTATATTGACCTCACCAGAGGTTTAAACTAATTATATAGATACAATAAATTACTAACTGGTTGAATCCATATTGTATCTGTTTTACACTGTAACATTACGTTACTGCATTGTCCTTGTAAATTGTGAATATAACCGGATAAATCCAAGCAACCAGACTACTCAGTGAAAGTGCTTAGTGCAAATTATTCCCATAATAAGGACTAATGAGACAGTGCAAAAAACAGTGATGTGCAAATAAGCATAAAGAAGTGCAGTGCAATATTAAATATTATAAAACCTTGATTAGTATTATAAAATACAATATACAAAATTTATAGCAAGCATATATTATAATTCATCAATAATAAGATACTCCATCCGGGTAAAATATTAAAATTGATAAAACTATTCAAGAATTGCCTATTTGCTAAAAACTGGTATATTATGAAACAATAATCAAGGTGAGGTAAGGAAAAGGTACATGCTGCACTATGTGGAAATGCCAGTATAAACATGATGTTGATTGAAAATTATGCAAGTACAACTGAACGACAACTATAGTTATAGTAAATAAAATGGGCAACATTGTGACCTCACAGGAAAGTGTGCATATCCTCTGTATTGTTTAATCCCTGGGGCCACTTACTGTCAAACTCTAATATGAATTTGGTTTCCAGTTGTCTAAGTTGACGCTCTCTATTGCCACCCCTCTTAGATTTTGGAATGGCACTGACAACATAATATGAAAGACAATTAATGTCCTTGTTGTGACAGTTCGCAAAATGTCTGGCCACCGGGTAGGTAGGGTCATTATGCAATATTGCCCTTATGTGCTGTAATATTCTGACGTGCACTGGCTGCTTAGTACTACCAATGTAGTTTAGCCCGCAAGTGCACGTCAAAACATAAACAGCGCAAACTGTTTTACAGTTGTAATTGCCTCTTATCGGTACTGGGGATGTCTGAAAGGGTGTTTGATAACTTGTCTTGTTACAGCCAAATTTGCATGCACGACAAGAGGTGCAGCGCCTAAAGCCATTAGTAGCGTGTAACCACAAGGTTGGTTTTCTATTTTCTGGAGAGTTCTTACCCATAGATTTGCCTCTCCTAAGGGTGATAGAAGGTATAATGGGCAATTTCTCTTGTAACATAACATCGGTCAAAACTATTGGCCAATGTTTGGTTATAATGGTTCTGATCTTTCCCTCTTGCCTAGAAAAAGTGGTAATAAATCTAGGGTTATCAGAAACTTCCTTTGCTGAATTTGTGTCAATTGGGAGTTTAGAAAACAAAGTATTTCTTGGGCGTTCACTAGCTTTACTAATGGCATTATGTATGACTTTGTTACTATATCCTCGGCTTTTGAGCCGCTCACACATAGTTTCTTGACATGTTAGAAAATCAGCATGATCACTGCAAATACGCTTCAATCTTAAAATTTCACCATACGGAATACTAGCTATAAGATGTTTCGGGTGGGAACTGGCAGCATGTAATGTGATGTTCCCAGCTGTGGGTTTCCGAAATAGTGTGGTGTTTAATATACCATTTTTAACTTGAAGCCTTACATCAAGGAAGTCAACTTGCAGTGTGCTGATTGCAGAAGTAAAATTTAAATTCATACAATTATCATTGATGGTTGCAATGAAAGATTCTGCCTCTTCTTGTGTTCCCTTCCATATTAGGAACACATCATCAATGTACCGATAGTATGCAATAACATGTCTTTGAAATGTGTCATTATGAGTACGCCTGAGGACCTGCTCCTCCCACCAGCCTACATGTAAACATGCATAGCTGGGGGAGAAACAGGCCCCCATAGCGACTCCTCTTAGTTGTTCATACAAGGTGTTGTTGAAAAGAAAGAAATTATTGTGCAAGCACCAATCAATCAATGTGAGAATAACTTTGCTGTGAGCATAGTATTCATAGTATCCTCCTCCCCTATCCATAGTATCCTCCTCCCCTTCCTAAGCGCCTTGAAACCCTCTGGGTATGTAGTGCGCTATACAAATCATTTGACTTGACTTGACTTGAATAGGGCGCTTAGACATATAATGCTTGATGGCCTCAAGTCCCTGGCGATGGTCAATACTAGTGTATAACGACTCTATGTCGAGTGCTATTAACATAAGGCCGTCTGACCATATTATATTGGCTGTTTTGGAAAGAAAATCTCCAGTATCTTTAATATAACTGGGAAGGGTGACAACTATCTCTTGCAAAAAATGGTCAATGTATTGACCTATATGTTCTCCCATACTTCCTATAGCGGAAATAATGGGCCTACCAGGAACAGGCATTCTATCTTTGTGTATCTTAGGAATAAGATACAAAATGGGGAGTTTGGGAAATTCATTGTGCAAAAACTTAAACTCCTCATTAGAAATGAGGCCCTCTCTTTTCCACTGACACAACAATTTGTATATGTTTTCTTTGGCTTCGTCATATTCTTTTAGTGTAGTTTTATTATAACACACAGTGTCTGCAAGTTGTCTTTGTGCTTCAGCAATATAGTCTGCTTTTGGCCATAAATAGACGTTTCCGCCCTTATCAGATTTTTTAACAATTACATTACAGTTATTGCTGAGTTTTTTCATTAAATTTGTATATGCCAAATTTTTAAAGAACACATTACGCTGCCACCTGTTTTTTCTAACAGAATGATTGAACTTCTTTATATCTGACACCACCATGTCATGATAAGTATCAATACTGTCTTTAGGCATGATGGGCACGAACGCAGAGTTGGATTTGAACGGACTTAAACCCGCACCTTTGTGTATGCAATCTATTCTGCGTAACCTCTCTTGTATATATATATATATATTTAACAATTCCGACCCTCGGTCGGTGAAGAGAAGGAAGCACTCACTCAGGCAGGTAGGTTCAAACCAGTAGCTTTATTTTTGCCCTCTACCCCTCGTCAATACCCAACGCGTTTCGCCTTGTCCAGAAGGCTTGTTCACGGGATGTGGAGCTCTAACATGAGCCTTCTTTTATGTTTAGTGCAATTAGTGAAAATAAACTTTTTTATATATAAAGTCTGCACAAATGCATTGTGGGAGTTATAGTTCTTCGCATATCTAATGATATTGCTACGAGAATTGTATATATATATATATAAAAAAGAAAAAGTGAAGTGAAAGTGCTCATAGTACATTCCATATTACTTGGAAGAGTTTATGTGAAGCTATATCACGGATTGTTTACACATGTGATGCCATGTCTAAGTGTTTTTAGATTCTCTCTGGTGAGTAATTTATTTCTTGCCACAGTTCTCGGTGTTTGGTTTTCCTGTGGTTTGCATGTGCTTCATTGGTGTTTCCATGAAATCAATATAATATATTTGGCTTGCTGTTCCATGTTAGTCCTCATTTTCTTTGCCTATATTATAGCTCTCTGGTGAGTTTTTTTCTGTTTATGGTTCTGTTATGGTGTCGCTTTTACAGTTCATCCACACCTGTGTTTACATTTTAACTCTCTGGTGAGTGTTTGGTGTGTGTATGGTGTTTCTCTTAACAGTTCCATAGTTGCTGTTTTTGCCTCCGATTCCTTCTTAAAGGTGCACATGCAATTCTTCACTTTGGGTCAGGCCTCCTGCGTCTAATGTCCTGAACATGATAATGTGTTTCGATTCTCGTTGTCTGAGGGTTTTTCTAAGATTGCCACCTCTCTCTGATTCCACTAGTTGATCTATGGCACAATATCTGAGGGATTCCCAATTTTTGTCATGGAATTTGTCCATATGTTTTGCAATGGCATTTGAGTGGTCTCTGTGGGTGGTGGATCTTGTGTGTTCCAATATTCTCTTTTTTACCTCGAAGATTGTGCTGCCAATGTATCTCATGTTGCAAGGACATATGATCATGTACACTACATGTGTACTTTTACAAGTAAGATGTTGCCTTATCTTCCAGGTTTTTCCCTTTTGTATCTCAATTTCTTTTTTGGCAGTTGCAATTCTGCAAACTTTACATTGTCTACACGGCCAAAATCCTGGTCTTTGCAGCCAGGTGGTTTTTGATTTGTCTTTAAAATGGCTGTGCACCAGTTGGTCTCCAATGTTTTTTGCTCTTCGAAAGGTGATTTGCGGATGGTCTCCAATTTTAGTACTCCCCAATGTTTTCTGATTACCTTTGTAAGCTGTTGTTTTTCCGCATTATAGGTGGTTATTAGCCTGATCGTGTTGTCTTGAGTTTTATTGGCTTTTACTTTGTGTAGAATTTCCATTCTGTCTTGTTCCATTACTCTTTTGAGACAATTTTCTACCACCTTCGCTGGATATTTTCTTTTGAGAAATCTCTCCGTGGCATTTTTGCTGTGTTTTTCAAATTCCCGTTGGTTAGAGCAGTTCCTTTTTAATCGCAGGAACTCCCCGTAGGTGATGCTCCACTTGCATTTCTCATTATGGAAACTCTGTCCATGTAGGATTGAATTGGTCGCAGTATATATATATATATATATCGACAAAAAATATAAAATTAAACAAATACACTTTGTGCAACAGTAGGGAAAACTTTGGACTTCAGAGGGATGTACTTTACTATTACAATTCCAGTCTGTAAAATAGTATGGAAAGAGTTGAACTTCGGAGGGATTCAATTTACTATTCCCACTCCAGTATATGCAACATTAGGGTAAGCACTGGCCTTCAGAAGGATAAGATTTACTATTCGCGCTCCAGACTGGGCAACAGTAGGGTAAGTATTGGACTTTGGAGGGGTAATATTTACTCTTCCCACTCCAGTCTGTGTAAGAGTAAAGAAAGCGCAGGTCCTCAGAGGGTTTAAATTTACTATTCCTACTCCAGAATGCGCAACAGTAGTGAAAGCGTTGGACTTCGGAGGGGTTAAACTTAATATTGCCACTCCAGTCTGTGCAACAGTAAGGGAAAGCGTTGGACTTTGAAGGGGTAATATTTACTATTCCTACTCCAGTCTCGCAGCAGTAGAGAAAACATTGGACTTCGGAGGCATTAAATGTATGATTTCACTCGAGTCTGTGCAACAGTAGGGAAAGTACTTCACTACAAAACACGTAAAATATTTGTTACATGAAACACAGTATCACTGCAGAGCAAAAGACAAAATAACAATCACAATTCAGCCATATCAAATTGTCAGTCCAATAAAGTTTCCAGATTCAAAATGTTCTTAGTTATCTTCTTTATTTCCTTATTTCCTTTGTTCTTGTCACAATTGTGGATGTTTCGCACATTGATTCTTGGTAATAAGTTGGTATAGAAGATAACACCAAATGTAGCCAATAGCCGACACGTGTTTCCTCTCGGGGAAAATCACCCGACGACTTCCTCAGGGCAAGCACAAAACTCTACAAGCAAGTTCACCACATTCCAGGAAAGGCCTGTGTGTGGTCCCATAAACATGGGTCTAAAAAATATATAGTTCATATGTAGTACGTATCCTTCAGCGATCTGGCGTATTATGCTAATAAATATCTTGAGCGGACTAATATCCTGGTCTGGATAGATGTGGATAGAATTATTTCATATAGCGGAAAGTACTCCATGAGTACTCTCCGCTATATGAAATAATTCAATCTATATTTATTGCCTATCCGCTGTGTATCCTTTCCACAGAGGATTATTGGGACATGGGTGGCCGTTTCTATCTTGTTCCCTGGAGCAACTCTGAAGATATTTGATCATACTGTTACTTATATATTGGTTTTGTGCAAAGTGTAACCTAGCCACGCTCCTAAGTCCACCATATTTGTTACATGACCCTATTAATTTACAACAAATATAAAACTCTTAATATGAACATTATTAATTGATCAAAATATAAATATAAAATCATTAAACAGTTGACATGTTTATTAAACAATTTAATAATGAATTCTAATTTAAATGCTAATTTTATTTATATATTACTTAATTAACTTACCACACTATATACTCCCACAAACCTAACAGCCATCACTTAATATATGCCTACAGTAAATAAGTATATAACAATTAATATAGTTAATAATCAATTAAATGTGTATTAATAGATTAATAATCAATTGTTAATTACAGTAGTAAACTTTATTGTATGGTCAATAAAAATCTTAACTGTGTGCAAATAACAAATAAATATGCGATTAAAAGAAATATAATTTGGGGGGCGTGGCTGGCTGCTGCACAAAATGGACGCCGACTAGAGTTGCTCTGTCTCGCCCCAAATAATTCCAGTGAAAATCCGTACCTAAATCTGAAGGCGGGTCCCAAAAAGAGGTGGAAGAGTAACTGAAACCTGCGGGCCGGCATGCAATGATCGCATACTTAAAATAGCGGAAATGAATCTGTCAACGTCGTCAGCAAGATCGCGGCCTAGACGACAGCGAGAAGCAAGGACCTCAAGTGAAAGTGGGGCCGAAGACAAGAACGACTTGAAACTCCTCCAAGTGCCGGGACCCAGGAGATTTGGTAAAGCTCAGTAGCAGAACATCCCGCTTTGTCCAACTACGGCCTGGGACAGACGGGCATCTAAGAACAAGCTCAGAGGGTGGAGACAGTACCGGAACCCGGCCAGGGGACTACAGCATGTGCCTCTGGCTTGGAGACAGGTGGCTTCAGATGGATCGAGGTGGGTTACAGGGCCACCGCCGGCAGCTTTCAAGAATCTGAGGAAGGGGGTGAAGAGAACAGAGGGCTATCCCCGACCACACACCCACAGCGGTAGAGCAGCGTAGCACACCAAGACATAAGGTGCATGTGAGGAGGAGAAGGATATGTCTCCAACAGAAGTGAACCTAGAAACCCAGGAAGCCAACAAGATCACACTGTGATAAGTGCAGAGAGGGGCTCCTATCACCGTGAGCCGTATTGGGTGAAAAGAACTATCACAAAAAGGCAGAAACAGGAGGGAAGCAGGGCAGCGCAGCATAAGGGGGCGGCGAAGTGCGAAAAACCTCATTGGAGACCCCTGTGATTAGGTACGTCTTACCCCCTGGAGGGACCATTGTTGTGCTACGACGGGAGGTTTGCCGCCAACCTATGCCTGGTGAGGGGTTCCCCACCCCCACTTACCACAGAGCATACACGCGCAGGAGCTAACCAGAGGTAGGAAAACTGAAAGGCTGCATGGGATTGTCTCCCCCACAGGCAGGCAGCAGTGATTACTACCAAGCAATCACATCATAACTACGCAGGGAAACTTAGGCCCCAAAATGATGGGGGCAGAGGACCGCACAATGCGCATCAAACTAAAATTGACAAATATGCATGGACTAAAGAGCAATCGGATTTGATTGATCCATTAACCACTCAGGCCGAAGATCGCATCTCGGCAGAGAAATCACGTTGCAAGATATCATGTCCACCCTGAATAGGGTAAACACATCCCTAGAAATGCACATATACTCCATCTCTGTGGAGATCTCACTGGTCCGAGCTGATCTAAAAAAACATGAGCGCTAGAGTAGCGAATGTGGAGACCACAACGGTTGCCCTCCGTGAAGACGCAGACAACCTCAAACTTCAAGTTGGACAGCTGCAGGAAGTGAGCAAGACGCTAACCGCTAAGCTGGATGATTAGGAAGGCCGCTCAAGGTGCAACACTGTGAGGATTATAGGAGTCCCGGAAAGAGCGCAGAGGGACCTGCAGCAGACCTGTTTGTGGTTTCGGTGGAAAGGGCCCACCGTGTGCCAGGAGGCAGACCCTAACCAGGAGCCCCCGAGGGCAATTCTGGCCCGAATCTTCAATTTCTGAGACTGTGACATAATCTTGCAAACAGCCCGAGCTGCCCCGCTGCTCCGCTATGCCCAAAGTACAATAACTTTCTTTCTAGATTATACAGTGGCAGTGACAAAACAGAGGTGCAGTTTTTTTTAGATAAAAAAGGAACTGAGGAAGCGCAAACTCAAATACTCCGTGCTGTTCCCCACAAAACTCAGAATCAAGGCAGAGGGGAGGCATGGGTGTTTGTAACACCAGAGGAGGTGACTTGAAGGATGGTGCCAAGTCACAAATCAAGGCAGAAATGGGAGAAATTACAAAAGACACCCATTAACGGCAATGCAGTCGGAGGTCGAGGAGACGGCCGCCGTGAATGCTACAGACGACCCCGTGAACTCCACTGGATAGCACACCTCGAGGTTAGCAAGATAGGCATGAGCCCCCAGAGGTGACGGATCTCACAAGAACATATTACCAAACCAGCAAAAGAGTGGAAACTTATTCCAAGGGGAACTGGAACAGACCATGCAAACATGGAGGACTGGCATCGCCCCAGAGTCCTTAACGGAAGAGCCCCGGATTGAATAACTGAACACTAGCTGTTTTTCTATCCTTTTCCTATCTGTACCTTTTTACTTAGAAATGGAAGTGTGACACTGCTTGAATATACCTTCGAAATGGGAATGGACTTGGGGAGATGATGTAAATGCTCCCCCCACAGAGGTACCTGGGAGGGGGTGACAGGCACTCTGCACTGTTGGGGTGGTGGGTACTTTTAAATCCGGCATGCAGGGAGGGGGGAGGGAAGGAAGGAGGTAGAGGTAGATAGTAATTGTATTCATAGTTATAGTAGTTCGATGTTGTTAGTAGTAGTACACAGCAGGCATCACTTGGCAACACATGTCCGACACCCTGACAACTTCATAAACACCGAGGAAATAGATAACACATAAAATCATACCACTTGATCACACTCCCCCTGCAACCATGCACCACCCTCTAGGTAAAATTCATCTACAGCTCCTTTCCTGGAATGTGAATGGGGTGAAGTACAAATTGAAGAGAGGGCTAATTCTACAAAACGTAAAACGACAAACACCAGATGTGGCCCTACTGCAAGAGACCCACCTGGTGGGTACTTCCTGTAAGGTTCTCGATAGATGGGGCTTTAAATTAGTGGTACTCTCTGGTTTTACATCTGGTTCAAGAGGGGTAGGAATCCTTGTTAGAAAACAATTTCACCTGATCGTGCAGCACACGTGTACGGATGACCAAGGGCGATTCATGGCAGTATCAGGCTAATGGGAGAGTTGACCAATCAATATAGTAACAGTCTACATCCCCCTGGCACTTCACACGATAGCTTTGCTGCACTGATTACTTTTCCTGCTCAAACTACCGTAGGGCGAGTTGATACAACCCTGAGTGACCCGACAGATCGACTACCCCTCAAAAAATAGCACAAACCACATCCCGGTTTGCCGACTTCTTGGAGGCCAAGGCATACAAAATACCAACAACTTAGTCATATACATTTCACTCAGGAGCACACAACAGTCTATCACAAATAGATTGTGTGCTCACGTTAGCAGACAAAGCGGCTAAGTTCAATGATACACGTCATCTGGCAAGGTTAATTTCTGATTATTCCCCCATCTTTGCCAAATATGCCATGGATGTCCCAAACCAATGCCACATATTTTTCATATATCGAGGGTACCTGAAGAGCCCCAAGATCTGTAAGGGCCTCTCCATGGCCACACAACACTATTTTGAAGAATTTTAACACCCAGTCACTTCCCAAATCACCCTATGAGAAGCTTACAAGCCAGTCATCAGGGGACAAGCAATCTCCCTTATTTTTAGGCCACAAAAAAAGAGAAGACACAAGCGACAGAGGCTTTAGAACAGGAGGTGCGTGATTTAGAAGCCATACGGTCCCAAGACCCCTCTGATTTGCACAAGAACCGACTGAAGACAAAAACACGAATACAAGGAACACATGTGGGAGGAAGCCAGGTTCAAACTGGCATCTACCCGACACAAGATTTACGAAGTAAGGGGCAAGGCAGGCAAACTCCTTGCTTGGTTGGATAGATGGGAGCAGACTCGAAGATGGGTGGCTGGGCTCCAAATCGACACTGGGGATCTAGTTACGGACCCACAACACATAGTAGAAGCATTTGCACAACACTACACAAAAATCTATACCTCAGTAGCCACTGCAACAATAAATGATGCAGCCGAATTCCTTAGAGATATCTGCACAGCCACAGTCATGGCAGAAGAAAAACAACAGCTGGAGAGTGATCTCACAGAAGTTGAAATAGTAACAGCTATAGGCGGTATACAGCCATGAAAGGCCGTAGGACCGAACAGCATCCCAATCGAACTGTATAAAAAGGAAGCAACAAAGATAACCCCACACCTAATAGGAATGTATTGGGCTAGCTTGGAGGAAGGGGAGCTCCTTGGAGACCAATGTATGGCAACAACAATAGCAATCTGTAAACTGAGCAAAGCAGCCCAGGAGTGTGCCTCTTACCACCCCATCTCTCTGCTTAATGCAGAAGCTAAGATTTTGACAAAAACACTTGCAAATAGGCTGACCCCATATCTTACCAAGTTAGTGAACCCAGACCAATCCTGCTATATGACGGTCAGAAACACAGCTCTTAATCTGCATCGCCGACATGGAGTATTAGGTCGTAGACACACTTTCCGTGAGGAAGAAGCCATCCTTTCACTAGATGCCCACATGGCCATTGACATGATCGAATGGCCATTCCTTTTTGCTGTCCTAGAACACATGGGGCTAAGCCCCAAATTCAGGTCCTGGGTACGGCTTCTGTACACAAAACCACTAGCACAGGTAGTGGTGAATGCCAGACTGTCCGAAGAATTTACCCTGGGGCGAGGGACAAGACAGGGATGTCCCCTATGCCCAATCCTCTTCGCCCTAGTATTGGAACCGCTTGCAGCATGGGTGAGGAGACCCCCTTATGGCGAGATACCCCGATGGGCAGAGGAATGAGAGGACCCGATATCATTATATATGGATGACATTCTGCTATACATGGTCTCACTGACGCGCTCCCTGGCCAGAATACTGAACATCTTCACAAATTTTGGGAAGCATTCTAGATATATAATAAATTGCAACAAATCAATTCTGTATGTCCTCAAAGGCCCTCCCCCAAAAATGCCCCGGGTTGTGAGGTGAGAGTGGTGGAGGTTTGGCTTCTGATATCTGGGGATTTTCATGACCGCAATTAGAAAGAATTTATGAACAGGAACCTTCAAGAACTCCTGAGACATTTACGAAGGGCAGGCAATCACTGGCAACCCATCCCATCCACACTACTAGGGCATGCAGCACCCTTTAAAATTATGGCTTTACCTCGATTTCTATACGCCCTCCAGAACACACCATTCCAGGTTCCCCTAAAATATTTAAAGGCAAAAGAGGCTGAGTGCCTAGCCTTCTATGGGACAGAAAGCCACCCGTATAGCTACGAACAAATCGGTTAGAGGATGGTACAATGGCGGTATAGCACTCCCACACATACAGGCATATTATTGGGCTTCACAGCTTATAGTCCTTAACCAATGAATTCACTCCCCTCAGACTGAACCTGCATTCTGGATGGGTTGGTACGTCCTGGGATAGGGAGGGGTCATGTGAGCACTCTACAACAAAACAAACATTGCATATCTATAGGGACCCACAGCACACACGGTCCACATATGGCACACAGCGCTTAAGAAACTGGATTGGCACAACAAAATGACACAGTTCACTCCACTTTGGGAGACAGAGAAACTGGGTAGACTGATTAGCTGCAAAGGTTTCCAAAAATGGGACCTACTAGGAATCTCAAGTATGGGAGATCTTTAGGACAAGGGGAAAGTTATCCTGTTTACACGGCTACAACAACAATATAATATGGCCCCCACGGAAATGTTCAGTTACCTACAAATCAGACATGCACTCATGGCCACTATCCCGGCAGACACAATCCTCCCAGAGGAAGACAGGTTACTTATGGACCGGATCGACTGGAAGGCAATCTCCCTAACCGAAGTTAATCAATAACTTAATAGAACCTAGGTTGGGCCTTCTTGAAAAATGGCAAAAAGACATAGGGGAAATAGATGACACCAACTGGCAGGAAGCGCTGGAATCCTCACAGGAGGTGGCAATACCCTCCAGATTGAGACTGATAAAACGTAAAGTGCTCCACAGAATTTTTTTATCCAGGGCAACATTAGTCAAAATCATGAGCGTTAACATCCAACTCTCTGGAGGTGTGGGGGAACAGGCACATTCTATCACACTGTATGGGAGTGTCCTGAAACTAGAAACTACTGGGGAACAATCATGAAGACAATTACACATATCTGAGGGCCCCTGTACCACCTTAAGCCAAAAATATTTCTTCTCAAAATATGGGAGGCCACAACTTCAATTGTAAAACCCAAGACTAGGCAACACTGCTTATGATGATAGCAAAATGCAATACTGCTAAACACTGAGGAGTGCAAAATACACCAACATATACTGAATGGTGCAAAGATATGGACTACGTCATGGTAGCCAAAAAGGTGGTATACGTAAGTAGGGGATGCCCCAAGAAGTGGGAGCAGGTAAGGGGAGGGTGGAATACGTACAAGGGGAATATTTGGACCTTGCCACCTCGGGGAATGTTATCGGAGGAAAGCTGAATGATACATCAAGACATGAAAAGGACTACAGTCTATAAACAAAGCTGCCTATATATAACAGATGAAATGGTCATGGTCTAAGATGTCAGATTGACGTAGTTATGTACATGATTGCTTAAAAGGTCATGATAGCCTGGGATATGTTCAATCAAATGAGTTTTTTTTTAAAACCGATTAGAATTGGCATTGTCTTATTTTCCTTCAGTGTGGGATAGCGTATCTTTGCTGTCTCTTACTGATCTATGTCCTTGCAACAAATTGTTTGTGAATAATTCCACTGGGATAGCGGACCCTTTTTCTGAAGGCAGATCCACTCTGGCGGGTGAGTATCTGAAAAGTTTCAGCGCTCCGTCTATCATCTGTTTGCATTGTGCACCCCAGGTTGGCAGGATATGCCCAGACGTAGATCCCTTGCTCACTTTGCCACTGGATTCAAGCTAGCCTGGCTGATGAGGGGTGTCACCCCGAAACCGGTCCCAGTATGCTTGTTTTCGGTCCAGAGAAGACCTGGCTTGGCAGTTCGGTCTGGACTGTTCCCATGAGGCACAGGGTCAAGAATGATTTGCATATGGCTGGGTCTGAACTGAGTGGCTTGGTGGGCAAAATAACGATGGATTAAACCCAGATCTGTGACTGGGAGTGAATGTTTTGCCATTGTGCAACATTCCGTTCATCATCTTGTGTGTTTTGCTGTTCATCCTATGTGGGAAGGGTATGCCCAGACGTGGGTCCCGTGCTCACTAAGCCACTGGAGTCAAGCTATCCTGACTGATGAAGGCTGATAGCCAGAAACCGGTCTTAGGATGCTTGATTCCGGTCCAGGGAAGACATGGCTTGGCAGTTCGGTCTGGACTGTTCCCATGAGGCACAGGGTCAAGACTGATGTGCATATGGCCATGTCTGAACTGGGGTGACTTGGTGAGCAAAATAACGATGGATTAAACCCAGATCTGTGACTGGGGGTGAATGTTTTGCCATTGTGCAACATTCCGTCCATCATCTTGTGTGTTTTGCCAGCCATTATTTGTGCCTGTAACTTCACAGCCTGCATTCCACTGTTCTACTTTGGCTGGCCAAGGCTAGGTTGAAGTCTCTGATTGGTAGTGCTGAAAGTTGCATGAGCAGGATCTTCCTACATGTTTGCGCATATATATTTTCCAGGAGGCAAGTAGTAAGGGCGGGCGTTGACCTCCGCTCAACCAGCGGAATTTGCGGAGGTTTAGTACTCCGCACTCTGCATGGAGTGCAAAGTTTTCCAAAACTCCTCCTACTCAGCGGAGCGGAATTCACTGGTGCAGAGGACACTTACCTTCGAGGCAAATCGGTGTCCTGTGTCCTGCCCCTGCTGCTCGGCCACCCTGGCTCCACTTCTGCTGCTCATTGATAGGTCAGGCATGCCTTCACGAAGTACACCATGCGCACTGCAGTTCTTCCTGAAATTCTCAATGAGCAGCGGAAGTGGAACCCCAGGTGGCCCAGCAGAAGGAGCAGGACAGAGGACAACGATTTGACACAAAGATAAGTGTCTTACTGTCCTTACTTTAGACTTTTACTATGCGAGAGGGGGTGGGCTGGGGCTTTAGTGAGAGAGGGCGGGGGGACTGGGGCTTTATCGGGAGGGGGCAGGGGGCCAGGGATTTAGCGGGAGGGGATGCTGGCGGTCGGGGCTTTAGCAGGGAGGTGTGAGGGTGGAGGGAGGGGCATGGTGTGGCACCCGCAAGGCCACGGAACCTCCCAAAATTTCACGGAGTTACTGAGTAACTCCGTGAAATTCCGCAGAGTACCACTATGTGAGCTCTGCCCACCCTTAGCACGCAGGAGTTGTTCGAGAACTGAACCAGTGCCAAGTTGTCCAGTGGCCTTAGTTCTTGCTCCTGTGAGGATTCCTTCAGTTGCCTTTTTTTGTGCTTTTTTCCAGGCTATATATAATGGCTCACCTGATCGTAAAGCTGATTCTTCTACTTGGAGGGACTCAATAGTGCCCTTTAGATTGTTTGACCACAGATTCCTAAAGTCTCAAAGATACATTTCAGATGGGCTTTTAGTGAGCTAGTAGAAGGCTTCATTACACTGATGTAGTATTTTAGTAGGGAATTACAGTTTAAAGATTGCCTCACAAGGCCGAATTCCAGTCTCAATCTTGACCGACATGTGTTGTGACTGTTGAAATGTTTTTCTGTAAGAAGTACAATGAATTTTCTCCAAGAGAGAAACTAAGGCTTTGTGATAGGCATGATGCCTGCAAATCTGGAAGGAGAGTGGCATTCATGACCTTGAGTATGGGGGCATCAGATGCACTGCTAAGTAACACATTCATTTGGTTGATTCTGTGAATGATTGCAGCTCCGTTCTTTTTCAGAAATTTCATGTGTGCTGTAGGTCTGCTATTTTCACTGAACCAAACTCCCAGATAGTTATATTTTCTGGTGGTGTTGATGGTTATGCTACCCAGGTGCAAGGTTAGGTGCTTTTTAGTTTGGTGTCTTCCAAAAATAACAACCTTTGTCTTGTCTTGGTTTACCAGGATATGATTGTCTA
Organism: Lissotriton helveticus; assembly: GCF_964261635.1. NCBI lineage: Eukaryota > Metazoa > Chordata > Amphibia > Caudata > Salamandridae > Lissotriton > Lissotriton helveticus. The sequence continues at coordinate 1,151,792,885 of NC_136070.1, forward strand.
TGTTATAGGTGTTCAGGGCATTCAAAGGTAATTGAATACCTGTATTAGTGTGATTTAATATCACAATATCATCCATGTATTGGATAATCTGCAATTTGGTAGAACCTAGCTTGGGTGGTACTAGGCACCCGGTTTCCATATGCTTCCCCAAGTCAGCAGTATATAGATTGAAAAGCAGGGGAGCCAGCAAGCAACCCTGCCTTAGACCGCGCTCTGTATAGATTTTGCGAAGGACAGTAATTGCACCAGTTATCATCGAACCCATGTCCCTGAGTATAGTGAGGTGTTTGCTCTTAGGAGCTTTGGGAGGACCCATCAAGATTTAAGCTACCTCCACAGGGTTGGCCAGTTCCCCATATCATAAGCTGCACTATGATCTATAAAACAGGAAATAAAGTGGAAGCTGATTGCTTTGTACTGCTTGGATTCTCAAGAAAGATAGAGCTATGATATTGGCCACTGTAGATGCCATTGTCCAGACGCCTGATTGGAAGAAGGCAGAACATCATAAACCCACACCCAGGCCTTTAGATGGCCCAAAAGAACAAAAGTTTAAGCCATGGCCTCCAAGTGCAAGTGCTCTATTAGATGATAGTTTGAGGTTTTGATCTGCTACCCCTTCTTGTATATGGGGCACAGAATTGATTTGATCCTCTCCAAGCTTCAGGAACTTTTGTCATTAAAAAGGTGGAATTAAAGAACAGTGTTAGCAACCAGGCCCACTTTTCCCAGCGCATTTAAATATACTGGCTGGGAGGCCATTTGGACCAGATGCTCCATTCTTTTTCATGTACCTGATCCTTATCTTGTCCTTGTCAGTGTTTGTTAATTCTGTAGGTATGTCTGGATTGAAGTGGGACCAGTATGCTGGTGGGCAGGGGACCGGTCCAAGTATAAACCCATCACATGCCTTACCCATGCCCCTTCAGGTACTCCATTTTCTCTTGTTGTTTTACTGTTCTTTAGTTTTTTCATGTGGTCCCATAATAATGGTTGCTTTTGATTATTAAGCATCCGAAAGATAGTCAACTGTTCCTTTGGATTTTTTTGTTCTTTTGTTCCTTCCTATACACAATTTTGGTACTTCATTCTTGTATGCTTTAACTACCCAGCTGGGTTTATAGTAGGGTTTTGTTGTTATGCTTGCTGGGCTTTTATTAAAAAATAAAGCTCTTCTTGTTGCAACAGAAACTTTATGATGGTGGGTTGAAGGCATTCCTTTCCTGCCCTTCCTTGGGGATCTCGGCTTGTGCCCATGGCCTACCAGATGAACTCTAAGAACTTCTATGAGGGTTCCCCTCTCCTGGAGCACCGATTGCGAGAGTTTTGGTACTTGCTTGGCTTCCTGTGTGCATAGCCAGACCATGACCATTGGAGTGTGTTCCAGTCTCCACTTTATTCCCCTCATTAGGTTCATGAGTTCTTCTCCAGTTGAGGGTCCCATGAGATTGCTCTGTCCATTGTGTGAGCTGTTAAATCTAAAGCAAGCCTTAGCTGATTGTGGTTGATTTCTGTTCTGTTATCTATTTCAAAATTTATGAGCTGCCCTGCTAACTGCTCTGATAAAAAGACAATCAATTGTCGAGAATCTTTTGCAAGATCTGGGGAACAACACACAAATTCCTTTTGTCTTGATCTGCTGTTGAGCCAAAGTCAGTTTTTGGGTTGCCAAGAGGTCTTGCATAATATTTCCCTCTTCAGTTAGAGAGAAGGTATCAGTTGTATTCCTCCGTCCACGCATATAGAAGTCTCCTACAAGCATGATTTTGTGTCATGGGTAGGCCAGGAAGAGCACCTTCAGGCTGTCACACAGGTCTTCCTTCATTGTAGTCTTGGTGTTTTTGGAGCATTGAGATAGCTGTTGACAAGTATCAAGCCAACAGTTTTTTGGTTAATTTTCATGTCTGTAATGGATCCTGCCTGAACCCTATAGAGTTGATTAGAGTGACCTCCATCTTACTTGTATATTTAATAAAGATAGATAGGCCTTCCGAAGGACACACAACAAGGTTTGGTCAATGAGCCGGCTTGAAGATTTCATAGAACCCGGGCAAAATAGTCAGAGAGAGCGACCAGGTCTCTTCAAGGCACGGGAATATCAGTCACCTCCTGATATGCTGTTGCTTGCTTGCTTGTTCCGGTGCTTTTAAGGTCGGACACTTTCCATCATGCAATTGTGATGCTAGATGTAACCTTTGTTCCCGCCGCTGGGGTTGGTGGTCTATCTTGTGCCTAGGTATAATGTGAAGTGTGCGGAATGGTTTGTCACAGTGGACCTCCCTCTGATTAGTTGTGCATAGTATTGTTAGATGGGATGCTTCCTGGACCACAGCAGTAACCATATCGCGCATTTCCCAAGTTGTGCCTCTCAGTACGCTCATGGTAGCTTGTCTTGGGGGTTGCTGAAGTAGATCATATGGGTATTTTGAGTGCAAAGGCATTTGTAGTTACATCCCCCATTCAGCGAATGTATTTATTTTCGCCAAATGGCTTCTCCATGTCTCGCTCTCGCTACTCTGTGATGGTAACTTCTCTTTTTGAGCCTAAGATTTGGGGATGAAACCTCACCCATGTGAGGTGTTCCAAGGTGAGGTGCTTCAGTTAGAAAATGTGACCAAACAGCCTCAGTAGGTTTCCTCTGTTGAGAGTTTCCTGAGGGACTTTATAACTGTATGAAGACCAACTTTGAACCATCACGCCATTCCACCTTCCACTCTAATGGGTTAGAATGTTTTGAGTATCTGGTATGTGCTGATGTTTGCCCTCTGCCATTCAAAGGAGGAATGGCGGAAATGGGGTTAAATGAGGACCCTCTTTTCTCTCCCCCATATTGAAGTCTGGTTGTTACTTCTCAAAGACTGCTATCCTCCTGAGTGCTCGTATCTGCCACAAGACTCTCTACTCCTGGATGTGGTGTTGGGCAGATCTCCAGCACTTCTTGCCTTCTCCCATTGACTGGAGGTGGAACATAATTGAAGTTCAAAGAAGGTCCCCTGTTCTCTCCCTCATGGGGCAGCCTAGTTGCTAAATCTAAATAGCTGTTGTCCAACTGAATGCATGTGTCCACCATGTGTCTCACTACTCCTGGCAGTGGCATTGGGCTGAGCGCTGGCCTTCCCTGTATTGTAGGGTAAAAGTGAGGGCCACCACCTTCCTCCGCCTGTAGGACCGTGGTTGGAGGGACAGGAACTATGCAGCTGATACGTCCAATTGCTGGCTCTCTGTAGTGGAGCACTTCTCTCTCTCTTATCATGTATTAAGGTGGGCTGTTCATCAATTAATTTTTTGCCCTATCCCACAGTGAACTGGTGTATTCCTTTTGGTGGTGTTACAAATAAGGGAAACAGGTTTGTTGTATTGAGGTCCTCTTGTGCTTTGGTTATGTTGGTTTTCAAAAGCATTGCCAAATTCATTCAATGGGCATTGTTTCTTTGTCTACTTCTTCAGCCTTTTTCTCTCTCTCTGTGATAGGATAGTAGCTGAGGGTGAGGCGAGTGTGCAGAGTTCCCTGGGGCCACATATTGCTCTGTGATTCCTGATGGACGGGGGAAGAATCGGATTTATATAGACTCATTTATTGTAGAATTATTGATAGTTTCTGTTATCTCAACAAGGCCAGATGCATGATTAGCTAGGGCGGGTAGCTCCCAGCAGATTAAGGTTTACTTCCTGGTTCGTTGACTCCGCCCTTAGTACATTGCACTTTGCGGTTTCCATTAAGGTGCCTAATATCCAAGGTAGAATGCTTAGCTTGTCTATAATAGGGGAGCATGGGTAAGGTTTCTCCTTCCCCAGGGCCTTTGTTTGATCCTCCAAGCTACACAGTTTGGACCCTAGTTCTACCAGGTGAGTTGCCAGTGATTGTATTAGGTTATTAATCTTAGTTGGTTGCTAGAGCAGCACCCTGTTGATTGTATCCTATGAGCCACTAATGGAGGCCAGCAAGGGGCTGGTGACTGAAGGCCATGAGCCACGGGCGAAAACCTTTCCTCTTCTGTGTGGCCCTTCCGGGTAGTGGGGTTTGTCCTAGTGTCTCATCTATTTGGGCATATTCTGTGTAAAGGAAGTGATCTGATAGATCTCTTGGTTAATTATGCATTATCTCCTGGCTGTCCTTGGTGTTTTGGTTTTGGGGGGCGGTGTTTCAATACTCTTCTCTGACATTGCCAGTGGCTGCATTGGATTTAAACTTGGATGAACTTGAGCAACTGCAGTCAGTATGTTTTGCTTTACTGCCATTGTTTCTGAAACCCTGCTCTGAGTCAAAGTAATTGGTGAAGTAAAGCTGGCTGCAGGTGCTCGTCCACTGCGCATTCTGCCTTGTTGTTTGCATCTGCTGTTGGTGCAGTATAGGATTGTGACAGTAGTTCTATTATCTATTTTTCTGCATTGATCCTTGGACATGGTTGTGACCTACCTAGTTTTGGGCCACTTGTTATCAGTGCTTCGCATTTTGTGGTAAAAGAGCGGTGTGTGGGCTAAGGTGTAGACTGGTGGAAGACATTGAGATAATTGATGTAGTGGTAGTAGCGTTCCATGGCCTACATATCAATGGCTTTGTGAAAAAACTCCATTATCATGCCCTTTGAGACTGTTGATCTCACCGTCAAGGTAATACCCGAGTCCCTTCTAATCCCCTCCAGCTAGTCGGACTCTGGTGTTAAAGAAGTGGTAGATACAAAAGTCTAGGGCAGGGGGTACGATTCCTCTGCCAGTGCTTTTTCACAGGCCACTGCTTCCTCCTCGTGTTGTTGCCTTTGACTTGTCTTACTTTGGCAAGACTAGACTTGATTTGTCTTGAGAGCAGTCTTCTGCCTTGCTGCTAGAGGTGGGTGGCCTGAGGAAGCCTTATCCATGCTGCACCCCCTTACAGTTTGGCTTTTTGCGCCGATCCACCAGTGGTTTTCTCTGGGCAGTACGGTTCTAATGTCAGGGGAGGCTGGGGATGCGGGGAGTCAGCAAACAGGATGCTCAGATGAGGAACTTTCTATCAATGCTGCCTCTCCTACACCAGAACTTGTTGTAAACCAGAGCTGCCAGGAAAGGATCACGAGTGTGCTGAAAGTCCCTGCTTGTGGGCTCTTGGTTAGACCAAGGGTTAGATGCTGTTGAGGCACTGAGAGGCACCTTGTCAGGGTGCTGTGAGTTCCTAGAGAGGGGCACAAACACCCTACACTTGTGGAGCGTGGGCTTATTGTGGAGATTTCTCTCAGCGGCTCAGTCGATGGTCATCAAAGCTTAATGCTCTGACTTGGTGTATTTTGTAGGGGGAATAAGAATTCATTTTTCTATGCAAGTGAACTGACAATCAGGCATCTAATTGCAGAGCTTCAGGTTTGGTTTTAGCTTGTGAGTCTTTGTGACTAGAATTGAGGCTATGAATTGGGACTTTGGGTTGGTTGGGGGCCCCTTGTTGTTGCCTTCACAGCCCTGTGGCCCTGCAGAGCCCTGCAAGCGCGGTCTTGCCGTTATGCTTAGCAGGGATGGTGGGAGGAAGGAGCAGTGGGGGAAGGGAGCGGCACCTGCTGGTGTACATGTGTACTGTATCCAGGACGCAAGTCGCACCAACCTAGTCAGCCGCTTCTGTGGACCTCGGGGCTCGACCAGCGCTGTGGGACCTCTCCCATGCCCTCATTTCTACCACTGCTTCTTACTGCCCCCCTTTCCTGTTTCCGCCCTTACCATCTCCCACTGCCCAGCTTCCCAACCGTGACCTCTACCTTGAGTATACTTATGGCTCCCAGCAGCTCCTACCTTCACACCCACTCCCTCAGGGTGGCGGGGTGGTGATGGTGTTAGCAGTGACAGTAACCCCAGTGCAGTCAGTAGAGCTACTGGCAAGGGCCCGGTACCTTCCCTGGCTCTCCGCACTTGGACCGGCCCAACTCGGGATGCAGGCTCTCCCTGCCTGACCTTGACTCGCCTCGATCCTCCTCCTTCCTCAGTGGGTCATGCACTAGGAGCTGTTTGGTGCAGTCAGAATCATGTGCTAAGAATGCATTTCATTGCTGAATCTCTTTTCCTCTCAATTAATTAATGATTACTTAACTTTCCACCCTATACCCCTACAAACACAGCAGCTCTCACCTAATATATAACTTAAAAATATAATTATTACACACTTTACATCATTAATAATCAATTAAATAATTAATAATACATTGTTAATCATTACTTAATCACTTCCTACCCTATACCCCTACAAGCTCAGACTTAATATATAACTTAAAAAATATAAGTATTACACAATTAACATAATTAGTAATCAAGTAGATAATACATTGATAATTAATTGTTAATTAAGTACACACTTAATTAACTTTCCACCCTACCCCTCCTACAAACCTATAAACCTGCCATGACACTATAAATTACTATTGGCAATTGAGTTAAAAACTATAAATCACTTACATTACAAACTATACTTTAAAATATTATTAATTATACAAACAACAACAGCATATAAAATCAACATATGAATTAAAAAACAAAGAATTAAAAAAATGATCTTTTTTTATAACTATATTATTAAAAAGGATATTAACAACAAGGATATTCCTAACAACGATATTACTTACCTGAAAAATCAATATGAGTGACAATATTTGTGTGAATCATGATATTTTTGCATCACAATATTTCTTTACCAATATTTCTGTAACCTTTTTGGGCCAAATAACCCAGGAAGAAAAGGGACTCCTGATAGAATACGTTTACTACAGAATACAAGTACATTTCCATTCTATGTCCCGTCTTTGAGGAATTGGACATACATCCCAGCCCTTGCTTCCCCGCCAGAAGCTACAGCCTTTTATTGTAATTGTAACTGTAAGTTGTGTTTATATAGCGATTCCTAGCCGTGACGAGGCTTTGAAACACTTTTTTATAAACAGGGCCCCTATTTCATAAATTAACATGAACGTTGTAACAATCACTCCATATGTTACTTCTTTTGTAATCCGCGAGTTACTGTTTTGAACTACTGTTGTATTTTCTGACATAAACGCTTTACATGCAGAGCATTATTTTACCATGTTTGCCTTGTATCTTTCAGTATTAATGACTTCCTTTTGTAAGTGAGGGAAATTGAAGCCATAAGTCTGATTTACAATACTTTTAATAATAAAGAGTAGATAAAGTAGCTTACAAAGTATTTTTAGAAATGTGTCAGTGAATCCATTTGACTAAACGAGCTTTAAACATAATGGAATTCTGTTCTGCACTTTGGCAAAGAGTAGCAGGAAAACACTGAGTATAGTGATCATAAAACCATTTGGTTTGTTGTTTCCGTGGATAGCAGTTAATGGACTGGAGAGTTTAAATATCATTAGTTTGCCATTTATTTACACTGCATCCATATGCTCAGAAGTTTCAGCTTTGTTAATTTGGTGGTTACTTTAGAAACTTCAATGGTTTTAGGATTTGTAAACTCAGCAAACCTTAGCCCTCCATGATCAGCAGGAGTACAAAGAATATCCTTGTCCTATTTTATGTAGTATAGTCATCCTTTATTTCAAAATATCAAATAACTCAATATAGCCTGCCTACGTCTGTCGAAGATATTTCGGACCATACCCCTCACAGAGGGTTGTGTATTCACTAACAATGTCAGCACCTTGCATCCTCTTTTCACCCTCCCCAAATGAAATGTGATTGAGCAGTCAAACTATAGTAAACGTTCATAAGTCACTATTCTGCCCTCACAGCGGAGTTTGCATGGCTCCCAAGTAGTCCCATGTTGGGGGAGACATCATATGTCAGTTAAGGATTATTAGCCAGCAGCAGTATGGTTGATGAGGTTTTTTGGCTCTTTCTTATAATATTTATCGACTAATCATGTTTTGAATTAATAAATATTTCCAAGAGTGAGTGGTAGTGCAAAATGATGCCCACCCTGCAAAATGTGAAGACAAGCCCCTGGGCGCAGATGTTCATCGGCCCTGGGCTGAATGGGAGACCTATAAAGGGTTGGATGGCCCTTGATGCATTGGGGCCCCTCTGAACTGCTAAGGACATGTTTAACTTACTTCATGCTTAAAAACATCATAGCTGTTTGATATGTCTTAAACATATCCCATGTTGTCACAGTTGTCTTACACAACAGTTATAACGTATTTCTTGATAATTAAGTGAAGCTGAGATTTTTTTTTGTAAGTTTGTGACATGTTATTTGTTACTTACCTGATATTTACGTCGAGACTCATTACATCATGGTCATTTCTTTGGAGTGCTGTTGCATTGCAGTATGTTACATAATGAGAGTGCAGCAAGATCTGTATCTGTATTCATATGAATACATATAAATATAATATACATAAAATACATATATATATATATATATATATATATATATATATATATATATATATATATATATATATATATATATATATATATATATATATATATATATATATATATTCCAACAACGTTTTCTTCCAGAAAAGAAAACACGGAGCCGCAAACACCAGCCAAACTCTTCAATCAAGTTTCAGTTAATTTATTCTTAAATCCATTTCAAAATAGGCACAGATATAACCAACGCGTTTCGATAGCCTCCACTATCTTGATCACGGTTAATGTGTTACTGTGTTCTCATTTGTTTAAAAATACATTTTTTTTTTAAAAATCAGGTGACAGTGGGAAAACCCTCCCCAAACAGGAAACACATGACATGGCAACTTCCTGAGTCCAAGTTTCATGACCTAGGAATTCTGGGCAATGTAGTTCATGGTCAGTTTGTGGGTTACATTCATTTCTGGTTGTTTATACCTCTCAACATACACTCATAATTTTTTCCATGTATTTATTTAACATTGCTCTCATATAGATAAACACAATTTTTGCCCTCCAGTGGGCCAACATTGTTTGATGCCGTCATTTGTTCAAAAATTAGTCCCTTTTAATAATTTTTGTTTATTGCACCTCCTTCCAGTCCGTAAGGGGTCGCTGTTCGTATATCACGTTGTGTATAATTTTTAACAAAGTTACTCATACCCTCCAGTGGGTTGACTGAACAATTCTGAATTTGAATTCGTGATAGTTCTATTTTTTCATAATTATATGTTTCGTGGGTGTCAAATTTGACGGGGGTTAGTGAGGAGTGTTTGTATTTCAGTCAAGGTTAAAAATTCTCACTTGGTTCTGTGGGAAAAGGGAAAGGATAGTGAGGACCAAGGAAAATAGTTCTAATTTTGAGGTTTTACTATAGGTGTATATACAGTTCCTCTGATTGATTCAAACCGAAAGGATTCATGGTTCTAAAGTTCAGGATATTTCTAGATTCCTTCTGACGTAAGAGTTTTTCCCGGTGACCTCCTCTGTCAGATAGACTCATTGATAGACTCATTGTCTCAATTCCGCAATATTTTAAGAGTTTCCAATCTCCTCCATGGTGGCTTTCCATGTGTTTTGATACCGCGTTACTTCTGTCTTTATGTACCGTAGCTCGAATATGTTCTAATATTCGCTTTTTTAATTCACATATAGTGCTCCCTATATATTTGAGTTTACAGGGGCATTCTATCATGTAGATTGTATTGGCTGGTGCATGTTATTAGTTCTCGTATTTTCCAAATCTTGTTATTTGCCATTGGTATTTCTTTAGTAGGTTTGGCAATTTCACATGCCTTGCAGTTATAACACTTGACAAATCCACATGTTTTTAACCATGATTTCTTTTTGTTTATGTTCTTGAAGTGACTGTGAATTAGTTGGTCTTGAAGATTTTTCGCTCTCCTATAGGTCACAATTGGGTGATTGCCCATTCTTTTTCCGATGGTTGGGTCCAATTGCAAGATTTTCCAATTTTTCTTTAGTATATGATTTATTTTTTTCGATTCCTGGCTGTAGTCTAGAATCAATCTTATTGGTTCTTCCTCTGTTGTTGATTGTTTGTCATTTGGTTCCAAACATTCGGATCTTTGTTTTTGATTTGCTCTCTCCCAACAATTATTGACCATTGTTTTACAGTATTTCCTTTTCTGGAAGCGTTTGATGGAATTTGCACTTTGTTTCTTCCATTCCTCCTCCTCGCTACAAATCCGTCTCAGCCGGAGGAATTCCCCGTAGGGAATGCTGGAGATTAATGATGGTTGGTGGAAGCTTGTTGCCTCTAGGGTCGCGTTTGTGGCCGTGGCTTTCCGGTGTAATGTTGTTTCCACATGATTATTCTTAATGTACACTTCCGTGTCTAAAAAGGTTACTCGATTTTTACTGGACTCATATGTGAATTTCAGGCACGGTGTACTATTATTCAAGATGTTAAAGTACCGTTGGAAATCATTTTCGGTCCCATCCCACAGAATAAATAGATCGTCATTGAACCTTTTCCAGGTTACTATGTGTTGGGTAAATTGTTGATTTTGGACATTCCATGCCACTTCCTCCTCCCACCAGCCCATCGCTACACACGCGTAGCTTGGACTGAAGGAGAAGCCCATAGCGGCTCCATTTCTGTCAACATCTCATTGTGCATTTTATAATGGATGTTGCGTTCCTTTAAGAAATATTCACAGGCTGTTAGGCCCAATTGGTTGTCAATATTTGTGTAGAGCGCTGTAACATCCATTGTGATAATTAAATAGTTGGGTTGCCATGTAAGTTCTTCAAGAACACATAGAAAGTCTGTTGTATCTTTGATATAAGATCTTAATTTTTCCACATGGGGGGTTAGGAAGTGATTGATGAAGTTTGACATTGGTTCAAAAAGTGAGCCCTTGGCTGACACTATGGGTCTCCCTGGTGGTTTAGTGGGGTTCTTGTGTATTTTCGGTAAAATATACATTGTCGCAATCCTAGGAAAATCCACCATCAGATATTTTTTCTCCTTGAAATCAATTAGGCCCTGGGCTTCCCATATATTAAATTTTTGCTCCATTTCTCTTTTGATTTTATCAGTTGGGCTTTGTTTTAGTTGTTTATAAAAGAGGGAATTGTTTAGTTGATCCATGGCTTCCGTGGTGTATGACTTTCTGTCCCATAACACCACATTTCCCCCTTTATCTGCCATTTTGATTTCGAAACTTTGATCATTGCTCATAGATGTCAGAGCATTTCTTTCCTTCATTGTCAGATTGTCCTCATGTTTCATTTTTGTTATTTTGTATAGATCATGTATCACAGCTTCTTGGAGCATGTCTATTTTGTTGCCCTGGGTCAATTGTGGGTAGAACTTTGATTTTGCTTTCTTTTTGCTGGTTCCCGCCCCCATTTGAGGGATCAATGATTCCAAGTTGGCTTCTTGTCCCTCTTCACTGTTGATGTTCATCAATGTCAGAAACGTTTCAGCTTCTTTTGCACATAGTGAGGTGGTGGGTTCCGGTGTTGTTTTTGTGATTTTAGGTTTGTTTTTTCTTTCCATAAAATATTTGGCCAGTTTTATTTTCCGTATATACAGGTAGATGTCTATTCTAGTTTGAGCCATATCCATTCTCTGCGTTGGGCAATAATTGATCCCTCTTTTTAACAAGGAAATTTCTGGCGATGATAATTCCCTTTGTGAGAGGTTTACTACTTGGAGCTCCTCATTCATTTGCCCCTCCTCTGTTTCATACCGCGTGTCTCTGTACCAATCTTTTCGTTTGTACTGCTTCCTCCTCCATCCTCGTCTTCTTGTGTTTTTTTTTACGTTGTTGTTTGCGTTGCCAGGGTTTTCCTCTTCCCCTTCCTCGTTGTTGTCTTTGCGCCCCCTGGTTTTGTTCCCACTGGCGTTGCTGGAGAACGAGGCGCATATCCCCTAAAAAAATCCTTTTGGCTTTATCCATGGTAGAGTCATCTTCACTTAATTCATTAGATGTTATGGATGACATACTTGAGGATGAGGTGGTTGTTATTCCACCTTGTTGTTTGAAGTGATCGAATTTACGGGCAAAGGTGAAGATCCGCCCCTCTGAATAATCCTTGGCATCTCTTATGAATTTATTGTGTTTCCTTTGTCTCACCACTTCCTCATGTTTTTCAATTTGTTTGTTGAGGTCTTCTTTCAATTTTACCATCTCAGGATTCAGTTTTAATGTGTCAATTTCTTTTTCCATTTGTCTTAATTCGTCTTTGATTTTTTCCAATGCAATTTCGATGTGTTTGACCAATATTTTTATTAATCCTAGGGAGGAGTTTAGAATGTATTCGCCCCATTCCTGCAGTAAATCATTTGTTACATCTTGTTGGCTTGGCATCAACATTATACGTAGTCCCCTCGGCACCCTTTGCACCTCCAGGTATTTTTCCAATGTAATCAGTTCCCATGATTTATTTATTTCTTTCTTGTTTAATTTTTCCCATGATCTTTATTTGTTTTTTATGTCATTTTTTCCGGGTTCGTTTGTTTTGTCCCAAACTTTGTCCATGTTCCCTTTATCAAACATAGTTGATACTTGTTCCTTCCTTTTGGCCTCACGTTTATCCATAACGAACTCTGTGCTTAGGCTGTTTTGGATTTTTTTCATTGTATTTATTAGTTCAGTGATTTCGGATGGCTGTCAGGTCAAAATCGGGTTACAATGCCGTTTCCTCGGTGTCCGTTTACTTTTGCTCCATCCACGTTGGGATATTTTAATTGCACAGTAATTTATACACACTACGGCATTGGCTTCCGAAATACCCACTACGTAACCGGATGGCTTTACTTTCGCCGTTAAACTGCTTCGTTGCTTTGATAGATATATATATATATAGAAAAGTATATAAATATATATATCCTTTACTTGTTGGTCTTTCTGGAACAACGGGATCCTCGGGAAGTGGTGTGCATGCTGGCAGAGCATCCCAGCATTCAAATCATCCCAAAATTCCAGTAGGCCTGCTCTCATGGTGCAAAAGCACTCAAGCCACGGTGGATGTTTGGAAAACTGTTTATTACACAAAGCATTTTGACAGCCCAGCTGCCTTGCACATGTGAGCAACCGGCAGGGATCATGGGGGCCTTCAGGCCCCCCCTGCAGTCCCAACACCCAGTACAAATTGCTTGGCCCTGGTGGATGGGTTCCCCGGGCTGAAATCAGCCCGGTGAGTGGTGCCAAGTGGCCCTCCCTCGACAGCAAAAAGGTTGGGCCAAAGTTGGCTCAGAGAAGGCGGACTCGCATCCCACCTCCCCATATACCTTAGTGGTATAAAATGTCTTACCACCCTTTTCCCAGGATGATGGACAGCTAACTAAAAGGCCCCCACCAATTTCGGAGACAGGGTCTAGTTGATGCCTAAGAATGCGATCCAATCTGCATCAACCAAAGAAGCACTTACTTCTGTAAAGCACATATCATCCAAGTGTGTTTTTTCCGCAGTTCCACCTTGGAAAGCTTTCTTGTGAAGACACTTGAGGAACAACCACAAAGTTAAAGACACACAAGGCCACTGGAGATATTTCTTCTGGGTACTTCATGCAGCTGTGGTGTAGGAGACACACTATACATTTCCCCAAAGAGGTAGCACTTACTAATTAGCTAGTAGAAAGTAAAACAGCAATAAGCAGCAATCAGTGCGAACAGCATTTTGCAGAGAGCACTACGCAGTTTGCGTAGCTACGCGTAGTGTGAAGTGCACTTGGCGTAGCTACGCGTAGTGCTACTACGCAAAATACGCCCAGGATTACTTAGAAATAGCTTTAGGGTGTTACCATGTTAGAAACTAGCTAACCGTGTTAAAAATATTGATCTTGTTTTCGCAGACTGTTACATGCTTACCTTTTTTTTTCATTCTGTGTGGTACCATACATATTTTATGCACTAGACGGAGGCTGTGGTCCAACAAGATTTGTAATTCAATGTTGGTGCGTTGAACTTAGTCCTTGCATCAGAGAATTAGATATTCAACCCTTGTGGCCTTGGGACCCTCCAGATTTCTTATAATTATAACTTTCAGTCCACAAAGCATGTAGCACACTGACACAATCATTGGATGAAGACATCAGTGAAGTGTCAGTGATGTAATTTAACAGATCATGAGTGATGTAATATGTGAGGTCATAAACAGCGCCTCACTGGGTCGCAAGTTATAGTTAGTTCACTAAACTATGACTTGTCAAAGCCGGATCCACAGCCTACCCTCTGCTGTGCACTTCCTGGTAGGGGAAATTAATTGATTTCTCAGTCCTAGACCACCCTTCATTACATGGTCACCCATAGTAGGGAAATCTAGTAACAGTAACAGTCTCCCTAATTAGGGTTAGTGACTATAAATGAATATGAATGTAGATGATCTGAGGGTCATAGATACTCTGGATTTGAATAAGGGACCAACTATTATAATGTAGGGAGCAGGTAGCTGTCTGACTCATGGTGATCAATGATGTAGAGTCCCTCAAATCAAACTTGCAAAATGGATAATGCTCATCTACATTTAATGAAAGCGCCACAGCAGGATCCACAGAAGTAGATCTTCCTCTAGTTGGAGTGTAGTACCAGCATACATACAGAGCCCTTGGAAAGGGGGAAAAGCCTGTTGCTAATCAGAGACAGCGTAAACTTTAATTTAGAAAATTCAATCAGTCGGTTTGGGGCAGAGTTTATCTTCTCTGAGACACTTGGTAGGAAATTACTTCCTACTCTCCAACCTATGTCCAACTACTGATGTAAAAATTGCAGAGAACTGCGTTAGAGGAAAACTTTGCTTACACTTCTCTAAACAGGTCTTGAGATAATTAAAGCAGGACAGGAAGAAGAAATGTGGGTGGAGATATCCTTGTTGTTTTTCTGGCAGCAGCATCCATGCTGCATCTTGCACTCACCATTTCATACAAATTTAATTCTGTGATTGTACTTAGGTAATACTAAGAACAAGTGCAAATAGATTCCATGTGAGCCCTTTTGTAATCATTAATAACAGAGCAGTCGCGGCTGGTGCAAATAAGCGCGGTGGGGCAAGGGGGAGTCAACAGACGAGGGAATAGGTTTTATTTATTTATTTACTTTTACTTATTCCGTCATCTGTTGACTCCCCTACCACCCTGCACTGGCCGCTGAAGTGACCAAGTACATAATGTTTACAAATATTTCCATTATGGGGAACCTATCTCCCCTAGGCCACTGGATTTAATTTAGAAGAGAACACCAAGCAAGCCCCCGGGAAGCACAAAACATACAGTTTAAGTATTTCTAAGAATCTTGGACTGGACAAACTGATGCTGGGGAAATATGCAAGGGAATATCAGGACAAGCAAAACACTTACATGGGTGGGACACTTTCACTGATGGGCAGTACGTTCATTGTTATAAGTTGTCCTTCCCAAATTAGAAGTGAGCTAAAGAACTACTCGGCACCAGCACAGTCGTTCCTATTTAATGATTTTGGCTTCATCAAACGTCCAACCACAGTTCCTTGGCAAGTTCAGGCCTTGTGTTTAACAGCAATTTTCAGCCTCGGTAAAGGGATGGTCCTCTGGAACTGATTGGGATTGTCTACTTTCCTAGCACCGAGTTTTCTGAATTGTTTGCGATGATCCTGTAAAGGAAAACCAGTCTGAAATAAGTAGGGATGGAAGATGGTAACACTGACACAGAGGCTAATCACTCCTTCTTGGTTGCCAACCAATTTTGCTCACTATGTAACAATCACTGTTTCACAAGCACTGTGAGTGCTCGTGATGCTTCTCATTGAGTTGGGGGAGAATTGTGTCAATAACATGACCAGGGGATCTGTCTGCAAAATAATAGGGTAATGGAATTACTGCACTTTCAAGGACAATGCCTTGGAGAAAGTCTTCTTCAGGTGCTATAACATCTGGTAGCAGAACATGGTCCACTATAATGTATTGGGCTTATTCTGGAATGTTAGCACTTTGAGATGAGTGACTTTTGAACCAGTTTTCTGAAACGTTTCATGGATTTGGAGATTTGAGGTCTCCCACTCATGATATCTCGAATCATGGCCTTTCCATTGCCAAGTTGATGTCCAAGGTAAGCTGCTGTGCTCTGTCAAAGGTCCCAATTGGTAATCTTTACAGCGATTTTAAGGGGTTATTTAACTCTTAGTCAACTGTACTCATTTATGCAAGTGCAGTAGAAGGATGTACTATGTTGCTGTGGTGGACTACAGTTGCCCATATTTAGAGATTTATAGATCTCTGTTTTCCTCGCAGAAATCTCTATGCCTTCAGACGAATCAAAGCCACAATGGATCCTCTGAAAGCCATGAAGGTTTACCGTGCAGGCACCGTTTTCAGTGTGTTGACAGAGCAAAGATTTCTGTTTTTATCAAAAGCAAACTCCAAGGTGAGGAGCTTCTATTTGAAAAGCAAACAATTATAAATCATCTATTTCTATCTGCCTAATTGGGACCTCCATACTGGCCTTCAGTAAAAGGTTTGCACTGGAAGAGTCAGCAGAAACTCTGCTGGTGGCAACTTAGTGGTCCACCCAACTATAAAAAGAGTGGATGAATGGGAAGTTTGGCAGACAGGTAGAGTATCCTGTTTGCAAGCTCTAAATAAGGCCCAAAGTGTTTCTGAATGCCTGCCACACCTTTTGATGTGACCAAGAGCCTCCGCCCAGTTCTGTTAATGCTAATGTTTTGTCCAAATAAGTGAATGAAGGATTTCAGGCATCTCAGGACATAGTAAGTTCCTAGAATTTCGGAGTATGCCTTTTGAATGGCATCTTCAAAACCTCATTCAGGTACACTCTATTAGCCCATGAGGACTGCAAAGGAACCCCAAGGAAATATTGCAAAACAGTAATAATTGTATTGGCTGTGTGTTTTTAATGAAATTCTATAATTGCTTCTTCTCTAGTCTCAGGTATGGTACTATGGTGAGATTTTCTTTGATCGTTTTGGCTCAACCTCTGCATGTGACGTAATAAATCTGATTGCAATACAAGGATTGATTCATCATGTTTTTCATTGCTGTATATCCAGTATTTCTCAGGAACGTTACATACATCCAAGCAGCTATTTGACTTGCTGCTTATTATTTTCTCTTTCATATTTTGTGCATATGCTCTTCCATTTTTTTCATTCTTCTTAACCTTTTAAAGTCTTTATAGCACAGTCTTGAGGTGACCAAGGTGCACCATTAATATGTTACTTAACACCACTATTTCGTCTAGATAGATGGCACAAATTACATTCACACCACTTAGTAGAGGGTTCACCAGTACCTGAAAAATGTTAGGTGTGTTCTTTGTCAGAAAGGCATGTTCCTGAATTGGAACACTCCACTCGTGGTAGAGAACGCAAGCTTTCTTTGGAAGTAGGTGCCGGGGCCATCTGCTGCTAACCATTAGTCAAACTGAAGCTCAAAAGAAAATGAACATCCCCCAGTTAAATGGGTAGTGTGACACTATATACGACCCCAATGAGACTTCCGTGGTCCCATGCTTGATTCAAATACAAAAAGGATTATTCAGGTACATGTGAAAGCTAAATAACCCCTCCTCCCAATATCTTTGTGGCCTTCACCTGGGTAATCTTCTGACCTTGTCTGGTATGCACTATGCTGTATTACTTTTTTTTAAGAAACTCTCCTTACAGAGACTTATACACCTTGTGTAGCTGTCAGGGTTGACACCTCAACCCTCACTGACTCTCCTTGACAAGGGTGGGAAGACATGAGCAATGTGGCAAATAAACAGCTCAAAGGGTAACTAAAACATATTTCTTCCCCCCACTCTTACCTCCCCTCCCCTCTCTCACTCCCCGCCTGGTTAGGAAACCTGCTGTTCCTTGCATCCCTGATACATTCACCAACCTGGGACACCTGACACTGCCACCGCCACCCAACATGTAACCCCACAGGAGGACGTGGATGTCCCACCTCCGATACTCCTCATTACCACAAACCAGACCTTTACTAGCAAAATGTAATAAAGTCTGAACTCAGCTCTGCATTTCCAAAGTTGATGATATTTGTGATATATATGTTCCTTCTCCATACTTTTATGCCTCCATCCCAAGCCCTCTCCTCCCCCACTTTTTCATCTTATAACCCCTCCTTTTGTTCTAATAATACAGTGTAGATGTACCTATTATGATAACAATTAAAAAAAAACTTTACACAGAGTGTATACTACTGCGTGCTCATGGCACTGTTATGTTCCTTTACCACTTTTAATAAATAATTCACACACAAAAAAAGCATATTTCTGTGACACCGTGGTGTCATGTCGTCCTGCCTGACCCTCGTCTGCGTACAGGGCAGGCAGAGACGGAAGGTGAGGAGCAGAGGAAAGGAAAGGGCAGTACGGGAACGAGGACAGAAAATAAAGACGCATTACCTGCAGCTCCGGTGTCCGTCTTCCTTGGGGGGGGCATGAAATAGTACACTGGCAACGAGGTGGGATTCTGTGGACCCACCGATTCTACCCCTTGCTGCAGCGTTCGCGTTGAAGTCAGGCAATTCACACAAAACCTCAAAAAGACTGTGAATCCCTGCAAATAGAGCCTCGTCCAGCCTAGGGAGTCTGTGTCTTTGCGCAGGAGGTCAGTAGAAGCTGACACTTCACACCCCGCCCCCACGGGATCCACCCAACAAGCTCCACAACTGCGTCCAATGATGCTAGAAGTGTCATATCTGCGCCCGCCTGAGCCTTTTGAGCTGACATCCGGCAACAGCATGGGACCCAAATGGAAGAGCTGGGCTGAAGATTTTGAGGATTTTATGATGGGCTCCGAAGTGCAAGATTCCAAGCAGAAATTGATAGCCCTGCGAAATTTAAGATGGAAAGACATTGCGCAAATTATCAAAGAACTGCCTGCTGCCAACTCCCCCTCATATGAAGATGTCAAAGGAACTCTGGATCGGAAATTCCTCCACAAGCGAAACCTAGACTACGAGCGATACACGTTCAACCTTGCCTCCCAAGAAAAGGATGAGTCAATGTGTGACTCCATCGCTCGCATTCGGCGCCTAGCCCGGTATTGTGAACTCGAAGCGCCACTCCGACCATCGCAAATTGGGAAGACCGACGCAGACCCTCCGAGTGACGTCATCGCACAACGGAGCCCAAAGCAGTCGAACAAGCAGACCAGCCTCGAAATGCTACAGATGCGGCCAGGACTACCCACACTCAGGACAGTGTCCCGCCATAGGACAGCAGTGTCACTGCTGTGGAAGAGACAATCATTTCTAAGTAGCCTGTCAAACGCGACGGTCGGAAACGAAGACGGCCAAGTCAAGTTCAGAAACCCGCCACCATGCAAGAGCAGTGCGAGAAAGGAAAAGTCGCTCATCCAGTTCATCAAGGTCGAGCGTCCAGTCAGTCAACTCAAACAGATCTCAGAGGTCGACATCCCGGGAATCGTCGTCTCCCACACCTGTGTCACAGGACAGCGACGAACACGTGTGTATGGTGTCAGACCCCGACAGATTGAAGAAATACCCAAGACTGAACATTCAAATAGGGAGTCACCCTGCCAAGTTTGTATTAGATTCAGGAGCATCCCTGAATTACATATGTGCCATGGAATATCACAGCATGAAACCTCAGCCAAAACTGGAACCGGCCGCTGTCCGAGTATACACCTGGATGTCCAGGAAACGCCTACCATGACTGGGACAGTTCCGCATGACTTACAAGGACCGACAGATCCAAGCCCACATCCACCTGATCGAGGGTCCTGACGCAGCGGATTGCCTTATCAGACTGTAGACAGCAGAACGCCTCAAACTTGTCGAACTTCTATACACAGTGGATGACTCCCCGGACATTGTTAACAAGTTCCCAAATCCCTTCAAGGGCCTTGGGAAGCTCAACCAGTTCAAGGCCAAGCTACACATCAATGAGCAGGTATCACCGATAGCGCAACACCACCGAAAGGTGCCGTTTCATCTGCAACAGGCCGTAGATGACGAGCTACAAGACCTGCTGAGGACAGATATCATTGAACGGTCCACAGGACCCACTCCGTGGGTATCACCCGTGGTGGTAGTACCCAAGAAAGGACAAGACAACAAAGTACGCCTATGTGTGGACATGCGTGCCCCGAACACAGCCATAGAGAGGGAACGAACATCCCGGATCTCATATCAGTGATATGATTGCTCGCCTCAATGGAGCGACTGTTTTCTCAAAGCTGGATCTCAACAAGGGATACCACCAGCTGGAACTGCATGAGAAGTCCCGCTATATTATCACCTTTACCACCCATCAAGGCCTGTTCCGATATAAACGCTTAAATTTTGGAATATCCTCAGCTGCAGAAATCTTTCAGGAGGCCATGCGGCGGGTAATCCAGGGTATCTCAAATGCAGTGACGATATCCTAGTCTTTGGAGAAAACCAAGTGGAGCACGATAAAGCCTTAGACTGGGTGTGCCACGCCTTACTCAATACCAACCTCACACTCAATCCGGATAAGTGTGAATTCCACAAGTCCACGCTAAAATTCTATGGACATATCTTCTCCAAAGATGGCATGAAACCAGACCGGGAGAAAGTGTCTGCCCTTGCGGACACTCCACAACCACAGGACATCATTGACCTCCACTCCTTCCTGGGGATGGCGAGCTACTGCGCCCACTACATTAAGGACTATGGTACCATCAGCTACCCACTCAGAGAACTCACCCGACAAGGTCAGGAATTCCTGTGGTCACCCGCGTGTGAACACGCGTTCAATATAATCAAGAAGGCCGTGAGCACTGCTATCAATTTGGCGTACATCGACACCAAAAGAAAGACCGAAATCACCGTGGACGCTAGCCCTGTGGGTCCGGGCGCCATCCTGGCACAGTATAACAATGAAGCAGATTAACGTCATGTAGTTGCCTATGCCAGTCGTAGTCTAACTGACACAGAGAAGGCCTACTCACAGCCCGAAAAAGAAAGTCTTGTGGTCGTATGGGCTTGTGAACATTTTCACCTGTTCGTATACGTGTGATTTATATAAACCTCTACGAAATGCGATACAATTGGAAGGAGTGGGGGCGAGTTAGAAGTAGGGACAAAATGAATGATGTAATTTAAAACGTGACATCAGTCAACAAACAGTAACCTTATTGTTTCTTAATAAAAATCTTTCTAGAATCAGTCCTGAAGAAGGTGTGAGATAAGAAAAACCGAAACGCTGCGTCGACTAGAAATTGTGATTCTTTTGTATTAACTTTTCAACTGTGATATTGTGTATTTTAAACGTCTTTTATTGTGTATTAAATGTGTTTTTTAAACTATGAACCATGTATAAAATTGTGTTGACCACATAGAGATGTAATTTTAAAGATGTGACATGTCCTAACTTTTTGTATTAATGAATAATAAATTCAGACATCTGATATCAGACAAGTAGTTGTTTTAATTCTAACTCTAATTCTTAAATTGTACACTTGTAACCCAGAAATATTATATACAGCTTGCTAACGTATCATATATTGAATAATGGATGTTGTGTAAAATCATTGAGTTTGGTCCCAAACCCTGAGTACTTGGAGATATACAAAATACCCATATTGAGGTGCAGGCCATTTCGGTCCTGCAAGTAAAAGGGACACCCCATATATTTTCGTATCTTCCCCCTGGTCCCACATAACCAATAAGAGGGGGCCTCCCATAACTTTTTTACCATCCGGCGGGTAATCCAGGGTATCTCAAATGCAGTGACGATATCCTAGTCTTTGGAGAAAACCAAGTGGAGCACGATAAAGCCTTAGACTGGGTGTGCCACGCCTTACTCAATACCAACCTCACACTCAATCCGGATAAGTCCACGCTAAAATTCTATGGACATATCTTCTCCAAAGATGGCATGAAACCAGACCCGGAGAAAGTGTCTGCCCTTGCGGACACTCCACAACCACAGGACATCAGTGACCTCCACTCCTTCCTGGGGATGGCGAGCTACTGCGCCCACTACATTAAGGACTATGGTACCATCAGCTACCCACTCAGAGAACTCACCCGACAAGGTCAGGAATTCCTGTGGTCACCCGCGTGTGAACACGCGTTCAATATAATCAAGAAGGCCGTGAGCACTGCTATCAATTTGGCGTACATCGACACCAAAAGAAAGACCGAAATCACCGTGGACGCTAGCCCTGTGGGTCCGGGCGCCATCCTGGCACAGTATAACAATGAAGCAGATTAACGTCATGTAGTTGCCTATGCCAGTCGTAGTCTAACTGACACAGAGAAGGCCTACTCACAGCCCGAAAAAGAAAGTCTTGTGGTCGTATGGGCTTGTGAACATTTTCACCTGTTCGTATACGGGAAACACTTTACACTCATCACAGACCACCAAGCACTTATCACCATCTACACCATCGTTCTTAAGCCTGGAAAAGCGGAAAACCCAGCAGACTACATGTCAAGGCACCCACAGTCCCACACGCTAGAACGATGCTCTGTAGCAGACGAATACATTCACTTTGTCATCAACAATGCGTGCCCCCCGGCAGTGCCCCTAGAAGGCATTCGCAAAGCATCTTCTCAAGACCCCACCGTTCAGGCCATCATGGTCCAGATTCGCGCTAACTCCTGGAGACACCTGGACAAACAGCCACCAGGACGCGCCTGCTGATGCTCAAGAACTCGTGGCATTCAAACAAGTCCAAGAAGAACTGTCAATCAGCACGGTTGGTCTATTGCTGAGAGGACGGAGGATAGTCAGTCCTCAGCGACTGCGTCAAGGGGTCATCAACTTAGCTCACGAAGGACACAGAGGAGTTGTAGCCACCAAGAAAGCACTCCGGGAACGAGTCTTGTTCCCATCACTCGATCAAATGGTGGAGGCCACACTCAAGGACTGCGCCTCATGTCAGTTAGTGGGTCGAGATGAACCACCAACCCCTTTGCAGATGTCTGAACTATCTGATGGGGTGTGGCAACAAGTGGCGATCGATTTCTTCGGCCATTAAAATCAGGCAGATACATCATCGTCATCATGGATGAATACTCCCGCTTTCCCATCGCGCATCAAGTGTCCTCCACAAAAGCGACGGCTGTCATCCCCTTCATCGACGAAACATTCGCAGCATAGGGAATCCCCATAGGAGTGAAAACAGATAACGGACCACCGTTTAACAATCATGAGTTCACCGAGTTTGCAAAACATCTCAATTTTAAACATAGGCAGATTACCCCCTTATGGCCTCAAGCTAACGGCATGGTTGAGGGACTCATGGGGACTCTTAAGAAGACGGTTCAGCAAGCAGAACTCGCTCACAGTGACATCCAGCAAGTGCTGAACGAAGTGTTGCGAGCATACAGGACCATGCCACACAGCACCACGAACCAATACCCTGCCACCCTGATGCTCGGGCGAGTTCCTCGTACGCGGCTGCCTGCGTCAAACACCGTCATGCAATCCCGAACCGTGACCACCGATCACGACACTCTGGTGAAAGTGGACCAGGAAAAGAAGTAGAAAATGAAGGACTATGCTGATCAACGCAGACACGCATGACAGAGGGACATTCATGAAGGAGACTGGGTCCTGGTAAAACGAGACCGCAAGACAAAGGCAGACAGTCGATACCGCGCTCATCCGCTGTGAGTCTCCAGTCGAAAGGGGACTATGATCACAGCTGAGTCGGAAGGCAAACGGATAACCCGAAACATATCGCACTGCAAGAGGTGCAATCCCTCTGCTCACACTCGACTCCAAGACTGTGGTTCCAGTACAGACTCGTCGAGCCAAGGAGAAAACAGTGATGGGGCACATCCCAGCTCAGTGAGGCTGGAAGACACCAGGGACTGCCATACTCCTGAACGGGTGCAAGCCAGCTGGCCACGAAGAATATCCAGGCGACCTGTTCGACTCACTGAGGAACTCTAAGAGACAGTAGGCAATATTGTACAAAAGGGGGAGGTAGAGACTGAAGGTGAGGAGCGGAGGAAAGGAAAGGGCAGTACGGGAACGAGGAAGAAAATAAAGACGCATTACCTGCAGCTCCGGTGTCAGTCTTCCTTGGGGGGGGCCTGAATAGTACACGTCCTGTAATCAGACTGGGGATGAGGATGCCCTACTTCCTTCTATAAGAGGTTCCTTGCTAATCCACTTTTTTGTCATACTCTATTTTTTATGCAATGGATCTTGCGTGTGTGCATTTTTGGACTTCAGAGCTGTAAGGCAAGTTCATGCCTCTTACCACATGTGCTTTTTTCCTTAAAACATGGTGTATAATTGGTAAATACAAACTGCCATATTTGATTTTTAGTTAACTTCACAATAGAGCTGCACAAAATGTGCACATGTGGCATAAATCTAAAATGCCCAGTATGGAACACAGCATGGCTTTGTATAATCCACATGTAGGATTTGATTAATTTAGCAGTAGGGCAGGCAAGCAGCTATGTACACTACAGGTGTAGCGGTGCTCGTAATATGTCAAACTAAAACCATGTTGACATAGTATAGCCTTTTCTAACGATAAAACGTAACCTGCAAAGTATGACTTGTGGCATACAAGGCCCATGTGCATAATTTTTTAAGTGCTAAACTTGCATCTTTCAGTAGTAACAGCACCAGTGTGCATTCCTGTAGAAGATTTAATTTTTGAGACGTTTTATTACATAGCAAACGTCTAATACATCGAAGAACTTAGATTAATACAATATATGAAAGAAATATCGTTTCTAGTAAGAATGTCTGGTTCACCAAGATACCACTGCTCATGCAGCCCAGGAACCTCCTGCTGTAAAAATAATAAGCTTTTGGGCAAATGCCAGTGCTCTGGTTCGAGAAATAGTCATAAACGGTCTCTGCAGGAAAGATGTTGGTAATGTTGGGAGAGGATAAGAACGTAGTATCTGGAAATCCTAGAGCAAAAGACAGGCAGAATGGGCTAACATCCGCTCACATTTTAAAAACAAGAACCAAACGAAAAAGATTTTGTATGTGGTCCTTTAAGCAACCATTCTGGCTCCTTGCCCCAGGGGGTAATAGTTGGTGAGTTTCTGCCTGGAACCAAGAGGACATGAAGAGGAAAAGGAGGAGACTACTACTAGAGACAGTTTGCATCTCGTTGGGAGAAGATTGTGTTTTAGTTTCAACAAAAGCTAAGTTTACATGAAAGCTGATACTTGGCACTGACAAGGTCAAATAGGGGACCCAGGAGAGATTAAAAATGACTGCAGTTGTATAATCTTCCTTGGACTGGGAATAAAAAGGAGAGTGCCAGCAATAGAATGTGTTCTGTGCAGAGTTTTTGTTTGTGGTCCTGCAGAGACCAATTTAGGGGTATGTATCCCTCTAAAATCCATGGTTTGGTAGCTGGTAAAGCTTAGGCTGAGAGAATTCTCAATTTTCAGAGAAACAAGAAAACATGAAAATGATCTAATCAGAGTGCCCACTTTTTTTCAGGTTACTCCTACTTGAAAATGGTGATAACAAACCTCAAATCAACCTTGTGGAGTGCTGTTCAGCTACAGCATCCAGCCGTGCTGCACTGAAGAATTGTGGTTGTCATGGCTTGTCACAGGTGCTCGACCCCACTCCTGCCCACCTCTAGTCCTGGGCATTATTGGCCTGATCTTGCTCACACAAGCGTGAACAGTGCAGTGTCACAATGGGACAAAAAATAGGCATGAGCACTAAGATAAAAGTGGCAGACATTAATGAACCAGATAGATAAAATGTGGCCCACGTTTACAAATCTGGCCAGTTTTTAACTTGTAAATACATGCTGTATGAGTATTTTGCAAAGTATGGGAGACTACAGGCATTTCTGTTTGTCAAAGGCAATGTTTGTTTTAATATCATACCCTCCTCTTCGCCATCAGGATTGAGCACAGTCTTAGATGTGTTACACACTATCAACGGGGAAGGAAAGTGGAGGGCCCACAACATTTCTACAGCTCTATTCAGAGATATACGTAATGGTAAATGGACTCTGTGAATAAACTTCAAAATGTTTCTAAGTCGGAAGGCAAATTTGTTGACATGGATGAATGTCTCACCTGTAAGTCACACGGGCTCTATCGCCAAGAGCCTGCAAAGGGCACCTAAGTGTCCGCCCTCCATCAAACTTGACCAGTGTGAACCTGCTGCCTCAGTTGAACCACGTTCCATTGACAGTCGACTTTAGAAGGTACCTGGGTCCAGATCTGTCATCAGATGAATAGTCCGAAAAATATAATACTACCACTTTGAACCGTACCCCAAATAGTAGCGAGGAAATCAATCCTGAGCCTCGCTGGGTGGTAAATGATTGCAATAAATCCCAAGGAACTGGGAATTCCCAGACAGCTGCTCCTCATCCAATTGGGTTTAACTCATAACTGCACAGCACTGGTGCAATGTCACCACATGGTAATGTAAAATATTCATGTGTAGTATGCACCCGGCCAGTACCGTACAACTTGTGAAGATAGAGTTAATGTTCATCAACTAGGGTTTCCTGAAAAGATATCAATGCACAACAGGCTACACCCTTTGTCCCACAAAATGAAGGATTATGAAGGAATGTATTCAGTGGGAGATGATGGCAGGATTGAATTTGGTTAAGGCAGTGCTTTATACGCTTTGGTTTATAGAACCACACATAATGTGGCAACTGGAATAGGTTCATTGAGTGCATGAGAGCAAGGAAGATGCAAATGGAGTTGCTTCCTGTTTGGGTGAAGAAGTGGGAAAATGAAAGGAAATGAGTAGAACATGTGGAATGATATCACTTCTACCCCCCTGACAAAAAAAAACGCCTGCCAAATGTAGACATCTCAACAATCTGGTAGGATTCAACTTCTCTTTTCTGTTTGGTACCGTGACCAAAGAGAGAAGGACATTCCTGATAGTATCCTTTAGAAGATTAAACAACATCCACTTTCTATATGTTATGTTCTTAGCATCTTTGATGTTTTTTTAAGCCTATAGGCGTGGGGTATCTTCAAAATAACCCTTATCATTCTAAGACACATCACTGCTGAGGAAACAGGTGCCTCTCAAGATGGCCTTTGAAAAACAATCTAGGTTCACGCTGCATCAGTTGAGTATGCAAATAACTTTGCAGACTTGTAGAAACAAATGACTTACAGAAAGATGCATCAGCGCAGAGTTCTCTGGTTGTAGTGCTGTAGAAAAAAAGAGGGCAGAATTTCTTTTTGCACTTATCGGTGGTGTCGATTGTGTGCGTTTTTTTCTGCACTTCTTGCGCCATTGTTCTATTTTGTTTCCGGTCCAGAGAGGACCTGGCCTGGAAGTTCGGTCTGTACTGTTCCCATGAGGCACAGGTTCAAGACTGATTTACATATGGCTGGGTCCAAACTGGGGTGGCGTAGTGGACAAAAGAACGATGGATTTAACCCAGATCTTTCGACTGGGGGAGAATGTTTGCATTGTCAGCATTCCGTCCATCATTTGTTTGCTATAACATTGTTCTATTTAGAAGCAGCTATAAAAGAAACTTGGGTGCCCCAAATCTCAAATCACTTGTTTGCTAGAGGGAAGCTGGTTTGCTTCACTACTAATTGCTGCCAGAGGTCCTTTGAATATTCTGCCCTGTAATTTGACGTGAAGGTTGAATATCCACTGGATGCCACTGTAAATGTTATCCTGTGCTGAGGGATCAGCCAAACTTCAAGAAAACATGCTAGAAGCTATGCACCCCAAAATGGCTAATTGCAGTTCTTATCGGTAAGCACTTTAGCATATGATAGGGATGCCAGCCATTCAACGTTCACTAGGTAATTTTTTATCAATCACTTTTCTGAGGCTAATTCTGTGTATCCAGCAGAAGACAACTTTCCCAAGTGCCTGTCATCATCGTCCTGTTAGTTAGCTAATCTCAAAGAAGGATTGCTCATCATGTTTCTTCTCCTATTAAATTAGATTAATTTGGAAGCAGGGCTTGCAGTGGTGAAGGTGGCTTTTGCCTCTATATGCCAGTTAAACATGTACTTGATAGACAAAGAGGGCTGAGGGGCCTACATCCAGAATACTTAGGCACCATGAAGAGCAGTTTTGAAAAGTAATGCTGTAGGAATCTGAGAGGGAGAAAAATGCCAGAAATACCCAAGCCTGTCTTAACCAGTACATAAGAACATTTCCTAAAGAGAGCATTGAGAAGTTCTCTGTGTCTCTGATTGACAGGCTAAAAACGGCAATATTTTATGTGAACATGATCTTTACTACCCAAGGTCAACATTCTTTGTACTTTCTCAAATGGAGGCATTGTGAGCAGGGGCAGTCTTTTGCTGCTCAACAGCACCAGAAGATATTACAATTGGTGAGGAGGAATGACTGCTCAGACATCCTGTAGATAACACAAAGAAGTATGTTTTTCGTTACTTAGCTGTAAAATTCCAAGCACAGTGAGGCGGAGACCAAGATTTTGGGAATATTTCTTTGCCTCGTCCATCAAAACCAGTGACTTTCTAGAAGCCTTTAATATTGCAGAGGAAATTGCTGTTGTGGTTCCTGATATGATGACTGGAAAAGCACCTGTTGAGGATTTTCTCCTCTGCCTATAATTTTACCAGTTTTCAAGGATACTAAAACTACTGGTGCCCTTCACCCACACTTCAACAAAATAACAATCTTCCTCATCCCTAAGGCTTGGAAGGAGCCCCTGGAGTGCTGCCGCAACTGCTCAACTTTTCTGATCAATTGAAACAATAAAATCTTGGCTGAGGCATCAGCTGACACACTGCCCTTATTCATAAAATCTCTCATTCACCGTTTGCAAAGCTAGCTTTGCTAAGGGTCGCTTGTCAAGGAACAACACGCACACCCTGCTCCTGATCCTCAGGCCAAGACAGGTACTATCATGCTTTCCTTAGATTACAAGAAGGTGTTTTATCTTGTGGAATGCAACTGTCTGTTCAGAAAACTGGACGTTTTGGGAAATGTAAAATGGAATACCATAAACCCTACAGCTCAAGTAAACTGTGGAATCTTTCTTCCAGACCCCGTCTAGATCCAGAAAAGTATTCACCAAGGCTATCCGTGGTCCCTGCCCTGTTCCTGCTATCTCAGGATACATTTGCTGAAGTCGGATAATCCCAGTATATCACAGACATTCCAATGCCAGCAGGAGATTAGACCATCCTTCTTTAAATTGATCACATAGTATTGACATTTTTCCCTTATGTACACTTCAATTCATGTCCTGTTGAAACCTATTTCAGACTTTGCAACATTTTCTGGCTATAATATCCATTGTGGTAAGACGGAATACAACAAAGCCAGAGTTTGGGGATTGCTGGTTCACGTGGGTCCCTAAATACCTGGGTATTGTCAACAGCCTTCGGAAACACAACATGGCTTGAGACAATAGAGATACCCTGATGTCAACTTGATGAAAAAAATTGTCACTCCTACGTTCAATAAGGCGGTTGGGATGTCGTCCTTGAATGTCTACTGCTTCCTATTGATACAAATTGAAACCAGAATTAAACAATTCATATGGGGTGGGAATCAACCATATTTGAAAGCTTTAAAACTCCATGCACCTAGCCAGGTAAAGGTCTTTCCTTTTGATTCCTTTCCAACTTGCTTCAGGAAAATAGTAAAAATCCTGACTGGCTCGTAATTGAGAAACCATTTTTTAGGTGACTCAATCTGATGTATGGTATAAAGTTAGTGGGTTTGACCCAACTGCTCCTTATGGCCTAATCCCTCTTTTTAATGTGCACCTCTTTCTGCCGATTCGCCCAGTTTCTTAGCCTCGATGTTCCTCTGCTGTCAGCGCCAGGATGCCTCTTTGCTGAGGCAGCTATGCGCTATATAAGTCTAGTTAATATTAACATTGACATTAACCGCTAAGTTCCCATAATCAACCCTGTCATTTATTTCCTATCTACAGGAAGAGTAATACATTCCTGATGAAAGAAAAATAACAGCAAGTCATGCCCCAAGTCTAACCAGGAATCCAAAGAGTATTGGTAACCCCTTAAAAAGAGAAAAGGGAAAATGAAAATGCTAAGAGGTCTCAGTAGTCTACGCCTGCAGAGAAAAGATTCCAGTACTGCAGTGTTAGTCCTTGAATGATCCCAACAATATAGTGACTCAAAACACTATATAGACCAGACTGCTTTTTCTGTCTGAAATAAATCTTTTTATATCAACATTTTGTAATACCAAAACACATTTTACATTTTTTAGACATTTGAACACAAAAGACACAGATTACAATATTGATTCAGTACATTACAAATACAAATTGACTCACTATACAGCTCTCACCTTTCCCACTCATACCATTCAACAATTCCACTCATACTCCTATTTACACAATATACATAGAACCGTCATTAAAGTGTCAATGAATCAAAGTTCGTAACAGAATTCAAAGGAAAGCGACCTTGGTGCGAGTTTCACTTGACTCTTTGTTTTTACTCTCTTCGAAAAAACCTAAGGTCGCGTAGAAGGGTCTACGCGTTTCAAACACCCATACTCAAGGGTGTTCTCATCAGGACCACATATCTGCAAAAACGAAAGGAAGTGTGTTTTAAAATCACTCATATCAGCACCACCTTGCAAGCGCATGGGTAGCCTCAACTTGGGTCTTAACTTTGCCAATTAGTGGCATGGGGTGAGAGAAAAGAGGTTGTGGAATCTGAAAGTAATCAAAAGTGGTTGTTCAGTATATAATAAGGGACCCGGTTAATAGCACCGTGGTTATGAGTCAACCACTTGACTATGCTTCACAATCATACTCACATTTGCAACTTGTGTATATTGTTGTCTTGCCAAATTTATTTTCCTGTTTTTTTGAATCTGTGTGGAGAATACAGGGGAGCGCACATTAGTTTTGATCTGTGTGTCCCTGGGCAGAATGCACGTTATAAGCTACTCGATTCTGACTGCTGGGGACTTACTTGCGCGGCGGACTCTATCTCAATGGCGTCCAGCCGTCTGTTTTTTGTTTTTTGTTCGTGCACTGTGGGGAGAGAAGCGGGAGGTTTGTTTAGGTGACATCACCTGACTTCTCAACCTCTGTATAAACATACTTTGGGTGAGCGAGCTCTTACCGTGAATAGTGCACTCTCTCTCCGCCGATTCAATCCGTGGTTGTCCTGTGTCAGTCTGTAATGGATGATCACGTGACTTACACCGGTTCCCGTGTGGTGTGCGTTAAAAGTGCACGTAGTGCCCCGCGGATTTCTGGAAGTTGTAGTGTTTTATTACAGGCCAATACGTGCCTAAATGGGTATTGTAATGCGCACATGCGCAGTGATTATTGGCATTTTCCTGTAGTGGCCCAAAGTTAGATTTATTGGGTTTCTACGGCGACAGCACTTTTATGTGTTGCAGTTATGAGTGCTTGGCTGATGATTGTAATATGATCTTCATAGATTAAGTGCATAACTCATAGTGTAGAACGACGCACATTTGAAGGACTGTTTCATAGGGTATTTACAACTTATAGATTTCCGAAAATTCGTTCAAACCGTCAATTGCTGTGTTAAATTTTATAATAAGCATAGCTTCTCTCCTTGACAGTTTCTCCTCTATGTCACCACCTCTGGGGTCCATCTCAATTTTTGATAGTACAGTCCATTTTATATCAGACTCACAATGATTATGTGATTTCCAATGATTAACTAGTGGTGCTGTCTCCACGTTTTTTTTAATTCTGGACTTATGTTGTGTAATTCTACACCTGATCTCTTGACTAGTCTTACCGATGTAAAGCATGTCGCAAGGACAGCGTATTCCATAAATGACATAACGCGATTTACAATTTGTAAATGTGTCATGTTTCCAATAAGTCTGCCTGTGTTTGAACAGCGATCCTTCTTCTGTTGTTGAACAGCAGGCGCAGGTGCCGCATTTATGGTGGCCTTGCACTGGGGGTAGACTTAACATGGCTCGTAAGCATGGTTGTTTCTTTGTTGGTAAAGTGGCACGCACCAAATGATTGGCAATATTCTGATCTTTTTTGAATGCAAACAAAGGTTTGTCTTTCAGTGATTCATCTAGGTTTTGAATTAAATGCCAATTTTGGTTTATCACTTTTTTGAGGTTATTTGAGTTGGGGCAGAAGGTTGATACACACACCATCCTTTCCATTGGCTTTTTTTCTTTTTTAGTTAATAGATCCTCTCTCGGTGTCCACCAAGCCCTCTTCATGGACCGCCTCAGTAGTTTTTTCGGGTATCCTCTGTCCATAAGATTTTTTGTAAGATGATTCGCATGAAGTTCATATTCATCTCTAAAATGACAGTTTCTCTTGATCCGCAAGTACTGTCCAAAGGGGAGATTTTCTTTTAGATTTCTTGGGTGGTGGCTGTCAAAATGTAGGGCTTTATTTCGATCGGTCGTTTTTTTGTAAAGTGTAGTTACTAATTTATTCTCTGCAGAATACACCTCTACATCTAAGAACGCCAGTTTTGTCTGTGAGTACTTTATACTGAATTTGATTTCCTGGGTCCTATTATTCAACCACTCATGGAACTTGATGAGTTCCTCTTCACTGCCTGTCCAGACAGCAAATACGTCGTCTATAAAACGACTCCAATGTGAAATATGCTCAAGAAAAGGATTGTCTTCGTAGATGAATTTGTCTTCGAATTTGGACATGAAGAGAATCGCCAATTCAGGAGCGAAGGGACAACCCATCGCCACTCCCCCTGTTTGAAAAAAGAAATCACCATTAAAGTTGAAATAATTTTTCTTTAAGGCAAATGATGCCAATTCTAGGATAAATTCTGTGGGTATTCTCACTGGTTTGTCTCTGGTCTCTAAAAAAGAACCTATGACTTCCAAGCCTTCCATTTGAGGTATCTGTGTGTATAACGATGTTACGTCTAATGTCACCAAATAGTCTGAACCTTCATTGAAATCAATGGAATCTAGTTTGTTGATAAAATCCGAAGTGTCACGCAAATATGATTTGACTTGAGGTACAAACGTTTTTAAAAAATGGTCCACAAATTTAGAGATGGGTTCCAATAAGGAGTCACATGCCGAGACTATCGGTCTTCCTGGGGGCGCTGTTTGGTCCTTGTGGATTTTAGGTAGAATATAAAATTGGGGGATCCTTGGAAATTTGCATTGTAAGAATTCAAACTCCTTTTTTCCTAGAAGGCCATCAGTGTGTCCTTTTTCCAGGATTACTCGGAGTTGATTGTTTAGTTCCATCGTGGGGTCTTTTGAGACTTTTTTATAGCAAGTTTGATCGTTTAGCTGTCGCATGACTTCAGAGATATATTTTTCTTTTTCCCAAATGACTATTGATCCTCCCTTATCTGCCTGCTTAATTACCACAGACGTATCATTCTTAAGACACTCTAGAGCAATTTTTTCCAATTTCGTGATGTTGTATTTAATCCATTGTTTTTTCTTTTCCATGTTGTTGATTGCGGAAAGTATAGTCTTTTCAAAAGTCATTACTTCTTTCGGGACTTTATTGTATGGGGGGCAAAATGATGATTTCTTTCTAAGACCCGTTGTTTCCTGGTTTTGGTCCATCGGTGTGTTTGCAAAGAAAGTTTTTAATTTTATCTTACGGCAAAATTCAATAGCTTCTGTCTTTAGTTTGACAAAGTTGGTATGTTTGGTAGGAACAAAAGTCAAACCTTTTTCCAGAATGCTTATTTCACTATTTGTTAGAACCTTATTCGAAAGGTTGTGAATGGGTGATGTGTCACCTTCAATTGAGGGATTCTGGAGTGGTGTCATTACCAGTTCTTCTAATTCTGTCGACGTGTCGACATTTCCCATGGTTGTTGGTTGTACCTGGGTCGTCCTCTGGTTTGTGGTTCGCCTCTCCCTAAAAAAGGTTGTTGTTGTGGTTGCTGTTGAAAATTGCCTCTTTGGTTTGTATTTCTGCGTTTGTCGTTGCTATTGCTATCCCCACTACTTGATGATGAAGTGTCTGAAAAAGTAATGACATTTCTTGATGATCTACCTTGGAATTCACCTAAATTGCGTCTAGACTCTGGTCTCGAATAATAGTCCTGTTGGAGGAACGGATATACTTTTTCCAATGAGAAGTTCCGTTTGTCCTTCTCAAATTGGTTGCTTTTTTGATTTATTGTTAGATCTTTAAATTCAAGTATTTCTTTTTCCACTTTTTCCAGGAGTGTTTTTGCGTCCGTAATAAATTGATTTGCTTTGATTTCAGATTCAAGGGTCTCAATTTCTTTCAGTTGATCAGCTGAAAGTCTCTGTGCCGTCTCGATTGTTAAGACCATTAGGTCTCTGCTACACTTAGTCTCGATGTAACTATATCCTTTCTTATAGAGTGGATCCTCCGTGAAAATCACTGGGACGTTTTTTACTTGTAATCCTCCAGGGATTGTACCAGCTCGTAAGTGTTGTAAAAGAAAGTGACCATGGAGGTCCGTTCTAATTTGTTTTTTCCTTAATCTCAGAAGTTTATCTGTTTCATTTTGATTTTTTGCAGTAATACTCAAGGAAGCTGATGCGAAAACAGGGGGTGCCTCCAATAGTTTTTTGATATGCTCCTCACTATACGCGAATGTTTGATCCTCTGACATTATATGTATCTGTTGGATTGTGTTTGATCTGTGTCTTCAGCCACACAGCGTGGTCTCACCACTTCTCATTCATACAAAAAATTCAACTAAAACCGCTCAATTAGTCTCAGTGAACCGGACGCTAGACAACCTCGCAGATAGATATCTGCTAGTAAGCAATAAACCGAAGAAGGGTTCGGGCTCTAAAGCAGTAAGGTCAAGCCTCACTAGAATTCTCTACAAAACAAAAAATACCAGTACTGCAGTGTTAGTCCTTGAATGATCCCAACAATATAGTGACTCAAAACACTATATAGACCAGACTGCTTTTTCTGTCTGAAATAAATCTTTTTATATCAACATTTTGTAATACCAAAACACATTTTACATTTTTTGGACATTTGAACACAAAAGATGTCTAAAAAATGTAAAATGTGTTTTGGTATTACAAAATGTTGATATAAAAAGATTTATTTCAGACAGAAAAAGCAGTCTGGTCTATATAGTGTTTTGAGTCACTATATTGTTGGGATCATTCAAGGACTAACACTGCAGTACTGGTATTTTTTGTTTTGTTGAGAATTCTAGTGAGGCTTGACCTTACTGCTTTAGAGCCCGAACCCTTCTTCGGTTTATTGCTTACTAGCAGATATCTATCTGCGAGGTTGTCTAGCGTCCGGTTCACTGAGACTAATTGAGCGGTTTTAGTTGAATTTTTTGTATGAATGAGAAGTGGTGAGACCACGCTGTGTGGCTGAAGACACAGATCAAACACAATCCAATAGATACATATAATGTCAGAGGATCAAACATTCGCGTATAGTGAGGAGCATATCAAAAAACTATTGGAGGCACCCCCTGTTTTCGCATCAGCTTCCTTGAGTATTACTGCAAAAAATCAAAATGAAACAGATAAACTTCTGAGATTAAGGAAAAAACAAATTAGAACGGACCTCCATGGTCACTTTCTTTTACAACACTTACGAGCTGGTACAATCCCGGGAGGATTACAAGTAAAAAACGTCCCAGTGATTTTCACGGAGGATCCACTCTATAAGAAAGGATATAGTTACATCGAGACTAAGTGTAGCAGAGACCTAATGGTCTTAACAATCGAGACGGCACAGAGACTTTCAGCTGATCAACTGAAAGAAATTGAGACCCTTGAATCTGAAATCAAAGCAAATCAATTTATTACGGACGCAAAAACACTCCTGGAAAAAGTGGAAAAAGAAATACTTGAATTTAAAGATCTAACAATAAATCAAAAAAGCAACCAATTTGAGAAGGACAAACGGAACTTCTCATTGCGAAAAGTATATCCGTTCCTCCAACAGGACTATTATTCGAGACCAGAGTCTAGACGCAATTTAGGTGAATTCCAAGGTAGATCATCAAGAAATTTCATTACTTTTTCAGACACTTCATCATCAAGTAGTGGGGATAGCAATAGCAACGACAAACGCAGAAATACAAACCAAAGAGGCAATTTTCAACAGCAACCACAACAACAACCTTTTTTAGGGAGAGGCGAACCACAAACCAGAGGACGACCCAGGTACAACCAACAACCATGGGAAATGTCGACACGTCGACAGAATTACAAGAACTGGTAATGACACCACTCCAGAATCCCTCAGTTGAAGGTGACACATCACCCATTCACAACCTTTCGAATAAGGTTCTAACAAATAGTGAAATAAGCATTCTGGAAAAAGGTTTGACTTTTGTTCCTACCAAACATACCAACTTTGTCAAACTAAAGACAGAAGCTATTGAATTTTGCCGTAAGATAAAATTAAAAACTTTCTTTGCAAACACACCGATGGACCAAAACCAGGAAACAACGGGTCTTAGAAAGAAATCATCATTTTGCCCCCCATACAATAAAGTCCCGAAAGAAGTAATGACTTTTGAAAAGACTATACTTTCCGCAATCAACAACATGGAAAAGAAAAAACAATGGATTAAATACAACATCACGAAATTGGAAAAAATTGCTCTAGAGTGTCTTAAGAATGATACGTCTGTGGTAATTAAGCAGGCAGATAAGGGAGGATCAATAGTCATTTGGGAAAAAGAAAAATATATCTCTGAAGTCATGCGACAGCTAAACGATCAAACTTGCTATAAAAAAGTCTCAAAAGACCCCACGATGGAACTAAACAATCAACTCCGAGTAATCCTGGAAAAAGGACACACTGATGGCCTTCTAGGAAAAAAGGAGTTTGAATTCTTACAATGCAAATTTCCAAGGATCCCCCAATTTTATATTCTACCTAAAATCCACAAGGACCAAACAGCGCCCCCAGGAAGACCGATAGTCTCGGCATGTGACTCCTTATTGGAACCCATCTCTAAATTTGTGGACCATTTTTTAAAAACGTTTGTACCTCAAGTCAAATCATATTTGCGTGACACTTCGGATTTTATCAACAAACTAGATTCCATTGATTTCAATGAAGGTTCAGACTATTTGGTGACATTAGACGTAACATCGTTATACACACAGATACCTCAAATGGAAGGCTTGGAAGTCATAGGTTCTTTTTTAGAGACCAGAGACAAACCAGTGAGAATACCCTCAGAATTTATCCTAGAATTGGCATCATTCGCCTTAAAGAAAAATTATTTCAACTTTAATGGTGATTTCTTTTTTCAAACAGGGGGAGTGGCGATGGGTTGTCCCTTCGCTCCTGAATTGGCGATTCTCTTCATGTCCAAATTCGAAGACAAATTCATCTACAAAGACAATCCTTTTCTTGAGCATATTTCACATTGGAGTCGTTTTATAGACGACGTATTTGCTGTCTGGACAGGCAGTGAAGAGGAACTCATCAAGTTCCATGAGTGGTTGAATAATAGGACCCAGGAAATCAAATTCAGTATAAAGTACTCACAGACAAAACTGGCGTTCTTAGATGTAGAGGTGTATTCTGCAGAGAATAAATTAGTAACTACACTTTACAAAAAACCGACCGATCGAAATAAAGCCCTACATTTTGACAGCCACCACCCAAGAAATCTAAAAGAAAATCTCCCCTTTGGACAGTACTTGCGGATCAAGAGAAACTGTCATTTTAGAGATGAATATGAACTTCATGCGAATCATCTTACAAAAAATCTTATGGACAGAGGATACCCGAAAAAACTACTGAGGCGGTCCATGAAGAGGGCTTGGTGGACACCGAGAGAGGATCTATTAACTAAAAAAGAAAAAAAGCCAATGGAAAGGATGGTGTGTGTATCAACCTTCTGCCCCAACTCAAATAACCTCAAAAAAGTGATAAACCAAAATTGGCATTTAATTCAAAACCTAGATGAATCACTGAAAGACAAACCTTTGTTTGCATTCAAAAAAGATCAGAATATTGCCAATCATTTGGTGCGTGCCACTTTACCAACAAAGAAACAACCATGCTTACGAGCCATGTTAAGTCTACCCCCAGTGCAAGGCCACCATAAATGCGGCACCTGCGCCTGCTGTTCAACAACAGAAGAAGGATCGCTGTTCAAACACAGGCAGACTTATTGGAAACATGACACATTTACAAATTGTAAATCGCGTTATGTCATTTATGGAATACGCTGTCCTTGCGACATGCTTTACATCGGTAAGACTAGTCAAGAGATCAGGTGTAGAATTACACAACATAAGTCCAGAATTAAAAAAAACGTGGAGACAGCACCACTAGTTAATCATTGGAAATCAGATAATCATTGTGAGTCTGATATAAAATGGACTGTACTATCAAAAATTGAGATGGACCCCAGAGGTGGTGACATAGAGGAGAAACTGTCAAGGAGAGAAGCTATGCTTATTATAAAATTTAACACAGCAATTGACGGTTTGAACGAATTTTCGGAAATCTATAAGTTGTAAATACCCTATGAAACAGTCCTTCAAATGTGCGTCGTTCTACACTATGAGTTATGCACTTAATCTATGAAGATCATATTACAATCATCAGCCAAGCACTCATAACTGCAACACATAAAAGTGCTGTCGCCGTAGAAACCCAATAAATCTAACTTTGGGCCACTACAGGAAAATGCCAATAATCACTGCGCATGTGCGCATTACAATACCCATTTAGGCACGTATTGGCCTGTAATAAAACACTACAACTTCCAGAAATCCGCGGGGCACTACGTGCACTTTTAACGCACACCACACGGGAACCGGTGTAAGTCACGTGATCATCCATTACAGACTGACACAGGACAACCACGGATTGAATCGGCGGAGAGAGAGTGCACTATTCACGGTAAGAGCTCGCTCACCCAAAGTATGTTTATACAGAGGTTGAGAAGTCAGGTGATGTCACCTAAACAAACCTCCCGCTTCTCTCCCCACAGTGCACGAACAAAAAACAAAAAACAGACGGCTGGACGCCATTGAGATAGAGTCCGCCGCGCAAGTAAGTCCCCAGCAGTCAGAATCGAGTAGCTTATAACGTGCATTCTGCCCAGGGACACACAGATCAAAACTAATGTGCGCTCCCCTGTATTCTCCCCACAGATTCAAAAAAACAGGAAAATAAATTTGGCAAGACAACAATATACACAAGTTGCAAATGTGAGTATGATTGTGAAGCATAGTCAAGTGGTTGACTCATAACCACGGTGCTATTAACCGGGTCCCTTATTATATACTGAACAACCACTTTTGATTACTTTCAGATTCCACAACCTCTTTTCTCTCACCCCATGCCACTAATTGGCAAAGGTAAGACCCAAGTTGAGGCTACCCATGCGCTTGCAAGGTGGTGCTGATATGAGTGATTTTAAAACACACTTCCTTTCGTTTTTGCAGATATGTGGTCCTGATGAGAACACCCTTGAGTATGGGTGTTTGAAACGCGTAGACCCTTCTACGCGACCTTAGGTTTTTTCGAAGAGAGTAAAAACAAAGAGTCAAGTGAAACTCGCACCAAGGTCGCTTTCCTTTGAATTCTGTTACGAACTTTGATTCATTGACACTTTAATGACGGTTCTATGTATATTGTGTAAATAGGAGTATGAGTGGAATTGTTGAATGGTATGAGTGGGAAAGGTGAGAGCTGTATAGTGAGTCAATTTGTATTTGTAATGTACTGAATCAATATTGTAATCTGTGTCTTTTGTGTTCAAATGTCTAAAAAATGTAAAATGTGTTTTGGTATTACAAAATGTTGATATAAAAAGATTTATTTCAGACAGAAAAAGCAGTCTGGTCTATATAGTGTTTTGAGTCACTATATTGTTGGGATCATTCAAGGACTAACACTGCAGTACTGGTATTTTTTGTTTTGTTGAGAATTCTAGTGAGGCTTGACCTTACTGCTTTAGAGCCCGAACCCTTCTTCGGTTTATTGCAGAGAAAAGATGGAAGGACCCAGTATTTTGAGATTTTGAGTTACCAACTGACCCAAATGTGAAGATTGGATCAGAAGAACAATCCAGAGCTGCAACCCTGATGGATTGCTATTTGGATTTGAAACTCAGCAGGGACCCATCAGAGAACGCCCCCCCTCCCCCACCCCCATTGCCATGAACCCAGGAGCAGACCATGACTTCAGACAAGTCTTGAGGTGTTGATGGGTTGGGGATCAGGTCTAACTTTCGGTATACAGACATAATATCGATGACAAAAATATCGAGGTAGCCTAATATCGAGTTAAAAATATCGAGTAGACAGAATATAAATAAGACAGAATATAGACTACAAAAATATCGAATAGAATAGCAATAATATCGACTCAAAAATATAGAACGGACAGCATATCGAATGGACAGAATATAGACAACAAAAATATCGAGGGACAGAATATAGACCACAAAAATATAGATGGATAGAATATAGACAACAAAAATATCGAATTTTAGGTAAGTAAGTTAATATTTATGTTTTAATAATATGTAAGTGTTTTT
Organism: Lissotriton helveticus; assembly: GCF_964261635.1. NCBI lineage: Eukaryota > Metazoa > Chordata > Amphibia > Caudata > Salamandridae > Lissotriton > Lissotriton helveticus. Next base: position 1,151,833,083 of record NC_136070.1, read on the forward strand.
TATGTCAGTATATATGTTAAAAGTGTATTTTTATTTTATAATTGTTTTAAATTAATTAATTTATGGTATTTAATTTTTGCGTAATATAATTCTGGAGCGGGTTGTGGGTTTATAGGGGAATAGGGTGGGAAGTAATTTAATTATAATTATTAAATATTTAAATTTATTGGTATTTATTTAGAATTCATTGTTAATTAATTTTTTATTGGCAATTAATTAAAATATAATTGGTAATTCATTTTTATTAATTGATTAATTGATAATTATGTTAATTTCATTTATTGATTTTCTGGAGCGGGTTGTGGGTTTATAGGGGAATAGGGTGGGAAGTAATTTAATTATAATTAATTAAATATTTTAATTTATTGGTATTTATTTAGAATGAATTGCTAATTAATTTTTAAATGGCAAATAATTAAAATGTAATTGGTAATTCATTTTTATTAATTGATAATTATGTTAATATTATTTATTGATTTTCTGGAGTGGGTTGTGGGTTTATAGGGGAATAGGGTGGGAAGTAATTTAATTATAATTATTAAATATTTTAATTTATTGGTATTTATTTAGAATTAATTGTTAATTAATTTTTAATTGGCAATTAATTAAAATATAATTGGTAATTCATTTTTATTAATTGATTAATTGATAATTATGTTAATTTCATTTATTGATTTTCTGGAGCGGGTTGTGGGTTTATAGGGGAATAGGGTGGGAAGTAATTTAATTATAATTAATTAAATATTTTAATTTATTGGTATTTATTTAGAATGAATTGCTAATTAATTTTTAAATGGCAAATAATTAAAATGTAATTGGTAATTCATTTTTATTAATTGATTAATTGATAATTATGTTAATATTATTTATTGATTTTCTGGAGTGGGTTGTGGGTTTATAGGGGAATAGGGTGGGAAGTAATTTAATTATAATTAATTAAATATGTTAAATTATTTATTGCTATTTATTTACAATTAATTGTTATTTAATGTTTTAATTGGTAATTAATTAATATATATTTGGTAATTAATTTTTATTAATTGATTAATCGATAATTATGTTAATTGTATGTATTTAATTTTTGTAGTGGGTTAAGGGTTTATAGGGGAATTGGGTGGGAAGTCATTTAATTGTAATTAATTAAATTTTTTATTATAGAAATTGGTATTTATTTTGAATTAATTGTTACATTTTTTAAATTTGTTTTATAATTTATTGTTATTGGTAAATAATTTGTATTGATAGGTAATTATTTGTTAGTAATTAAAATTATTTCATTATTTTTAATTGAATAAAAATGATATCTTAAATTGGGAATTTATTTTAATTAATTTGTAATTGGTATTAATATTGAATTTATTTTTATTCATATATGAAGTATTTACTTTCCCTACTGTTGCTCTATTTGGAGTGGGAATAGTAAGTTTTACCTTTCCGCTATCCAACGCTTTCCCAACTGTTGCACTCTCTGGAGTGGGAATAGTAATTTTTACCCCTACGCTATCCAATGCATTCCCTACTGTTGCATTCACTGGAGTGGGAATAGTATTTTTTTACCTCTACGCTATCCATCGCTTTCCCTACTGTTGCACTCTCTGGAGTGGGAATAGTAATTTTTATCCTCCCGCTATCCAACGCTTTCCCTACTGTTGCACTCTTTGGAGTGGGAATAGTAATTTTCACCCCTACGCTATCCAACGCTTACCCTACTGTTGCATTCTCTGGAGTGGGAATAGTAATTTTTACCTTCCCGCTATCCAACGCTTTCCCTACTGTTGCACTTACTGGAGTGGGAATAGTAATTTTCACCCCTACGCTATCCAACGCTTTCCCTACTGTTGCATTCTCTGGAGTGGGAATAGTAATTTTTATCCTCCCGCTATCCAACGCTTTCCCTACTGTTGCACTCTCTGGAGTGGGAATAGTAATTTTTACCACTACGCTATCCAACGCTTTCCCTACTGTTGCACTCTCTGGAGTGGGAATAGTAATTTTTACCACTACGCTATCCAACGCTTTCCCTAGTGTTGCACTCTCTGGAGTGGGAATAATAATTTTTACCTCTACGCTATCCAACGCTTTCCCTACTGTTGCACTTACTGGAGTGGGAATAGTAAGTTTTACCCCACTATCCAATGCTTTCTTTAGAGATGCACTCTGTGAAGTAGTAATAGTACATTTTACTGTCTTGCTAACCTATGGTAAAAATATGATGTATTTTTTATTAATATTATGTTTATATATATGTATGTTTTTAAAAATAAAATTGTATGTTTATTTATTTTTAATTTAAATTAATTATTTTTTATTTTTAAGTTTATTTAAGAATGTTTAAATTATTTATATTTAATATTTTATTATTTTTCAATTACTCTTAAGATACTTAAAACATTCGATATTTTTACTATCTATATTTTTTACAACGATATTTTTGATTTGAAATTTTAGGAGGTCGATATTTTTGTAGTCTATATTTTTAACTCGATATTTTGCTACCTCGATATTTGTGTGATCGATATTATGTCAGTGATCCCTAACTTTCATACTTTAAAAAAAATATCTTTTTATTAACATGCTTAGTATTCAGCAATTCACTTATGTTACATTGACACGTAGTACAAGTTACATGTATTCATTTTACATTTCGTAGTAGACATACACATAAAACATCGATTTCAGCCCCTGCCCATCCTTGTTACGTGTTTGAGTCGTTACCTGCAACTCTCATACTTCTTGTTTCACAGGCACTGTCTACAAGACCACATAATCCCAGTCTTCCAGCGCCTCTCTGGAGGGAAGAATCCAGCACTTGAAGTAGTGCACGGAACAAGGCACAAGGTGAAACAGTGAAGGGATTAACCCTTAACTTCTTAGCTTGCCCTGACATTGGTTTTTTCCTTTCTTTTTTTCCACTTCTCATTTCCAATGACCATTCGGAACAAGACTCAACTACTGTATTCCTTAAGACCCCATAAGGGGATTGCTACTGCATCCTTTTGATTCTCTTTTTATAACTTGATTTCAATAAACCCACACAGAGCAGCATATCACATTCGCTTGTCCTTCGTCTTCTGTTCACCATAAAACTATATGACAAGAACCCAATGATACATTCCCTTCTATGCAGGTAGCATGCAACTCCTAAATTGTTGAAGATCTTCAGATTTATTCACATGACTGTGCTCACATTATGCAATACTTAGGGATCGGCTCCTCCGCATGAGGACATGGTCTAACATAGGCACCTCTCACGTCCATGATTGCTCCACAGTAATCACATAAAAAGATATAGGGGGATATTTACTGACTTTTCACACAATGCATGGCAGCTAGTAAAGTTGCTGTGCTATGTTGCATGAAAGGGAAACATTAGAAATGCACCATATCTATTAAGCTATAGCAAATTTCTTCTGCCTCTTCGCTAGTGTGCTGGGTGCTGCTTAGTGCCAATGCAGGCATGCCTTGCACCATGGTGCAAGGGTGCCTACATTACAGGAGGGATTGTTTTTATGCAGAAAAGTATAGCGTCCTGTAAAAAAAATCTTTAAAGGCATTGTCCTCTTTGGATGTTTGATGCAGCATACAGCATGCGTAGAAAGAGGAAGTAACAAGGAGAGATAAAGATATTTCTCCTCATTACGCCGGGTTCAGGGGGCATAGCACTTTGGCACAATCCCAGCTTTACTCACCTTAATAAATCTGGGAATGTGTCAAAATCCACAGGTGGATGCATGGGCACGCCCATGCTACACCCAAGGAACGCCTCCCTTACGCAAAGTAAGGCAAGACCGCGCTTTGGGAAAAATCTAACGCAAAGTCATGCAAATCTGAATTATTTGGCTTTATAAATCACAACTTACATTTTGCGTCATGGCTACGCCCAAAAAAGTGATGCAACTACGACACAAAACGTTAGTAAATTGAGGCCTAGATGACTTACAAGAGCCTTATCATCTTCTATTTTTGAAAGATGGAAATTGAGACAACTTTCACTCTTCCCTGGGAGTGGTCCCTGCACTTGTTACATATTTTCGATCATATCTGTTTCTGCTGCCAGTTTGAAGCATTGTCTCCAGCCTCTACAGTTCCTTGCCCAAAGAAGTGCTTGTATACAGAGTAAGATTCATAGGCTGTACTTCGGCTGCGTGATAAAGGTTTGTGGGAGGCCCAGTTGAAGTTCAATTATTTCAAAATCTTGACCAATTTGGGTGGGACTTTATCATATCATATGGTCCTATCCCAATGTGTGTCTTTAATGGGCTCAGATTTGGTTCTCCATGTAATACCCCAGGGACGGTGTTTCACTTGAAACTAAGGTCTCCACTGCCCTTGTGGTGGCCATATTATGTGCACATCGAGAAAGCACGTTTAATGAGTCACTGACAAAAGATTATTAATGAAAGAACGGATATGGCCGCAATGGACCATTTGTTTTTTGTGATTCTTTGCTGTATTGTTGACCTATATATGCATTACTGTTGTTTGAATCTCTGCTAGATGACAACATTTAATTCAGATATATGAGTTATTCTCCTTGTCCCATCCTCTTCGGGTTGGTAAGCAGAATGCTACCTCAACTCCAACTGCTTTAACAAGTATTACATCCCCCTGCGCACCCAAGATCACCTATGCACCCACCCCTAAACTCAGCACATCCAACAAGCTCGCTACTGTATTTAAAAAATATACATATATATATATAACTAAGTAAATGATGCCATGTGAGTTCCTTTCAGCGGCCCTAAGTAACTGGCTGCATTGCGTATATGATGCACAAAAATATGACCTCATTCCTTCTTCTTCTTTGGGAGCCTGTTGGACTTAGCTCTTTTTGCAGGGTCATCCCTGAACTTTTTGTCTTCGTCCTATATGTTTTCTGACCTGTTGTTGGCTGTTTTATGACTCTGGGCACTTTACCACTTCTGATCAGTGCTAAAGTGCATATGCCCTCTCTATGGTAAATTGATGTATGGATTAGTGACTCCATGATTGGCTGATTTGGTTTACTTGTCAGACCCTAGTACAGTGCACTGAGTGTGCCTAGGGCTTCTAAATCCAAATGCTGCTGGTGGGCCTGCAGCACTGGTTGTGCCACCCACAGAAGCAGCGTCATAAAATGTGTCTCAGGTCTGCCATTGCAGAGCCTGTGTGCAGTCTGGTATTTTGCTATGTTGACTGGGCAAGTGCACCCACTTGCCAGTCCCTGAACCTTCCCGTTTCTTCATATCAGACACCCCTATGGTAGGCCAAACGGCAGGGTGCAGTGTAAGTAAAAGGTAGGACAAGCCCTGATGTGTGTGGCATGTCCTAATGTGAATTGCAGCCATTTTCGTTTTTCACTATTGCATGGCTTACTGTTCCCCATAGGCCAGAATGGGCAGTTTCATTATTAAATCTTATAATCCTAACTGACTCAGGGAACTAGGTAGAAATTCAAGTTTAGTATGCCTGAACTCAGAATGATAAAATACATCTTTTAGTGAAGTTGGTTTTAACATTCTGTGTTTGAAAATACCACTTTTAGAAAGTAGGTATTTTCTTGCCTTACTATCCAAGCCTGCCTCTGCTAGGTTGTGTATTCCTTGTCTGGAGTTTGAGTGACAGGGGCTGGGGGATTCCAGGAGACAGGGTGAGTCAGCACAGGGCTGAATAGAGAGATCTACATGCAGATGGGTGAGAGTAGTTGCACCTGGGACCTGTGCCTTCCCTCCACAATGCTGGCTCCACCTCATGTGATGTGTCTGATGCCTCTGTGCCCTGCACGGTGAAAGGGAAGAAGAAGACAAGTAAACAAAGTGCTCCAGGACTGACCAGAACTGGTTTGGACTAGCATAGGCCTCTCTGCCTTCAGAGAACAAAGAGAAACTGTGGACAAAAAGGGGAACCAGACCCCAGTGAGTTAGATCACTTTTGGGAAACAAGAAGAAACCTTTACTGAGGAGAGGAACCAGAGATACTGAGGAGAGCCTATCCCTAAGCTGAAGTGCTGCTTGGGGGATCAGCTAGCAGTGCTTGCCTGACTGCCAAAGAAAGGAGAGAGGAACTTTGTGTGTACTTTTTGCAACTTGTGAAGGATCTCCAAGGGCTTGAGAAAGAGCTTGCCTCCTGCTGAAGTCTCGGACACAACAGATGTCAACCACCCACTCCGCAAGAGTTCTTTGGAAGTGCCTGCAGTTGTGTGAGGCTATCTGAAGGACTGCGGGTCGCAAGAAGCTGGGAGCGCGACTCACGAGGAAGAAGTGTGTCGCCACCGCAGCCGCTGCCATAGCATCACTGAAGAAGGGTGTTGCCCCTGTAGCTGTCGCATCGCATCGCATCACAGAAGCGTCTCGCATCACCGGAGAAGAGTGCCACCGCTGCAGCAGCTGTCGATGCATCACTGAACAAGGGTGCCGCCGCTGCAGTTCTCACATCACCTCGCCGGGGCATCCCGCATCACCGGAGAAGCGTGTCGCAGGCCTGTCTCGTGTCAGAAGAATTGTTGAGTCGCTGCACGCCTGTCAGGCGTGCACGCATCATGTCGCATCAAGGGGAAGACGCCATCTTTGTTTTCATCGCATTGGATCTTCATCACATCGCGGCGCTGCGAGCCGCTTTGCCACGGAAGCGCAGTGAGAAACCGACACATCACTGTTCCTTCGTGTAAGGAACCGACGCATCACCTTCCCTGTAACACTTTCATTGCGCATCCAAAGGTACATTGAATTCTAAGTGTCACATTTTAACATCTAAAGAGAACTAAGCTAATTCACCATTTTAAGTACAGTATTGTGGATTTTTGTCGTTTGTTGTCTTGTGTTAAATCTATATAAAGAATACTTATTTTTAATATACAAGGGGTGTGGTGTCCATCTGTAGTGTTGTCACTGGATTACTGTATGTGTTCACAAATGCTTTACGCACTGGCTCTGAGATTAGCCTTTCTGCGCATGCCAAGCTACCAAGGGGGTGAGCAGGGGTTATTTTAGGAGTGTACCCCCTTACCCTGACTAGACACAAGGGTCCCTATTTGTCACAGGTACCTACATATGCCAACTAGAGACCCCCACATCTAACAGAGCCTGTCTCCTTTCAACAAGTCAGCAAAACAGCAAAACACCCAAAGACCCTATTCTTTGACAAACAACGAAATTAACAAAAAACTCCTGAGTTGATCGAGAAACCCACGGGGGGGGGGGGGGCTCAGAATAAGAACTAGTCATCACTTCTGGATTCACTCGCTGCTGCAGAGTGGACAGAAGGTTGGACACCAGTTTTCAGAAGTTCAAAAGTTTGAGACTAGCACTAGCCTATTCATAAGCAAACTAAACCAGCGGGATCTATACAGCATCTGTAATAAGATCGGTACAATATTTTTTAATACTAAACGAATATAATATTAACAGGATAAGCGCATCACACTGCATTACAGAGATTATGGTTTCGCCTGCGCCTTTCCAGGCCCCTTCCTTGCTGCTCATTTTTCTCAAGTCTTGTCGGTAATACTTTCTTTTTAAATGCTGGTACAAGATGGGAGAACTGTTTCCATGGCTCTTGCAACAAAGCTTTTACAATTCAACGTCTCTGTCATTTTGCCTTTCTACATCGCTCTTGACATGTTTCATAAAAGATTTTTGAATTCCCACTTGGGAAAAGAACCAAAGTAACATGCTTTCAACTGAGCAGCTCTTCGGAGGACATCATTAATGGAATGATTTTGATGCAGTTTTCTTCAAGACAGCCTTAAGCTGCACCGGTAAATGCCTTTTCAATATTCCTTGATTTTCAGTTGAACTCTTGCAGTTTTCGTCTGTTTGATGAATGGTTGTTGCCTTTGGTCTTTTGAGAGATGCACTGAGCACATTAAAACTTATTCAGGGCCTCTTACCATGTGGAACAAAAAGAGCAGGTCCATAAATAAAGCATCAAAAGCATTTCTCTCCGTGACAGATGCCACTCCAGTTGTGGAATTAGCACTGTGAACACTTAAAAGCCATCTCCAATCTTCTGAGGGTCTCAAATGAGTCCGGATGAAGGAATGAAAGCAAATATAGTTAAATACTTTTACAGTCGTGTTCTCATTTGATGCATGTTTTAAATATATTTGTCTTTCATGTAAGATACTAATCTGTTTTTAACATTTTAGTATTTGGTGTGTATATATAAGCAATATTATATCGAAAAAATGTTATATCAAAGATGTCATTTGAGATGTCATCAGTGATGTCATCAATGATGTTATTTAGCATGTTACTAGAGTTGTAATATTTGAGGTCATAAGCAGTGGATGATGGAGAGGTTAGTTGCAGTTAGGTAATTAAACTATACCTCATGAATTTCAATAGTTTTGTTTTTTTAAACATAGGTTCTTATTACAACTCAACAACTAACTATAACATAAATGTAGCCTTTGTTTTTTCAGTGAATTTCTATGGTTTTGTTTTTTATGTATGTGAAGATCCTATTGCCAAATCTAACTATAAAATCACTTTGAAATTTATTTCAGTCAAAACAACACACACAAATATTATTATTATTCTCCTTCAGAGGAAAGAAAATCAGTGCACACTCAGTAAATCCAGCAGCGTAGAAGTGTTTTTAATGTTTCTTGCACCAAAAACGCTTCTGACTGCCGGATTTTTTGAGTGCAAGCAAATTTTCTTTCCTATAAAGTAGAAGGAGAATGACAACAGTATATGAAGTTAGTTTGCCGCACTAACGATAGTGCGACAAATGTGTCCTAGTGAGAAGTGCCTCCAGGGTGCTCTTTCTGTTGGTAATGTACTTCCGCTGGACCTAATGGTCCCAACTCTGGCAGAGAGGAGAAGAATCCAACCAATTATAAATTCATCCCGGTCACACTGAAACTAATGAACAGCTACCATGTGGAGGGGAACACGCACTGCAGGTCACACAATAAGCAGGTGCTAAACCACCGAGTATCGGGTAAGTCTCCCTCTATATTATCTTTTGAGTCCTGTGACAGTGCAATACATTAAACCATATAAAAATGTAATGGTTCTAATATAGCTACCGAGAAAAAGGCACTGAGGACAGAGGCAGTGAAAACACTTTTCACCAGTGCTTATATGGTGAATTTCATTTCCGATAAACAAACATCACAAGCCCAGTATACATAGGAACTATTAATAAAGCTTGAAAATCTCCATTGTACTGACCATTCAAAATGGTGGATAGCCACCTCTCTTCAAAATTATGCTGCTAATAATAAAATCCCACAAGACCGATGTATTTTATACTATTCTATCCTTCTCCAATCCAGTTCGTAGAATGACTGTGGAATTTGTTACTGAACTTAATAAAAAATCACCACAACTTGTGGTCTACAGCAGAGAGATGTCTGCATCAAATAACCTTTCTGGACATATAGTTGGAAATACATGATGGTGTATTGACAACTAAACTATTTTGCTAATTTACAGCAGGTAACAGTAGCCTGCATGCTCTCAGTGGTGATCTCGATCTCCTAAAATGAAGTATCCTTTTTGGTGAACTACTTAGAGCAGAAAGAAATTGTATTACCAGTGGCAGTTGCTACTTAATGGCGGGGGGGGGGGGGGTCACGGGGTGGGCGAGGAGAAGGGGGAAAAACCAAAAATAAAAAATCACTTATCTGCATGCCACCCACCACCTCTCGGTCCTCTTCAATCGACTGCAGGACTCCAGGGGCGGGAAGCACACAGGCTCCCCTAGCCAATCATGGCGCTGCGTTACAACAGTATTGTGATTAGTCTGAGCACCATGGTTCTGTGCTCAGAGGGGAACTGGGAGACTGGATGTTTTCCACCCAGATTGCACAATACAGCCTGGTGGAGAACATGCAAAGTGTGCATGACTGTTCGGCTGGCCCATGACGGCCGGCCAAACAGTCATGCACACTTAAGAGAGTGCTAGCCCGTCCTTGCTCCTCTGTAACAGCCCAGCGCCATCCTGCCCCTAATCAGAAGAGCCACGGAGGAAAGATAAAATGATATTAACAATGTATTATTATCATTTTATTTTTCCTTTTTGACCTGCTCGCACAGCAGTGGGGCAATGCTCCTTTGCCTTAGTAGAGGAGCCATCCCTACGTAGTACTCCGACTTTTTGAGATTGTGCAAGAAAAGATGCTGCAGAGGTTTTAAAAAAAGAGGCCATCCAATTGAGTATTAGGAAATGTCTTGCACAGGGTCAGTTTAAGAGACAGAACAAGCATTTTTTTAGCAACAGTGAGGGGAGATACAAGGAAATGGAAAGTGATGTGAGATTTATAAGCATTTACAATAAGGAGTCCAAGGTGGATAACAAAATATTGGGAAGAAAGTTTGAAATGCTAAAATGCGATCCCATTTTGAGGAATCTCGTATGGGAAAGGCCTAAGATAACCTACAAAAGGAGCAAATCTCTAAAAGAGTGTTTAATGCAGTGTGAATTTATATAAATACCTGCCTTTAATGTATCGGGTTTGATGGGCTTGTTCTGTTGCAGAGGCTGCAAAGTGTGAAAAACAGGTGTCACTACAGATAATCCAATACCCTTTAGTATAGAAAACACCAATAACACAGTTTCTCACATATAACTCAAAATATGCTGCCTATGTCCTCATTTGCCCATCTAACACACAGTATGTGGGTAGTACACTCAATCAAGCCAAGAAACATGTCTATGAGCACATGTGGGCAATAGATAACAAGTTAACATTATTGAGTTGCAAGACATTTCACAGATTTCCATTTTGGTAGCAGGAATCTTCTGAGGTTCTATGTGATTGAGTAAAATAAAGCCAACACCATTGGTGGAAACAGAGTACAGTTACTGAGAAGAAGGAAATATACTGCAAAGGAACTGTTCTAAGATGGCACAAAAATAAATGGATAGTAGTTTGTCAGTCCTTTGTTTGTTTTGATGAGATCTATGTATGTGCTCCATTCTAACCACACAATGTAGGTGATCAAGGAAATTGTGAAGTGGGTGAAATGCATTGTTTCTTACATTAAAAGCGCTTCTGCACAGCTGTAAGGGCTTAAAAAGGTAGGTATGTCTAGACTGTTGGTGTGCAGATAGACACTGATGGGCCACTTTAAAGGGGGACTAGTCAATCCTGACTGACTGCCCACAACCTCAACACAATGATGTGACAGCGTTTGCAGGACTCATGGACACAGTCCAGGCAACCTAAAACGAATTAAAAGTAAATATATAGGTGGCAGGGTGAGCACATCCTGACCCCAAGGGGTATGTGGGGGCATTCCAAAGGACCCCTCTTAATTGACTGGCCACAACATTGATAACATCTTGCGGCAGCCATCACAGGACTCTGGACATGATTCCCATTGAAATGAGTTGTTGTGAATAACAGGTTTTGAGGGTCACGAAAAGGATCAGATTTAAATGGTCATAACTAATTTTAGGCACTCACAATATACAACATTTGTGGGTGGTGGTATACTCATTTTAGAAATTCTGCCGAGTTCCCTGTGATTTTACCATGTGAAAATGCCGACCCTCAGCTGAGATTTGATGAACCATGCTTGAGAGAAGCCTGCTTTCTCTCATGATTTTCTCACAGAGGTTATGGAAGGTCCTACAGAAACTAAAATGAGAGCATATTTTCTGTAGATTCACACTATTGTCCTCAGATATGTGAAGAAATCTGTTATTTGGAATAAAATATTTACTTCCATCAGCATCAGCAGTCAGGAGTCTAGATTGGTCAAAAAGATTGGCGGAGTGTGAGCTTCAGATTTCCCAACAATCAAGCTGGTATACCTTGTTAAAACACACTAAATGTGCAGTAGGAGATACGGGGGGCTTAAAGGGCAGTGGAAAGAGCCAAGAGGACATCAATCAATCAATCAATCAATCAATCAATCATTCCATTTGTAAAGGGCGCAACATACCCGTGAGGGTTTGAAGGCGCTGGGTGGGGGAGGAGGGGGTGGGCTTCTACTGATCGAAAAGCCAGGTCTTGAGAAGTCTTCTGAAGGCCAGCAGGTCCTGGGTCTGTCGCAGGTCAGTAGGGAGAGTGTTCCAGGTCTTGGCGGCGAGGTAGGAGAAGGATCTGCCGCCGCTGGTGGTTTTCCGGAAGCGTGGAACTGTGGCGAGGGCGAGATTGGCAGAGCGGAGGCTGCGGGTGGGGGTGTAGAAGCTGAGTCGGTTGTTGAGGTATGCTGGTCCGGCGTTGTGAGTGGCTTTGAGTGCGTGGATGAGGAGTTTGAAGGTGATCCTGTTGTTGACGGGGAGCCAATGCAGGCCTCTCAGGTGGGGTGTGATGTGGCTGCATCGGGGGACGTCGAGGATCAGGCATGCCGAGGCGTTCTGGATGCGTTGCAGCCGTCTAAGGAGCTTGGTTGTTTTTCCTGCGTAGAGGGCGTTACCGTAGTCCAGTCTGCTGGTGACGAGGGCCTGGGTGATGGTTTTTCTCGTGTCGGAGGGGATCCATTAGAAGATCCTGCGGAGCATTCGGAGGGTGTGGAAGCAGGAAGCGGAGACGGCGTTGACCTGCTTGGTCATGGAGAGGGCGGAGTCGAGGATGACCCCCAAGTTGCGTGCATGGTCGGTGGGTACTGGGGCTGTCCCTAGCGATGTTGGCCACCAGGAGTCGTCCCAGGCTGAGGGGGTGGGGCCGAGGATGAGGATCTCCGTCTTGTCTGAGTTCAGCTTCAGCCTGCTGTCTTTCATCCATTCGGCGACAGCCTTCCTTCCGCTGTGGAGACTGGCTTTGGCGGTGTGTGGGTCTTCGATGAGGGATATGATCAGCTGGGTGTCGTCGGCGTAGGAGATGATGTTGAGGCTGTGTTTTCATGCGACGTGGGCGAGTGGTGCCATGTAGATATTGAACAGAGTCGGGCTGAGGGATGATCCCTGTGGAACGCCGCAGATGATCTTGGTGGTCTTGGAGCAGAAGGGTGGGAGGCGGACGCTTTGGGTTCTGTCGGAGAGGAAGGATGCGGTCCAGGCCAGGGCCTTCTCTTGGATTCCGGCGTCATGGAGGCGTGCTGTTAGGGTGCGGTGGCAGACCGTGTCGAAGGCTGTAGGGTCGTTCCTATATTCCCAATAGGTTCTGCGCATTGGAATAACATAAACAATAGTTTAGACGTAGGACTGAGGTCGACTAGGTCTCTATTGAATATGTTAGACTTAATTATGATTGTCAGCTAGCTCAGAGGTCACTCGAAACTTTCTCGAGTAAACAGGAAGGAGTTAACTTTCCTGAATAGACAAGAAGGGATTAGCTTCTGACAACCGCATTAACATGACAACTTTGCTCCCTCCAGAATAATTAGTATATCTCCAGAGTCGTGTGAAAACAATAGACAGCTATTTCACTCAGTCAATCGTGCATGCTTAGTTTCACCAGAGTGCAGAGAAATAGGGAGACGGGCGTTTTCAATAAAAGTTGTTATTTATTGAGCAGTCCTCTTTCTCGTGCAAGAGAAGTGAATTGCCACAATTGCAATACTTGTTATAAAGTAAAGTGCGTACAGTAAAAGGAGTATTATGAAATAATACTGTAAAAGCATTTATATGGTTTCTGAGCCAAATGATACTTAAAATGGAAAAAATATATACATACATAAAATCATTGACTAAACGTACTCAACTGGTGCTTCTAAGATACGCCTACCCCGGTGTACCTAACCTAAGCCTAGTACGTGGTAAGGAGTAAGTGAGCTGCAGTTTAAGTTAAGTTAGTTTTTGCCAAGAATCTGAATCAAGAATTCTCTAAGGATTAAATCAGCTCCGTACCTTGGTTATAGAATAAAGGAGGTCTTGTATCTCTTTCTCAGGACTCCATTTCCCAGAAACCCGCAAGGGTGACTGGAAATACTGGGGCTGGATTTCTCGGCAGGAGAAAAGACAGCGTCTCTCTCAGTGCGTCAATGGGAGGGTCGGCTTCCTTCGGCTCTCGCATCAGCTGGGCTTCGGGCAAGTAGATAGCCGCTCTGCTCCAAACCACCGTGTGTTTGCTTAAGGCAACGTTGGTATATTTATACCTGGAAGGTGCGGAGTTTGACGTAAGGTTGGTCATAAGACGTCACTAAGAACTTACAGTTCTTTCTGGACTCCAGGAGTTCTTGTTCAAATCAAAACAAAAGCAGGGGGATTTCCCGGGCTGCTGGAGGCTTGGTTTGTTTAAAGAACACGTTGTGCTTTCTAGGAGTCTATGGGAGTAGCCTTGCCGTATTTGGACTGCATTGGCTATGACTAAATATGGGTATGATTCTTATGCCTTTATAAGGATATTATTTGTTATAACCACATAAGGGCATGAATCGGGAATATTTAATTAGGGTCCTAGATACAATTACAACACCCACTCCACGTATTATGTCAATCATTACTAAAATACTAAGCAATACTAAACATATAACGATGCATGTGTTTTCCAACCCACCCCAAAATACATAAATTGCATTTGAAATGGTATATGGTATATACACGAAAATGAGTATTTGTACTGTACGGTTTTCAAGCAGTGGTATCATGCAGATAATGCATACATAAATATTTGCTGAATGAATTGCGAAAATTACATTTATGAAATGGCTCTTAATACAGAAAAGAAGGTCGAGACCATTTCATCACATATTTATACAAGACTGTTCATGTGCTAGAGGCTGAATCAAAATATTGTCTCTAGAGTTTCAAAATAGAAGTTCTGTTCTCTAAGAATAGTTTTACTTTAAGCAGAGTACCATGTGCCAGAAAAAAGGTAAATATTTTGGAAATGGAAAAATAATTTTGCTTTCAGGGGAAAAAATTTGTTCCAATTGTTTTCAGTATTTTTGTTCATAAAAACTGAAGGCCGAATTCAGAGTTCAGGGAACGCGGTGTGCTTGTTGTTTTTAAAAGTTATTCTCGTTGTTAGGAGAGAACATCAAATTGGTCTACAACAGTAGGTGAAAGTTCGAAAAAACTGAAATTGTGCATATGCGAGAATCATTGCTATCATCGATGTTTGGATCAGCAATGCTCACAGAAGGTTGTACCTGTGTGGTGCTGCTTTCATCTCGTACTTCACCGCCACCTAATCGTAATGGTGAAGTCTCAACGAATGCCGTCATCAGAATAGGTAGCCGCTGGGGACAACACGTTGCATGAGCCGTTACCGAACCAAGCAAAGTATCGATATCCATAGGTACTGCTGATGGTAGTGTAAAACAGACGTCCAACACGCATTCTTCTCCACATAGCAGACATCGAAGCACAGGTAAGATGCAATCTTGCCAGATAGGTCTGAATGAAAGAAACCAGGTAGTACTCAGATCTCTTAACCGGGTAAAGCCGAGGACTTTAGTGATCCGTTCTCGGTATCGTATAGCCACGATCATTTCCTCCATTGTGCCTGAGTTTTGTCCAGAAAAGGGGGTGGTGATGGACAGAGCATCTGAGTTAAACAGAACACTCATACCCAGTCAAAAGATCAGGGCTTGATCCATCACTGTTTTTTAGCTCACTGCACCATCCCAGCTCAGAACCTGGCTATATGCAAATTAGTCTGACCCTGGCCCAGTGCATCATGTGAACAGGGCAGACCAAACTACCAAGCCAATTCTTTACTGGAAAGGAAACAAGCTTCCGGAGACCGGTTTCTGGCATTACAGCCGTCTTCGGCCCGGCTTGCTTGAATTCTGATGGTGCAGTGAGCAAGGGACTCATGTCTGAGCATACCCTGCCACTCCTATAGTGGCCAAAACGATTCAGAAAAGGGGGTGGTGATGGACTGAGCATCTGAGTTAAACAGAACACTCATACCCAGTCAAAAGATCAGGGCTTGATCCATCACCGTTTTTTAGCTCACTGCACCATCCCAGCTCAGAACCTGGCTATATGCAAATTAGTCTGACCCTGGCCCAGTGCATCATGGGAACAGGGCAGACCAAACTACCAAGCCAATTCTTTACTGGAAAGGAAACAAGTTCCGGGGACCGGTTTCCGGCATTACAGCCGTCTTCGGCCCGGCTTGCTTGAATCCTGATGGTGCAGTGAGCAAGGGACTCATCTCTGAGCATACCCTGCCTCTCCTATAGTGGCCAAAACGATTCAGAAAAGGGGGTGGTGATGGACAGAGCATCTGAGTTAAACAGAACACTCATACCCAGTCAAAAGATCAGGGCTTGATCCATCACCGTTTGTTAGCTCACTGCACCATCCCAGCTCAGAACCTGGCTATATGCAAATTAGTCTGACCCTGGCCCAGTGCATAATGGGAACAAGGCAGACCAAACTACCAAGCCAATTCTTTACTGGAAAGAAAACAAGCTTCCGGGGACCGGTTTCTGGCATTACAGCCGTCTTCGGCCCGGCTTGCTTGAATCCTGATGGTGCAGTGAGCAAGGGACTCATGTCTGAGCATACCCTGCCACTCCTATAGTGGCCAAAACGATTCAGAAAAGGGGGTGGTGATGGACAGAGCATCTGAGTTAAACAGAACACTCATACCCAGTCAAAAGATCAGGGCTTGATCCATCACCGTTTTTTAGCTCACTGCACCATCACAGCTCAGAACCTGGCTATATGCAAATTAGTCTGACCCTGGCCCAGTGCATCATGGGAACAGGGCAGACCAAACTACCAAGCCAATTCTTTACTGGAAAGGAAACAAGCTTCCGGGGACCGGTTTCTGGCATTACAGCCGTCTTCGGCCCGGCTTGCTTGAATCCTGATGGTGCAGTGAGCAAGGGACTCATGTCTGAGCATACCCTGCCACTCCTATAGTGGCCAAAACGATTCAGAAAAGGGGGTGGTGATGGACTGAGCATCTGAGTTAAACAGAACACTCATACCCAGTCAAAAGATCAGGGCTTGATCCATCACCGTTTTTTAGCTCACTGCACCATCCCAGCTCAGAACCTGGCTATATGCAAATTAGTCTGACCCTGGCCCAGTGCATCATGGTGGAGTTCTGGACTTTTTGGTTCCGTCCAGAGGTGTCAGGGATAACACCCGAAGACCCCGGAGTTCCACCTGTCTCGGTGCACAAACAAACAGAAACACGGGCTTCTCGATGGTGGCGTCAAAGACCAAAGGTTTATTACTGCAGGGACACAGAAGTCACAGAAACTACACATGGGCAGTATCTAGGAGCCTGTTCGATTTGTACAAAGAGGGTGCTCCTTATATACTAAATATTGGGCTTCAGGCAAATTCTTTACATGTTACCACAGTTCTAAACATTCGTGTCTTAAACAATAAATATTTGGCGTTGCACGGGGATCGTCAACAGTATCTGATGTCAAAACATTACAAATGAGGGGTTCCCACTAGTCCATCATAATCCCATGTCAATTCTTCATTCAAGACCCGGACCGCCTCATCGTAAATTTCGTTACCTCCCCCTAATAAAGGCCCAGAAGGAAAGGAGCAGAGCCAGGTGCAGAAGATAGAAAGACAGGATAAGAAATGTTTGTGGGTCGTAAATGGGCACGGTTACCAGCTTCGGCCGCCTAATCATGATCAGGCCAACGAACACAAGAACCAGTATAGCAGGACTGGCCTCAGGCTGGGGAGGCAGTTCTTGCCGAGTCATGCTGCTACAGCGTTGCTGGCCTAAGGTGCACGTGTCACTAGCAAGGTGAATCGCCGGTTAAAGCCTACGTGTCCTTTAATGAAAAAGAGGTCATTGCGTGTCCATAGACTATGTGAGGGCAAGGAATACAAAATGGCTTCCGTGTTCTAAGATGGATGCCACGGGAAGAACAGAAATGTGTTTGTAACTGGAGTGCTCTTGCTCGTAGCATAGCGAAAACACCAGGATATACTAAATGGATCATTTGCGGTTCACTGATACCAAAATTATGTATTTACGACAATGTTACAAACACGAGTAAAATCGTCACGGAACCTCAGACCCTCCTTTTGCCCTTACATAGGCAATTACTCAGTCTATATCAGAGTCAGAGTCTAATTCTATGCTCATTAGGTCAGTGACATGTTGTTGTATCATCATCCTGTCTCGTGCCTTTTCTCCTAATGCAGGTGGTTTTCTGAAACAGGTTGCAGCACAGAGGCTACACAGAGCGGGACCACATTGGATAATAAGACAGCACGAGAACAGAAATACTAGGATGACACCAATGACCATCAGAACCTTCCATCCCCACGCTGATACCAGAGTCCAAAACCACTCCATGAAGGACCAGTTTCCCTTATCTACGTGTATAGAGTCGGAAATCTTATGTAGCTTAGAGATTGCTTCATAGACTGTTGGAGCATTATTTGGAATAAAGACACAGCAGCTTGATTGGATCATTCTGCATACCCCACCTCGATCTGCAAGTATTACGTCTAGAACCATACGGTTCTGCAACGTCATGAGACGATCCGCCTGAAGCTCAGCTGTTAAGTTACTAAGGGCACCAGCAGTTTCTGTAATTGTAGATTCAACTACCCGTGTTAGTTGACGAAGGTTTCTACTATTGGCCATAGGCCCCCAAAACGGAAGAAAACCTTTGAAGAAGTCTCCAGCTTCTTGACCAGCGGTATCTTCCTTGCTGAAGACACCTCTTGCTACTCTGGTTTTGTGATAATCTGAAGAAGCAGTGTATGTCGGGGGTAACAATCGAGCAATATAACATGAACCTGAAAAGTCAGCAGGCAGCCATGTATATGCTCTGTCCTGACAAATGAAGTAGGTACCCCTAGCAGTCAGAAAGGCAGGGGAGGAGTTAGACGGAAATACGTAAGTCTCAACGCACTCACTCCTCCCTAGCTGAGCTCTCGGATTTCTCCCATTTCCTTGCAAACAGACCTGACCTCGGTGAGGCACGACCCAAACTGAAGTGGAGCTTTTACGCTTGCTTTCTCCCAAACTAAGGCGATACTCTGTAGAGTTCCAACTCAAATACACCAGTAATTCATCTCTAGGATAAGATGGAGTATTATTGACGTCTTTAATCATATCAATAATTCCCTGGACTAAAGCTTTGTTGGCTGAGTTGTATTTAGTGGACCGTGGTGGACGCGGAGGATAGGTCTCAAGGGCATATGAAAAAATGGTCTGAAAGGCCTGAAATGATCCATTATAGCTGAAAGGCAAGACTAGATAGGGAATGCCTTTATCCATAGTGTGAGGTATCAAGCCACACACCCAGCAGTCTGTAGTATTAACTATCAGTTGGTGTTGATGCAAGAGCTGTACAAATGTATTGTTAATAAATTCTGAGCGTCGAGCTTGTTCGTGTTCAGGAAATGAGTGAAAAGAATGCATAGAAGAAACCGTAGAAGTAGTAGGATCAAGGGGAGGTACTGTAGTTACTGGCATAAAAATCAAATGTACACCAAAGACGATTCCACCCACCAACGTTATCAAAACAATTAAAAATGTAACTGCACATTGCATTAGAAAGCATTTGCTGTGTAGTATTCTGTACAGTCTATTTCTGCGAACATAAATTACATTTTCTCGTTGTAGCTCAGGAAGCTCCATCTTCTACGACCGTTCGCGACCACTGATGATGTGTACGTAGATGAAAATGCCTCTATCAGCCCTGGGAGTTCCCAGAACTAACAGAAAGATCGACCTTGTGTCTGACCCCCGCAGATTCAACTAGGCACACAGCCACGACCCTACGGCTACCCAGACGGCAAGGCAATTTTAAAACAAAAAAACAATACAAAGTATTAGCAAACTTCCTGGCCGGAGGCAATGTATAGCAAATTCAAATCTGAAAATAGGCAGTTTCCTGCTTTATTTGTCCATATTGCGAGAACGTAAGTTGTATCTCAGTTTTGCAGGAGCTGTCTGATCTGGAAACAATGTATTTTCAGCTGACGTTGCAATGTTCACGTTCGCAGATGGCAAATGTTCTTTTGGTGCAGATGGCAAATGTTCATTGGGTGTGGATGACAAATGTTCAGGGTTCAAAAGAGCAGTTTCAGGAGGAGAGTCAGAATTTGGTGAATCCGCGATCAGTTCTGCATCGCTGAAAGGTATGAACCTGGGGATTTGTTCCGTTTCAGAGGCACCGATTCCTTTCTTTACCCAGTTGTCGTAAGGAAGTGGCAGAGGCACACGTTTAGCATGTGTCGTATGGATCCAATTTTTCCTTCCGGCCACACGAATAGCAGTTCTCGTTGCTAGCAGGACTTGGAAAGGGCCAATGAATCTGGGCTGAAGATTTTTTGTTCTTGCAAAATTTCTGATGACCACCTGATCACCCGGTTTCAGCTGATGGCCTGGACTCTCCGGTGGCTTTGGCAATGCATCGAAAACCTGTTGGTGAATAAGGCTCAATTTAGCAGTCAAGTCGAAAAGGTAATCAATTAACATTGGGTATTCCAGCTGCTTAAATTCTTTCGGTCTAGGTACCCCCCAAACATTTGCAGGACGGCCAAAAACTATTTCGTAAGGACTAAGCCCTACTCTAGAATGTACAGTTGCTCTTGTTGATAGCAAAGCCAACGGCAATGCGTCTGGCCAGGACAAACCCGTGGATGCTTGTATCTTAGCGAGTTTCAGTTTGAGGGTGCCATTGTAACCCTCGACTAAACCCGCGGACTGGGGATGATTCGCACTATGAAATTTCTGTCTAATCCCCAGGCCGGCACACACACTCTGCATAACTTTCCCTACGAACTCACTTCCGTTATCTGACCATACAATCCGTGGCATTCCGTATCTGGGGAAGTATTCTTTAAGAAGAATTTTGGCAGTGGATAAGGCAGTATTGTCCTTCAGTGGGTATGCTTCGATCCATCTGGAGAAAGCACAAACTACCACTAGGACGTATTTCAGATTATTGCAACGATCCATGTGAATGAAGTCTAGCTGGATCACCTCAAAGGGGCAGGAAGGAGGAGCGAAGTGACCTGCAGGTGTGGGGATTCCCTTGCCAGGATTATGCATCAAGCATACCATACAATTTCTCACCACTCTCTCTGCACACTTACTAATCCCGTCATTCTTCCAGACCGGGGCCAACATCTTACAAATCCCTTTTGAACTGATGTGCGCTGTTCCATGTGCCATCGTTACTACTGCAAGCACATACGCATCAGGCAACATCCAACGCTGTTGTTCCGACAAGTCAATCCAACACCCACTCGAGTCCAATTTACCCGTGCTCTCTCTCCATGCAAGTTTTTCCTCCTCAGTCGCCTCTTTCTGAATTTCCTTCACGCTTTCCACTGTGTTCTCACACATTCCAGACTCAGAAAACCATCTTGCAGACGTTGCAACATACATTCTACTCATCATATTTCTAGCTGTCTGTTTTGCGATCTCATCAGCAAAAGCATTCCCACGACCAACATCATCCGTGATTGCTTTATGAGCACTGCATTTCACAATCGCAACTTCAGTCGGCAAGGTTAGAGATTCCAACAAGTCATTAACTAGCTGACCATGTTGAATCTTAGTCCCATGGGACGTAATGAAACCTCTTTCTTTCCACAAACGGCCAAAACTATGGGCCACGCCGAACGCGTACTGACTATCTGTGAACACATTCACTCTCTTTCCCTTAGCTAAAACGCACGCTCTTGTTAGCGCGATCAATTCTGCAGCCTGGGCAGAATTCTGACTCACTCTTGCAGTCTCCACAATCGTACTCAAAGTTGTTACTGCATAAGCAGCAGTCACATCACCATTCTCCAATTTGAAGCAAGACCCGTCAACATACAACGTGCCATCTGGTTCTGACAACGGAGTGTCTTTTAGATCGATTCGTCCTTTTGTTTCTTCCTCAGTTTTGAAACAACAGTCGTGTGGTTCGGAATCACTCGACTCTTCGCTAGTCGGCAACAATGTTGCTGGATTCAATACATTGCATCTTTTGATCTGAATATGACTAGCTAACAGTGTCAGTTCATAACCTGATAATCTAGCACTGGTAAGGTGTTGCGTCTTGGTTCGGTTCATGAGTGTATCCACAGCATGAGGAACCATAACTACTAGCATGTTGTTCATTACTAAACCAGCAGATTGTCGAATGGAAGCTGCAGCTGCGGCTGTAGCTCTCAAGCAACTAGGCAATGCTCTAGCTACTGGATCTAATGTTGATGAAAAATACGCACAAGGGCGTTGTTTATCACCAAATTTCTGCGTCAAAACACTCAATGCACAACCTTCTCTCTCGTGGACATAGAGCGTGAATGGCTTACTGTAGTCGGGTGTACCCAATACAGGTGCTGAACACAGTGCATTTCGTAACTCAGAAAAACTCTGCTGACATTCAGCAGACCATGGTACCGGACTCGGAACACCTTTCCCAGTCAAGGCTACCAATGGTTTTGCTAGAAGAGAAAAATTTGGGATCCATTGCCTACAATATGAGGTAATACCCAAAAAGGCACGTACTTCTCTCTGCGTGCTAGGAACGTTCATCTGTGTAATTGCTTTTATTCTCTCTGGGGTCAACTTCCTTCCCTCCTTTGACAAGAGATGACCTAGGTAGGTCACTTCTTGGCAGCAGTATTGCATTTTTGAAGGTGACACCTTGTGATTCAAATCTGACAAGTGATGCAATAAAGAAATCGTAGCTGTTTTGCAAGTTTCCTTGTCATCGGCAGCCACTAGAAGATCATCGACATACTGTACTAAAGCAGAACCACTAGGAAGTACGAAGGAATCTAACTGGCTTTTTAATGCTTGACTGTAAATGGATGGGCTTTCACAATAACCTTGTGGAGCGCGTTTAAATCTAAAACTTCGTCCTCCTAGAGAGAAACCGAAGATATCTCTGCTTTCCTCGGCTATCGGAATGCTGAAAAAGGCATTTTTCAAGTCGACAACCGAAAACCATGCTGCTGTAGCAGGAATCAACGTTAACAATGCAGTAATGTCTGGAACCACAGGAAACTGTGGGATCACAATTTTATTAACCTCTCTGAGATCAATTACGAACCTATATACTGGAGGCTTTGTAGGGTCAGTTCGTTTCAAAATAGGCAGTACAGGACTATTACAGACATTACCTCTAGTCTCTTCTATAACGTCTTTCTTGATCAGGTCTTGTACTATCAGTAGGAGCGCACGCTCGCCTTCATTAGAGATTCTGTATTGTGGAATTCGTGGAAGTTTAACATTTGCTTTCAAAGTTACTACATAGGGTGGAATTTCCAATAGACCTACATCATTAGGACCAGTCGCCCAAAAAGTATCAGGGAGTGAACGCAGCTCTGGTGGGAGCGCATCCATCGACAAGTACATCGGGGAGATTATTCTGTTACCCAACGTAAGTTGTACTCCTGCTGGAGAACAGTACAATGTCGCGTACAGGCGTTTTAACAAGTCTAAACCAAGCAGATTTTCGTTACAACCTGTCGTCAAAATCAGGGGTGCTTTCAATTGACGTGGTCCAACAGAAATAGACAAAGGACCAGAAATAGGGTTGTGAACAGGGGCGCCCGAAAAACCTACTGAAACGTTTGTTGAGCCAGACAAAGGTGCGCCAGGGAGTTTCGCATGTATGATAGAACTTTTTGCTGCACCAGTATCCAACAGAAACGGTTCGACTATACCTGATGTTGCTACTGCGACATAAGGCCCACTCTGATCTACTGGAACTGATACTACTCCCTCTCTTTGTCCATGGCTGTCCTAGTACTCACTTTGCTGAACTTCCTCACTAGCTTCATAATAGTCTTCGACATGATACTGTGGAGACCTATTCTGTTGGGCAGATTGTCCATTTCGCTGATCGAAATAATTAGAGGGGCGATCACTCGTCTGCGGAGGCATAGCACCTCGTCCTCGACCTCTAGAGTTTTGCATAGAACTACCACGACCTCTCTGAGCTGCCGCAGCATTATTTTGCGCCCGAACTGGACATTCACTTTTGTAATGACCTTCCCTTTTGCAATAAGCACATTGATTCCATTGGTATTGTGGCCTTTGAAAATTATAATCCGTTCTTTGATATGACCCTTGCTGCATATTCGTCTGATTCATGCGAGGCGGATAAGCTTGCTGTAAAAGTACTTTAGTTTTTAAATCTTTCGTCTTTTTATCTGATTTTTCCTTTTCTTCTTTATCCCTATTTTCATAGTACTGAGCAGTCGCAAGTATTTGCGCAGTCGTAGAGACAGCCCACGCACTTTCAGAATTCTTTAATTTACCACTAAGTTCTGGCAACAGATTGTGCACAAATTTATCAACAAATAATCTCTGGCCTCCTTCTGTGCTCATATCCTGACCACTATGATCCACGAAAGTCTCTTCGAATCTTGTGAAAAAGTCGGAGACGCTTTCGTCTTTCTTTTGTTTGCACGCGGACAATTTGTCCCAGTTAACGCGCAATGCTGGCATCAAGGTTTTCATTAAATCGATTATTCTACCAGGCAAATTAGCAATTAAAGGTTCAGGTTTGGAACCACCTATTTGTTGACCATCCGCTGCAATTATAGCTGCCCAGTCACCACCTAGGGCAACTGGATGATTCTCTTTACGAATTTTAGCCCAAATTGGTTGCGGTACTACATTACCAAATAGCAGATCTATGTCAGCAAGATTCAATACACAAGCGTCAACTGTTTGAGCCAACTCTTTGTAGTACCCTGCAGGATTTTTACGCGGATCTGGCAAGGCCTGTTTCACTGCTAATACTTCAGCTCGCTTCCATGGAATATGTATCCAGACTCTCTGGAATTGGGCCGGAGCGGCTGCAATACCAAGGTTTGCATTAGCTTGCACAGCTTCACGCCAAATTGGTGGAACCTCTCTCATTGGATATTGACGATTTCGTTTCGTACTACGTTTCTCTAATTCTCTCGGTGAACGAAGGGATGAGTCATTCCTATAACTTAAAATCAGTTCCATCGCTTCTTTTATATTTTGTCCAACTATCATACCTGCAGCAAACTCTTTCTGAACATTAATTAATTCTCCTAGATTTGATTCAGGGTCATCCTCTTCCAAATCCCCACGTAGAAGGAAACACATTTCATCGAACACATATCGTTGTGTCGGTTCGTTCCATTGCATAAATGTATCTAATACATTTTGTACATTATATCTCCCAACTTTCGAAACCCATCTAAGAGCAGTGGAATCTAGTATTCCTCTTTCTTCAGTACTGGGAAGCTGACTACGTCTCTGTACAGAGTCAGAGGTAGGAGTCTTAATCAGAGTTTTATAGAAGGGAGATAGAATATTAGAGACAGAATCAGTGATTCTTCGACGAACAGAAAGCGGAGTCATAATATTAACAGAGGCAGTGAATAGAGTAGCAGTTGGAACAGATAGATCAGGAACAGTAGGAGTAGCAGGAAAAATAGCTTGTGAAGTAGCAGGTGTGAGCGACACAGGCATAGGTAAAGAAGCCGGCAACCCTAGAAGAGGGGTTGTCGAAGGAACATTAATATTGACCACAGGAGGTACAGGAACTTGATTCAGGGGAGCGGGAACAGGGACACCAGGTTGTCCAGCAACCGGTAATTGAACATTCGGTATAGGTGGAGCCGTAGCACCCTGTGCATACGGTGGGGGTGATCGTAACAAGTAAGACAACAGGGGATCCTTTTCAGGGTCCTCTACTATCTTAGCCGTACTCGATGGCAAAGCAGGATAGCACTTGTCTATCGCTAAATTACGCTCTCTATCGGCCACCTCCATCGCTTTCTCAGACTCGTTGAGTTGCAGCTGTCTAGCAGACTGTTCTAAAGTCAACTCTTGCTCTTTCTGTTCTTTCTTCAACTTTTTAATTTCTCTCTGTTTAGATTCTTTTCGCCAATAACGGAAAGAATCAAACATTGCCGGCCGGGCTTTCTTCTTAAACAACCTTCTTTCTAGATTATCGAGAACTTCAGGTTCAAAACTACCATGTAGTGGCCAACTAAGGACACCATCTTTCTCTGTGTAGCGGATCCATACCTCGTTATAAGAGATAGGGCCCACACCAAACTTGCAATATAGATCATAAAGGGGAGTTCCAATCGGAGGAACCAAACACGAGTCCTCCAACTGGGAATCACTGTTGCAACTAAAACAAGACAACATACAATTTTTCCGACTTACCATTTTATAATCCGGAACACAAAACAAACAAGACACAAACAGAAAAGATGCGCACTCGAACCAAGAACTTAGGCCTACCAGAACTGACAAATGTATCGATACCTGAACTGAACAGAATGATTATCGTAACCAGAATAACCAGTGATAACCTTACAGAACTGAACTGAACTGAGAACTAAAAGGATTATCCAAATAGGAGCAACCCTTACAAAATAACCAACTAGCAACCACTGAATACTTAACTGAGGCACTGAAGACGTCACCAAGGAGAAACCCGTCACGTTTCGCCGTACTGAGGACTGCACCTCGGGTCCAAGACAGGGCGACGGTCAAGGCAACGGACCACTGCAGCCGTCTGAACGGGAACCCTCGTGGAAGAGAACGTCGGGGCCACTTTTGCGATATGCCGGGATCGATGAAGTGGGGCGCCTCCCTCTGAAATCTTCACACGAAGCTCCTCGAACTCTTCAGGCTTTTGGACCGGTACCGAATGACGTCGCCCCACGTTGGGTGCCAATTGGAGTTCTGGACTTTTTGGTTCCGTCCAGAGGTGTCAGGGATAACACCCGAAGACCCCGGAGTTCCACCTGTCTCGGTGCACAAACAAACAGAAACACGGGCTTCTCGATGGTGGCGTCAAAGACCAAAGGTTTATTACTGCAGGGACACAGAAGTCACAGAAACTACACATGGGCAGTATCTAGGAGCCTGTTCGATTTGTACAAAGAGGGTTGCTCCTTATATACTAAATATTGGGCTTCAGGCAAATTCTTTACATGTTACCACAGTTCTAAACATTCGTGTCTTAAACAATAAATATTTGGCGTTGCACGGGGATCGTCAACAGTATCTGATGTCAAAACATTACAAATGAGGGGTTCCCACTAGTCCATCATAATCCCATGTCAATTCTTCATTCAAGACCCGGACCGCCTCATCGTAAATTTCGTTACCTCCCCCTAATAAAGGCCCAGAAGGAAAGGAGCAGAGCCAGGTGCAGAAGATAGAAAGACAGGATAAGAAATGTTTGTGGGTCGTAAATGGGCACGGTTACCAGCTTCGGCCGCCTAATCATGATCAGGCCAACGAACACAAGAACCAGTATAGCAGGACTGGCCTCAGGCTGGGGAGGCAGTTCTTGCCGAGTCATGCTGCTACAGCGTTGCTGGCCTAAGGTGCACGTGTCACTAGCAAGGTGAATCGCCGGTTAAAGCCTACGTGTCCTTTAATGAAAAAGAGGTCATTGCGTGTCCATAGACTATGTGAGGGCAAGGAATACAAAATGGCTTCCGTGTTCTAAGATGGATGCCACGGGAAGAACAGAAATGTGTTTGTAACTGGAGTGCTCTTGCTCGTAGCATAGCGAAAACACCAGGATATACTAAATGGATCATTTGCGGTTCACTGATACCAAAATTATGTATTTACGACAATGTTACAAACACGAGTAAAATCGTCACGGAACCTCAATGGGAACAGGGCAGACCAAACTACCAAGCCAATTCTTTACTGGAAAGGAAACAAGTTCCGGGGACCGGTTTCCGGCATTACAGCCGTCTTCGGCCCGGCTTGCTTGAATCCTGATGGTGCAGTGAGCAAGGGACTCATCTCTGAGCATACCCTGCCTCTCCTATAGTGGCCAAAACGATTCAGAAAAGGGGGTGGTGATGGACAGAGCATCTGAGTTAAACAGAACACTCATACCCAGTCAAAAGATCAGGGCTTGATCCATCACCGTTTTTTAGCTCACTGCACCATCCCAGCTCAGAACCTGGCTATATGCAAATTAGTCTGACCCTGGCCCAGTGCATAATGGGAACAAGGCAGACCAAACTACCAAGCCAATTCTTTACTGGAAAGAAAACAAGCTTCCGGGGACCGGTTTCTGGCATTACAGCCGTCTTAGGCCCGGCTTGCTTGAATCCTGATGGTGCAGTGAGCAAGGGACTCATGTCTGAGCATACCCTGCCACTCCTATAGTGGCCAAAACGATTCAGAAAAGGGGGTGGTGATGGACAGAGCATCTGAGTTAAACAGAACACTCATACCCAGTCAAAAGATCAGGGCTTGATCCATCACCGTTTTTTAGCTCACTGCACCATCACAGCTCAGAACCTGGCTATATGCAAATTAGTCTGACCCTGGCCCAGTGCATCATGGGAACAGGGCAGACCAAACTACCAAGCCAATTCTTTACTGGAAAGGAAACAAGCTTCCGGGGACCGGTTTCTGGCATTACAGCCGTCTTCGGCCCGGCTTGCTTGAATCCTGATGGTGCAGTGAGCAAGGGACTCATGTCTGAGCATACCCTGCCACTCCTATAGTGGCCAAAACGATTCAGAAAAGGGTGTGGTGATGGACAGAGCATCTGAGTTAAACAGAACACTCATACCCAGTCAAAAGATCAGGGCTTGATCCATCACCGTTTTTTAGCTCACTGCACCATCCCAGCTCAGAACCTGGCTATATGCAAATTAGTCTGACCCTGGCCCAGTGCATCATGGGAACAGGGCAGACCAAACTACCAAGCCAATTCTTTACTGGAAAGGAAACAAGCTTCCGGGGACCGGTTTCTGGCATTACAGCCGTCTCTGGCCCGGCTTGCTTGAATCCTGATGGTGCAGTGAGCAAGGGACTCATGTCTGAGCATACCCTGCCACTCCTATAGTGGCGAAAACGATTCAGAAAAGGGGGTGGTGATGGACAGAGCATCTGAGTTAAACAGAACACTCATACTCAGTCAAAAGATCAGAGCTTGATCCATCACCGTTTTTTAGCTCACTGCACCATCCCAGCTCAGAACCTGGCTATATGCAAATTAGTCTGACCCTGGCCCAGTGCATCATGGGAACAGGGCAGACCAAACTACCAAGCCAATTCTTTACTGGAAAGGAAACAAGCTTCCGGGGACCGGTTTCTGGCATTACAGCCGTCTTCGGCCCGGCTTGCTTGAATCCTGATGGTGCAGTGAGCTAAAAAACGGTGATGGATCAAGCCCTGATCTTTTGACTGGGTATGAGTGTTCTGCTTAATTCAGATGCTCTGTCCATCACCACCCCCTTTTCTGAATCGTTTTGGCCAGCACAAGCGTGGAAGGGTATGCTCAGATGTGAGTCCCTTGCTCACTGCACCATCAGGATTCAAGCAAGCCGGGCCGAAGACAGCTGTAATGCCAGAAACCGTTCCCGGAAGCTTGTTTCCTTTCCAGTAAAGAATTGGCTTTGTAGTTTGGTCTGCCCTGTTCCCATGATGCACTGGGCCAGGGACAGACTAATTTGCATGTAGCCAGGTTCTGAACTGGGATGGTGCAGTGAGCTAAAAAACGGTGATGGATCAAGCCCTGATCTTTTGACTGGGTATGAGTGTTCTGCTTAATTCAGATGCTCTGTCCATCACCACCCCCGTTTCTGAATCGTTTTGGCCACCACAAGCGTGGAAGGGTATGCTCAGATGTTAGTCCCTTGCTCACTGCACCATCAGGATTCAAGCAAGCCGGGCCGAAGACGGCTGTAATGCCAGAAACCGGTCCCCGGAAGCTTGTTCCCTTTCCAGTAAAGAATTGGCTTGGTAGTTTGGTCTGCCCTGTTCCCATGATGCACTGGGCCAGGGACAGACTAATTTGCATGTAGCCAGGTTCTGAACTGGATGGTGCAGTGAGCTAAAAAACGGTGATGGATCAAGCCCTGATCTTTTGACTGGGTATGAGTGTTCTGCTTAATTCAGATGCTCTGTTCATCACCACCCCCTTTTCTGAATCGTTTTGGCCACCACAAGCGTGAAAGGGTATGCTCAGATGTTAGTCCCTTGCTCACTGCACCATCAGGATTCATGCAAGCCGGGCCGAAGACGGCTGTAATGCCAGAAACCGGTCCCCGGAAGCTTGTTTCCTTTCCAGTAAAGAATTGGCTTGGTAGTTTGGTCTGCCCTGTTCCAATGATGCACTGGGCCAGGGACAGACTAATTTGCATGTAGCCAGGTTCTGAACTGGGATGGTGCAGTGAGCTAAAAAACGGTGATGGATCAAGCCCTGATCTTTTGACTGGGTATGAGTGTTCTGCTTAATTCAGATGCTCTGTCCATCACCACCCCCTTTTCTGAATCGTTTTGGCCACCACAAGCGTGGAAGGGTATGCTCAGATGTGAGTCCCTTGCTCACTGCACCATCAGGATTCAAGCAAGCCGGGCCGAAGACGGCTGTAATGCCAGAAACCGGTCCCCGAAAGCTTGTTTCCTTTCCAGTAAAGAATTGGCTTGGTAGTTTGGTCTGCCCTGTTCCCATGATGCACTGGGCCAGGGACAGACTAATTTGCATGTAGCCAGGTTCTGAACTGGGATGGTGCAGTGAGCTAAAAAACGGTGATGGATCAAGCCCTGATCTTTTGACTGGGTATGAGTGTTCTGCTTAATTCAGATGCTCTGTCCATCACCACCCCCTTTTCTGAATCGTTTTGTCTGGGGCTTGACTTGCCATATCGGAGCAGAAGGAACAAAAATAAAATTCCTGCTACGAGTCCCAAAAGAAGAGGCAGTCCGCCAAATACAGAATGCACAAAATTCGGGAAGATGCCCAGAACTGTTTCAAAGGGTGCTAACAGTCCCGAAAAAATGGTCTTAAATACATGTGCTATGCCACTGGTATCAGACATGTTTAAAATTTGACCTAACATTTCTACGAAATGTACGGGGCAATTTGTCGATAATAGAGAATGTATCTGTCAGGTTTATTCAGAAAGGTCGTAGCCACATATAGACATACTAGCCACTAACCTTAACTTGTCTTGCCTGCAGGGACCACTGCTTGAAGCGAGACCTCCCAGTTCCCTTAAGCGCCAACTTCCCCACAGTGATGCACACCACTAGGAAAGAACGCACTCCGGGGAAAAGGGAAGGGGATAAGTCTGGTCGGGACACCCCTCTAGGTCTGGTCTCAGAGGAACGGCCTCCGTACTCAGAGCAGCTATTGAGAAAAATAAAGAAGAGTTTGTTTACCACACACAGTGAGGTATCGATGTCTCAAGATACAGTAACAATCCAAAGTGCACTTACTCGAGGTCCCGCTATTTGGGAACCTTATTCCTGCACAAGTGACCGTGTCTCTAAGATCCGATTTCCCACGAACTGTTGAATCACAGTTCTTCCTCAGATATAGTACTGTTACGATTTCTTAGTCTCAGCCTAAATTAAGTGAAAGCAAATACTGCGGGAGGGTTCTCGTAGTTGACTTCACTACTGTTCCCTAGTATGTAAATATACTGTGGGGGTCATACACTGTTTGTTTAACACAACGCTACCAAAGTCTTGCTAGCAGAGCTGCGCGATACCCCTACCTCAATCCAGCGGGCAGGCAAGCGTCCGCGACCCTCAGCGGCGTCCTCCAATGCGGGCAGGCAAGCGTCCGCGACCCTCAGCGGCGTCCTCCAATGCGGGCAGGCAAGCGTCCGCGACCCTCAGCGGCGTCCTCCAATGCGGGCAGGCAAGCGTCCGCGGCTCTCCCACGGCGTTCAGCCCCGGCGGAACACCCTCTTGCACCAGGCTTGTTCCGGGAAACAGGAAGGATTGACAAGCACCCTCCCCTTCCCGGGAGGTGCTTATGTAGCCCAGCCGCCACTGATCTCCGGACCGCCTGAGCCCAGGGGTTTCTGGGAGATGTAGTGCGGCTGTGTGCCTGACGTCTGTTCGTACATGCCGAAATCGCTACAGAGCCCCCTCTCAAGGACCGCCGACTCGGCGGTCGACCGGATTTACCCGGATGGGCCTGATGAAACCGCTCCAGTAAATCCGGGCAATGAAGGTTCTGCTCGGGTTCTCAAGTCCTGTCCTCGACCCCAAAGCCCTTCCAACTCACTAAGTTCTGCACTCTGCCTCTATGCAACCTAGAGTCCAACAGTTACTGCACTTCGTATTCCTCCAAACCCTCCACTAACACGGGGGGGGGTGATCGGGTAGTCTAGTGTCTAGAGAACAGGGTTGTAACAGGGACACATGAAAAACGGTGTATATGCCACGAGCGGGGGATAGTCAGTCTCAACGCTACCGGATTGATGACCTCCTCAACACTGTACGGGCCTATGAACTTAGGCTTCAGTTTGTTAATGCCTCTGAGATGGATGTGTTTGGTGGACAGCCATACCTTGTCTCCCACCTGGTAGACCGGTCCCTGACTGCGCTTCCTGTCAGCGAAGTGTTTCTGTGAGACCTGAGCGGCCGCCAAGTGGTGCTTCGCATCCAACAGTACTGCCTGCAGATGTGTGTGATGTTCTTGGATGCTAGGAAGGTTAGAGACACCAGGCCATTCGAAGGGTAGAATGTTAGGATGATAACCCAACAGGCAAAAGAATGGGGAGCAACCCAATGTCGAATGGTAAGTGTTGTTATAGGTGAACTCGGCCAACCATAAGAGGGTAACCCAGTCTGTAGAGTTCTGAAGGGTAAAACAACGCAAATATTGCTCGACAGTCTGGTTGAGGCGTTCTGTTTTACCATGCGTTTGGGGATGATAGCTCGTCGAGAGTCGAGCGTCAATATCCAAAGTGCTACACAATGACTTCCAGAATCGGGATGTAAATTGGGTCCCTCTGTCCGTGATGAAGACACTCGGAATGCCGTGAGCTCTGACGAGATGTTGTAACACCACTAGTGCCAGTTCTGCGGATGTCGGCAACCCTTCCAAAGGTACGAAGTGACCCATTTTGGTCAAATGGTCCACTAACACCAGGATCACGGTCTTCCCCTGACACAAGGGCATTTCCACTATGAAGTCCATGGAAACCGTGTGCCATGGTTTGGGTGGAATAGGTATGGGGCGGAGCAGTCCT
This sequence comes from Lissotriton helveticus, assembly GCF_964261635.1. Classification (NCBI taxonomy): domain Eukaryota; kingdom Metazoa; phylum Chordata; class Amphibia; order Caudata; family Salamandridae; genus Lissotriton; species Lissotriton helveticus. The sequence continues at coordinate 1,151,865,837 of NC_136070.1, forward strand.
GTCGGCTTGGTGTGTGGCGCCTTGCTCTGGGCACACACTGAACAGTTCCTGATATATTTCTTGGTATCGTCTCTTATGGAAGGCCACCAGAAGGAACGTTCTATCGTGGCGATGGTTTTTAACACACCCCAATGACCACCTAACATGGAGTTGTGTGCCCATTTTAGGATTTGCAGATGAAGACCGGGGTCAGGTACATACAAAGCGTGATGGTAATACAACAGTTCGTCCTTCTGCGTTCGCCACTGGGGTTCTTCATTGAGCCATGCTGCGACATCGACATCCGCCAATGCTACTTTGACATCCTCAAGGAAATCTGAAGACGTGAGCGAGGCTATCGTGGTTCTCGGAAAAGCCTTATCGGGCAAGATGGAAGGTGGAACGTTGTCCTCCCTTGTCTGATGTTCAAGGACGTCCTGGTTCCGGGAGAGGGCATCGGCCTTGCCGTGTTGTGAACCGGGACGGTATTTGATGACGAAGTCATAGTCTGAAAAGAAAAGAGTCCACCGAAGTTGTCGAGGAGTTAGGGCCTTGGCTGTCTTCAGAAACAACAGATTACGGTGGTCGGTGTAGATTTCGAAAGTGTGGCGGGCTCCTAACAGGTAGTGACGCCACTCTTCGCACCCTCTTTTAATTGCCAACAACTCCTTGTCAGTTATGGAGTAATTGACTTCGCTGGGGCTTAGCTTCTTGGAATAGTAGGCCACGGGGTGGATTTGTCCTGTTGTGGGATGTCTTTGTGACAGGACCCCTCCCAAGGCGTACTGGGATGCGTCGGTTTCAAGAATGAACGGGAGCTGTGCATCAGGATGACGTAAGATGGGTGCCTGGGTGAACTTTTCTTTCAAGAACTGAAATGCCTGTTCTGCTTCTGCGTTCCAGGTGAAAGGAGCGTTTTTTCGTAACAGACAGGACAAGGGATGGATGATCCTGGAAAAATCTTGAATAAAACGCCGGTAATAATTGGCAAAGCCCAAGAAACTTTCTACCGATTTAACACACTGGGGGGTCTTCCATCTTGTGATGGCCTCCACTTTGCCGTTCTCCATCTGAAAGCCGTTGGCATTTATCACATATCCCAAAAAGGTCACTTCTTGTGTGTGGAATAGGCATTTTTCTAGCTTGGCATACAAGGAGTGCTGCTGGAGCCTCTCCAGTACTACTCGGACGTGTTCTATGTGTTCGGGGAGAGTAGGAGAGTAGACGAGGATATCGTCAATGTAAACCATGCAGATGGTGTCTAGTAATCCTCTCAGTACCTCATCCATAAAATACTGGAAGGCAGCTGGGGCGTTGCAGAGCCCGAATGGCATCACTCGGTACTCGAAAAGGCCGTACTTGGTTCGGAATGCTGTCTTCCATTCATCTCCGTGTTTAACTCGGACCAAATGGTAGGCCCCTGTCAGATCCAGCTTAGTGAAATATTGAGCCCCTTTCAGTTGGTCCATCAATACCGCAATCAAAGGTAAGGGATAGCGATTCTTCACCGTGATGTTATTCAAGGCCCTGTAATCGATACACGTTCTTAACTCGGCGCAGTCCTTTTTCGGTATGAAGAAGAGAGGCGAAGAGGCAGGGGACATGGAGTGTCGAATAAATCCAGAAGCCAGATGTTCATCTATATAGTCCTTCAGATACTGGTTTTCCTTTTCGGTAAGGGCATAGACCCGACTACAGGGAATAGCCGCTCCGGGTTGTAACTCTATACAACAGTCATACACCCGATGTGGAGGTAAGTGGGTGGCTTTCTGTTTACTGAAGAGAGACTGGAACTCCACGTATTCTTCTGGCAGGGTGGTAGCGTTACAAGCACTTTCTTGTGAGCACGCCGAGGCCACATAACATGCACAGGTAGGTAATGTATCATCTTCATAAGGCAAAGGGAGAGGAAGTCTGCAATGTTCCATACAATAAGCAGAAGTCAATACCACGGTGCGAGCTGTCCAACTCACCGTAGGGTCGTGCAGAGTCAGCCAGGGCATACCCAGGATTAGGCGGAACTGTGGGGCAGCTATTAAGTCGAATTGGATGTACTCGCCATGGTCTGTCCCGATCTGCATGCGAAGAGGTGAGGTATGCCTTGCTACTGGTCCTGAAGACAATGTGGATCCATCCACTGCCTTCACGTTCTCGGGTTCCTTCTTTCTTTCCCATGCGATTCCCAACGAGGAGGCATACTCGATGTCCATATAATTACCGGTGGCCCCGGAATCCAACAGGGCATCCACTGTAACAACGGTTTCCAAGGAAACCCACAAAGACACTGTCATGTTCAGATGGGCCACAGTTGGCATTAAGGTGTTAGCAATGTGCGAGGAGATCGACGTACGAGGTTCGTCCGATCCAGTGATCTACGTCTGGCTCGGACTCTTCAGTTTTCCGATACCTCTTTGGTCCCCAATACGGCTGGTCTTCGGGGAGGTGGATTCCTCTCTGGTTGTTGGGCCTTGGCCCTACACTCCCTTATGAAATGACCACCCTTACCACAATATAAGCAGAGCTTCAGCTTTCTTCTGCGGTCACGTTCTTCCGTCGTAAGGGGGCCCCGAATGCCACCTATCTGCATGGGCTCGACCCCTTCTGTGGTTTTGGGAATGTCTTCTGCAAAGGGTTTTGGACGGGGGTACCATCCTCGTACCTCGCCCTTGCTCTTATCCCCTCGTCTTTCCAGTAGACGATGGTCCAGCTGGACCGTTAGGTCAATCAACTCCTCACGTGTTGCTGGCAACTGTACAACCTGGGCAAGTACGTCCTTGAGTTCTCCTCGCAAGCCTTGGTAAAACAGGGAGATCCTTTTTGCGGGAGGCCAGTCTGTTTCAACCACGAGGCGATTGAAAGAGGTGATGTAGGACAACAGATCCTGCGTTCCTTGGCGTAACGTTAGGAGTTCCCGATCGAGGGTCAACATATGAGATTTGCGGTCGAACAATTTTCTCATCTCGGCGCAGAAGTCGGTGAACTGATGAAGCACCGGATCGTTTCTCTCCATTAGAGGTATCGTCCAGCTTGCGGCGTTTCCTCCCATATATGACATCATAAAAGCAGTTTTTGCTGCGTCATCTTGGAAGACGGCGGGTTTGCAGAGGAAGTGGAGTCTGCATTGGTTCAGAAACATTTCAAATTTCTTGGGGTCTCCATAGAATCTCTCAGGAGGGGCCAATGGTATGCCCGAGTTTTGTATGACATGGACGGTGGGTGTCGAGGAAGAGGTGGGTGGTGTGAGGGTAGTGGCCATAAAGAACCCACCCCCGAACGTGGCCGGAGACGAAGGAAGGGTTGTTGGTTGGCCTGGTGGGGAAAGAGTCGCCTCCCTGATATAGGACCCAGCCCCCATGCCTTTGCGCGAAATCCGTGCGACCTCTCTTCGCATGGAATTCATGTCGCGCTTCAGCTCCTGATTTTCTAACCTAGAAGCATGTACTTCTTGCTGTAGAGTGTTAAAGCTCTCAAGGAGTGAGGCTAATACCGCCCCGGTGTCCATGGTCCGGGCAGGCGTCTAACGTGGGCTTGTCAATCTGTCAGGTTTAGTCAGAAAGGTCGTAGCCACATATAGACATACTAGCCACTAACCTTAACTTGTCTTGCCTGCAGGGACCACTGCTTGAAGAGAGACCTCCCAGTTCCCTTAAGCGCCAACTTCCCCACAGTGATGCACACCACTAGGAAAGAACGCACTCCGGGGAAAAGGGAAGGGGATAAACGATATAAGTCTGGTCGGGACACCCCTCTAGGTCTGGTCGGAGGGGAACGGCCTCCGTACTCAGAGCAGCTATTGAGAAAAATAAAGAAGAGTTTGTTTACCACACACAGTGAGGTATCGATGTCTCAAGATACAGTAACAATCCAAAGTGCACTTACTCGAGGTCCCGCTATTTGGGAACCTTATTCCTGCACAAGTGACCATGTCTCTAAGATCCGATTTCCCACGAACTGTTGAATCACAGTTCTTCCTCAGATATGGTACTGTTACGATTTCTTAGTCTCAGCCTAAATTAAGTGAAAGCAAATACTGCGGGAGGGTTCTCGTAGTTGACTTCACTACTGTTCCCTAGTATGTAAATATACTGTGGGGGTCATACACTGTTTGTTTAACACAACGCTACCAAAGTCTCGCTAGCACAGCTGCGCAATACCCCTACCTCAATCCAGCGGGCAGGCAAGCGTCCGTGACCCTCAGTGGCGTCCTCCAATGCGGGCAGGCAAGCGTCCGCGACCCTCAGCGGCGTCCTCCAATGCGGGCAGGCAAGCGTCCGCAACCCTCAGCGGCGTCCTCCAATGTGGGCAGGCAAGCGTCTGTGGCTCTCCCACGGCGTTCAGCCCCGGCGGAACACCCTCTTGCACCAGGCTTGTTCCGGGAAACAGGAAGGATTGACAAGCACCCTCCCCTTCCTGGGAGGTGCTTATGTAGCCCAGCCGCCACTGATCTCCGGACCGCCTGAGTCCAGGGGTTTCTGGGAGATGTAGTGCGGCTGTGTGCCTGACGTCTGTTCGTACATGCCGAAATCGCTACAGTATCTCTGCCGCTGTCCTTGCAACTTGCAGATCATACATCTCTTTGGACGAGGTTGAAGGCACAGTTGTCTGTAAAAGAATAGACTTCATTCTGCTAAAAGTATCAATTTGAATAGAAGAGATATTCAGAGAAGGCCATATTGCTGCCTCCTTGTCTGGTTTGCTGTTTGGATACAATACTTGCATACAGCAAATGACCCTGGAAGTAACGCTCACGAGATAGGCAAATCCTGGCACCATGCCACAACAGCTGCGGTCATTTATTACAATGTAGCTGCCGTTGGAAAGCTGTCTGAAAAAAGGATCTATCTGTGTTGCAGGAGTGGCATGCAGGTGACATGAAAGGTTATTTGATGAACCTTCGCAGGCTCCATGCAAGTTAGTACCTTGACACAGAAGTGTACCGCTTAGTGCATTTTTACAGTTATTACCACTAAGAAATACCTCTTTTTTCCCTTCACTGTAACATTTAAGTGTATAAGGTAATTTCCAGGTTGACATGATGTATCCTTTACCCAACCTTTCATACAGGCCTGCTGGTATATACTTTTGGCAATATTGAAACTGAAAAGTTGTTATCGGAATTTTAATTGTACCATGTATTATCCATTCGAAGACAGGTCTCTCTGACATTGTCAATGGTAATCTCTCAAGTTTTTCAATGCTCAGAATCGTACAATCTGCTCCTTTTTGTGCCAAACTGATTTGTTTATCTGTAAGGTTAAATATAGAAAATAATGACGTTTTGTTGAATAGAGGCCATGGCACGTGTCCTTAACGCAGATTTTGTAACGTCCAGCCTAGCTGTACAATAGAACGTAATTGGGACTGGCCATGTTGTAGCATTAGCAAGTCCGGCTCTATTATATCAATAGCAGATGATACAATGCTGTCCGGTTAATAAATTCTGGAGGACAGAGTCGTTAACCCAATGTCCACTACAGACAGTGATTTTTCCAAATTAATACGATCAATTTCTCGTATTTTTTCTGCAGTTTCAATTTGCATTACTTTCCAAGCTTCGTTGTAAGCAGCGTATATACCGGCGTATATGAAACGTTTTTGACGCTGTTTGCGAGGTCCCAATATGAAATCTCGCAAGTCAGCACCTTCTTTAAGTAAAGTCAAGTGTTGTTTAACTTCCTGCAGTGTGGATTTCTGTAGCCATTCGAGGCATAGTTTCCCTACACTGTATGTTGTTACTATCCCTGGATGTTGTCTCTGGGAATATCTTGGGTCTGGCCTGGTCTGTTTGAACCCCTGTGTTTTGTTCAGGAATCTATCTTGACAGTTATTAGTATCTGTGGGCCAGATCAACCATTTTCTCCAATCAGGATTTTTTCTGTTTTGGTGTAAAATATGGGATACGTCTATCTCCACATCTGTAGTGCTATTACTATCAGGTATGGGCTTTGGAATAGACAGTTTGTTTAAGTCTTTTATCTTGGCTAGGCCAAGACAGGTTGTTTGTTGAATGGTGTCATTCAGGAACAATATCTGTTATAGGATCATGCAGGCTCTAAATAATGATTCTAGACCTCGTACCTGCCAGTCTTTTGTACCCCAGATGTTTTTTGTCTCAATGTTGTTTTTCCAAAATTCAAAACCAAATGTAGACATTTTTTCATAAAATGTATCAGAATAAATCAATTTAGTATTTGTCAACATGTTTTTCATTCCTGTCTTATTTAGCATTTTAAAATAAAACATTTCTGGGTCAGTTGTATTAAACCCTGAGAAGTATGGGAATTTCTCATAAAATGTTTTTGAACTGCCTTTTGGCGGTGTTGGACAATGTTCCCATTGGTTATAACTAAAAACGTTTCTAGGATTAGCAGATTTATGCAAATAGTGATGACCATAGGGGTTAAAACAGTACATTTCTTCATAGTTAGATGAACCCTGCAAATAGTCATTTTCTGTGAATTTTGCTGACATTTCTAAATCTGACATCATATTATTGATATTTTCAAAGTCCCAATCATCAGAGAAAGTACTTGGTGTCACAAAGTCACTTAAGGAAACCTTGAACTGATGTGGATATTTCACAAGTTCAACCGGGCCATAGATTTCGTAATCCGTTTTGTCCCATGCTACACCCCCAGGTATAGGATTGGCTGTGATGTTCACTGATTGCAGTTCTCTTTTTTCAATGTGAGACGATCTGGGAGGTTTTAGGGCCAAGTTGATGTTCTGGCTTGCTGTGTCCATTGTACTATATTTTCCATCAATGAATCTACCCAAACATAAAATCATGATGAGCCAAAGTAGAAGGAAAAGTACACCTAACACAATCCATAATTCAATCCATGGTGAAATCAGATATGTTTCTTTGAGTTGATGAAAGAGTTCAGTCAATTTTTCTTTCAAAGTTTTTGTTGCGGGCGTTTCTTCATGTTCACTTGGATCATCTGAAAAGTCATTGAAATTGATGAAGTAGCCAGATGCAGTTCTGTCAATTGTTGCAATTGCTTCCGGATTTTCATTAATCTTTGGATTTGTATGTTCAGAGGCTACATCATTGTAGACTGGTGTTTCTTGACGAACTGTTGCAATTTGGGTTTCAAGAGGCACAAGTTCCATGGCTTTGTTGCATAGTCCTTTTTTATTCACTGCAGGTTTATCAAATGTGATTAGTCTCTCAGTTTGTAGCAAGGTGTCATGATTTAGTGAGTGACAGTGATCTTTGGAAGAAAGATGTTATATTAGGACTTCAACTCCCAGAATGCCTGGTGGAATGTGTTGGCCTTTCTCTCTTTCTCTTTGCCTACTTAGGCATTCCTTTTCCTGTGCTCCGGTGCTTGTCACCTGATTTTCAGTGAGAGTCCTGGTCTTGGAGGAAACACTCGTGTTTGGAGCCTGTGAGGAGAAACGTTGTTTTTTTCCTGCTTGTGCGGTAGCGCTTGACGCGCTGGATTTAAACCGCGAAGATTTCTTTCCGTGTTTCTGTGCGCGGACTTCTTTGGGATATTGCGAGAATCCGGAAGCGTGAGGAAACGCTTGTTCATGCAGAAAGACTGTCGCGCTGCTTGTAAAAAGGTCGCACAGAACTTCAAGTTTTTGTAGTTAGTTGAAGCGCATGCCGCGCTGGATTAGAGAGGTTCTGACTCGTGAACATAACGAGTGAAATTTGCAGTCGTAACGGTTACTGCTTCAGTGGACCCATAATCAGAAAGGACTCTCACTGGTGCAGATAAGTACAATTGAAGGGATCGTAAATTGCAGCATGAAATAATTCTCTGTCTATAAGAGAATTAATATCTACCGCTGCTATCACTTTTTCTTTGTCTTTTCTTTATTTTTCCTTTTTGTGCCGTTTTGAGTATTACCATCTGCAGCAGTGGTTACTGGTCCTTGGTTAGGAAGAAGTAATTCTGATATCCTGATCTCTCAAGACCTGCTGATTTACACTGCTGCATCTTTATGGTTTATTTATCCACTTTTCCCCTTCCCCTTGTGTAATACCTGTGGTGGAGTTAGATATTATTACTCCTGCGTGGTACTGCATATAGGGGAGGTCGGAATCAAGCTTCTGACATCGCTCCTGCTGTATCCAGCCTACACGAGGTTAGTTCACTCATGTTTTGAAACTTGACAGAGTGACAAGCCCACGGATTGTATACGGCCTGAGCGATGGATTCTAACGTTGTAATGACTTCGGTGTTGGAAACATTGTCTGCCCTCCGGATGGAGGTAGAAGCGTTTAGAGGGGACCACGCTGCTATGCGTAGTGAGATGGTAACAGTGAGAAGGGAAGTCGCAGGTCTTTCACGGGGAGCTCCTACTGGTGCTCAGGGAGGTTCCTATATTAGGGGTTGGACACTGCCCCCTCCCGCTGCAAAGGAGACGCTAGAGGGTCAAAGTGGGGGTGCTAGTCCCTCTACTATACAGGTCATACAGCCCCTTCAACTTCCTCTTTCACCTCCTGAAAGATTTTTTGGGGATCCAAAAAAGTTTAACATCTTTTTGGGACAATGCCGGCTGCACTTTATGTGTAAGCCGGCTGTTTTTCCCGATGATCAGTCTAAGACAGCGTTTGTTATGTCGTATTTGGGAGGTAACGCGGCTACGTGGTCTTTCCCGTTGATTGAAAGAAATGACCCTGTCCTTGTTGATTTTTCCAAGTTTTGTGATGAGATGAGGAAGCTGTTTGATAGGAAGGCTCATTCTCTGTCTTTGGATAGGGAATTAATCACATTAAGACAGGGAACGCAGGAATTATTGCCTTATATAACTGATTTTAATAGATTAGTGGTGGAAACGGAGTGGCCTCAGGAAAAACGCACTTCATTATTCTATCAAGGGCTGCGTAGTGAACTGAAAGATGTTTTAGCTTCAGTAGTTCCTCTACCTGTCACCTGTGAGGGTCTTATTGATTTAACAGTTCAGTTGGATCATAGATTGCAGGAGAGAAAGGGGGACAGGCAACGTGGTGAATCTAAAATCCTATACAATAGACCTAGAGTGTTGGCGGAAGGAAATTCATTCACCTCAGAAGGAACTGAAGCAAGACAAGTTGGGGGCCTTAGAGGGCCTATTAGACCAGAAGAACGACAAAGAAGAAGACAGCTGAAGTTGTGTATGTACTGTGGGAAGGCGGGCCATTTCATTCAAAACTGTTCCTTGAGAACCAAGACCCCCTATAAAGAAAGGCAAGTAGTAAAAAAAGTGCCTGTGGTGGAGTGGGCCGATGAGCCGGCGGAAAACTGAATACCTCAAACATGAAGGAGACGCCTTGTTTGAGGTCCGAGAAAAATGATGTCTCGTCTTTTTTGATTAACACCATACAAAACACTGTTGCCCACATGAATGTGTGTGTCACGTTGGAGGTGTCTGCAGGAAAACAAGAATTGGTACATGCCCTATTGGATTGTGGAGCTACAGGGAATTTTATCGACCAAACGTATGCTCATGAGTTGGGTATTCCTTGCATTCGAAAATTGAAGCCAGAACCTGTCAAAGCAGTAGATGGTACAGCATTGACTTCTGGGCCTGTGTGTTATCATACGCACCCTGTTTTGATGCAAATGGGAACAACGCACTTTGAGAAAATTCAATTCGATCTTATTGATGCTCCGAATTTCAAATTGATATTGGGAATGCCCTGGCTCACTACGCACGATCCACATGTACAATGGGCCGCTAGAACAATCAAAATGAATTCTATATTTTGTGCTGAGCATTGTACAAATATGAACAGAAACAATTGCCTATGCCTCCGAACTACTTAGAGTACACACCGATTTATGTACAAGTAAACCACAATTTATTAGTTTACCCAAAAACAGTTTATGTTTTCAATTGTTACTCAATTTACAAAAAGAGGGGGGATATTCAGAAAAGACAGAGATAAGGCCACTGTCAACCTCAAGTTATAGCCATACACAATTTCAGAAAAACAGTTTATGCATATATACAGTGAAAAAACATGTGTTGGACATTATACAACAAGGAAACTATTAAACCAACATGTATCGAACATTATGACAAAAAAATTATGACAAAAAACAGGGGGTACTTTTACCATGAGAAAATATCACCATACATACATTTACGAAGCATGGACCACAAAACCTTATACATTTGAAAAATGATTTAGCCAACCATTATAAATGGAAAGGAAAAAGAATGTTTTCAATCAATTCAACTACCATGACCTGAACAAGAGACAATCAATTAAATGTCAGGAATATTGCCCATTTCTGCATCATTAACATTGGCCAACTGGTCAGTGAACGTGAAAAAAGGGGGGGTGCCGACGCGTTTCGAATCCTGATAAAAGACTTGCAGGATTCTCGTCAGGGCAGTATGAATCTAGTCCATGGGAACTGTTTGAAAAGAAGAACAAAACAGTTTGTTTACTAAAAAGTGCGTCCTCAAGCCACTGCTCTCAGAACAATGCGAGTGACGGAATACTGCGTACCTTGTGTAATTCCTGCCCACAGTTACTCCTGTGTTCTATGGGAATGTCGTCTATGTTGTGGGGTTTACGCTGCAACAGAGTAAAAGGTAAGTCAAGTCCAGCAGTCAAGTGATCTGGTCCGGTGTCCAAGTAAGTCGATCACTTGTTGAGATGACCACTAGTGTTACACAAGTGTGTCACCGACTGAGCAATTGACTAAATTCCGCCTTCTTTACTTACTTACAGAAATTAAATAAATCAGAATTCTAAGTGCTTTAGAACACCGCACAGGTTGGCAAAGACCCACGTAGAACACAGGTAACCAATTTCAGTACAATCACGACGCGCACGTAAGGTCCCCCTCTACCCTGCTGGACTTGACTTACCTTTTACTCTGTTGCAGCGTAAACCCCACAACATAGACGACATTCCCATAGAACACAGGAGTAACTGTGGGCAGGAATTACACAAGGTACGCAGTATTCCGTCACTCGCATTGTTCTGAGAGCAGTGGCTTGAGGACGCACTTTTTAGTAAACAAACTGTTTTGTTCTTCTTTTCAAACAGTTCCCATGGACTAGATTCATACTGCCCTGACGAGAATCCTGCAAGTCTTTTATCAGGATTCGAAACGCGTCGGCACCCCCCCTTTTTTCACGTTCACTGACCAGTTGGCCAATGTTAATGATGCAGAAATGGGCAATATTCCTGACATTTAATTGATTGTCTCTTGTTCAGGTCATGGTAGTTGAATTGATTGAAAACATTCTTTTTCCTTTCCATTTATAATGGTTGGCTAAATCATTTTTCAAATGTATAAGGTTTTGTGGTCCATGCTTCGTAAATGTATGTATGGTGATATTTTCTCATGGTAAAAGTACCCCCTGTTTTTTGTCATAATTTCTTTGTCATAATGTTCGATACATGTTGGTTTAATAGTTTCCTTGTTGTATAATGTCCAACACATGTTTTTTCACTGTATATATGCATAAACTGTTTTTCTGAAATTGTGTATGGCTATAACTTGAGGTTGACAGTGGCCTTCTCTCTGTCTTTTCTGAATATCCCCCCTCTTTTTGTAAATTGAGTAACAATTGAAAACATAAACTGTTTTTGGGTAAACTAATAAATTGTGGTTTACTTGTACATAAATCGGTGTGTACTCTAAGTAGTTCGGAGGCATAGGCAATTGTTTCTGTTCATATTAGTGTGGCCCTGCCTACCCTCCTTCCCTTTTGGGCCCAGCCACCCTTGTTTTTTCAGAGCATTGTACAAAAGCACAATATGTGTCAGAAAACTTCAACAAGGAGAACCCGGCTGTGTTATTGGCCTCTGGTTGTGGTGTACAGACAGTGTGCCTGGTGTCAACTTTACCTAAGGAATATGTGGCCTACCAAGACGTATTCTGTGAGAAAGAAGCAAGTCGACTACCTCCCCATAGGGAGTATGATTGCGTGATAGAATTAGAACCTGGCGCAAGCATACCGTGTAGTAGGATATACGCACTCACGGAGCCTGAGAACGCTTATTTGCAATCATACCTGAAGAAGATGCTGGCATCTGGTTTCATTCGACCTTCTACTTCGCCTGCCTCTTCGCTTCTTTTTTTTATTTCGAAAAAGGAAGGCGGTTTGCGGGCATGCATTGATTATAGGGCGATAAATCGGGTCACAAAGAAGAACAGGTATCCTTTACCTTTGATACCGGTGCTGATGGACCAATTGAAGGGAGCCACAGTGTTTACGAAATTGGATCTTAGGGGTGCCTACCACTTGGGGAGAGTAAAACATGGCGATGAGTGGAAGACTGCATTCCGAACGAAATACGGCCTGTATGAATACTGTGTGATGCCTTTCGGCCTATGCAATGCCCCTGCCGCCTTCCAGTTTTTTATGGATGAGGTTTTAAGAGGTTTATTGGATGTTTCATGTATGGTCTATATAGATGACATTTTAATATATTCTAAGACTAATGACCTACATGTCCAGCACGTGGAGGTGGTGTTGCAACGTTTGCAACAGAATACATTGTTTGTAAAACTCGAAAAGTGCTTGTTCCATGCAAAAGAGGTGGAGTTTTTGGGTTATGTGATCGGCCCAGGGGGAATATTTATGGACAAAAAGAAAACTGATGCCATCATTCGTTGGGAGTCTCCTACCAGCGTGAAAAGCTTGTAGAGCTTCCTTGGGTTCTCTAACTTTTATAGAAGATTTATCCAAGGATTTTTTTCCATCATTCAACCAATGACGTTACTGCTGCGGAAAGGAATTACCTTCTGTTGGAACGAGGCAGCGGAGTCTGCTTTTCAGACATTGAAGAGATGCTTCATTAGTGCTCCTGTTTTGCGTCATCCAGACCCTGAACTACCATTTGTGCTGGAAACAGATGCATCATACTATGCCTTGGGGGGGTGTTCTGTCTCAAAGACATCCTGATTCAGGGCAAATCCATCCAGTTGCTTTTTTTTCCAAGAAATTGACTCCTTCTGAAATAAATTACAGCACCACCGATAAAGAGCTGCTGGCAATAAAAAGAGCATGTGAAGAGTGGAGGCATCATTTAATGGGGGCTAGGCACACGGTGGAAATTTGCACGGACCATCGTAATCTCCTCTTTTTGAAAAGTGCCAAGGTGTTGACACCTCGACAACTTAGATGGTCTTTCTTTTTTGCGGATTTCGATTTTATAATCAAGTATCGCCCAGGTCCACAGAACGGAAAGGCAGATGCTCTGTCTAGGCCTGCAAATCCTGCAGATGTTTGTTTTAATGAAGAAAAAGAGGAGCCACCGTCCATTCTGCATAAGGCATCCTATCAGGAGGGGTTGACAGCGGTTATTACATCTGCGAGTTTTTTGGATGATGTGAGGAGGCAATGCGACATTCCGGATGCCCAGGCTTGGGTGGATGCAGACCCTGTTCACCGATGTAGGAAGGATGGTTTGCTGTTGTACGATAACCAGCTGTATGTTCCTGTTGGACCTTTGCATCAGCAAGCCCTGCAATGGATTCATGATTCTTCATTAGGGGGTCATTTAGGGCAACAGAAAACATTGCAGAACATGTCTCGCTCTTTTTGGTGGGATTCGATCAGAAAAGACACTATGGACTATGTTTCCAGATGTTCTATTTGTGCCCAAGCCAAGTCAAGTCACCAATCTCCAAGTGGGTTGTTGCGTCCGATACCGGTGCCTCCCTCCCCGTGGCACACGGTTTCCATGGATTTTATTGTTGAAATGCCCCCTTCTCATGGAAACACTACCATTTTAGTCATTATTGATCATCTGTCTAAAATGGGACATTTTGTTGCCTTGACGAAATTGCCTACTTAAGGGGAATTGGCCTTGACGTTCTTACAACAGGTAGTCAGATTACATGGACTTCCTTCGGCCTTGATAACAGACAGGGGGACGCAGTTTACATCGCGATTTTGGAGAGGGTTGTGCACCAGCATGAATATTGATGCCCGTCTGTCTACAAGCTACCATCCTCAGACAGACGGTAAAACGGAGAGGTTAAACCAAACTTTGGAACAATATCTTAGATGTTTTACCCTCCAGCATTGTTCTGAATGGAGCACTCTCTTATGGACTGCCGAATTTGCCTATAATAATGCTACTCACTCTTCTTTAGGTTGTTCGCCTTTCTTTTGTTTGTTGGGTTATCATCCCAACATGTTGCCTTTTGCCCATCCTGTCACTTCCTCACATCCCTCGATACAATGTCATCATGCACATCTACGAACAGTATTAAAGGAAGTTAAGCTACACTTGGAAGAAGCTAGAGATAGGGACAAACTCTATGCTGACAAAAAGAGAAGAGAGGAGCCTTCCTATCAAATAGGAGATAAAGTGTGGCTGAACACTAAGTATTTGAAGTTCAAAGGGAACACCAGATTGCAGCCTAAGTTTGTGGGGCCATATGTTGTCCAAAGTGTGATAAATCCTGTCGCCATGAAACTTATTCTTCCCCCTAAGTGGCACATACACCCTGTGTTTCATGTTTCACTTTTGAAGCCATGTGCTCCTTGCGCTCGGTTACCCTTGAAGCCTTGTCCCTTGGATGTGGAAGGGGAATTGGAGTATGAAGTGAAGGCAGTTCTTGACTCCAAGAGGGTTAGAGGAAGGGTGATGTACTTGGTGGATTGGAAAGGGTATGGGCCTGAAGATCGCTCTTGGGTACCCCGGTCCAATCTGCATTGTCCAGCACTTTTGCGGCGTTTCCACGCGCGCTTTCCTGGAAAGCCTGGTGGACCGCCGAGACGTCGGTCATTGTGAGGGGGTTCTGTCATGATTTAGTGAGTGACAGTGATCTTTGGAAGAAAGATGTTATATTAGGACTTCAACTCCCAGAATGCCTGGCGGAATGTGTTGGCCTTTCTCTCTTTCTCTTTGCCTACTTAGGCATTCCTTTTCCTGTGCTCCGGTGCTTGTCACCTGATTTTCAGTGAGAGTCCTGGTCTTGGAGGAAACACTCGTGTTTGGAGCCTGTGAGGAGAAACGTTGTTTTTTTCCTGCTTGTGCGGTAGCGCATGACGCGCTGGATTTAAACCGCGAAGATTTCTTTCCGTGTTTCTGTGCGCGGACTACTTTGGGATATTGCGAGAATCCGGAAGCGTGAGGAAACGCTTGTTCATGCAGAAAGACTGTCGCGCTGCTTGTAAAAAGGTCGCACAGAACTTCAAGTTTTTGTAGTTAGTTGAAGCGCATGCCGCGCTGGATTAGAGAGGTTCTGACTCGTGAACATAACGAGTGAAATTTGCAGTCGTAACGGTTACTGCTTCAGTGGACCCATAATCAGAAAGGACTCTCACTGGTGCAGATAAGTACAATTGAAGGGATCGTAAATTGCAGCATGAAATAATTCTCTGTCTATAAGAGAATTAATATCTACCGCTGCTATCACTTTTTCTTTGTCTTTTCTTTATTTTTCCTTTTTGTGCCGTTTTGAGTATTACCATCTGCAGCAGTGGTTACTGGTCCTTGGTTAGGAAGAAGTAATTCTGATATCCTGATCTCTCAAGACCTGCTGATTTACACTGCTGCATCTTTATGGTTTATTTATCCACTTTTCCCCTTCCCCTTGTGTAATACCTGTGGTGGAGTTAGATATTATTACTCCTGCGGGGTACTGCATATAGGGGAGGTCGGAATCAAGCTTCTGACATCGCTCCTGCTGTATCCAGCCTACACGAGGTTAGTTCACTCATGTTTTGAAACTTGACACAAGGTTTGGTCTTCTGCTACTTCTTGGGAGTCCACTGGGCCTACTACTTATTATTGGCCACATGATTGTGGTTTTACCAGGTCGATTTTACCAGCAAGGGGCGGTAGTACTACTGATCTTGTTCCGCTGACAGCTAAGACAGGTACTGCTTTTCTGTAAGAAGGCCCAAATTCCTTCTTCACCGCATTCTTTTCTCTGACTAGATCCCCAATCTTTGGAATCCAGACAGGTCTTGCTGGGACAGGTGGTTTTTCTTCAGTGGCTGTTGGCTTTAGCTTTGTGTTACTTAGACTTCTTCTTGTTTCATTTAAGTCCTGTAAGACAGCCAAACGATCTTTGATATCAAAGGATTTTTCTTTCACCACTGAAGTCTGACAATCTAAATCCTGGATTATCATTCTAGTACCGAACAAAAGTTTGTATGGAGTGATACCTCTTAGAGAATTTCTTGGCAGATTATTAAGACTACGTTGGACACTTGTTAGATGTTTGACCCACCCATCACCCGAACCTAATACCCTCGCTGTTATAGATTGCTTTATGTCCCGGTTTTTTCTCTCCACTACTGCATTTCTCTCGGGATGGAATGGACTAGAGTACCGCAATGCAATGCCCATGCTGGCCATGGCCTCCTTGTAAGTTCGAGAGATAAACGCAGGACCCTGGTCAGATTGTAGCATGCCAATTGCATATGTGCCGAAAAAGACTCGCAAATCTTTTATAACAGTTCTGGCGTCAGCCGAGCGCTGGGGCCTCATCTAAATGAATCTTGTTTTAATAATTATGGGATCGCCTTTTTCCATCTGGATTTTTGCGCATAGATAGCCTAATGCTTTCTAATAGAGGTGTCCGAGCTGGTGTCTGGTCCGGTTCACAACTGTGATCTCTGTTGTAGTCCTTACAATTAATTGCAAAGTTGTAAATTTGCACGTTCATCCCCGGCCACCAGTATTGTGATTGTAATTTTATTAGAGATTTCAAGATCGCTTGGTGCCTCAGACCCATTCCCATGTGTGCTTCTTGAATCAAGTAAGCTCTCCGGTTCGTGTTTGGAATTATCCTATCCCCCACCCCAGAGATTCGAGCAAACGGAACGGAGTTCACATCAATTATGTATATATTTCCGAGTGGATAATTTAGAGGTAACGCCGCATAATTGCCTTCCATTGAGGCTTTTACTGCTAGTAGCGTTTCACCATCTATTTGTTTTTTAGAACACTTTTTTGTGGCTACGGAAGCTGGTTTGACAGCTGCCGCTGTGGCTCTGTTAGCCAATGAATTCCCTGCAGCGTGAACGCCATCACGTTGATGACTCAGTGTATGTATCACGTGAGTCTTTTGTAGTTCTTTCTGCAAAAGAACTACTTGTTCCCAAAGTTTTTTATGCTTTATTGTGGCACCAGTCTCATCTTTGTAACCGTTTTTGATCCATGTCTGCATGTCATTATTGTAGGACCGGACGCAGTAATGCGAATCGCACACTATTAGTGTGGGGAATTCGCGATCGGCATTTTCAAGCGCCATCTTTAAAGATCTTATTTCAGCTCACTGAGCTGTACAGTTTCTGATTGATTCAGTTTTGGTGACCATCGGTCTGAATTTACCAAAGCGCCAGCGACCTTTAACAATCGCGCATGCTGCATTGTAAACTTGTTTTTTCACAACGTAGTGTTGTGCAAATCTGTGCGTGTAGATTACACAGGTGTATTGTTCGAGAGGCAGAATTTCGATTGACAAAGGACATTCACTTTCGTATTCTAGATCTTCTAGTCTTTTCATTTTTGGATCAAAAGCGTGTTTCACGTCTTCTGCAGCAAGAGAACTTTCCCATTGTATCCATGTTTGATCTAATGCCACTGCATTTGGAATGTGTGGTCTCGTTACTGCCTCAAGGGCTGATACTGCTGTTAAAACAGATACGCTTTTGCCTTGAGCTTGGGCTCTTTCTTTTGCTACAGCAGTTTGAACTGCAGTCAGAATTCTTTCAGTAGAACTGAATTTCATTTCAGCTTGTGTGTACAAGTGTGATTTATAAGCTATTGGTACCGTTTCTCCCTCATTAGAGGTCAGGTATGTGAATCCGCATCTTCCTGGGAGGGCTCGGATTACAAGGTTGTGTTCATTTGCACGTGTTTGCAGTTTTGTTTTAGTTAACATGTCTGTTTGTAATGTTCATAAAATTTCTGTATGTTTCTGAGTCCAATTATTTGGTTTGAAATTAGGTTTTTATTAATTCATTGAGAGGTTTAACCCTCTCTGCATAATTTAGAATGTATGTTCTTCCGAAATTCAAGAAACCTAGAATTGATTGTAAGTTCTTCAGCGTTTTTGGAGCTTGGAGTACTGCACATTTCTCTAAGAAATTGGCTGCTAGGCTTTTGCCTTCACTTGATAATTCATATCCTAAAAATAGGACAGTTAGATGGGCAATTCGTGAATTTTTAAAGTTGAATTTATACCCTTCAGATGCGAACCCAAGTATGATGGTGTTCACTCTTTTCAAGTGTGTCTCCAGGTCGTCGTCTGTAAGATAGATGTCATCGACGTAGGATAATGCTTCATCATCATACATTTGTAGTAACTCTGTTACCCTGGCTGAGAATAATCCTGGGCTATTCTTGAATCCCTGTGGGAGTCGACAGAATTGTTTGTGTGCCCCCATACAGGGGAAAGCGGTCAAATACCTGCTTTCTGGTGCAATGTTTTGACAAAAGAAGCCATTTGAGATATCTAATGTTGTTTTATATTTTTGCGCACAAAGTTATTCATTAGTGCTGCACTGTGTGAGTTTTGTACTGCAAATGTTTTGCAGCAAGAGTTTAGGTGTCTGTAGTCCAAAACTAGACGATATGAATCGTCTGGCTTGGAGACAGGAAACAAAGGATTGTTCATTTGTGAGGTGCATGTTTCAATCCCCCCCTGATATTCAAGTTGATCTAGGATCTCCCTGACTTGTTTTTAACTTCTTGCTTAACAGGATACTGCCTCTGTGCAGTTGGTTGATTTTTTAACTGAATTTTATGGTGAGGAGAATCCTCATCCCATCCTACATGATTTTTATATAATGCAGGGGCTTGGGCAACTGCCCATTTTCTAGCAAATGTGTATTTTTTATGAATTGGAATTTGATTTGAGAAGGCAGGCATAATCATTTTTTCGCCATGGGGGCACTCCCTGACAAACTCTGGTGGCCAGTCTTTTTCTGCTAGAAGGATATCATAGCCTTTCGAAAGGTTATCCCAAAAGAGACCCTTTATTTTCCTAGCTTTGCCCCCTCCATATGTAATGTTATTTCATATAATTTATGGGGTATGCTAACTCTGGTGTCTGCAGTTTCCACTTGAATGTATTCATTCGTTTCCACTGTCTCCAGAAGATTCATCAGGATCTTGCGAGCTATGGTCACTTCTGCTGCGCTGTATAGCATTGTCTGGGCCCACTCTCCGTTTTTCAGTTGTGTCCTCAAAATCCTCTGCATGTTTTATTTTAATACTAGCTACCTTCTTTTTTGGAAATTGTAATTTTTTACTTTGATGAGCAGGTTCCTTGTCTTTGGACTTGACGTGCTCTTCCTTGTGTTCTGACCGTCCTCTTCTTTCCGATTTCTGTGAGGAAGTCTGAAAAGATCGAGAGGGACGCGTATCATTATCTTGATATCTGTCAGGTTTTCTCAATTTATCCCTATCTCTAAGGTTGTATTTTTTCTCAGAGTGCTCCCTGTGGGCAGACTTGCCTCCTCGTTCTGGAGATCTATCACTCCATTGAGGAGACCTTCCTCTGGACTGAAACTGTTTTTCTCTGGGAGTGGTTTGTTTATTACCTTACCACTTCTTTTTTGAAGTATTGAGATTATTTTTAATAAAAGTTTTTTCAGGATTTTCAATTAGTTGTGGTTTTAGTGGTTTCCCACCCAAACTATCTCTACCTAATTCTTCATAGGATTTTTCTATGATTCTGGCAAGTTCAAAAGGTTGTTCTGCTATATCTGTTTCTTTCAATTTTTGACGGATCGCCACAGATGCTGCTTCTCCTTTTATGTTGGCTAGCAATATAGCCGAGACTTGCTTAAAGTCTTTCAGTAATTTCATACCTAGAGTTAAAGCAGGTTCTGGACCGTATTCATTTTGAATCTGTCTTAGTACGTCCGGTATAACCGCCATAGACGGAACACCATGTGTTTTTGTGTATATCGAAGCAAAGACTGTGCCCCAAGTGTCACAATCCTCCACATGTGGTGTGATCCCCATTGGAAGACAGATAGTCAGAATTCTATGTTTGTCATGAGGTGTAGTATCAGGAAATACTGCCTCTATTTGAGTTATTTTTTGAGCTAACCAGAAGGGAATTTGTTCCCGTTATGCGGGTATTTTGCCAATGGCTGATTGTATATTCTGTGGTGTTATTTTATTTGTGTTCCCCTGGTGAGGGGTGTGCTGTGGAATTGCTATTGCTGGTTGGACTGTTGAAGTCCGCATGACATATTGGACCAATTGTCTATGTATTTTAATGAGTTGTTTTAGCTGAGCTAAAAGTTCTCGGTCTGACATTTTTTCAATGTCAGGGTGTGGTGTATAGCTGGCTAGAACCGGCCATGTGGCTCCTGGTCTACCCAGTGGACCGAGCCTGGTGATGTGATTTTGATGTTTTAGGGCGCCATTAAACCAGAGCAGGTGCTCTTGGTATGTTAGTGGAATTTCAACGTCCTCGAAAGGAGCGTATTCCTCTGGAGATTCCTCTATTTTGTAATAGTGGAAATCTTGTGTCACAGCGTTTGCTGCTTGAAAATGTATCCATGAATAGAATACCTCTGTCTGCCGATATTCATGGGCCTCTACCACAAATATGACTGTACCACCTCTTGGTGATAGTCCATTTTCTATAAGTTTAAGAGTTATAGTTCTTCTTACGTTTACCGGAATGATTATAACATTCGGGTAATCATTTTGGAGACTTGTGTCATCCGCTAAAAGTTGAGCTGCTATTCTAGCTCTCTCTCTTTCATCCTCACTTTCCCCCATTTTTCTGACAGAAAGTTTTTGTTTGCAGAGCAAGTTTCAAGGAAACAAAGATTAGGTGCACAATATGTTGGAACACTGTATCCTTCAACGTTGACTAAACCAAAAACTATGACATAGGATTCTCATCCTACTAAGTTCCGGCGGATATTAACCTTTCACCCACTCCAGACGTCTATTGGAGTTTTTACGGGGAAAAAGGGGTCTGTGTGAAAAGCACGACTGAGTTACTCTAGTATCTTGCATTAGATTATCGCCTTACCAAACGTTGAGCGTCATGTAGTGTAGTTCCTATATTCCCAATAGACTCTGCGCATTGGAATAACATAAACGATAGTTTAGACGTAGGACTGAGGTCGACTAGGTCTCTATTGAATATGTTAGATTAATTATGAATGCCAGCTAGCTCAGAGGTCACTAGAAACTTTCTCGAGTAAACAGGAAGGAGTTAACTTTCCGGAATAGACAAGAAGGGATTAGCTTCTGACAACGGCATTAACATGACAACTTTGCTCCCTCCAGAATAAGGAGTATATCTCCAGAGTTGTGTGAAAACAATAGACAGCTATTTCACTCAGTGAATCGTGCATGCTTAGTTTCACCAGAGTGCAGAGAAATAGAGAGACGGGCGTTTTCAATAAAAGTTGTTATTTATTGAGCAGTCCTCTTTCTCGTACAAGAGAAGTGAATTGCCACAATTGCAATACTTGTTATAAAGTAAAGTGCGTACAGTAAAAGGAGTATGACATAATACTGTAAAAGCAGTTATATGGTTTCTGAGCCATATGATACTTAAAATGGATAAAATATATACATACATAAAATCATTGACTAAACGTACTCAACTGGTGCTTCTAAGATACGCCTACCCCGGTGTACTTAACCTAAGCCTAGTACATGGGAAGGAGTAAGTGAGCTGCAGTTTAAGTTAAGTTAGTTTTTGCCAAGAATCTGAATCAAGAATTCTCTAAGGATTTAATCAGCTCCGTACCTTGGTTATAGAATGAAGGAGGTCTTGTATCTCTTTCTCAGGACTCGATTTCCCAGAAACCCGCAAGGGTGACTGGAAACACTGGGACTGGATTTCTCGGCAGGAGAAAAGACAGCATATCTGGGCTTCGGGCAAGTAGATAGCCGCTCTGCTCCAAACCACCGTGTGTTTGCTTAAGGCAACGTTGGTATATTTATACCTGGAAGGTGCCAAGTTTGACCTAAGGTTGGTCATAAGACTTCACTAAGAACTTACAGTTCTTTCTGGACTCCAAGAGTTCTTGTTCAAATCAAAACAAAAGCAGGGGGATTTCCCGGGCTGCTGGAGGCTTGGTTTGTTTAAAGAACGCGTTGTGCTTTCTAGGAGTCTATGGGAGTAGCCTTGCCGTATTTGGACTGCATTGGCTATGACTAAATATGGGTATGATTCTTATGCCTTTATAAGGATATTATTTGTTATAACCACATAAGGGCATGAATCGGGAATATTTAATTAGGGTCCTAGATACGTTTACAACAAGGCTGCCGATAGGTCCTGAAGGATGAGGGCGGCTGTTTCTCCTTTGTCCATAAGGATCCGGTGGCGGCGATGAGGGCGGTCTCAGTGCTGTGGTTGCTGCGAAAGCCGGACTGGGATGGGTCCAGGATATTGTTGTCTTCGAGGTAGCGGGTCTGCTGTCTGTTGACGATCTTCTCCGTTACTTTCGCTGGGAAAGGGAGCAGGGAGATGGGCCGGAAGTTCTTGAAGTCGTTGGGGTCCGCCTTGGGTTTCTTTAGTAGGGCGTTGATCTCGGCGTTCTTCCAGCTCTCTGGGAAGGTTGCTGTCTCAATGGAGATGTTGATTGTTTTCTGGAGATGGGGTGCGATGGTGGTCCTGGCTTTGTTGAAAACGTGGTGAGGGCATGGGTCAGATGAAGATCAGTAGTGGATGGAGTTCATGGTCTTGATGGTGTCTTTGTCCCTGACGTTGGACCAGGCGGTCAGGCGACTGGTGCGAGTGGTGGTCGCAGGGGTGGTGGTCTCGGCGGTGGATGTGGGGGTGGCGGTGTTGAAGCTGTCGCAGATGTTGGTGATCTTGCGGTGAAATAAGGTAGCCAGTGAGTTGCACAGGTCTTGTGATGGTGGAATGTCGTTGGTGTTGGAGCTGGGGTTGGAGAGTTCTTTCACGAAGTTGAAGAGTTCTTTGCTGTTGTGTGTGTTGCTGTCTAGGCGGTCCTTGAAGGCGGTCCTCTTAGTGGTCCTGATGAGTTGGTGGTGTCTGCGGGTGGCGTTCTTGTGGGCTGTGTAGCTGTCTGGTGTTCGTTCGCGGAGCCAGCTCTTCTCCAGCTTCCGACAGGTGCGCTTGGAGGTCCGGAGGTCTTCGGTGAACCATGCGGCTTTCTTGTTGGTGTGATTGGTGGTGAAGGTCTTGAGTGGGGCGAGGGTGTCGGTGCAGTCGTTGATCCACTTTTTGAGGTTGATGGCGGCGGTGTCAGTGGGGTCGGTGGGGGGTCCCAGGGCGAGGGTTGTGGTAAGTTGGTCCTCGGTGACCTTTCCCCAGCACCGGCGTGGCATCTGTTGGGTGTGGTGGTTTGTGGTGGGTTTCCTGAAGGTGAAGTGGACGCATTTGTGGTCTGTTCAGTGGGGTTCGGAGGTGTGGTTGAAGGAGATGTGGGGACTTGCGGAGAAGATGGGGTCCAGTGTGTGTCCAGTGGCATGGGTGGGTGTCGTCACCAGCTGTATGAGTCCGAGGTTGGCGAGGTTGTCGATCGGGGCGGTGGAGTTGGCGTCGTTGTTGTTCTCGAGGTGGAAGTTCAGGTACCCTAGGAGGATGTAGTCCGTGGAGGTGAGGGCGTGGGTGCTGATGAGGTTGGCGATGGAGTCGCTGAACTGTGGTCGGGGTCCGGGTGGTCTGTAGACAAGTGTTCCTCTGAGGGTGGTGTTGGGGTCGGTGTGGATCTGGAAGTGCATGTGCTCGGCGGTGGTGAGGGTGTCGTCGTTGTTGGTTGAGACTCTGAGGGTGTCCTTGTGGATGATGGCGATTCCCCCTCCGACTCCGTTGGTGCGGTCTCTGCAGGAGATCTTGTAGCCTTCTGGGATGGCTATAGTGATGTCTGGTGCCGAGGTGGTGTTCAGCCAGGTCTCCGTCAGGAAGGCGACGTTAGGGGTGGTTGAGTCTAGGAGGTCCCAGAGTTCGATGGCGTGCTTGCAAACGGAGCGGGTGTTGAGGAGGATGCATCGGAGGTGGTTGGGTTCTCTGGTTGATGGTTTGGCGGGCCGGAAGCTGGTGAAGCTGCAGTTCTGGCAGGTGAAGGGTTCTTGGGTGCGCTTCGGGGTGGCCCGGTAGTAGGAGTGATCTCGTCCGGGGTTGAGTGAGTGGAGGGTGTCGGAGTCGTAGTGCAGTCTGGTGGTGTGGCGGCTTCAGGGTCCAGGGGTGCTGGCACTGGGCGCGGTCCAGGCGCAGCCAGACTCAGACGGGCTTGCCTTTGACGTGCCCACTGCGCGCTTCCACACGGCGTCCTCCATATAAGGCCAAGTGGGAGGGAGGAGCAGCTGGGAGGCGGGAGCGGGCGGCGGGAACGGGTCGGAGAAGGGAAAAGGGGCGGGCTGCAGGGGAGCAGCGGTGGGAAGCGGGGACGGGAATAGAGCGGTGGGGTACAGGAGAAGTGGGCGCTGGGGGAAAACAGGAAAAACAATTATCGGCAGAAAAGAACAATTAGCAATTAGGCAGCAAAACAGGACAGAGTCAGGAAGAGTACACCAGCGGCGAACTCATGGCAGTGGAAGGCAGCACGGGGGAGTCACAAGCGCACAGGAGGAGCTGTGCGGCGTGGGGAGCGACCTGGCCTGCGAGCAGGGACGAGGGTCGCATATTGTTAGAGACATTTAAAACACAACATTTTTCAAACTAACCAATATTTTTTTAGGCCTTCAAAAAGGAGACGTGTGTTTGTCAGTGAGGGCATGTAAAAATCTCAGAATATTTTTTTTCAGTGGGAAGTACCGCCCCCCCGAAGCTTTGTCCCTACAACTATAGTGCTAGCATTCTGTATTTATGACAAAACTGTGGCACATCTAAAGCCAATTTGATTGAATCAAAGCTGTAAAACTTAAAGCAGTTCCTTTATAGATTAACAAAATGAAGAGGTTTGAACAGAAATTATGGTCAGTGCTTTAGAGAGCTAAAATGCGGACACATTTTCTAGGAGTTTAAAAATCTTTTTCATCCATGTCAGTAAAACATTTTGACAGACAGACTGAAATACTTTCTTTCAACGCCAGCAATAGCCTGCTGCATTAGTATTCTAGAAAGCTAAACTGAGGTCAAATTTTCAATGAGTTCTCAAATATATTCCTTATCCAGTTCAGCAAGCATGCTGACACGCGGAGTCAAATGTGTACTTCCAACACAAGCAACAGTCTGTCAGTTAACTCCTTAGTGATCAACTGCAAATTCACCACAGAGTTCTACTGAACAACTAGAGCACAGGTAATGGCATAGAATGGTAAAATCTGCTCCGCTTAAGTATATCCCATTGAGACCCAGCAATATTGAAGCTTATGTGTTTTTTAAAAAGATGGATGTTGTAAAACTAGACTGGGGTAAAGTTGTCATAAAAAAAGTTAAATGAATAATGTAGGCAAAGCACCTGCAAAGAACAGTAACCCTGAAGTAATTTCAATTTTTGAAGAGTCTATAAATAACACGGTTGACACTGACACTTTTTAGGTAATATTGCAGACAATGTTAAGATGAAGAAGCAATACAAAGCTAAACAGTAAAGTGTTCAGTGAAAATAATACTTTTCATCTAATGAGGAGAAGGTAGCGATCTTGATGATGGACACAGAAAAGCATTCGATCTGGTCATTGCTTTTAATTTTCGGGAACTTTGATTTTCCTGACCTATATTTAACAATGCTTAGATATCTTTATAAAGATTCTGTAGCCAAAGTGATTCTCAACTCAAAAGAAGCAGGTGTGGTGAAAATCAGTAGGGGCACTCGGCAGGGTTGCCCCATGTCCCCAGTACTGTCTTACTATTATTTTTTTTAATCAAGCTACTAGCACTGAGAATTCATAATGATTAATCATTAGCCCCACTGTTAACCGGTATCTAAGATTAAATTATTAGGTGACAACATCATCCTTTACTTAAAAGAAGACAAGAGGAATATGCAAAATATTATGAATGTGATCATGGAATACACAGGAGTTGGGAGCCATTAGGTAAGCCAAGCAAAAACAGAAATGTTATTGTTCAATTCATCTTCTACTGACCTCCATCATGATCTTCAGAAACAATATACACCTCAACGTCCTATTAAATATCTGAGGATTTATTTTACCAATAATTATTCTGAACTGTTCGACTTGAATTATAAAATAATTGTTATGAAGATAAAAACGTTTATGGATAGATGGAATACTCCTTCTCTATCTTCAATAGGTAGGATGGCTATGATTAAAAAGTTGATCCTTCTTTTAGTGTTATTTTTGTTGGCCAATCTGCCTATCATAATAAATGTGTTGTTTTTGTAAGGAACTCGAGCAATCATTTAAGAAATGTACATGGAATGAAAGGGGTCCAGGACCAAGATTTCAGTGTTACATCTAAGTAAATCGTTGACGCGGATGCATTGGACAACTTTCTTTTGAACGATATGGTCTATGAGTCTGTAATTGATTTGCCCACCTTCTTATAAATGGCAAAAGTTCCAAATAACACAAGTTATAAGTATTTGCATGCTCTGAAACATCGTGTGAAGAAATTCAATGAGGCTAGGCGGATCCTGAGTTTTCTTTCCTTTACATTATTAAAAGATTGTCGATCTTTAAGCCTTGCGTTATCTAAATCCATTCTGGAGTGGTTCTGCCACATTGTGTGCCAGAACTCTTCTCCAATTTGCCTAGCAATGTATGGATTAGGTAGATACTAGCTGGCTGTCCCATTGAACACTATATACTTAAGTTGTATTTAGAAAATGTTTTTTCTGATTTCATGAGAACTAACAATATTTCTTGCACTACGCACTTTTCCTGTGCACATGTTGTACCAATCAAATGAATTTAGGTGGTACATGTCATGCTTGTGGATATTGTGAAATATGATATTCGATTCTATGGTATTTTTTATGCACTAGGCACTTTCCTTGTTCAGGTTATATTGACCAAATGAATTTAGCTGCTACATGTCATGTTTGTGGAAATTGTGAAACACGATACTTGACTGTCTGTAATTTGATATAGTATTCTTTCTTTTATGCGATTTATGTAAGTTGTTAACACTCATGCATGTGCACTTTAATTAATTTAGCCGATACAGGTCATGCATGTGTGTACTTGGAAAATTTGATCATGTGCGATTTGATAACATCTTTTGCACTAAGCACTTGTCTTGCTCGCAATTTGAGTTGATATAATGAATTTAGCTGCTATAGGCTATGTACTTGTATATCTGATGCGTATAGACTGTATCTTATGAGTTTGTGCTGGTTATGTTCTGCTCAATATAAAATATTTATATAAAAGACGATTCTATATATAACACAGTTGACAGTGACACTTTTTAAGTAATATTGCAGATAATGTCGCAGGTGAAGAAGCAATGCAAAGCTAAACATTAAAGTGTTGAAGTAAAATGAAGCCTTCGATTGCTACACATTTCTCACAGTCACTGACACCTGTCTAAAAACAGTACATATGTTGGCATTATGAGTTAATGAATTAACCAGAAATACACCATATTCTACGCAACTTCAGCTTTAAAGCTCAAGGCAAGATATTTCAGGTCACATTGCATATTGTGCTTGCAGAATGATGTCAAATATATTTTACATGACTGGTGAGTCCCATCAGGTGACCAGATCTTGGTTTTAGTTAGTTAAGAACAGTCCCCAAAAATGAGTGAAAGTGCCCACCACCTGTTCAAATTTAGCTTTAGCACATTCTCAATCTTAGGATGCCAACATACGTCCAGTGGGAACTGTCAGCCTGGCACACAATTGTCCAAGGAGAAAAGTCCGAAAATTAAAGCAAAGGCTTGTACCCATGATTGCACTGAATTTCCGGCTTTTGCGGGAATCGGAAATATTATCAGGTTTAATCCTATGAGCCTGCAGCTCCTATGACTAAACCTGCAGATTCCTAGGAGTGCTCACATGTCTGAACACTTCCAAATATGGAAATATAAGTATACATGTTTTTGTGCAGAAAACATGAAGCATAAATACATTTTTTCTTGATTTATTTACACAGCAAAAATATTTTCCCCAAAGAGATTCCCCGTACCCCAACACCACCATCACTATTGTAGTATTTTTTCTCCTTTATAAAACATGACTTCAAGCTCCTGAATTCAATGGGAAAAAGCTGAACTGGAGCAGCACATCACGAATGTAAGTTGGAAACTTGCCAGCTATGCCCCACTAACACACTTACCCCTTCCCTTCTTAGTAGTTACATTGATAAAAGTATTTGAGTGAGAAAATACCTGAAATATTTTAATGAATAACCATAAAGATGTAAGTTTATGAGCGTTAGTAAACTTTTACTGCTGGATCCAACCTAGAATATACCCAAATCTTCCCCAGTTGCTTGATTTCCTCACGTGTACATTCCAGCTTCCAGGTTGCGATTCCATTTGATCAAATCCCATTTACGAGGCATGTTCATGCATAGCTGCGATACTGCAACCGGCTAGAAGATTGTGAACACGTACAATGCTTATTAGTGATGGAATAGGAATTTCTGAACATAGATGGTTCAACCTTCTCTTCACAAAACTGCATAGTAAGTCAAAAAAAAGTATGGCTCCATTTGTTAGAAACACACCCTTCCATCTGGATGGGGCCTAACTGGCAAATGAGCACGCCTGCCCGAGACTTGTTGTGGAACAAAATTCTTCATAGGAGGTTCTAACGTCAGCAATGAAGTTTCCTTGAGGGAGAACTGTGGGGCGGGATAGGGGGAGGAGTTGCTGGTGTGCAAGGTGGGAAGAGGGATCACAGCCCTCTGTGTTCTTGTAGTTCACGTTCTGTCATCACAGTATTTACATTGATTACTTTATTTTTTGGGTGGTTTCACAGATTCTTGTGGCTGGGCTATCTGAAGAGACTAAGGGGAAAGCATTTGGTCTACCAAATAAGAGAAAATAAAAACAATAAATAAATGAAAAAGCACAAACTCATCTTCAAAATCCAGTGAGATTGCTATACAATCTACAGGCTTTTCATTTGCAAATCGTTATTTTTTGTTGTGTTAGGTCAACTTCAATGAACCAGGACAACAACTCCCAGAATTAATGTTGCAGGTATACAGAAATCCACAATAGGAGCACTGAACCTGGAGTCATCTGGTTGTTTTTCATTGTGAACATTACTTTCAAGTTCACGCTTGTAAGAACTTGAGAAATACTTCTAATAATATGAGTAGGAATTATTGATCAATGGGGCATATTCTCAAGGAGTCATTGCCAAGTTAACAGCACTTTATTGCAGCCAAAGTCACAATAAATGTATCACCCCATTCACAAGCTGGTGCTAATAGCCCACAGCACCAGTTTACCTGCGATAGCAGCCGCAAAAAACATTGTTACAGGGGACCCCCGCTACTATCGCTAATGAGATGCCGAGTAGGCAATCCGGTGCATAAAGCTGCGACAACACCACTCCACAACATTCTCAACGACCAGCCAGATCGGCGATACAACCACAAAAAATACGAAAAGGCTCATTAGCAGCAGGAAATTAACACCTCCGCTGACCTGGTGTAAAGTCGGATGGCAGCCGGCACCAGAAAAGGGAGCCCAGCACCGAGCCACACCTGAAGTACAACAGATGCCATGGAGCTACTGATCATGCAGCTCGGAGCCCCAACAGGCCCACAATACCCACTGCCACCACCCCCAGGCCTGCCACCACCTCCTGGACCCCCTCGCACCACCCCCCGGACCACCACAAAGGCAGCACAGACACAGACTACGGACCTTCAGAAAACGCACTAGCCTCACAGACGTAACACAGAGAATGTCATTGCCCACTATAGGCTCAAAAGGACAACCATCCTCCGCATCCTGAACATCATTGCCTACAGGCTGACAGTACCAACACAGCAGACAACCAACATCCCACCTCAGACAAAGCTGCTGGCTGTGCTGCACCTGCTGTCCTCTGGTACCTTCCAACCAAGCACAGCCAGAGTCGGAGGAGTCTCACAGCCAGCACTATCAAAGTTCCTCAAATCTGTCCTGGCGGCCATCATCAGCTTGGTACCCCAGTACCTATACGCCCCCCCCACACTGCGCAGGAACAGCTGGATACCAAGCAAGGCTTCTATGCCATAGCTGGATTCCCACATGTGTTGGGGGCAATAGACTGCACACATGAGCTACTTGTGCCCTCCTGCCGTTACTGCACAAAATTACCGCAACAGAAAGCACACGCATTCCATCAATGTGCAGGCAATAGCGGACCACCGGGGTCTCTTCACCAATGCCATCGCCAATTACCCAAGCAGTGTGCATGATTCCTTCATCTTCCGACAGTCCATCATCAACCGGCGGTTCCAATTGGCACCTACGGGAATGCTCTGCTCGTTGGTAAGTACCAAATGAACACACCACACACCTCAAATTCACAATCATGCAACTCACAACTCAGGGATTGCACACATTCCAAACTCACATACAACATGCCAAACAACATGCCCACCTACCAGACACAACAACACAACTTACTATGGTAACCTGGGCTAGCTAAGGAAATGTAGCTTGTCACGTCCCCCCTATAAGCGTGAGTGGAGTAGGCTGGAGTAGGATGGCCTGGTGTACACCAGGCCACCGTAGGGGTGTCAATAAAAGGCAAGTAACTCTGGGTAACTCTGGGTGTGGTCCTCTTCCCGAAGGCCCAACATCTCTGCTAGCGCGGCACCTCTCACCCAGCCACGAGGCCAACTCCGTCGCCGTGAGCGGTATTGTCTGCCATTCTGTGCGCCTTCTGCACCTCGGGCACGGGTCCCCGAAACAGTCTTGCCCGCCCCTGCGCACCCAGGCCTCAATGCCCAACTGCCGAGACCGGCGAGTGTTGAAGAGGCCCCACCACATGCCGGTGCAAGCTCCAAGCCCGAGGTCCATGACCTTGTCAGCCTCCTCGGTCCATTATGGCCTCCGCGACACAGGCCCGCTGAACTCCATTCTTGCTGACGTACTTCACCGGCATACACAGCGGACAAATAGGACACACATTTGGAACTGAGTCTTGATTACACCATGGCAGAGTACATTAATTAAGGCTGAGGTTATGTCACTATACTCCCTTCAATGAGGTGCCACCAAGGCTTTGCATAGGACTTACACCAAACGTGTCTGTGGGCACTTGCTGACTGCGGCCTTAGGCCTACACTGCGGTCCTGCAGGCCTCACAACAATCCAATGCAGTCCGTATCAGGCAGGACATGGCATCGTCGCTGGTTAAACACCCGCTCAGCTCTGGTGCCACTACCTATGTCAGCCACAAATCTAATACACATGCCATTCCAACGTTGTGTGTTAGAGATGCAGAAGGAGATGGCTGGACAGCGGTTAACACTGTGTACATGTCACAGTACGCAAGGAGAGGAGTAAAAGGAAGACACGCTTCAGTCCGGAGGAGAAAAGGCTCACCTTTATGGAGGTGATGGGACACTACCAACAACTGCACTGGTGCCACTGACTCTGTGCAGCGCATTCCTACTACACGTGGCTGTGGGCCCCTGATGACCGTTGGCTCTGGCACACACTGCAGTGGAGTAGGTCACACAATTTGAACTAAGTCCTGCCCTCTACATGGCCATGTCATTGTACAGGCCTCATCGCAGACTGCCCCTTCCAGCTATGTTGCCCCTGAGTGTGTGCCCTGAAATTCGTGGTTGATCTCTGTTTGTACGTCAGTGGCATCTGGGCCCATGGACTGGAGGTTGCCTTCCTCTACATGCAGCTGATACTGACAAGGTGGAAAAGTGGAGTCTGTAGCATTCAACTCCGCAATTTGCCTGTTCCTGCTTGCTTCTGCCCTCTTCATCATGCCCTGGAGGGACACCTTCCACTGTTCCCCGCAACCCTCCGCGACATTCCCCTTGAACATTGACGAGTACACGCTCAGCTCGCGTGGTCCTACCTCAGTGCACCGCAAGTCACCATCCCATGGCAGTGTACCTGTGCAGGTGCTGTGCATCCAGGGCCACAAACTCTGTGCTGCTGAAGTCAGGGACCCATGATTTCTGTACCTTGTACTGCTGATTGTCTGCTCACTGTTGTGGTTTTTGCCAGCACCAACCAACCCCTGAGTGGTGACTTACACTACCCAACACCCATCCAGCACAGGTGTCACTGGAGATGTGACCCTGGCAATAAAAGGGGCAGGGCGCACATGCCCGTAGCCAGTCCCACAAACTCACTCAGTGTGTCCGTGTGGTCATTATGTATGCATGTGGGAATGAGACCATTCCACATTACATTGTGCTGTGTACAGCGTGCACAAACATGTCACCGCAGGCAGTGGTGTAGACCTGGGACATGTAACTGTGTCGTATCTTCATGTGAGCGTAAGCAGGGTGGACAGGCGTATGACAGTGGCTCCTCCACACGTGGATCTGGGTGTGGTTCAGTGTGGGCCTTGCCAAGGATGTGGCTGATGCGTGTGTCTTTGGTGTACTGTCTGTGCCACCCGTCACGCAATCGACAATGTTGCTATGTGGCATGTCCCCTGTGTGCTTGGTCAGCCGAAGGGGTACATGGGGAGGGCATGCCCTCTCGGGGTCAGTGATCACACATGCCAACAGTTGTGTGTGTCACTATTGGCACAGCATGAGCAAAAGATGTACCCTCTACTGCATGTTGAGTTCAGCCAGGAAGGTGCTCTACATCTGTGTCAGACCTGTCCTTGCAATGGGCCTACACACACATGGCCGGCAACATTCTGCACAGTATCATCACTGTGTCGTACTCAGGCTTGTAGACATGGACAGACAGGCAGGTGAATGGTGTGCCATAGGGGTGCATGTGATGTAATTGAGCTGCGCACACTAGTGAATGTGCTCGGTGGGGGGGGTGCAGCAGTGGGACTACGTAGTACACAGTGATGCAGCTCATTTGCAACACGCAGTACATGTCATACAGGAATCACTAAGTCACACATTTCACACACCAATGAACCGGTGAGCCTGCCAACACATGATGCAGAATGTAGTCGTGACTCATGTCTCTCTGCACTGTTACAGGTGACCAAAGATATGCACTCTGCACTTGGATGATGACACCCCTCCGAGCCCCGAACACACAGGCCCAGAGGCAGTACAATGTGGCCCACAAACGCACCAGGAGTATCTTGGTGCGCACATTTGGCGTTTTGAAGTCACGTTTCTGGTGCCTGGACCTCTCAGGTGGTAAGCTCCTGTACAGCCCAGACCTTGTTTGCAAGATGATGGTTGCATGTTGTGTGTTGCACAACATATGTGTACGCAGCAAAGCCCCATTGTTACGAGTGCCAAATGCACCGGACGATGATGATGAAGATGAGGCAGATGGACCACACCCCATTGCAGCCGCAGCAGGAATAGCCCGTAGGGACTACATCATTGACAATTTCTTCTCCGGTTGACGTCACATTGTGTGGGTCCTTAGCAGTAATGGCACAGTACGTTGACTGACCACAGGCACTGCATGTCCTAATAAAAGCATTCCAATACACATTTCCTGCGTGCATGTCACTCATCTGTACAGGCACTTCACTCAGACAAGGGTGGATGCGACATGTTGTGCTGTCAACTGAGGGATTTGTTAGTGGATGGTGGGTGAGTGACCTCTGTGCAGCGAGACTGTTCATGGTGTCACGTATTCAAACTGCCAGTTCTGCGTGTCACAGTTGTTACGGTATTTCACTCTTCGGCATTTCACATGTGTCCCAATTCATTCCATTTTGACTATCATTTGTGGCCTACAAATGACAACAGGGATTCTTTTGTGCTCTGATATGTGCCGCCATGATGCAGGGATGCACCCTGTGACTCAAGTCCCACAACATGGGCAACATGTATGTAAGGGGGAGTCACTTCCCCTATATTAGTCCATGCTTTTATTCTTGTTTGATCATGGACATGGCACGTTGGTGTGCAGGGGGTGTTTTTTGTCCCTCTGCAATGTGAGGGGGAGATGAGGTTTCACAGTGTGTACCATGTTTGTTTTCCGCATTGGCGCAGGTTAGGTACTGAATGCATGTCAATGTATATTGTGGCTGTTTGTGGGGAAATGTCTGTCTGATTTGGACAATGGTCATTTGTTTTGCGGTTGTGCTTGCATGTTGTAATCTCACCGTGGATTTACTCTGCTTTTATGGTGCATTTTCCCTCCAGAAGCGTGGGATTTGCAGCCCGGTCGCTGGTTTTCAGTGCTTTTTGTACTGTGATTGGCCTCCTCGCAAAATTTATTGCATTCGTGTTTCACATTTTTGCGGCGTGGCATTGATTTTAACGCGGTCAGTTGACTCGTTATCTGAAAACTATTGGGTGGTACTGCCGTGTTGAGAATGCTTTGTTAACACGGTGTAAGTTTCCCGCGATAGACAGCGATGTTGGAAGTTGCGTTAAGTTACTTTTGCAATGGTTATCAAACGTTCTTGAAAATATGTCCCAATGTGTTTAATGTACTGAGTCCAGCATTTTTACCACACATACCTATACTTTTATGATTTCAACCACTCGGATTATTGTTTTCCAAATTGGTTGAAATCCGAAACCCTTAATCAAATCACCAGAGTGGATAATAACCAACATTAACATTTGTCAGCTACTAAAATCAAACAAGATCAACTGATGTAGAAACACTTTACTGAAAAAAAAAATGAAAGTAAATACATTTACACAAAAGCCATTATGGTATTCATTTATCACAAACATAGTTAAAGTGTTTGAAAAAGAGAATACCAGAGACCAGAGGTCGACGTGGGTGAGACTTATTCACAATGTCATTATCAAGATATGTTTTTAATTTGCAAAACAGTTTCCTCACTTTCTGTCCAAAACAAACAGAAGGAAGGAGAATTTCTATTTTATTTTACTCCTGTACTATAATCTGAAAGGAGTCAGATAAACAGCGAATGAAGAAACAAGGCAACACTTTAATTTCCTGGTAGTCAGGCTTCATGCTTTCTGAAAGAATTGTAAATCTGTTAAAGACGCTGATTCACAAAGTTTTGGAAGCCCACTTTGGATGCAACTAATTAAAATATGTCATATGATAAAGTTCAGAGATGTGGGTGGAAAGCTATATTGTTCCAAAGCACATTTTCTTGACAATATCCCAAACAAGTGTATTTGATGGGATACTCTATCACTGCTACAATAGATAAAACTATCACCCTATTTACAAGAGGGTGCTAACATGCATAATCGCATGCCCAACGCCTCCCTTTGTAGCTCTAATGAGATGCAAAGTGGGTGTCACTGGACGTACCCTGGATGGACAACCTTGCAAATATCGCTGATGTTCACATTGCGATATTTACAAGGCTGCCCCAGCATTTTAGCACATGTTATTTTTTGGAGAAAACATCTGCTAAAATGCAGACCTACCTATCCCCAACATTGGGGTGGATTATGCTGATACGACACTGTCAGCAAGGTTATCGCCGTTTTGCAGGGACCATCGCTGGAAAACCAACGATGTTCCCTGCAAAACGGCGATAACCTCGCTATCTCTGGAATTTTTATCGCCCTGGAGAAACGCGTTGTTAATAACGCTCTACCAGGGCGAGAAATTCCAGAGATAGCCTGAGATAATATAATTATCGCTAAAGACAGCCAGCGATAAATATCACTGACCGTTGATAATATGCCCCTGAATCGTTACATTTGGAGAGTGAAGGCCTCAGTCTTGAGATGAACTGTGGCTCAAGTTTGACATAGTCCAAACATTCCAGCGCCTGGAATTAAATGGTTGGAGTGAGGAATTCCAAGCTTGGCCTTGGTAGCTTGGGACAAGCAGCAAAGACTTTCTCAGAGAAGTCTGCACATCAAACATGACAAGCAATTCCAAAACAACATTAAAGTTAAGAAATATGTTAACAGTTTAACTAAAAAAATTAAGAAGTTATGATTTAAAAGATGAAAAATGATTAAGGTAGAAAGTACGGACCAGGAGCCATTAAGAAATTAACAAGTATCCATATGAAACCATTATTTTATTTCCTTAATTTGCAAAGTGATGACACATTGCCACGTATTAGCAATAAAGCTTTCATAATTAGGCTTGACATCTGACGAGATGTCAGCTGAAGAGTTGTGACAAGCTCCTGTAGACCTTTGGAGTGATTGCCTTTTCTGCTGATGAGGAATAATTACCTTAGGGGTGCATTCCTCTAGTTAGAGGGAGAGGTGGTCCCCAGGTGTGTAGCAGGTGGACTTGGCTTGTGTGCAGGTTTCTCTTGTTTGGTTTATGTTTTAAGATTGGATTATGAGATGATTTGGAGGAAGCTTACCATGAAGGAGGGGCACAGTAGCACTAGAACCTCCTGGATAGATAGTAGCATAGGGTTCTCAGTGTCAGGCCTGTGTGGATTGGCGGGTACCAGACGTCATGCAGGAAGGAGGCCAAATAAAACCTGTAATGGAGCCAGTAGTTTCCATCAACAGGTCTCTGTCTGTGGTGCGGACAACCTCAATGCTTCAGCGCAGCAGAATCAGAGGAACTTACGAAGTTCTTAACAAGTGTGCTGGTCCTTCCCACTGCATTCTGTGCCAACGTTAGAGTTTTTTTTGTCTGCCGTGGTGGGTAGGGTGCACAGACCCTAAGTAGGAAGCAGCCATTGCAAGCATAGAGTAGGTCAACCCCGCATTGCTTGATCTCAGTGCATAGGACACAGCTAGGTTTTGCAGGTATTTCAGACCTCATCCAGCCTGATCTTTGTAGACAGCATAGGAGTTTGATTTTGATCCACTATTCCACTGGAAGCAAGTGGAGATATGTATGGCTGGTGTGATGTGTTTAGGCTTCTTTAGACTAAGGTAGATTGTGGCCACTAGATTTTTTATCTGCTGAAGGTTTTATAGGTCCTTTTTATTTACTCTTATGTAGAGTATTTTGCAATAGTTGTGGTGTAATAGGATCAGTGTCTAGTGTGCAATCTGGAATCTCCATTGCCATAATGGGGTGTCTGTTAGTTGTTTTGACAACTGTTATCTGGTGTTTGAAGGAAAGGTCTTTGTCAAACCAGATGCTAAGGTTTCTTACTGATTGATTAAGAGGTGGGCTCTCCTCATACCCCATGCCATTTAATTGTGAGACTGCTTGTTGTGATCTTGCTGGTTAACAAGGTTTTGCCTTTAAAACATTTAAGTGGTGGTAACTGTCCTTCATTCAGTGGTAGATATATTTCAGGCATGTCAGGTTCATACTTAATTTGAGAGGTCATACAGGCAGAGGTGGATTGGAATGTAGCCTGCTTACATTTGGATTTTATATTAAAAACAAAATAACTAATGTTATCCAATAGCATGGGGTTGGATACGTCAAAGGCACCCTTTACAGTCAGATGGCTATGGAATGATTCCAGGCATTTTCCCCTCTTTTGAGGTGTATCTGACTTTAAAGCAAGGGAACAGAAGGCCTTTGTGCACTTCAGGAGTCAAGAGCATAGACAATACTCAATTTGCAACCAATCTTGCTGTATTTCTTCTAGACGAATGCAGGTCTCTGTTCCTTGGCCCTTCACATGTTTCTTCCCAGAAAGTGGATACAAAAAAATGCAGTCACTCCCTGATCCTTGACTCTGTTACGTATGAGAGTCAGTAAGTAGTCATCTTAGATACTGCTCTTAGTTCCAGAGATTTAAAACATGGCATTAGTTTTCACACCTGCTCAGATTACTTTTAGCAAGCTGTTCCTGTTTTGCTTGTCACATGTGCCACTTCATGTTTCATTTATAATTGACTGGGGACTTGCAAGCAGCAGTCATACTATGATATAACACGTTCACTTTTATCTCTCTATCCTAGGTATTTCATTTAGGGCCCTGCAAGGGAGGTTAGTCCTCCCTCTCACCTAATTGTCACTTACCAAAGTGATTATAGAATAGGGATCAATTCAGTTAACTCTGATAGAGCCTTGGCAAATGCCCAAGTCTGTGAAAGCGTACCCAGAGGTAAAAATATGTTGGCTAAACGGGGTGTGCCTGAGTCATTATACCCAACATAATCCCCTAATTTTATGTTTCAGGAATTTTTATTTGTGCCTTAGGTATCACCAAATAAAGAACTTCTTTGTGGTTTATCCTAAAGCATTTTTAATAACTCTCAACTGGATCCCTGGTGTATTATCTAGAACAAAATATTCTAAGAACTCCTTCAAGTTAGTACTTCAGGTCAAGTCGGCACTAGTAGTACTATGCCACTTTACATGGGTTAGTCCACCTCATCCAAAAACGTTCATGCTCTAACAGGAAGTATTATCTAGGGAGATCGCTGAATATGTATGCATAGGGTACAGTTTCACCTACTACATCTTGAGACTGGTCATGTCATCTTTTTTGCTGTAACTTTCAACGGTGGAAGCAAGCGTGTGACCTGAAAGCTTCTTTTTCTAACCATATACTTACCATGAAACCTCATTTGTAACAGCAGGTAGCCCATGTTACTCTTTTTAAATGTAGCTATGCACCACAAATAACATTTTAGATCTCAGCACAAAGTAATTAAGTTGCAATGCATTACAATAAATACTGAGGGCCTCATTTATGAAAAGTGACGCATCGCTGCGTGAAAACAGCAATGCGTCACTTTTCATTGAGTCCTCCTTGCGACATGCTGGGTGCGTCATATTTACACAGTATGACGCATCATGTCGCAAGGGGTTACAGATACGTCAGTATTTCTGACGTATCTGTAGGTGCAAAAATGACGCATTGCTGGAGTGTGTCACGAAAGTGACGCAATTCCACCAATGGGTCATTTCACATTGGCAAGTCCCATTTCAAAATGCCTGCACAAGTCTTACGCCTGCTGTGAGGCAGGTGTAAGGTATTGACACATTTGTGTCCTAGAAGTGATGCAGTGAAATCTCATTGATTTCACTGCGTCACTTCTATGAGACTTATTTGCGTCAGAACGCCCACCCTGCATACATTATACTTGGCGCAGGTATAATGTGGTGCACGGGTTTACCAAGTGACACATCTATCTAGATTCATCACATTCTAAATATGACGCAACATGGCACATTTTTTACCCTGTCGGTGCATCATAAAAAGTGACGCACCGGCGGTGCAAAAGTGTTGCATGGGCTCATAAATAAGCCCCTGAACTTGTTTTCCAAAACATGTATATGTCTAAATGAGATGGCTGAGAACTTGAGCTCGATGCAGAGGTTAAGATGCTACGGCCAGTGCTGGAACATATATCTAATGGTTTAGGATTATTTGCCATTCCGGAGGATGAATCGATTGAGATGCATAACACGGTAGGTGCCATTCCGCTGACTCTACCAGCAATCAATTGATTGCTGCACGCCACCAAGACCATATCTCTATTTCTCAGCCATCTCATTTAGAGGCCTTGTAATTAGCTTGGTCTCTGCCACAATTACATTTCCAGTCACAGCTCTAACCTTAAAAAAGACAGCTGAATTGGAGTAGCCCGTGCTCTCTATCCAGTGAGTCATTCTTAGCAGTGTAAACCCTTGATAACAGTAGGGAGATTATAAAGGTATCTCCATTCAGATATTCTGTTTTTCAGGACGAAGATGTGTTCCTCGAAATGGACATAGAGGAAAGTACATTGAAGAATGTACTTTTTGGGGATGTGAAAATTAACAATACAAGCTTGGGTGTTTGGATGCTAAGGCCCTTGCAAATTCCTCATGTATTTTCCATTGAAATCAATGGAAACTCCATGACGAGCTGAGCTCGTCATGAGCGTCGAAGGGGTTAACACTAAACAGCTTTGCTGCGTTTTGTTGTTTTAATGTGTAGGTTGCTTGATTGGGTGTGTGACGGTATGATTGTGGTTTTGTATGTTTTTAAAAATTGTAATGACATTGATTATGTCTAAACCCTTAAAAAATGTCATTCAAGGGATGCAATTCATGCTATGACTATTTAATAAATGAGTTTCGATTTTCATAAATGTATGTTTGCATGGCCCTCTATGATACATTGTAAATCTTTATTTGCCAAAGGATTTTGCATTACATTGTTATTCCATGAGACAAACATATGTTATTGGTAGGATCAACCAAGTTGTTGTACTTATTGTATGAGGTTCTATATGCCCATCCTGGGTAAATTGGGAGCATCCAACAACCTGTGACCTCTACCTTCCTCTAGGAGCATGGTGGACAGGATGTTAACTGTGCAGGGGCAGCTCCTCTGTAATGATGGAGGAGCGTCACCCCACTAGGCGGCAGCACATTTAAACATATGAAAAATAAAATGATAATAAACCAGTTTTATAATCATTTTATGTTTCTTATTACCTCCTGCAGGCTGCCAGAGAGCTGCATCATAGGGCGGGGAAGGGCCATGCAAATTATGTGCAACAGTGGGGAGGAGGGGTGATGGGCA
The DNA here is from genome assembly GCF_964261635.1 of Lissotriton helveticus. Classification (NCBI taxonomy): domain Eukaryota; kingdom Metazoa; phylum Chordata; class Amphibia; order Caudata; family Salamandridae; genus Lissotriton; species Lissotriton helveticus. The sequence goes on from NC_136070.1 coordinate 1,151,906,046, forward strand.
CTACTAAGTTCGCATGACGGTTTGGCCGTCTTAGGCCAGCCAAACCGTCATGCACACTTAGCATTTCTCCACAAGGCTGTCTTGTACAGCCAGATGGAGAAAAGCCACAGGCCCCTAGGCACTGTCTAAGCAGCAAACCAGGCCACTCAGACCAATCCTAGCACTTCTCTCATGCTTAGAATACTCTTGACTGCATACGAGCAGCATCAGGATTGGCATCTGGGAGCCAGCGCAGTGTGCACCAGTCCTGCAGTTGAGGATTGGGAGAGGAGCTATGCGGCGACCAGCAGCAGGTAAGTAAAGTTTTATATTTTTTATTTATTTTATTGTCTTTTGCTTTTTTTTTGTATACCTCTCATCTCCCCCTGCTGCCCCACCACTTCGCATCCAGAGCAGCTGCCACTGTAACTATGCCTCAGCCTGCTCCACAATGACAGAAGGCATAGGCAGGCTGAGGCACAACCTGAGTGACACATAGCAGTGCCAGTCTCACCACCAGCATGGGTGGTGAGAATTGCAAAAGAATTGTCATTTTAAACTGCCACGGAAATGTGCTGGATGGAGAAAGACAATGGCGTAGCATATGGGCCCTTGGCCGTCAGGCGGCCTCTGGGGATAGTACGATCCAACCCCATCCACCCAGGTCAGACCACTAGGGTGAGCTGCTGGCCTGGCTGGCGGAGGTGGTATTCTGAGAAGACCTCCCAGAAAGGTTCACCCTAGAGTTGGACCGTCCCAGGTCACGTGAACTTTTTTTGCTTGGAAAAAAAAAGCAGAGACTGGCCAGGCAGTCCAGTACTGAACAGACTAAGTACATCCCATGAAATAGAGTAGTGTGCTAGCTAGATCATTACCTGCTTTCTTGAAAGCAAGGCTCCCTGAAATGGCCCTGGAGTGGGTCTGGAAGGTGGCCAAAGTTCGGGACCTATATAGGCCATGTATGAGACAACCAGGGCCCTTTCATGAACACGGGTGAACAAATGGATGAAAAGCAGGTTACAAGTACCCTCTCTTTACTAACCCAGTGAAAGATCACTATCTTTTTTGTAATACATGCCCCTGGTTGGGAGAGGGGAACATCTAAGCGTGTATCCAACCACCTGGACCCCTCGCTGGGCTAGAAGCTTCAATAGAGACCTCACTGGGACTTCTAAGTTTGTCTAGGCCATATGGGCACCTCATGCTTCCCTATCAAAGGAATGATTAGATGACTGGACTGGAAAAAAAGGATAATTGGTCACATTCTGGCTGCCAATGTGAGTTTCTGCATATCCCTAGGCGGCACCAGCCATGAGTGAAGGGACAACACAGGCTGGCGGACAGAGCTTTTTATCCAATCAAAACAAGGGAACCTTCCATGGGTCTGCAGGAGGGTTCCCCTTGGCCCCGGGCCTACCTTAGCTCTGACCAGTACTGGTCAGACCATCTTACACAGGCAAAGCAGGAAAGTCTGCCCCAGGTCTATGGAACCCAGCCTTGGACACTTTGTGGCACAAGTGGCTGAGAAAATGCAGCCCAGTGACTACCGGCCCTTGTGGCTCCAAGACCCGGTCCAATCAATACATTCCACCCTGCAGAAGCAGAGGAGCCCTATTATTACACCGTCTTCGACACTTCATGGAACTACAGCCCTACAAATGTAAGCCAGGCTCAAGTCCAGATCTGGATCTGCTCAAACTCTAACTGGAGTCCATCCAGAACTTTTCAGTCCGTCAAAGCAGGGTAGCCCATCCTGAATGCTTGTTGACATATTTTTCTAAAATTTAAATAATGTTTGTTATGTTTCATTATTGCTACATTTGTCTTACACAGACATTCTACCTGGCTCTCTCATGCTCGATTTAATGTGTAGTTTTCAGATAAAAGCTGCTGCATCTAAACATTACCTAAAAATGATCTCTTTGAAGCACTCTGTTATCTGTCAGGTTAATACCGAACTAAGGGGCTCATTAGTATGGCGGACGGAAGGACGTCCGCCATCCTGGAGTATGCGGAAAAAGCCTTTTTTCCATCCGCCTGCCGCGGACACACCGTCCGCCATATTAGGATGGGAAACACTGCCGAATTTCCGTACGCGGCGGTAGAGCACGCACCGCCGCGGAACGTGACCAATCCAGACACACCGCCGTACGGAATGACGTCTCCGACCGTCCTCCAAATCACGATGGCGGAAAACACACATAAATTCGCAGCGGAAAAACAACCTGCCTGAACACGGCGGAATCACCACAGCGGAGATACACACCACAAGCAGATCGCCGTCATGGACCCAGCGCTACACGCATTTCCGATACTCTTCGTACTCCACCACCAGCAAGTCATGGACCATCATCAACGACGACGCAGGTACGCCAACCCACCTGCCAGGGCTGTGACGTTGGAAGGGGGAGTGTCATGTCAGAGGAAATACATTGACGATCGCACCAAAATATACACAATAGAAGTACACAACCAGGAATGACAACGACAAACAACAACACATGATTTATTAGCTTTATTCAACATAATAGTGTATAATATCAGATTATTCAAGAGCATGGGCACTGGGTACAACAGATCATGTACATCACTGGCAGCACGAGAGGGCAGAATGCAGTATCAGAACAGCAACAGGGCATTGTGGACAACAGAGCAGGTACATCAGAGGCAGCATATGAGATGGGCTAAGTGCATCAACAGTCCATTGCACAGAACAGCTACATCATTGGCATCATATGAGAGGGCAGAATGCAGTATCAGAACAGCAACAGGGCATTGTGGACAACAGAGCAGGTACATCGGAAGCAGCAAATGAGAGGGGCTAAGTGCATCAGCAGTCCATTGCACAGAACAGGTACATCCGAGGCAGCAAATGAGAGGGGCTAAGTGCATCAACAGTCCATTGCACAGAACAGGTACATCAGAGGCAGCAAACGAGAGGGGCTAAGTGCATCAACAGTCCATTGCACAGAACAGGTACATCAGAGGCAGCAAATGAGAGGGGCTAAGTGCATCAATAGTCCATTGCACAGAACAGCTACATCATTGGCATCATATGAGAGGGGCTATGTGCATCAGCAGTCCGTTGCACAGAACAGCTACATCATTGGCATCATATGAGAGGGCAGAATGCAGTATCAGAACAGCAACAGGGCATTGTGGACAACAGATCAGGTACATCAGAGGCAGCATATGAGATTGGCTAAGTGCATCAGCAGTCCATTGCACAGAACAGGTACATCAGAGGCAGCAAATGAGAGGGGCTAAGTGCATCAACAGTCCATTGCACAGAACAGCTACATCATTGGCATCATATGAGAGGGGCTAAGTGCATCAACAGTCCATTGCACAGAACAGCTACATCATTGACATCATATGAGAGGGCAGAATGCAGTATCAGAACAGCAACAGGGCATTGTGGACAACAGAGCAGGTACATCAGAGGCAGCATATGAGATGGGCTAAGTGCGTCAACAGTCAATTGCACAGAACATCCACATCATTGGCAGCACATGAGAGGGCAGAATGCAGTATCAGAACCGTGTTAGACCTGACATCATTGGCATGAGTCTCTCCTCCATTTTTTCTGTTTGCCTCCTCTGTTTACGATGTTTCTGCTGGTATATGCTTTGGGCACTGTGCCACTGCTGATCAGTGCCACAGTGCAAGTGCTCCCTATGTGAAATTGCTGTATTGATTGACTTCCATGTTTGGCTTATTTGGTTTACTGTCAGTCCCTAGTAGAGTGCACCATGAGTGGCAGGGCTTGTAAATACAAATGCGGCTAGTGGGCTTGCAGCACGTGTTGTGCCACCCACAAGAGCGGCCTAGTAAAAGTATGTCTGAAGGTCTACCATTGCTAGACCACGTGCAGTCTGACTGTCACGAGGACTGCGCCAGTACACCTACTTGCCAGTCCCTAAACCTTCCCTTAACTTCATGTTAGTCACCCCATGGTAGGCCAACGGGCAGGGTGCATTGTAAGCATAAGGTAGGACAAGCCTGACAAGGTTGGCATGTCCTAAATAGTGAATTACAGCCATATTCGTTTTTCACTATTGTAAGGTAACCTGCTCTCCATCAGTTAGAATGGACTGCCAGGATTATTAATGCTATAATCCTAGCGGGCTCGGGGAGCATGGTGCAATGTCGAGTTTGGTATCCCTGAACTCAGGGTTTAATAACGCATCCGTTTGGGTGGATGGTTTTTGGACTCTGTGTTTGAAAATAGCACTTTTAGAAAGTAGCTATTTTCTTGTCTAACTGTCTACCGGTCTCTGCTGGTTCTGGTGTGCGTGTGACAGGAGCTGGGTGGCTCCAGAGGTCTGAATGAGTCAGTGTGGGATGAGTGGGGCATTTGCATTGAGAGTAGGGGAAGAGTATCTCCTGATAGCCTGCCCTGCCTGATACAATGCTGGCTCCGCCCCCCTGCCAGGCGACTGATGACTCTGTGCCTGCCTGGGACTTTCCTGGCACCACCTCCTGCCGGGCAACTGATGGCCCTGCCCCTGCCAGTGACAATGCTGGCTCCGCTCCTGCTGGGCGGCTGAAGACTCTGCCCTGCACAGTGAATAGGCCAGGTGCCTCAACCTGGCAACACCCACAACAAACCCGAGATGGGGGGAAATTCCCCTACATGGACAAAGGGATCAAAGCCAAAAAGGGGTATAAGAGAAGGACCCCTGAACCAAGAATTTAGATCACTTCTGACAAGGAAACCTGAACCAAGGACAAGAAGCCTGCTGATCCAAGGACTGTCTACCCCTTCTGCCAGAGTGCTGTTTGTTGGGGGAATCCTGCAGTTGCTTCTTTATTTTTGCCAAGGAACCAGGAGAGAGGAACTGAGTGTGTACTCTCAAGCTTGCTAAGAAAATCTCCCAGGGCTGGAAGAAGTGCAAGCCTCCTGTTGAAGTCACAGGGTCAAAGGACTTCATTTGTTTGCTGAAAGTGCTTGTTGCTGGAACCTGAAATCCAGCACCTCTGAAGAATCCAGCAATCTCAACGCCGACGGACGTCGCCGAATCCAGCTCGACATCGTGAGTAACGGCTCCAGTGTCCCGAACCTTCGACGCCGGCCGCCGGGCCCGATCGACGCCAGTAGCGACGCCAGTGAGTAGCGAGTTCGGCTCCAGCTCCAAGTGACCCTGTGTTGACGCCGCCGCTGATCGCATCGACCTCGAGCCCTCTCGACGCCGTGAGCGCTTCTCACTCTTGCAACATCGACATCGACGACGCCGTATCCTGCTTCATCTCGTGAGCGCTGCTCCCGCCTGACTTCGGTCGACGCCGCTGCAGATCGCCCCGACTCCGAGGCCCGATCGACGCCGAAGAAGCGACGCCGGACATCTCGACGCCGCTGATCATCGAGTGCTTCACTTTTCCAAGGTACTGTGTTGTTGGGGTCTGTGCGACTCCGGGCTCGACGTAGCGCTCCTCGCGGTCGACGCCGAACCTTTGGATTAACTTTGCCTCGACGTCGTGTGACTCCCGTGTGGGTTACATTGTTGCCAAGAACTGTGTTTTTAAGAAGAAGAGTTGCTTTTGTTACTAAAGACTTTTGTGCTAAGAAGAAACCGTACTTGAACTATTATTTTTCCTTCCAAGAGTATTTATTAAGATTGTGGTATATTTTTGTCGTTATTTGATCTTGTGCTAAGCCTTATATAAACATTCTTATTTTTATAATACTACTGTGTCGTGTCCATTTGGAGTGTATTCACTTTATTACTGTATGTGGTCATAAATGCTTAACGCACTGCCTCTGAGATAAGCCTGTCTGCTTTGCCAAGCTACCAAGGGGGTGAGCAGGGGTTATCTAAGTGTGTGATCCCCTTGCCCTGGCTAGAAAAGGTGTGTCCCTATTTGTCAGAAGTGTATACCTCTGCCAACTAGAGACAGCCGCTTCTAACAAACAGCAACAGGGCATTGTGGACAACAGAGCAGGTACATCAGAGGCAGCAAATGAGAGGGGCTAAGTGCATCAGCAGTCCATGTCACAGAACAGGTACATCAGAGGCAGCAAATGAGAGGGGCTAAGTGCATCAACAGTCCATTGCACAGAACAGCTACATCATTGGCATCATATGAGAGGGGCTAAGTGCATCAGCAGTCCATTGCACAGAACAGCTAAATCATTGGCATCATATGAGAGGGCAGAATGCAGTATCAGAACAGGAACAGGGCATTGTGGACAACAGAGCAGGTACATCAGAGGCAGCATATGAGATGGGCTAAGTGCATCAGCAGTCCATTGCACAGAACAGGTACATCAGAGGCAGCAAATGAGAGGGGCTAAGTGCATCAACAGTCCATTGCACAGAACAGGTACGTCAGAGGCAGCAAATGAGAGGGGCTAAGTGCATCAACAGTCCATTGCACAGAACAGCTACATCAATGGCATCATATGAGAGGGGCTAAGTGCATCAGCAGTCCATTGCACAGAACAGCTACATCATTGGCATCATATGAGAGGGCAGAATGCAGTATCAGAACAGCAACAGGGCATTGTGGACAACAGAGCAGGTACATCAGAGGCAGCATATGAGATGGGCTAAGTGCATCAACAGTCCATTGCACAGAACATCCACATCATTGGCAGCACATGAGAGGGCAGAATGCAGTATCAGAACAGCAACAGGGCATTGTGGACAACAGAGCAGGTACATAAGAGGCAGCAAATGATAGGGGCTAATTGCATCAGCAGTCCATTGCACAGAACAGGTACATCAGAGGCAGCAAATGAGAGGGGCTAAGTGCATCAACAGTCCATTGCACAGAACAGCTACATCATTGGCATCATATGAGAGGGCAGAATGCAGTATCAGAACAGCAACAGGGCTTTGTGGACAACAGAGCAGGAACATCACTGGCTACCCAAGTACGTGTGTCAAGCGACCCGTCACAAGGACAATAATAATGTCAGGGTGGTTACATTTGTCAATCTACACACAAAGTAAAATGACATGTGAGTGATGGCAACTAAACCTCACACCACAGAATCTGGTGGACTGCTTGAACTACTCGCCTCGGACACACTGCCAGCACCAGCAACAGGAGTGTGAGACACAGCCACCGATCTACTGACTGACACATGAGCCATAGACCCAGACACACCGCCAGCACCAGAAACATGAGTGTGAGACACAGCCACCGATCTACTGACTGACACATGAGCCATAGACCAAGATACACCGCCAGCACCAGAAACAGGAGTGTGAGACACAGCCACAGCTGTAGTGACTGACATATGAGCCCTAAACCCAGACACACCGCCAGCACCAGAAACAGGAGTGTGAGACACAGCCACAGATCTACTGACTGACACATGAGCCATAGACTCAGACACAGTGCCAGGACATGTTTCTGTACACTGACCAACAAATACCATGCCTGCATCTGACACATGAGAGTGGCGGACAGACACAGTGCCAGTACCTGCAACAGGAGAGGGCACAACTGACACAGTGCTACTACATGATGCATGACAGCGTACAATAGACACAGTGCCACTATCTGACACATGAGAGTGGGTAAACAGTCATAATATCGATTCTAAAATATAGAATGGACATAATATCGAAGTAAAAATATAGAATGGACAAAATATCGAATGGACACAATATAGTGGTTAAAAATATCGAATTTAAGGTAAGTAATATTGATTTTCAAAATATAGAAGTCAAAATATCGAAGTATACAATATAGGCATTAAATATATCGAATTTTTAATAATATCAATTTTTTTTAAAGTGTTTTGTATGTAAGTATATGTGTGAAAAGTGTATATTATTTTTTGTAATGTATGTTTAATGTATTTTAAGTAATGAATTTTATGGTTTTTAATTTTTGCGTAATTTAATTCTGTAGCGGGTTGTGGGTTTATAGGGGAATAGGGTGGGAAGTAATTTAATTATATTAAATTAAATATTAATTTTTAGTAATTATTAATAATTTTTAATTAAATTTTGCTTTCTAGTTCTGTAGCGGGTTGTGGGTTTATAGGGGAATAGGGTGGGAAGTAATTTAATTGTAATTAATTAAATATTTTTATTTATTTATTGGTATTCATTTTGAATTTATTGTTATTTTTTAATTGGTAATTAATTTTTATTAATTGCCAATTAATTTGTATTAATTGATTATTTGTTAATCATGTTAATTTTCTAAATTTATTTTCTGTAGCGGGTTGTGGGTTTATAGGTGAATAGGGTGGGAAGTAATTTAATTGTAATTAAGTAAATACTTTTTTTCATTTATTGGTATTGATTTTAAATTTATTGTTAATTTTTAATTGGTGATTAATTTCTATTAATTGGCAAATAATTTTTATTAATTGGTAATTATTTTGTATTAATTAAATATTTGATAATTATGATAATTGTAATAATGTATTTTCTGTAGTGGGATGTGGGTTTATAGGGGAATAGGGTGGGAAGTAATGTAATTGTAATTAATTACATATTAAAAATACTTTTTGTGTATTGATAATTAATTTACAGTTAATTTTTAATTGGTATTAATTTTTATTAATAATTAGTTTTTGTTATTGAAAATTAATTCGTTGTTAAATAATTATGAATAGGTTATTAATTTTTAATAACTAATATGTAGTTGTATTTCTAATTAATTATTAGATAATATTAAATTGGTTATTAATTTCAATTAATGTTTTATTGGTATTGATATTTAATTTATTTTTAATAATATATTAAATCATTACTTTCGCTACTGTTAAACTCACTGGAGTGGGAATAGTAATTTTCACCCTCCCGCTATCCAACGCTTTCCCTACTGTTGCACTCTCTGGAGTGGGAATAGTATTTTTTACCCCTACGCTATCCAACGCTTTCCCTACTGTTGCACTCTCTGGAGTGGAAATAGTAATTTTTACCCTTCCAATATCCTACGCTTTCCCTACTGTTGCACTCTCTGGAGTGGGAATAGTAATTTGTACCCCTACGCTATCCAACGCTTTCCCTACTGTTGCACGCTCTGGAGTTGGAATAGTAATTTTTACCCTCCCGCTATCCAACGCTTTCCCTACTGTTGCACTCTCTGGAGTGGGAATAGTAATTTTTACCCTTATGCTATCCAACACTTTCCCTACTGTTGCACTCACTGGAGTGGGAATAGTATTTTTTACCCCTACGCTATCCAACACTTTCCCTACTGTTGCACTCTCTGGAGTGGGAATACTAATTTTTACCCGTACGCTATCCAACGCTTTCCCTACTGTTGCACTCTCTGGAGTGGGAATAGTATTTTTTACCCCTACGCTATCCAACGCTTTCCCTACTGTTGCACTCTTTTTTTTATTTATTATTTTTTTATTGAGATGGTTCCGGGTATCAAAAAAGAGAAAATACATTAATACATTAATACATTAATACAATAATCAACAGGATAAAATCAGACATTGAAAATACAGTATACATCTTATAAATACAATCGTAGGAGAGATAAAACATGTTTGTTTCGAGAAATAGCACATCCTGGAAGGAGCTCAGCATCACCCAACGTCTGTAAGCTCTTGTTCATCTAATTTTTCTCCAATTCATAAGAGGAGCCCATATCTTCTTACCATATTCTTTCGACCTCTTTCCTTTAAAATCATACAAACATTCCTCTATATTATGAGTCCCGAGAAGCCTAGTTAACCACATCTGGAACGTAGGAGCTACAGAATCTTTCCAATCAGCCGACATTAAAATCCTAAAAACAGCCATACATAGAAAAATAAATGCTTCAGCTTCGTGCTCTAATTTTAAATTTTCGTCTCTACCAATCAGGACTGTAGTAGGGGATAGAGTAATCTGATGCTCTAGCAGCCCCGTTAAAAACCTTTCAATTTCTTTGAAGACTGGAATAAGGTTCTGACACTTATAAAACATATGGGGTAGATCTGCAGGGCCTTGGTTACACCTAGGGCATCTATCGTTTTCTCTCTTACCCCACTTAAATAGCTTGGCAGGCGTATAATATAGATTAAAGATAGTCTTGTAGTGCTGTGCCTTTACATTTGAAGCTCTTAGTATTTTCTTATTCAGTGCTAAGGCAAAGTCTATATCTATATCCGGATCCCCAATTCTTTCTGCCCAATCAGATTAAATTTGTCCGATGTCATCCCCCAAGCCCTGCAGGAGATAACTATACCCAATTTTAATCTTCTTACCACCATTCCTTACATAGTTCACGAATGCCCTAGGCTCCTGAATTGAAATCCTGGGTCTAATTGACTTAACTGTTTGCTCCAGTTGTCTATATAAAAACCATTGGCAAGCAGGTATACCAAACTTTTGCTGAAGTGTGTCAAATCTCAATAATTCATCCTCAATCATAACATCCCCCAGACAACTAATACCCAGCTCCTTCCATAACCTACTATTGCTATTCTGTCCGAGATGAACAAACGGATTTGACCGCCACAAATCCAATATACTGTTAATCTTCGGAATCTTCAGGAACCTCATTATTGACTTCCAGGTGCCCCAAGCACTAAGCATCACCTTACTTTTACTCCTTTTAAAATACCTAAGATTTATTTCTCGTGTTAGGAGCCCCACTGCTTTCCCCCCTACTAACAGTTCATATATTGTGGGGGTACTGTCCAGACCCAATGTCCCAGCCATATTAGCATGTTTGAATAGAACATTCATTTGCATCATTAGACACACCCAGTGATACAGCCTCAAGTTTGGTGCAGACAGTCCCCTTCCCTCCAGTGGTGCTGATAATCGAGCTAAGGAGCGACGAATTTTCCCATATTGCCACACAAATTGGGAGAAGACTGCTTCCATTTTTTTCAACAGACCCTCTTCTACTAGCAGAGGTATGGTACAGAATAAATACAATATTCTCGGAAACATTGACATCTTTAACACGTTCACTCTGCCAATCAAAGATAAATGTAAAACATCTATTCTTCTCAATTCTTTGTCTATTGCAGCGATCAAGGGTACATCATTTTCTTGTATAATTTTCTCCACATTTGCATTAATCCTTACCCCAAGATAAACTGCAGACTCCACATACCTCTGGTCGTTTTTATAGATATTATTAGTACTGATTATTATAGTTTTTTCTTCGTTCAACTTATACCCCGAGCGGGTTCCAAATACGTTGGCCAGTTGACTCAGTTCTACTAAAGCCGTCTGCGGGTTGGTGGTGACGATTGCTAAATCGTCCACATAAGCCAATAATTTGGTGGTATGGCCATTTAATATAACAGGGGAGATTTTATCTGAGGCTAAAATTTCCCTAATTAAGGGATCTATATAAAGTGAGAAAAGTAAAGGAGAACAAGGGCATCCCTGGCGAGTTCCTCTTCTAATTACCACCTCTTCCGACTGCAGGCCCATAGTTACAATTCTGGCTACCGGGTCCAAATACATAGCCTTTATTGCTTTCCTACATTTCTCTCCAAAACCTCTACTGACCAAAACTTCCCACATAAATTCCCAGACCACACGGTCGAAGGCTTTTTCGGCGTCTAGGAGGATCATGGCCATTTCTCCCCCCCCCCCCGTGACAGTGATAGCATCAAATAGCGAGATCGCACGCGAAGTGTGATCTGTGGTACCTCTCCCTGGAACGAACCCATGCTGCCACGGAGAGACGAGCTGGCCAATGATCCCCCCTAACCTCTTTGCCCACACCTTGGAGTACAATTTGGTGTCGGCGTTTATCAGCGATATTGGCCGATAAGAGCCGGGATTTTCCTCAGGTTTACCCTTTTTAAGGAACACTACAATATTGGTCTCTTTCCAAGAGTCAGGGATCTTCCCAGAACAAATTACTCCATTGAAAAGGTCTACGAGCAATGGGAGGATTTCCTCCCCTAAGGTCTTATATACTTCCATGGGTATCCCGTCTGGTCCCGCTGCTTTACCTGCAGCTAGATCCTGTAATGCAGTCCTTATCTCCTCTGGGGTTATATCATTCTCCAGCTGCTCCCTATTTTTATCCTCTAAAACCGGACACATATATCCGGGCCCTTGCCTGGGTGGTACCCAGCCCGTCTCCTGATCGTATAATTTTTGGTAAAATTTCTGGAAAAGACCCATTATCTCCTTTGGGTCCGTATGTTCTATTCCATTATCTTCGATCTTACGAATGTTATTTTTATTGGTTTCTTGTTTTATACGGAGCGCTAGTGCTCTGCCAGCTTGTTCCCCTGTCTCATATCGTTTGGCTCGAGACGACTGATATTCTCTTGTCTCCCTTTGCGTGACCACTTTTAAAATGTCTCCCTTAATCAGAGCCATAGTTCTGGCGGTTTGACTACCATCCTTGCCTGATCCTATTTCAACTATATGCCGATTCTCTGAAACTGCTAACTCAGAAATGAGCATCTCCACTTTACCTCTGTCTTCCTTCCTTAGCCTGGCAGAGCAGCTGATCGTCTCCCCTCTTAAGGATGCCTTAAAGGCTTCCCAAACTCCGTTCCGGGATGAGCTATATCTATTTATATCAAAAAACTCCTTCGCCCACTGTTTAAGATGTTTAACAAACCTATCATCGTTTAGTAGTTTCCTTTCAAATGTCCACTTAGCTGTTCTCCTAGGAACATTATGCACTTTGTATGTCAATATCAGAGGGTTGTGATCCGAGACTATTCTTGGAAGTTTGGCGATTCTAACCTTGCATATTTCCCCCGTAGAGACAAAGAAATAGTCCAGCTTAGAGTATTTCTGAGCTGGATATGAAAAATAAGTAAAACCTGGATCCGCTGGAAGTTTTCCCCCCATACATGGATGAGGCCATGCGACTGCAATAGGGAGCCTAAAGCCCTATATACCTTATGTTTGCGTCCTGTATATTTACCTCCCTGCTTCCAATCAGCCGATATATTCATGTCTCCGCACAGTACCAAAGGGGTAGCCCAGTTAGCTAACTCTTCTTCAAGCTCGTCAAATACTGCCGGCTCATCTTCATTTGGTCCATAGATCACACATAATGTGATACCTAGATTCAACTCCAACAGAACCCATCTGCCGGACCCATCCGTTTTGGTGCGTCTTACCCCTCCCAGATTGCATTTCCCCATAATGGCCACCCCCCTTACTGTAGATGATTGTGACGAGCATCCTAGCATATTATATCCGTGCATATTCAATAGCTTCCTTTTAACCCAGGGTAGATGGGTCTCTTGTATACAGAGTATGTCAATGTTATTAAATTTGGCAAAGTGGCTCAATCTCTGTCGTTTCTTCCAATCATTTAACCCCCCTACATTGATAGTACATATCTTAATGTTTGACATTGTTTAACAAAGTTTCTACGACTGCCTGTCTATTATCCGTGAATCTACAGTATACCGACCTCAAACCCTTTTCCATCTCAAAATTTTTTTCTCTATTTTTTCCCACCCCACTGCTCCCTCTCTTCCCCCCAACACCCACCCCCTTCCTACTGTTGCACTCACTGGAGTGGGAATAGTATTTTTTACCCTCCCGCTATCCAACGCTTTCCCTACTGTTGCACTCTCTGGAGTGGGAATAGTATTTTTTACCCCTACGCTATCCAACGCTTTCCCTACTGATTTACTCTCTGGAGTGGGAATAGTAATTTTTACCCCTACGCTATCCAAAGCTTTCCCTCCTGCTATCCTACGGTAAAATATTGTACATTTTTTATTAATAACTTAAATTAATTATATCTTAATTTTAAGGTTATTTGAGTATTTTTAAGTATGTTTTAGTTAATTATATTTATTATTTCATTAATTTTAAATTACTTTTAAGACATTTAAAAAAATTCGATATTTTGACTGACTATATTTTTTACAGACTATATTTTGGATTCGATATTTTTGTACTTATCTGTTTGTAGATAGGAATTCGATATTTTGGCATTCTATATTTTGGTGACTGTATTTTGGTAAGTCTATATTTTGTCATTCTATATTATGTCAGTGATCCATGAGAGAGAACTGCAGCTGACTAACTAGGACCACTGAAATGATGAGCCACAGGGCTGTCTGGGCCAGGAGGCAGTGTGGCCCTGGGAGCTGGGGAAAGCTGTACTGGAGCGACATCTGGGTGGTCATATGTCACTGGTGTGTGCCTCCGTTTTTTTGTGAAATGTTGGGCCACCCCGGACCTGACTGGACTGGTAAGTGGAGTGGCATCATCAGACATCAAAGGTGTATCATGTGCTTGTGGTGGTCTGCTCTCTGGGGACGTGCTGGACCCTGCCTGCCGTTTGCTGTGGGCCTGCCTTCTGCCCTCTGCATCATGTGTAATGGGGGATGCAACAACAGTGTACTCCTTCCTCTGCTTCTGCGGGGTGTGGATGGGAGTAGAGGTATGGGGGGACTCCACCGCTGACACATGTGTTGTACGTTCCTTAAACATCATCCTCAGTGCAGCCAGGGGTGAAATATGCCTGTCCTTGATGGTGCTCGTGTCCATGGGAGAACCCTTGGCCATGGGATGTGCCTTGGACGTAGGAGGTTTCATCTCCCTGGAATGTCCCTGATCCCTTGCCGGTGCCCTGTCCCTGGGTGCAGACTTGTCCATTGTAGTGTCCCTCTCCTTGGAAGTGTCCTTGCCCTTGGGAGTGTCCCTGCTCTGGGGAGGTGCCCTTTCCTTGGAAGTGTCCTTGTCCTTGGGAGTGTCCCTGCTCTTGGGAGGTGCCCTTTCCTTGGAAGTGTCCTTGTCCTTGGGAGTGTCCCTGCTCTTGGGAGGTGCCCTTTCTTTGGAAGTGTACTTGTCCTTGGGAGTGCTCCTGCTCTTGGGAGGTGCCCTTTCCTTGGAAGTGTCCTTGTCCTTGGGAGGGTCCCTGCTCTTGGGAGGTGCCCTTTCCTTGGAAGTGTCCTTGTCCTTGGGAGTGTCCCTGCTCTTGGGAGGTGCCCTTGGCTTGGGAGTCCCTTTTGTGGGGGATGCCTGTGTAGCATGTGAATCCATTTCCCCCAACACCTCTTGATGATCCTGTGTGTCAACTGCAGTGTTGCTCAGTGTGCAGTGGCGTAACGAAACTTGAGGGGGCCCCCCTGCAAACTTCCTGGAGGGGGCCCCCCTCCCATCCTCCGTGCCAGTCTAGTACTCTCAGGCCAGCGACCCGCCGTGCTGCAGGGGATGCGGGACTATTGTTACGCCACTGTCACCAATCCAGCCGTTATAAGTAACACTGGATGGTGGAGTCAAAGGTTGGGCTTAGTCTGCCAGCAGGCTGTCATAGGTGGTGGTCCATTCATTACAGGGTCCCTGTCATCAGTAGGCCGGGAAAGTTTGCCCAATTTTAGGTGGGTTTCCGGATGCAAACTCCTGTCATGATATACAACATCGGGCCCACTCATCGCTCAGTTTTGAAAAAAGTGCATCCACTGCTCCTTCTCATTTCGGTTTTAAATCATTAGACAAAAGCATATGTAACTACAAAGAACACATTTTGATAATACATTTTTATTAGTAGACAATAGCAATCTTAAGAGGCATTGCATAGCTTCATACACACCGTGACCCCAATTCCATCACAGTCTCTCTCTCAGTCAGTCAGTCTCTCTCTTTCAGTCAGTCAGTCAGTCTCTCTCTCTGTCAGTCAGTCAGTCTATCTCTCTCTGTCATTCATTCTCTCTCTGTCAGTCTGTCCATCAGTCGGTCTCTCTCTCTCTCTCTCTCTCTGCCAGTCTCTCTATCTCTCTCTTTCTGTCAGTCTGTCAGTCAGTCGGTCTCTCTCTGTCAGTCAGTCAGTCTCTCTCTCTCAGTCAGTCAGTCTATCTCTCTCTTTCATTCAGTCTCTCTGTCAGTCAGTCAGTCTGTCAGTCAGTCCGTCTCTCTCTCTCTCTCTGTCAGTCAGTCGGTCTCTCTCTCTCTCTGTCAGTCTCTCTCAGTCAGTCCCGCTCTCTGTCAGTCTCTCTCTCAGTCTCTCTCTCTCTCTCAGTCTCTCTCCCTGTCAGTCCCTCTGTCTGTCAGTCTCTCTCGCAGTCTCTCTCTCTCTCTCTCTCTGTCAGTCTCTCTATCTCTCTCTTTCTGTCAGTCTCGCTCAGTGAGTCAGTCTCTCTCTCAGTCAGTCTCTCTGTCAGTCTCTCTCTTAGTCTCTCTCTCTCAATCAGTCAGTCTTCCAGACAGTCTCTCTCTCCTCTGTCAGTCACTCTCAGTTAGGCATTCTCTCTCTCGCAGTCAGCCAGTCTCTCTCAGTCAGTCTCTCTCTCCCTTAGTCAGTGGCTCTCTCTGTCAGTCTCTCTCTGTGTCAGTTAGTCTATCTGTCAGCCAGTCTCTCTCTGTGAGTCTCTCTCAGTCAGTCTCTCTCTGTCAGTCAGTCTCTCTCTCTGTCAGTCAGTCTCTCTTTCTCTGTCAGTCTCTGTCTCTCTCTCTCTGTCAGTCTCTGTCAGTCAATCTCTCTCTGTCAGTCTCTCTCTCTGTCAGTCTCTCTCTCTGCCAGTCTCTCTCTCAGCCAGTAAGTCTCCCAGTCTCTCTCTCTCCCTCTCTTAGTCTCTCTCTCTGTCAGTCAGTCTCGCTCTCTCCCAGTCAGTCTCTTTCTCTCCCAGTCAGTCAGTATCTCTCAGTCAGTCATTCTCTCTCTACCTCAGTCAGTCTCTCACTCTCCCTGTCAGTCCCCCTCTCAGACAGTCTCTCTCTCTGTCAGTCTCTCTCAGTCAGTCAGTCTCTCTCAGTCAGTCAGTCTCTCTCGCAGTCAATCAGTCTATCTCTCTCAGTCAGTCAGTCTCTGCCTCTCTCTCTGTCTCTCTCTCTGTCAGTCAGTATCTCTCTACCTCAGTCAGTCAGTATCTCTCTACCTCAGTCAGTCTCTCTCTCTGCCAGTCAGTCTCACTCTCAATCAGTCTCTCTCTCTCTCTGTTAGTCAGTCAGTCACTCTCTTAGTCAGCCAGTCTCGCTCTCTCTCTCTGTCAGTCTCTCAGTCAGTCAATATTCAGTCTCTGAGTCAGTCAGTCAGTCTCTACTCTCTCTCCACTCTCTCTCTCTCTCTCTCTCTCTCTCTCCATTCTCTCTCTCTCAACTCTGTCCACTCCATCTCCACTGTCTCTCTCTCCACTTTCCCTCTCTCTACTCTCTCTCACTCTCTCTCCACTGTCTCCCTCCACTCTCTCTACTCTCTCTCCACTCTCTCGCCACTCTCTCCACCCTCTCTCCTTTCACACTCTCTCTCTACTTTCTCGCCACTCTCTCTTTCTCTCCACCCTCTCTCTCACTCTCTCTCTCCACTCTCTCACTCTCTCTCTCCACTCTCTCACTCCACTCTCTCACTCTATCTCACTCTCTCACTCTCTCTCTCACTCTCTCTCTCCACTCTCTCACTCTCTCTCTCCACTCTCTCACTCCACTCTCTCACTCTATCTCACTCTCTCACTCTCTCTCTCACTCTCTGTCTCTCTCTCTCACACTCTCTGTCTCACTCTCTGTCTCACTCTCCACCCTCTCTCCACCCTCTATCTACTCTCTCTCCACCCTCTTTCTACTCTCTCTCCACTCCCTCTCCACTCTCTCTCCACTCTCTCTCCACTATGCACTGTCTTCTCCACTGTCTCCCTCCACTCTCCCTCCACTCTCTCTCCACTCTCTCCCTCCTCTCTCTCTCTCCACTCTCTCTCTCCACTCTCTCCTCTCTCTTTCCACTCTCTCTCTCCACTCTCTCTCTCCACTCTCTCTCCACTGTCTCTCTCTCTCTACTCTCTCGCTACTCTCTCTCTCCACTCTCTCTCCACTGCCTCTCTCCACTCTCTCTCCACTCTCTCTTCACTCTCTCTCTCCACTCTCTCTCTACCCTCTCTCTCCACCCCCACTCTCTCTCCACTCTCTCTCGCTATCTCTATCTACTCTCTCTCTCTACTCTCTCTCTCTACTCTCTCCACACTCTCTCTCCACTCTCTCTCTCTCCACTCTCTCTCCTCTCTCTCTCCACTCTCTCCCACTCTCTCTCACAAAGTAGTGTGCGTTCCATGGGCATCCGCAGAAATGTTTCCGGGGGGCACATTTCTAACTTCATCTTGATCCCCCTTGCACCTTTCTCCCCTCTGCCTTTCAGCACCCTTCTCGCCCTCCCCCTTGCACCCTTATCCCCCTCCCCCTTTCACCCTTCTCCACCTCCGCCTTGCACCCTTTTCTACCTTGCACCATTCTCCTCTGCCTTGCACCATTCTCCCCTCTGCCTTGCACCCTTCTCCCTTCTGCCTTGTACCCTTCTCCCCTCTGCCTTGCATCCTACTCCCCTCTGCCTTGCACCCTTCTCCTCTCTGCCGTACACCCTTCTCCCCTCTGCCTTGCACCCTTCTCCTCTCTGCCTTGCACCCTTCTCTACCTTGCACCCTTCTCCTCTCTGCCGTGCACCCTTCTCCTCTCTGCCTTGCGCCCTTCTCCTCTCTGCCTTGCGCCCTTCTCCTCTCTGCCGTGCACCCTTCTTCTCTCTGCCTTGTGCCCTTCTCCTCTCTGCCGTGCACCCTTCTCCTCTCTGCCTTGCACCCTTCTCCTCTCTGCCTTGTGCCCTTCTCCTCTCTGCCTTGCACCCTTCTCCCCTCCGCCTTGCACCCTTCTCTACCCTGCACCCTTCTCCCCTCTGCCTTGAAACCTTCTCCTCTCTGCCTTGCACCCTTCTCTTCTCTGCCTTGCGCCCTTCTCCTCTCTGCCGTGCACCCTTCTCCTCTCTGCCTTGTGTCCTTCTCCTCTCTGCCGTGCACCCTTCTCCTCTCTGCCTTGCACCCTTCTCCTCTCTGCCTTGTGCCCTTCTCCTCTCTGCCGTGCACCCTTCTACTCTCTGCCTTGAACCCTTCTCCTCTCTGCCTTGTGCCCTTCTCCTCTCTGCCTTGCACCCTTCTCCCCTCCGCCTTGCACCCTTCTCCTCTCTGCCTTGTGCCCTTCTCCTCTCTGCCTTGCACCCTTCTCCTCTTTGCCTTGTGCCCTTCTCCTCTCTGCCGTGCACCCTTCTCCTCTCTGCCTTGTGCCCTTCTCATCTCTGCCGTGCACCCTTCTCCTCTCTGCCTTGAACCCTTCTCCTCTCTGCCTTGTGCCCTTCTCCTCTCTGCCTTGCACCCTTCTCCCCTCCGCCTTGCACCCTTCTCTACCTTGCACCCTGCTCCTCTCTGCCTTGCACCCTTCTCCTATCTGCCTTGCACCCTTCTCCTCTCTGCCTTGCATCCTTCTCCTCTCTGCCTTGCATCCTACTCACCTCTGCCTTGCGCCCTTCTCTTCTCTGCCTTGCACCATTCTCCCCTCTGCCTTGCACCCTTCTCCCCCTCCGCCTGGACTCCAAAACTAAGCTAATCACTTTCTTCAAACAAAATAATTTTGACCTAATAGACAAGCTTTTTATTTTTAGTAAATGCATGGCAGGTGCTTTAGTATCAGTTTGCAGTTTTCATCCAGTATCCATATGTACTCTGGCTATACAAGGAAAGTGCCACCATCCCAAGCCAAGGATACACACTAAATACTAAGAACTACCAACAATATATCGCCCAAAAAAGGGTGGGCAGAGAGCACATCACCCTCACATGCATTCATGTTTTAATGAGGATGCTTTTCTCTCACAATAAAATTAATGTTTGTACAAATGCCATTTTGACACCTCTATGTGCTGTACATAACGATTGTCACTGTAACTCAGCTTACCGAACTCAGAGGGAAGGTTGACTTGGTACATCGAGAGAATAACAAATGACTTGGAGGACTTAAACAGATGTCAGGGTGAGCGTGAAACTGACTACGATAAAGCAATTAAAATTATATTTTGTTTAAAAGAACCATGACTTGTCGGAAAACACAATTTCTATTATGTATAAAAGTTCTTAAAAATGTCACAGTGATTACAAACTATATTACACAGGCACGTATGTTGGAGAAAGGACCTACAGGCTGTCTGAACAGAGATAATCTTCCATTACTTGCAGGCCGCTTATCCCATTCCATCGAGACCTCTGTTTCACCTTTCAACAATAAAAAGAAACGTACTCACTGTCTCGTTCCTTGTCCCAAACTTGGTGGCTGAGGAAGTGCTTCTGCATCTGGAGCGTTCTTTCTAATAATTATAATTCACCATGGAACATGTGCACAAGCACATAGCAGAACACTGCGTCTTCGCAGCATGCCAGCTCTCCACATTTACCGAGGCCCACTCAAGAGGGATGTGCAAATCGCTTTCACTTTCGCATGTTAGACATGCGTAGTCGAGCCGGCTGAAATCATCCAGAAAAGGTAAGCATGCTTTTAAAATGCTGAAACACAGAGCCAGCTTCAGCATTGTAATTGTGTCTTAGGATAACTTGTGGGGGGAGGCAGGGAAGCGGTTTTTTAAGGGTGCCACAATCACATTAAGAGGTCCCCAGCCCATGTAGGCCCCCAAACCCTGACAACCCCCCCTCGCCCACCCCTCACAGCCGTGGCCTCCTCCCTTCTCAAAGAAGAATGCACTATCTTGGGGCCCCCACCCCCTCCTCTTTCCGGGCCTGGCTCGTGGCTTTGACTGAAAAGAAACAATAGTTGATACTTTGTTTCTCTTCAGTCAAAGGTCAGCAGCGCGAGGAGCGAGGAGCAGGCTGCAGACAGCAGCAGCTGCTTTAGAGAGAGAGAGAGAGAGAGACAGCTCTCTACCGGAGAGCTCAGCTGAGGGGCCCCCTTCATCTACTGGAGACTGGGGGGCCCCCACGCACTGCGGGGGCTGCGGGGGTGTTTGTTACGCCCCTGGTGTTGCTCACGTCGTCTTCGGAGAAAGATATACCAGTCCTAGGGGATGGTGTCTGCGCCCTGCCTTGCTGCCTGTGGCTGCTCTTAGTGTAATAACCTGATCTGACAACTCACTCTCCCCTGTAACATCAAGTGGTGTGGATGGTGGCACAGAAGTAGCACCCTGTCTATGCGACTGTACAATGACTGAAGACACAGTGTTTGCCAATGACTGAACTGTTCTGTGGAGACCAGCAACATCGCCATGCATCCCCTCCATGAATGCCACCACCTGCCCCAACTTCCTATCGTGGTCTTGGAATGCATTGATCATGTTGGTCTGCCCTACACACATCTGTCGCAGCAGATCAACAGCCTCAGCACAAAGTGCACTTTGTGTCACAGGGGCAGGCTCTGTGGTGCCTGCACCGAAGGCAACTCTGCTCCCCCTCCTCTGGCGAGCACGAGCAGTACATGTTGCAGTGGGTGGCAGTGTGGGCCCTGTGTGCTGTGTCCCGACTGAAGGTGTCGATTGCCCACTCCCTGTCTGTGACAACGGTTCTGACTCACCAACACTGTCTGAGGATGAGGACGATGGTGTCTCCACATGTGAGTCCTCAGGGACGGTTCTCTCCCCCTCTCCGTGGCTGCTCTCTTTAGTGTCAGTCTGCGTGTGTGTCATCTCGGATCCGGATGCATTGCCACCACTCATCTTCGTCGTCTGTGTCTCAGTGCCCTCGGCCAAAGCTGGAAGAGAGAGGGAAGAGATGTTAACCTAAGTGACACACTCACCTACTGAAGGTTTCAAAGTCACACCGTTTCTTACAGTCGATTGACATGTAGCACCCATCCTGTACACGACCCACCCCTACCACACATCCTCACATCATAGATCCGTGGGTATCTGTGAAACCTGTACATCATACAAACAGGGCAAGTGCATGCAGACCACCACACATGTCATGCCATGGGACACCAGACCTCAACAGCATGTCCTGGAACCCTCAAATACAAATCAACTGGTATGTCCACCTGGCGGACATGGGTGCTACCGCTCACTCCGCTAATGACACCAACATGCAATATATGCAAAAGATACGCCCCACGGATGTCACTACTGTGTCTGAGCACGGATACATGCATTCACTCACAAGTTACAGACACATACAGTCTGCTTACCGCTAGTTTGCTGTTAATCCCCTCTCAGCCGGGCGGACAGGTCAGGATGCGTCACACCAATTATGCGGTGCATTAGAGGTGTCATGGTGCGTCGGGCAAGGCGGACTGTTCTCGGAATGATCCCCAGTGTCATCTCCACAACGTTCTTGCTGAGCCTGGATATGTCGTCCCAGCGCTTGTGGCAGTGTGTGTGTTGTCTATTGCACACCCCCACTGCCCGTACATCACGTACTATGGTCCTCCACACGGCCTTGCGAAGGTGCAGCTTCAAAAACCAGGATGGGAGACAAGTGGGTAACATCAGTGGACTGTTTCACAATAATATACATTACAGAAACACGTATCTTCATGCAGACATGCGCAGTACAACAAATGTGAAGGTCCCGCAGCACACCGCCAAGCTTGCAGAAGCAAGGAGACAGTGACCACCTCATGCCCACCAACATGTTACCCACTTCACTTACCACCTGTCCGGGGGCACCGTAGAGCCGTTCATAGTGGCTGAGCACACCGTCTACAAGGACATCCAGCTCCGCTGAGGTGAAGGGACGAGACCGGATCTCTCGCACTCTCGACATGGGAAGGTCCAGGACTGTGGCACTACAGAAGCAGTTGTTGGATAGCTCAGGAGCAGCAGGTGGAGGTGACGGTCGCAGGCAGCAGTTGTTGGATAGCTCAGGAGCAGCAGGTTGAAGCGACGGTCCCAGGCAGCAGTTGTTGGATAGCTCAGGAGCAGCAGGTGGAGGTGACGGTCGCAGGCAGCAGTGGCTGGAAGCAGTGAATGTGTGCAGGAAATCTTCACACATATATAGGGCCCTGAGCTCATATCAGTGGCACACGTCTGCAGCAATTGGTTTTCCCTGGATGCTACATTCAAAAAGAGCCAATGACTCACATTGTTGTGGCGGTGCACGTCTTCAGCAATTTTTGAATTCGCTTATGCGCAACGCGTAACCTGTTCCCATTGGCTACATGTGCACGGACCGTTACGTTCACACACCGGCTACCGCATGTGCGCTCTACCGCGACGGTGCATCATTTGAAAATTATTCACTCACTGGCGCCGCTATGGCGGTGCACGCTTTCCGCGGGGGAGGTGCAGGCAAACACATACATTTGATGATGCAATCTGGAATGGCAGTTGAGAAACACCCTTATAGTGTTATTGCAGCAC
Organism: Lissotriton helveticus; assembly: GCF_964261635.1. Taxonomy (NCBI): domain Eukaryota; kingdom Metazoa; phylum Chordata; class Amphibia; order Caudata; family Salamandridae; genus Lissotriton; species Lissotriton helveticus. The sequence continues at coordinate 1,151,928,993 of NC_136070.1, forward strand.
CCACCGCCAGTCCAGGCCGGTCACCCACCGTCAGTCCAGGCACCGCCCAGTCCTGGAGGAGGGTGCCCTGCCTGGATTGGCGGTGGGTGACCGGCCTGGACTGGCGGTGTGTGACCGGCCTGGACTGGAGGTGAGTGACCGCCCAGTCCTGGCGGAGGGTGCCCTGCCTGGATTGGCAATGTGTGACCGCCTGGACTGGCGGTGAGTGACCGCCCAGTCCTGGCGGAGGGTGCCCTGCCTGGACTGGCGGTGTGTGACCGGCCTGGACTGGCGGTGGGTGCCGCAAGAACACTGCAAGGGTGTTTCTCAACTGCCATTCCAGATTGCATCATCAAATGTATGTGTTTGCCTGCACCGCCACCGCAGAAGGCGTGCACCGCCATAGCGGCGCCAGTGACTGAATGATTTCAAATGATGCACCGTCGCGGTAGTGCGCACATGCATTTCGCGGGGTGCAACCGGGATGGTCATTGACCATACAGCATATGTCATGCTTAATTGCTGTGTAATCGGTCATCTCCTGTGTTGGTGGAAGGCGTCCCCAGATGACGTATGTACACACACTGCATGTCTCCGCACACATGCAATCTTCTTAGTTCTACGTGTGTGTCAGGACATGTCCGGAATGCTGTAAGATTTTTGATGTGTAGTCTATGGACCATGTCCACGTGCGACATTCATGTACATTTGTTGCATGTGTGCTCAGACTGTAGACCTTGCCAGTGGTTAACAAAGGCTAGTGTTGTGGGGGAACATCACTTACAACGAATTTTTTACAACGCACTACCATTACATCGCAACCATTACAACGCAAACCATTACAACGCAATGCGCTGGGGGGCGCTCTAGGATAGGGAATGTATTTAATATACTATCCAACACCTTCCCTGCTATCCACGGGGACTGGAGTTGGAATAGTAAATTAAATAATTCACTATCCAGCGCCTAAAAGCATTATGCGTTGTAATGGTACGCGATGTAAAAACCGCGTTGTAAAGGCATGCGATGTAAAAGCATGCGTTGTAGTGACACCAATCCGTGTTGTGGGCCAAAGTTGCGTCAGATGTGCATTGCGAAGTGTTGACGTATTGGTCTTGTGGACACACATGTTCATTTCTACACATCTACACAGTACCGCAAGGGTGTGTACACACATTCATTAGCTGTTGTGAGTGTGTGGTTTGTGTGTGCAAGTAACAATGATGTGTGTGTACATGCATTCTGTGTATGCGTGTCTGTTGTTGTGTGCCCATGCATGTCAGCTGAGGGGGCATTCTATGTGTGTTCATGGGTGCATGAACACAAGTAGGGTGTGTTCCAATTTCATGTGGTTTGTGCACGTACATGTGTGTCTGTGTAGACGCTTGTCCACATATGGGCCCTCACTCATGTGTTGTTGCAAGATGTTTGAACATGTGTGCATGTTACATTGTACATGTTAGCCCACAGGATGTTATTTGTGGCTGTACATTGTGTGTGTAGTCAGCTCTATTGCCTTATATATTGTTCCGGTCACACATATCATCACTGTTTGCAACATGTATTATTAGCATTGTGGTGCTCAAGATGTGATAGTATTGCACAGCTATGCGTTGTTGGTCATTTGACAAAACCGGAGGGGCCCTGCCATACTCACCAGGCAAAGTATGCAAAATCGTGATTGCCTGCTGCATGCTCCACAACCTGGCCTTGCGCAATAACATTGAACTGATCATGGATCCTGAAGACCAACAGGCTGCTCGGCCTCCCATCCCACCCATGTCGACTGATGAGGATAGTGGTGAGGAAGAAGGTGTGGACCAGAGGAATCAGCTCATTGATCGCTATTTCCCTTGAATGTGAGTAACTACCGCTTGTACAGCCAGACAATGCGTGATGTATGTTTGGTGGTGGAGTGGGGATGTGGTGTGTCTATGCTGCCTGTTCTGGTATGGACATGGGGGCCTGTTGGGAGTTGTATTTTGAATTTTATTTGAATTTACAGCAATTTATATAGCGCACTTATACCATGCGGTTTCATGGCGCTAGGAGGACGCTTAGCCAGAGGTGAGAGGTAAGTGAAGCAAAATGCTAGGATGGAAAAGCACGGGAGAAAAGAAAAGTCTTAAGTGCTCTGCGAAAATCAGAATAAGAGGGGATAGATCTAATGTGAAATGGAAGAGAGTTCCAGAAAATAGGGGCAAGAACCCTGAATTTTGAGCCCCCGGATTTCTTTTTCTTAAAGCGGGGCACAGAGAGCAGAGATTTAGTAGAGGAACGGAGTTCTCTGTTGGGGCAGTAGGTACTGATGGCGGAGGAGATGAAGTCAGGGGCAGTCCCCGCCAAGGCCTGAAAGGTGGTGCAACCCAGTTTAAAGAGGGCCCGCTCTTTGATAGGGAGCCAGTGTAGGGATTGAAGAAGGGGGGTGACGTGATGAAATCTAGGTAGGCCATGGATCAGTCGGGCGGCCTGATTCTGGACTAGCTGGAGACGGTGGAAGGGATAAGCGGGGGCTCCATTATATACAATGTTCCCATAATCCAGCCGGGACAGAACCATCGCCATCAGAATGAGTTTAAGGGCAGGAACAGAAAAGAACCGGGAGATTTTACGTATGGTGCGAAGGGCAAAGAAACAGGAGGAAACAACAGAATTGAACTGAGTGTGGGGGGTGAGGTGCTTGTTGAGTGAGATCCCTAGAGTTTTTACTGAAAAAGAAGGGGTGGGTGAAGAACCCAGAGAAAGGGGCCAGAAGCTAGGGGACCAGGGACTGGGAGTGCTACCAGTAACAACAAGTTCCGTCTTGTCCGGATTTAATTTCAGATGATTGCCGCTCATCCAATCGCTGATGAACAGCATGACCGACTGGAAGTTGAGTATACTGGTAGGGGAATGTGATAGGTGAAAAATGAGTTGGAGGTCATCAGCGTAATTGTATACGGTGACCGCCATGTTCTGAAGTGCAAAAATAAGGGGGTAGATGTATAGCTTAAATAATAGCGAAGAAAGGGAAGAACCCTGGGGAACACCACACCGGACTGAGTGAGGGGAGGCGATGAATTGGGCCAGATGGACGGCCTGAGAGCGATCCTTCAGGAAGGAGCTGATCCAGGCCAAGGCAGGACCCTCGATACCCGCCGCCCTGACACGGGTGAGAAGAATGGAATGATCAACCGTGTCAAAGGCGGCGGAGAGATCTAAAAGGACCAGGGCCTGGGGCGTATTGGTGTCAAGCCCCTCTCTGAGGTCGTCCATCACAGAAATAACAACCTTCTCGGTGGAGTGCCGAGGGCGAAAGCCGGCCTGCCGGGAAGCAAATCCCCCACTCTCCTCAATGAAGGCACCTAGGACCTGAGTAACGTGGGCCTCCAGGGCCTTAGCCAGAAAGGGGAGGTGGGAAATAGGACGGTAATTGGAAGGGGAGGTGGGGTCAGCCTCTGGTTTTTTTAAAAGAGGAATGACGATAGCAGTTTTATGAAGGGCTGGGACGATCCCCTGGTCAAGGGAATCGTTGAGGAAGGTGAGGGGGGGAGATAGCAGCTCGTGAAGAGCCTGCGAAGAATATGCGCCGGAGCAACGTCCACAGGCGAGCCAGATTTAACGCGAGTCAGTAGAGAAAGGAAGGAGTCTCTGGTTAAGGGAGGTAGGTGGGTCAAGCGAGAAACAGGAGGAGGAGGCTGGGGGTCACAAAAGGTAGAGGATGGAGGCGGGATCCCGGCCTTAATGAGGGCGACCTTCTCAACGAAAAAATCGTTGAGAGAGTTGCACAACAGCTGGGAAGGAGGAACTTTGGAGGAGGCCCTGTCAGATGAGGACAGTTCCCGAACTATAGAGAATATCTCCTTGGAATGGTTCTCAGCATCAAGAACCCTCCCAGAAAAATACGCAGTTTTGGCAAGGAGGATGTCCTTTTTATATTCTTTTAAGGTAAGCATGTAACGAGATTTTAGGAGGGGACAGTAAGCGCGCCTCCAGGCTCTCTCCGCTTGACGCGTCTCGAGTTTTTTTGCTTTAAGTGCGGGGGAGAACCATTTGTTCGCATCATGGGCGCGCTTAACTATTACATGCTTCAAAGGGGCAGCCAGATCGCAGGCCTTCAGGAGCCAGCTGCCGAGAGCATCCAACTGCTTAGACGGCGTAAGGTCGGCCAAAATAGGGTCAGAAGCCGATAGAGAGGAACAAAGGGCAGGGATATCGGCTCTGTTCCAATTCCTCGCCCAGGTATGTTTAGGGAGTGGAGTAGTGGGAGTAGAAGTTAGGTCCAGTGAAAAAGAAATAAGGAAATGATCTGACCAAGGGCAGGGCTGGACGGACAAGGCAGGGATCGAAGTATTAAGGGTCCAAATTTGATCTAACGTGTGACCATGAATATGTGTAGGAGAAAGGACTCGGGAAACAAAATTCAAGCTCAAAAGGAGTTCAGTAAAGTTACGAGACATTGCGTCTTCGGCAGAAGCATAGGGCCAGAAATTAAAGTCTCCAAGGAGCAACACCGAGGAGTTGTTGATTACCAAGGTTCCCAGTAGATCAGAGATAGCAGGGAGGAAATGGGGGCAGGATTGAGGGGGACGATAGACAAGAACACACGTCAGGGGAGTCTGGGAAAAAGTAGAGCGGATGACCAGACAGTCTGCCGTAGGTAGGGAAGGGGAAAGGAGAGGTCGGAAATGGAGGTCTGCCCGGGTCACCAGAGCAACTCCACCACCTGCTCGGCCATCGGGCCGATCGGCCCTGAGTATGACATAGGGGGGAGGAAGGGCAGATAGCACACTCGGGAGTGAGTCAGAACGGAACCACGTCTCTGTCAGGAAAAGTAAATCTGGCTTAACAGAGTCCAGGAAGTCAAACAACTCTAAATGATGTTTGACGGCCGACCTAGTATTGAGTAGGAAGACAGAGAGGTGAGGTGACACCAGGGACAAAGGGGAGGGAATAAAGGGTTCAATAGGGGCCACCGAAAAGGGAGGAGGGGAAGGGTTAATGGCAGGGCGGGTAACTAAGGCAGGCGAGAGAGCAAGGCCGAGATCACTAATTCGTGCACGGATGGCAGGTTTGGGGAGCCACTGTACCTGTAAAGCTCGTACTTGTGAGGCGGAATATGACTGGAAACGGGCAGAATGAGGTGCCCCTAGCCCCGGTCGGCCGCCTTCCGCGCGCCGCCAGCGCGCCCGCTGCGCACGTCCGCTGCGCGTTCGCATGGGGCGGAATTTAATGGCCTGCAGACGCGATGGCTAGAGCGCCGCCCAAACAATCCTGCAGCCTCACCCAAAATGGCGCCCGCTACCCTGTCAGCCCTCCGAGACAATCGGCACAAGCCGCGCCGGACCGGGGCTAGGGGAGCGGGAGGGAGAGCGAGTGAGGCGATCAGCAACCAGGTAGGTGAAATGTCGTAACAGATGAGAAATTCGTTTTTAAAAGCACAATCTTTAAAAAGAAAAATACAATAATGAGAGTTTAAAAGATCAGGTTAATCTGCCATGCAGTCACACACGCGAGCAGCAGCTGCCACAAACCCACTGCCACTGGGTCAGGGGCGTCCGCTGCGCGTTCGCATGGGGCGGAATTTAATGGCCTGCAGACGCGATGGCTAGAGCGCCGCCCAAACAATCCTGCAGCCTCACCCAAAATGGCGCCCGCTACCCCGTCAGCCCTCCGAGACAATCGGCACAAGCCGTGCCGGACCGGGGCTAGGGGAGCGGGAGGGAGAGCGAGTGAGGCGATCAGCAACCAGGTAGGTGAAATGTCGTAACAGATGAGGAATTCGTTTTTAAAAGCACAATCTTTAAAAACAAAAATACAATAATGAGAGTTTAAAAGATCAGGTTAATCTTCCATGCAGTCACACACGCGAGCAGCAGCTGACACAAACCCACTGCCACTGGGTCAGGGGCGTCCACCGCCATCCCTCCCTGTGGACATGGGGGCCTGTTGGGAGTTGTAGTGCTGGTCTCTCACACCCACCACCCACCGCCACCCTCCCTGTGGACATGGGGGCCTGTTGGGAGTTGTAGTGCTGGTCTCTCACACACCCCACCCACCCCCATCCCTCCCTGTGGACATGGGGGCCTGTTGGGAGTTGTAGTGCTGGTCTCTCACACACCCCACACACCCCACGCACTCCCCCCCACCCACCGCCATCCCTCCCTGTGGACATGGGGGCCTGTTGGGAGTTGTAGTGCTGGTCTCTCACACCCCCCACCCACCGCCATCCCTCCCTGTGGACATGGGGGCCTGTTGGGAGTTGTAGTGCTGGTCTCTCACACACCCCACGCACTCCCCCCCCACCCACCGCCACCCTCCCTGTGGACATGAAGGCCTGATGGGAGTTGTAGTGCTGGTCTCTCACACACCCCACACACCCCACACACTCCCCCCCACCCACCGCCATCCCTCCCTGTGGACATGGGGGCCTGTTGGGAGTTGTAGTGCTGGTCTCTCACACCCCCCACCCACCGCCACCCTCCCTGTGGACATGGGGGGCCTGTTGGGAGTTGTAGTGCTGGTCTCTCACACACCCCACCCACCACCATCCCTCCCTGTGGACATGGGGGCCTGTTGGGAGTTGTAGTGCTGGTCTCTCACACACCCCACACACCCCACGCACTCCCCCCACCCACCGCCATCCCTCCCTGTGGACATGGGGGCCTGTTGGGAGTTGTGGTGCTGGTCTCTCACACCCCCCACCCACCCCCACCCTCCCTGTGGACATGGGGGCCTGTTGGGAGTTGTGGTACTGGCTGCTTTGACAACATGCAAGCCTGGGAACGTAGGAGGCAACATTTGAGTTTGGTTATGGTGGGTGCATTTGTGGCCAGGACTTCACATTTGTGTGACTGTGTGGTCCACATGCATGGATTGGGGCCAGGGAGATCTGTGTTGGCAGTTGTGCATGGCAGACCATGGCAGTGTGATCGTGGTCATTTGTTTGTACCTACCAGCCTCTTCTCCCTCCTCGATTCCTTCCAGGCTCTCAGGGTGCAGTATGCCCAGCACCTTCTCCTCCCATTCAGCAAATGGTAAGGGCTCCGGGGGAGTGCCGCCGCCAGTGTGGTGTGCCCGCAGGTGGTTCTTCGCCCTGATGCCTTTCACCCTTGCCTTGAGGTCGTGCCACCGCCTCTGGATGTCGTGTTTGGTGCGTGGCACGGTCCCTGACGCATTCACTCTGGTCACTATCCTGTCCCACATGTGGTTTTTGGTTGCCAAGGTTGTCTGCTGGACTAGGTTGCCGAAGAGCTGTGGTTCGACACGGATGATTTCATCCACCATGACCTTCAAATCAGTGTCAGTGAATTTTGGATTTTTCTTTGGTGCCATGGTGTGTGATGTGCAAGGTGTTGGTGTGGTGGGGTGGGATGTGCAGGTGTGTGGTGTGTAGGGATGGTGTTGTGTTGGTTTGTGTGGTGTGTGTGTTTGTGAGCAGGGTGTATGTGTGTTTGTGTGTGTCTGCTGTTCGTGGTAATGTGGCTCTTGCTTGCAGCTATGCTGTGATGCAAAGGACTGTGGTAGTGGGAGGGATTCATTTTATACTCTGTGTGGTGGTGGTGTCCCAATGGTTGTTGGCAATCAGGTGTTCTGTGGGTGTGGTGATTTAGGTGCATTTTTCGGAGTTTGGGGGGGTGTCATTGGCGCGTGTAGTTGCTGGGGGTGGGTGTTTCAGGTGGTTGGGTGTGCAGTTTAATGTATTTTCTATTTACTTCCGTCTGCCATTTTGTAATCAGTTTGATGGCAGGGATGGTGTTTGTGTGGTCCTTCCGAAGTCATGGTCCGTTTTCGGAGGTATTGTTTCCGCGGCGGTGGAGGACGGCGGTGAGTTCCGTTGGAATGGCGGCATTATCCTAATCGCGCGGACAGACCCTCCGCAGGTATAGCGGCGCTTGGGCCTGTTTCCGCGGTCATGTCTGTCCGCGGCGGTGGGTGTTCTTTTGGTTCCGTCCTCGCTGACGGTGTTAGATGTATTCCGACCGTCGCGGACGGTGTTTGCTGTGATCCGTCCGCCGCGGTCTGAGTTTTTTACATGAATATCCTAATCGTAACCGCGGATTCTCCGCGGTGCGGGCGGGAGTGAATTTGCCGCGTCCATGGCGGACGGTACCCATTTCCGTCCGCCATCCTAATCGACCCCTAAAGGCAGACTCAAATTTCATGAGCTCCTGTAACAAAAACTGGACAATATTTTTTCAATGAGCTCTTGGAAAAAAACTGATTTTTTCCCCCTGTTGTCAATGAATCTCTGCATTCAGGAGCACATCTGAAGAATATAGTATTGGGCCCTACCCTCGGCCTATTGCACTCTAACATTCCTCTTACATTGAACATCCTCTGGCACATTTACAGCACTCTGAAGTGACTAATAAGTGACACATTTCGCTCCACAAATTCATTTATTACATAGACATCATCTAAGTAAAAAAATTAAATTCAAGTTTTTTTTACATCAGTGATGTTTATGTAATAAATGATTTTGCCAAAATTGTAGTTTTAAAACTGCTACCCCAACGTGAAATTGCAGTGATAAATATGATAGCCAAGACATCCTAGAGATATTTCACTTTTAAGTCACAAAATTAAAAACACAGTTGCCAGAGTGAACAAAGGCCCACCATGTTGTTAATTGATGCCGTTATGTATCATTCACTTGTTTTTGATGGATGTTACAGTAGATGAATTACTGGACTTCTTTAAGTTTACAAACGTTCATGGATGGTAAGTTGATAAGAGCATTTCTCTCCAGGGGCATAGCTACCATTCGTGCAGCAAATGCAGTGGCACTAACGCCCAGAGGGCACCCTTTTTAAGGCTATCATTTGTTTACCATTGGGCACTCGAGGGCCATTTTTTCTTTCATTGCTTGCATTAAGGCCCATGACATCCTTGCCAAGCCACTGTTTACCTCCTCAATCAGCCGTGTACTTGCCATTTTATTTCATAATCAGCTGGTAGCTGGGGTATTGTTTTCATGTTTCTATGCTTGCCTGAACATTGCCAAGAGCCTTTTCACTCTGTAGGACTGAGCAGCTGTTGAGTATCTTTGTGTGTGTGTTTTTTCACCGCAGGATATTTGATGACTGCCATTCAAGTCAAACACATGCCGCAGTTATATTTTTAACACAAAATCTATATCGTGAGCATTAACAGGCTTGCTTTATATTTTAGCAATAAGGCGCTCACAGCATTTACTTTATCATAATGCCTCAGTGGGAGCCTTGAACCGAGCTGAGCTTCACCAAAATCATTTAATGCATCTTGCTGAGAGCTCTAAGGTATTACATATTCAAGATAACGCTGGTTTGTTCAATCAAAATTAGCTTTTTAACTAACATGGAAACATTGAGAAGCTATGCAGTGAAGGTTTCGATATTGTAATTATATTGAAAATGGTATTTGTATAGTGCTTACTGACCCTGATGAGGCGTTGAAGCGCTTTGCGGGGAGTAGTAAGCTACTCTGAAACCCTAGATCTTGAGCTGATGGTGTGCATGTATCTGCAGATTTGTAAAGGGAAGTGGACGGAAGGAGAGGGAGAGTGAAAGTGATGAAAAAACATGGCACAAATCACACATTTCATCAACATATCACAGCTCGCATATGTCCAGTACATGATGTTGATTATTTACTGGAACTTAGGACCTCAAATAAGTAGGTGTTTTGAAACTTTAAAGCCTGTGATTCACAAAAAAACAGGCTCTGAAACTGCAAAATACCCTTTTTTTTAAATGCATCAAAGCACTTTCATGAGTTAAGCCTTTCCATCCATTACAAACCTCATAGAGGAGGGGTTTGAAAAAGGCGTTCCCTTCCTATGTGGGACTCACAGTGGAATGTATATGAGGTACAAACCATTGATCAGTTACCAATCCGAAATGGGGATTTTGCAGAACTTGATATCAAATGTAGAGCTGGTAATCATGTTTAAACCAGCTCTACTCCCTTGCTCCTCTCTCTCGCCCTTTATCTCATCAATCCATTATCTTGCTTTTCCTTCTTTCTTTGTTCTGTTTCTCTGATCTCTCTCTCTTGCTTTATCTCTGTCTCTTGGCCCCCATTGTGGCCTTTGTATTTACACTCTGGGACCTGTAGAAAGTGAAAGAGGCACTAGAAGTAGCTCTTGGCCTGTAAAAACCAGCCTCCAATGGGTCCCATTTGGAAACATGTATGTAGCATTGCAGGAGCCCAACCCTCCTCCAACCCCACGCCCCCACTATGTCCTCCCAAAGAAGATACCTTGCTTTAAAGCAGCCTCTGCCTCTTTGCTTGACAAGGACTGCTTTAAAAAATGTTTCCCGTTTGGGACTGCAAATGCAAGTTTGGAGGTCGACTGCCCCTTTTAGGCCTCGATACCTGCATTGGCAGCCAATCATAGGGGTTAATACATAGAAACTGGCTAATTATTATTCATTAGGCAAATCCCTTTGTAATCCCCCTCCAAATGTCCAATTTTTGGTGCAACCTCATCGCAAATAGCATTCCCATTCACAACTCAAGTGGTATATATATTGCAACATCCTGGTTTACGAATGGGAATAGTACGTCAGGCGCGTTGTTCTATTCCGTCTATATTATATATAAATGCAAACACAATTGTTATTTAATATCTATGATTTTTTCCAGCGGTAGGGCTGGGCAAACTGCTTTAGTCCAAGTCTGCACACCCACACGTGGTGCGAAATTCAGGGTTCTCATTAATTTGTGTTTTTTTTTTTACATTTGTGTAAAACAGTCTACTGCAGCTGTGGTTAAAGAAACAATACGCCAAATGCTTATGAGAGTTGGCACCATGGAATAGCCACATTTGTATCAATGTGCCAATTACATGAGCTGGAAAGAGAGCCTCAAGCTCAGATTGCACACAGCTGGTCTCTCCTGCTAACAGTCTACCCATTCATGTTCAGACTACTGGACAGCCATGAAAGGTACATTATTACAAAAGTGAAAATGTGTACAAAAGTGAAAATCAGAATGCCACCATAATCGTCTAACGCTTTCTAAGTTCTTTAAAGTTTTAATAATACCCAGCTCAATGAAACTCACTTTAACAACCTCTGAAAGATGTATGACAGAGGCAGTAATGCTTGCACCCCGACCTGTGACATGCAGGTTAGGCATAGGTGTGCGCAGTTGTTGCCTTAATGCATCAAACCATCTTTATAAAACCACAAACGTCTGAGCTGCATAGCACATATGCCAAATATCTATAGCAGGTGCATTATTCTACTGAGGTGTCTTCATGATATACAAAGCTGCGGCATTCTCGTTGCACACAGACCTCTAGAATGCACAAACTCCAACTAGTTTTGTTAATGTGCTGGGACATGTAGAATTCAAGTAACACAGATAACTACATGGATCTATAAGGCTGTATAACTGAAACTGGGCCTTATGGTTCAAAGGTTACATTCAGATCTCCACAGCAAGCACATAAACACATTCACCCATGCAAGAGTGATTGGAACGCTGTTATCTACACAATATGTGGGGCTGACTCTTCCTCAGCCCTTCCAGCCCTACAGTGACACTAGCTTGTTCTCAATGAGGCTAGTGCCTTTAAACTTTACATAGGGGCAGAAGCAGCCGCATGTTATCAATATCTAATAAATCCAATCATATTCCACGCAAGGAAATTGTACTCCATATTGGGAGTTCAAAATGGCCTTTTGGGCTTTCTGTGGCAAGAGAGCTGGTCACAGCATTTCTGAAAGGCCAGTAGGTTTTTTTCAAAGATTGTACCACATGTCAACTTTGTTCGCCATAAGTTGGCAGGGTATGCTCAGACGTGAGTCCCTTGCTCACTTTGCCACTGGATTCAAGCAAGCCTGGCTGAAGATGGCTGAAATGCCAGAAACCGGTCCTAGAAAGCTTGTTTCCAGTCCAGGGAAGGCATGGCTTGGCAGTTCGGGCTGGACTGTTCCCATGAGGCACAGGGTCAGACTGATTTGCATATGGCCATGTCTGAACTGGGGTGGCAGAGTGGGCTAAAGAACGGTGATGGATTAAACCCAGATCTGTTGACTGGGTGTGAGTGTTTGATTGGTTCAGATGCTCCGTCCATCACCACCCCCTTTTGTACCGACATGTCAACTTCAAGCATGTAGAGTCGGTCGTGTGTCAAACATCCTTAGCATGTCATTGATTCTAGCTTTTGCCTACCAAATTGTCTTAGGTAGTCAGACCTATCAGATCTTTGGGAATACAAGGAACTCCTGGATAGATTAATATATAGTGGGTCTTTTCAGTTGTGAATAGGCCCTGTTTAGTAAAAGGAATTCTAATCACAATATTAATTTGACTTGAGCAGTAGTAATACTTTTAGAAGCAGTAGTACACAGACATTACACTAATACACCTAACTACTTTGCAAGAAATTTAGTCAAGTTTAACCAGCTCTTGTAGAAGGTCGTTCCTGAGTGATCAAAAGCATTGTTTATTTTCAGAGAGAAAAGGAAACTCATAGATTTTGATTACCTATGCCAAAATGTGTGGTTATACATAGTTAGCCGTGTATAAACCATGAAGAACTATGGTATGGCTTTCAACATAAAAGATAGAGTCTGCTCAAGGTACTCATGTAATGTTTGATGACCCTCTTCTACAAGTGCTAGTCTTGCTCTTCAAATCAATGTTGGAGATGGTGAAGTGGCTTTCAATGCCAGACCACACCAGAGGCTTCTGATCAAAAAGACTGCATGGGACTTTTAACCTCCATGCATGCGTTTTTATACAACACCGCTAATCAGGCCTTTCCCCCACACTTGTCCCTTTCTTTACCCCATCTAGACCCCAAGACACTGCCCACACTCCACCTGCAGTCATGATCTTCTACAAAGACTGCCTCACTGGTGAGACCTGGAGGGCACCTGTAAAGGTATTTGTGTTGAGGGGAGAAGATTGTTTACAGAACAGAAGGTAGTATCCATAATGTACTTATCTAGAGAAATGCAGCAGCACAGCGCACAGAGTTTGATCCAACCACAAACAGAGGATTTATAGTAATGAACAATCACTCTAAAGCGACTGTAGAAGCAAACTCAGGGAAATCAAACATAACAAGCATTGAATATGCAAAAGGTCTCGCCTTTGATTAAGTTAAAGCCATTTGCTTTGCTAATGGAATTGTATAGCAAAGCAAATGGCTGTGACTTAATTAAAGGCGAGACCTATTACATTTTCAATGCTTGCTCATCTTACATTCTACCTCTAGGCGCGAGTGTCCAAGGAGTGTCTGAGTGTCAATATTTTTGGGTGGCTTAGAACCCCATTCACAACACCAGCAGAGCGGGAAATCTGTTGTGAAGAAGGTTCCTGGACATTATGAGGACGCACATGGTTAGTTTACAGAACATTCACCTCTTTGGGTTGAAGTCTGCATCTCTAGATATAGACATAGACTCACTCAACGAGTGAGCGCCTTCTGAATGAATGAAGGGTTCTACTTGTAGCAGGGAAGGGTCAGGTTATCAGTCACTGCACAGGCCCAGGAGTCAAACCTTGTGCCATGAACTTTAAACATAACGATTAAGGAAAAAAGATTGGTTACGTTTCATTAAGTCTTTCTCTCCAATTTCAGAATCATATGAAAAATACGGTGCCCTTCATAACTGTAGTTATCATAATCTCAAATGTACATGTTTACGAACTGGGCCCACCTGATTAGAGCGCTATTCAAATCAATTTAACACAACATAACACACTGGGGCCTTTAACAATACATTTTTCAGCACCTGCCATGGAAGTCACCTTGCAGAACAGTGGATGCCGGAAAGCTGTGAGGCTGCACAGCACAGCACAGAAGCTTTAACGGGCCTCGTGCTCAGTACAGATGCCGCACACCTTGCAGCTCAGATCTATAGGGGCTGAGCTGCCGTCAAGAGTCCTGCTGTTCCGTAGTCACAAGGTAGATTCTCTCTTGGAACAATATTGTCTAACCACCTCTTACCATGAAGCTTCACTTCAGCCGGCCCAGTGATTCTAAGCTAAAGCACTCCATAGGTTGTGACATATTAGTCCATACCCATAATAGGAAAATCAAAACTACAACTCCCAGAATCCAATGTGCTCACTAAAATACACCACAGCCTGAATGCACTACAACACAAGCATTTGCAATGCAATACGTCAGGCATTTGTTAAAGTTAAAGTTTTTTATTTATTTATTGTTTGCAGTGGAGTAATTATATTTGCATAGTGTTATTGCCATTGATATAAAAAAGCTAACTTAAAAAACATTGGCATTTTTAATGTGAACAGCTCTAACTTTGTCAAATGTGAGACCTATTCTTCAGCTGTCTCCATAATTTCTTTCATTTATCTAATTTGAGTAAAAGCAACCTTCTTTTAAATAAGCAGATACAACATTTACCTGCTTGCTGGCATGCAGGCCACATACTTTGTAAAGGTTAAGAGTTATAGGGGAGCAGTGTCTAAAAAAATAAGGGTGAATAACTTTTTCTCATAAGGCCTTATTTTGAGTAATTTGTGCAGAGGTTACTGGTGGTCTTCCTTTTGCCTTTAAAAGGAGTGAGAAGTGACAGGATGGAGGGCGGGGATGGATTACCTGAAGTGCAAAGAAGAAGGCGGATCAGAAAAAAATACACAAGGAGACAACACTTCAGCTGGGTTGCCACAACGTGCAAAATGTATTACCACTCCCAAAGCTAATCACAAGATTGAGCAGAATCGCGCTCATATGAGTTGGGAAACAATTGCAAAGGCAAGATTGCAAAGGCATTAACGTTATCACACAGATACACAGAACAGTCTTGTTTTAACAAAAGTAAAGGTAGAAGTTGGGTAATTGAGAGAGTGACAATTGTTTGTGCCTGTACATATTAAAAATTGTATGGAGGTACCACGTATGCCCAAGAGCTCGTAGCAGAATATTGTGTCACATGTGTGAAATAAAAGGATAAAATGAAGAATGATGGATTCCTTTACCTGCTTTTGAGCTCAAATTCAACTCGCTCATTTAAAATGTGCTTCTTGGCTGAACCACAAAGCGTCACCCTTCTGATTTTTCTTTGAGAAATCCTATTTTTAGCTGAAAAGAAAGTAAGAGGGGCAGAGAGTAGGAGCGAAAAAGATGGGCAGACATGCCGCACACAGGAGTTTCATAATTGTTGTAAATCCAAGTGGAGTGAGACGGGAGGTGCTTCATGCCGCACACAGGAATTTTGAGACGCTGCGGTGCACATTCAGGAGCAGCCAACAGCAAACACACAGAAGGAGGGTTACCGGCTACAAGAAACACGACGGTGGTAGGAGGCGTCGGGGACAGCAGAAAAAAAAACACACAAGTAGTCCCTAAAGGAACCGAACATAGCCCTACAGCGCACCATAACAGTAGTTGGTCGGTGCTGCTTCCGACAAAAACTGAAGTTATGCATTGGACCAGCAACCAATAGGGAGGCCCGCAATTACAGTTAGGCCAATTGCAAGCAGGAGGCAAGCAGGAGGCAGGATTACCCTCACTATACAGATGACCAAATGTCTCAGAGAGACAGCGCATGTGCGCTGCCTAGCCGAGACCTAAAAACGGAACCTACACATTGTCAGGAACAACATGTCAAAGATAAGGGGCCTGATTTACAAATGGCCCTTTTGAGTAAGTTTACACTTTGGATTCAGTTTATTACATTTCGGTATTTAAAAATTGTACTTTGGTAGTAACTTAGGGGTCGATTAGGATTGCGGTGAATCCGCATCCTCCGGGCCGGCCGAAGCCACCGCCGGCCTGGAGGATGCGGATTCACCGCTGCGGTAAATGAAAATACCCCCCGCCACATTAGGATGGCTGGGGGGTCATCGGCGGTCGGGAAGACCGTCCGCCGCTTTTCCGCCTCGGTCGCCTTCCGACCGTGGCCGAAAAGCTCCAATATGGTGGCGGTGTCTATCAGACACTGCCAGCCATATTAGGATGAGCTTCAGGACATGCCTTTCCGTGGCGGCATTGCCATATGCATACGGTCTTTTCTTTGGGGGCCCGTTGCAGGCCCCCAGGGTGAAAGGGGGGTGGGGGGTGCACATGGGGGGTACCACATTTGCATGCACAATGCGGCAGGCACCGGGCGGTGCCTGCCGCATTGGTGCATGCAAATGCACAGCATGCATATTTAACTTTGCGGTGGGTGCTGCTTAAAGCAGCACCCGCCGCAATGTTAAATATACGGGATGTGACCGCCAGGGTGGCGGTCACATCCTAATTCCACCGGAGGGACCGCCGTTGCCCCTGCGGGCGGTCCCTCCACCTCGGGGTCCGTCCGCCATCCTAATAGCCGCCTTACTCTTTTTTAGTAAGTCCAGTTCTATACATGGCCACCCATTGGTACTGCACCACCCAGCCATGGAAACTAATGGAGGTAAGGACTTAAAATAAATCCTCGTAGGAAATATTGTTCGACTAAAGTATTTATAATAGATATAATTATAAATAAATAAAAATTAGTGTAATAACAATTAGTGTAAAAATATTTTTTTTAAATAGTGCATATTATTTAATTAAAGAATATTTTTGTGACCAATATTGAAATAAAAATATAACAATACTTTTATTGAAAATGAATCAAATTAACTGCCATTAATCCTATGGGTCAATTAATAGTGATTATTAATGCACATTCTTTTTTAATTTGGGTGGGATTTTTTGTACATTTAAACTTCAGAAATATAAAATAAAATAATGCATAGTATTTAATTAAAGAATATTTTCATAACCAATGTTGAAATAAAAATATATTGTAACAATGCTTTTTATGAAACATAATCGAATTAATTCTATTGATCACCTAATAATGATTATGTAATGCTCATTGTTTTTAATTTGGGTGGGATGTTTTTTAAAATATAAACTTCAGGGTTTTCTTTTTAATTGAATTTATTATATATCCATTAGTTAATGTTTTAATTCAAACTTCATTTAATAGTGTTGTACCATTTTTATTTTGTTCTAAATTTAGAGTAAATATATAAAACGAATTCACTTTAAAATTTAGCCTAAAATGATTTGTTATATTTATTTTCCAGTTAAATATATTTTCTGTATCTTTGCCCATACAGAGAGCTCAACCTCGACTGTGGATTCTCCCTATGGTAAAGTATAGGGGAATTTAAAATAAAATATTTAACTGGTATTCCAGTCTATGAGGATGCTCATCACCTACGTCTTGGCACATCAGCAGGCAAGACACCAACAAAATGGAGTTGAGGAAGCACAAAATAGAATAAACAAGAAGACATTCTTGTTACAACCTCCACTCTCAGAACCCAGCCTTCCCTCCAATCACTTATTCACTGTAAGTTTGTCATTGAGACTGTACAATGCTCTGCTGCCTTTTAAAAAGTTTGAACTATGCAAATAGCACATACATATTCTGCAGCTGGCCATTCGATCTGCAGAATAAAGGCTTGGCAGGCACAACCAGCACTTCAAGTCAGAACTCCCAAGATGGCGGCTGGCACTCGCTGTTATCTATGGCTCGTGTGCTGATGAGCTGAGATTTTAGTGCACTGACCACAGCAGGATCCTCACTGCATGCCCTGAAAAAGAGAAAAGAACGCCATCTGACCTTGCGGAGAGAGCAGGTATACAGGGCCGGACTGGGAACAGAAACAGTCCCTGGCAAACTGCTCAGCTGCCCCCCCCCCTGGGGTGAGGGGGAGTGCAGCCGAGCAGTTCGTGAGGGCCGGTTTCAACCGATTTTGTTACCGGGGGCTGATATTGCCGACCCCCGGTAACAAAACCGGCCCCCACCCTAGCGGCCTACCAGGGAAACGCCCGGTGCCCGCTATGGCCAGTCCGGCCCTGCAGGTATAGTATTTGAGCTGCAGGTGAGCGGATGATGGCTGGGACGCATCTCCTCCAGCACGATCTGACGGAGCTCCGTTATTATCATACTTAAAGCATACAGTGGAAAACAAACGGTAAGACAAAAGTACGGGACAGTCTGCTTGGGTGCATAACAATAAGAGAAGCCCCTAATAAGTAGAAGGCCGACACGGGTGGCACAACAAGAGCTCTACAGAACAAGGTCAGCGCTGGGATCCTGACACTTTACAGGCCATGCCAGCCGCACAAATCCAGGGGGGCAGATAGTCTAACTTTGAATGGACCTTACTGGGGGAACTGGACCGCTTGTGCCTTCACAGGAACAGGGGTGAGGCGGTTCCTGTTGTGCAATGGAGGCAGTGGCACTCTGGAGTGAATATCACTCTATACCACAATGCAGTACATTGTTCCTGTGCGCAGTAAACAACTCTAAACACAAATAGCGCTGAAATGGAGAAAACCATGATCCCCAAAGAGCCTAAATTGTCCTTTAAAATGTGTCGCACTGGCAAACAGCAGGACTCAGAACATGCACCCAGAGACTCTGATCAAGCGGAGTAAACCCACGCAGAAGATTGTTAAATATATGCAATTGATTCTCACATCCATTGATAAAAAGATAGATGCTGTGAGACCTGATATCCTTGATATGGTATTCCTGCAAATGCTTTGCCCTCACCCCTCCTGTTTTGCTGAATTTGTTCTGTTGGCATTAGATCTTTGTGCACTTTATGACTGCTAACCAGTGCTAAAGTTCTTGTGGTCTAACATTAAAACATGGTAAATTCGGACTACCCCTTATTGGCCTCTTTAATTTATTTATAAGTTCCTAGTAAATGGTGCTACCTGCACCCAATTTGAATTGTACTAGTGGGCCTGCAGAAATCATTGTGCCACCCACTAAAGGGGCAGTTTCAAACAAATATCATGCCTACCACTGCAGCCTGCAGTGCAGTTTTAAACTGCCATTTCGACCTGGCAAAATAAACCTTTTGCCAAGCCTAAAACTTCCTTTTTATTACTTTTAAGTTAATCCTAAAGGCTCATAGAGCAAGATACAGATCATTTAAAAAGTAGGGCACATGGCTTTAAGTTTTACACGTCCTGGAAGGGAAAAACTCCTAAATTACTTTTTCACTGTTGCAAGGTCTGTCTCTCCCATTGACTAACACTAGGTTACCTTATTACATTTAATCAGTGTTAATCTTGGATCGGGAGCAGAAAGAAAAATGCTGTTCACACTCAAAAGAATTATAATGTAAAATCCTCTTTAATAGTAGTGTTGGCTTTTAAGTCACAATTCGGAAAATGCCACTTATAGAAAGTTGTCATTTTCTTGTTCTACCTATCTGTGCCTTCTCCCATTGTCATGGGTCACATGATTGTGAATGGCTCTGTTGTTGGGGATTGTGTAATGCTTCCAGAAAGTGACACAAAGGGGATTAAGGTGTGGACAAGATGGGCCATTGTGACAGGATGGCTGGGGGAGGCGCTGCACACAGCCTCACTTACTTTGTGTGCTCATGCATACACAAAGGAATCTGACACCAGGTTTGCCTTCCTTTCGTGAACCCTATACAGTTTGGAGCCTTGACAGCAGACGAGGAAGAACTTTCTAGAATCAATTGTGAGGATAGGATAGGGAGTTCCTCCACAGAAAGGATGGCACCAGGTATAAATAGTGGCCCTCCAGAGATGTTCTTCATACTACTCCTGGACCTGTGAAAGTTACAGAAGAAAGACTGCCCTGCTACCAGCGGACTACCCTGCTGAACGACTGCCTCGCAAGCTGAGAAGGAAGACTTGACCTGGTTTCCTTCATCCCAGGCTAACCAGAGTGACTCAATGGGCCAGTGAGTTGACCTGCTCTGTGAGCTACAGGGACACATCAAACATCAGAGCCCCTCCCGCAAATGCAGCTGATCTGCTGCAACTAGACCTGCCTGGACCTACAACTGGACCTGCCTGAGCCCGCTTGGTCTCTGCTGGAGTGAGTTCATGATCCCCAAGAGGTGCCTCTCCATGTTTTGGACCTTTGCCTGGTATCAGAGTGTACATCTCCGAAAGAAAAGGTTAAAATCATGAAATCTGGTCTCTGTGCAACCGTGAATGCACCTGTTCCCTGCATGACTCTGCTGCGCACCATGATCGGCAATGAAAAACTCCAGTGAGACCTGCTCCTCGTGCTACAGTGACCACCAGCAACAACCGACAAAGTGAGAGCTGCACCTCGTGCTACAGCAACCACAACCCATGGTGACAACCCACATGAAGCTACAGCGCTGACTGTCTGGGACACCTGCCCGACTTCGAACAACAGCGACAACTGTCTATACGCCTGGTCTGGTCTGGTCTTCGCACTACAGTGATGACCGTCCCCAATTCTTGACCTGCTCCTCATGGCCTCCTCCATGTCAAGTGAAATTATTCGCACCAGACTTAGTAGGTATCTTTTCAGCTGGACTAACCTGGTCCTGTATTTGACCCACACTCATTCGCAGTTGCCATTAATTTGTGACTGCGTTTGTGACAAGCTAGCAAAGGGTTAAGCTCACTGGCAAGGATTGTGGTTGTTGCTTGAGTGTGGCTTCCACTTTCTTTAGCCAATAACCCAATTTCTCATAGATGATTTCAATATATGCCTCAACACAGTGGTCACCAGGGTAAATAAACATAAAGACCGCCTAATGGAAGCAGAATCTCAAAGACTAAAGATATCATCCACAGCAACAAATACTCTCACTACAAAAGCCAGATCACGGTGCAACAACAATTTTATTCAGGGAATATTGGAATAGATGGACACAGGAAAATGGAGGACTTTGTTGAAGATATGCTGCTTTCACTTTTTAGAACTGACCGCTTCTCTAAACTATATGTGTGAAGGGTGCATATCGAACATTGGAGGCCCATTGGCCACTGGGATCTCCAGCTAGACCTATGAGCACCAGACTCCTGAACTTCAAGGAAAGATATTTGATCCTCCAACTCACATGAAAAATATCTCCAGTGCAGAGGATACACTGTATCATTCTACCTGGACTTTACACTCTGTGTTCAGGAGGCCTGCAGAACATTCACTGCTTAAAAGAAAACAGCTACAGCAATTGAAGTTCCCTATACAATGAAGTATCCCACATGATTGCAGATCACAAAAAGGCAAGTCAAAAGTCTTCTAAAAATCACAAGTGACTATGTTCAATAAGTATCTTAAAGGGGAAACAACCTTTACAACACAGCTTTTACAACGCACTACCATTACAACGCATTCATTACAACGCAACATCTCTTACAATGCATGCCATTACAACGCAACCATTACCACGCATGACACTACAACGCATACAATTTCAACTCATGTCATTACAACGTATACCATTACAATGCATACCATTACAACGCATACCATTACAACGCATAGTACCCTTACACTAAGCAACACTTACCCTACTGTTGCACCCCCTGGAGTTAGAATAGTAATTTTTACCCCTACACTATCCAACACTTACCCTACTGTTCCCCCCCTGGAGTTAGAATAGTAATTTTTACCCCTACACTATCCAACACTTACCCTACTGTTGCACCCCCCTGGAGTTAGAATAGTAATTTTTACCACTACACTATTCAATACTTACCATACATGCAATGTAATGGTATGCGTTGTAATGGAATGCGTTGTAAATGTAGTTTAAAAAAATTTGTTGTAATGGCATGCGTTGTAATGGAATGCGTTGTAATGGATGTTGCGTTTTAAAAAATGCGTTGTAAAGGTATGCGTTGTAAAAGTATGCATTGTAACATCATACATCCATCCTAAAGAGCATCACAAGCAACCAAAGTCTATAACAATGAACACCTACCCTCACTTTCAGAGGACAATACCCCCAAAAAAGTAGATGGTTTAGGATACAATGACAATTGCACCCATAACCACCTGGTGCAGTTAAAACAAGGGGTACATCTTACGGTTGATCCTCGAGAGATCTGAAGCTCGAAGAAGAGATGAGGTAAAGGACATCATATGGTGGCATGGGGTTGGTGGTGTGTATATCATGTAATGTCTCTCAGCCCTTATAATGACAATATCAGACTTTACAAAATGATAGACATTCTCCACCTCAATAGTAGAGTCCTTGGTGAATTAACCTACATGATCACTACTACTTTGAGTTAGATAATGGTATTGAGGGAAAATTAAAGGGGAGGGAACTGAGGGAGGAATCTTAAATGTGCCTGCTATATTTGGGGGCTGTTGTGGGAGGAGGAAGGTTTATGTATTTGTCTAAGTGGACCAAGCTTGCAAATGACACTGTAACCATAGTCTTTTGACTTTGCACACATTCTGTTATCTTGTTCACAAGTCGGCACACTTAACACAAGGCCTGGACATGACCAAATGACAGACCGCCCAGACATATCAAAACACTACAACTTTATAACATGGAATATATGCAGCCTCAAAAACCTTGCAAAAAGCATAGCAGGTGGCTGCCTTCTTATTGCGCGAACAGATGGATATACAACCACTACATGTCTTGCACACTGTAACCGATACTGCATGGCGATGTGTCATATTGCAGGAAATCTTGGAAGGGAAAATCTAATAAAAATGAATAAGTATGATCCAAATAATGACAACACCAAAAATCTCAAAGAGGCAACTTTGTGGTGAGGACTTCAACACAATGCTCAAACCAATATTGACAAATCGCACACCCGAACCAGGACCAACACTGCTGTGAGTAATGCAAATGCAGGGATTACATTTGGAGGGTGAACTTGTTGATACATGGAGGAAAAGAAACATGCAACAAAAAGAGGGCTCCTACTATTCTGTCTCTTGTAATGTGTGGTCTAGACTAGACTATAGCCTAACCATCCAAGATACGAGTCCCTTGGTAGCAATGACAGAACACCTTGCCTGTACCCTGACAGATCATTCTCCAGTGTCGATACGTGGTAAATGCGCAGCACTGACAGACAAGATAAAATGTGCCAACTGTTCTAAGAACACTCTTGCATAAAGTATTCCATGAGGAAATAGGTCAAACATTATTTTGAACACAACCAGGGAATCGTAGTGGAGATAGCCACACTCTGGGAAGACTTTAAGGCTATGATCAGAGGGCAATGCATTACCAAACAACCCGGGGTATATAATACACTGTGACAACCTATGGAGACACTCGACAAAGATATACAAATCATAGAAACAGATCCAGCTCTGGACAGCAAAGCTCATACTAGATAAAACGGTGTGTATCACTTACAACGCAACTTTTACGTCGTAATACTGTTACAACGCAGCTATTACAACGCAGGATCCATTACATCGGATGCCATTACAACGCATGGCATTACATAGCAGATGGTATTACAACGCATACCATTACATCGTAAATATTGGTAAGTATATAATTTTTTTTTATTTTATTTAATATTATATAATTGATTTAATTATTATTAATTATAAATAAAAATAAATAAAAAGATTTATTAATGTATTTAAATATTATAAATTAAATTTATTAATTTAAGTAATTTTTAAAATAAGTATGAGTATAGGAGTATATATTTTGGGGTACTGAGGTATATGTTTTGGGGTGTTTGGGTATTTTTAGGTTTTAGGGCAGGGTTTGGGTTTTGGGGTACAGGGGTGTTTTTAGGTTTTAGGGCAGGGTTTGGGGTACAGGGGTGTTTTTAGGTTTTAGGGCAGGGTTTGGGTTTTGGGGTACATGGGTGTTTTTAGGTTTTAGGGCAGGGTTTGGGTTTTGGGGTACAGGGGTGTTTTTAGGTTTCAGGGTAGGGTTTGGGTTTTGGGATACAGGGGTGTTTTTAGGTTTCAGGGTAGGGTTTGGGTTTTGGGATACAGGGGTGTTTTTAGGTTTCAGGGTAGGGTTTGGGTTTTGGGGTACAGGGGTGTTTTTAGGTTTCAAGGTAGGGTTTGAGTTTTGGGGTACAGGGGTGTTTTTAGGTTTCAGGGCAGGGTTTGGGTTTTGGGGTACAGGGGTGTTTTTAGGTTTCAGGGTAGGGTTTGGGTTATGGGGTACAGGGGTGTTTTTAGGTTTCAGGGTAGGGTTTGGGTTTTGGGGTACAGGGGTGTTTTTAGGTTTTAGGGCAAGGTTTGGGTTTTGGGGTACAGGGGTGTTTTTAGGTTTCAGGGTAGGGTTTGGGTTTTGGGATACAGGGGTGTTTTTAGGTTTCAGGGTAGGGTTTGGGTTTTGGGATACAGGGGTGTTTTTAGGTTTCAGGGTAGGGTTTGGGTTTTGGGGTACAGGGGTGTTTTTAGGTTTCAAGGTAGGGTTTGAGTTTTGGGGTACAGGGGTGTTTTTAGGTTTCAGGGCAGGGTTTGGGTTTTGGGGTACAGGGGTGTTTTTAGGTTAAATTAAATTAATTATATTATATTAATTATATTTCTTAATTATAATAATTAAATTAAATACATTATTTTAAATAATTTAATTTAATTACAACCCAAAAAATATTTAAAGTAAATTAATTTAATTATATTAATTAAATAAAATTAATTACAATTTTTATTAAAATTAATTTAAATAAATAAATTTAAATTTATTAAATAAAAATAATTACTATTTTAAAATGTATTTTAATTAAATTAATTTAATTAAATTAACTTAATTACATTTTTTTTAAAAAGGTATACTTACCTATACTTACGATGTAATGCCATGCGTTGTAATAGCATCTGCTATGTAATGACATGCGTTGTAAAGGTTTGCATTGTAATGGTTCCTGCGTTGTAAAAATTGCGATGTAACGGTCTGCGTTGTAAAATAACGCGTTGTAACATCATAGATCCGATAAAACATCAGAAGAAAACTGGATTTAGCGAATTATGTGAGTGAGAAGCCACCTATTTGGGGAAGTATGCTAAAGCCCACGGATATGGGGCGGGGGAAAGACCAGTGAAAACATTCTCCACCATAATTTGAAAACCCTGAGCAGCAAACAATATATAATCTCTATTGCAGATAGTTTCAGTAAGCTCAAAAATGAAGCTGCAGATATCAAAGTATTCCTAAGATATTACCAAAACCCATACTTTTCACGCTGCATTACAGATTTTGCCAAAATACACAACTATCTATAGGACACTGCACGAGTATGGCTAAACAATGCCCATCATGAATTCCTGGTATAATCCCTTGCGCCAGAGGAAATTAGAGTGGGCATCCTTGGGCCTCCTGAAGACAAATCCCAGAGTCCGATGGTCTGCCTGCCGAACTATATAAAACCTACTCGGACATGTGGGCTTCATGCCTACTGGATACTTTTAAGGAGGCCATAAACAAAGGATCCCTTCCCACCTTTATACACGAGGCCATTCTGAATAAACTCTTGAAACCCACCAATAATGTAGAACATTGTGAATCATACAGACTCCTTTCATTAATAATTTGCAAAGCTAAAATATTCACAAAACTCATCGACAACAGATTACTTTTGCTGCTACCTGAAATGGAACTGCTGGACCAGACAGCGTTTATACACAGGAGTTTATCAACAAACGACCTACTCACCATATTTGCTGACCTCTATCAAATTCAGCCAGAAGTAAATGCAGTAGCAGTTTTTTAAATTCTTCAAAGGCCTTCAACTCACTTGAGCAGCACTACTTCAAGACTGTGATATGCTAAATGGGATTCCCCAAAACTTTCCTGAAACCTTTTGACATACTTGGGACTCATCAAAATGTTTCTCCTTCCCAAATTCTTATAGTACTTCATTAACATACCCATGATACTCAACAAAAGTTTCTTTCAGTTCCTCACAACTCTGCTTATCAATCTTCCATGGGCCAATAAAAAGACCTAGAATTGAGTGCTAAGTGGTTGCACTGTTGAATAAACAAGGAGGTTTTACTGTCTCAAATATTGACCTGGACGTTTGGCACATTTTGAAATGGAAAAGGATGAAGCAGATGGGAAACGTCCTTTATCCCGAAGGCTTTGGCACGCAAGGCCATGGCAAGGAAAGCAGCACAACAACGGCATCATTTGTACGCCAGTCTTTACACCAAAATGTTATTTTTAACGAATGGCTTCTGCACAAAATATATCATTGCCGCTGACTACTGGAGGGTTTATACTATTAAAAGGAATGCCCTCATCACGCTTACCATTACAACAAAATGTATCATTGTGTTTTTAAACATTTTAATGAAAGAGAGCTACCGATTTGTTTAATGTAAGGTTGTACATATTACCAAACACATTTTTTACGTTTAAAAATGTAGTTGATTTGATAATTTAATTAAAAAAATGGTAGTTGCATTCAGAGCTGGGTTTTTATTAATTGACCATGTTAGAGGGAAAAGCAGGCATTAAACACAATTCTAAAAAACACTTGGTTTAAGGATTGCAATGCCAACAAATATAAGGGTTTTGGGTAGGAAAGAGTATTAATACGCAGGTACTCTTTTTAATATCTATATATTAATGTGTTTTTGCTGTTTTGTTCTGGAAAAATAACAGGCATTTAAGCAAGTACTATTTAAAAAAGTTTACTCATCATTAGGCACGGGCGTCAGGGAAAACTGGGGTACAGCGAGGGGGAGTGTATAAATACCCATGTATTAATGTTAAGACCTGGGTATTAATGTGCATTCCCTGTTAAATTTTGGTTAAAAAGATCAGGCATGTAAACAAGTATTACTCAAAAAATCATATCTTTTAGGAGTGGTTTGTCTGGGGAAAATAGGAGTTTACAGTGGTGAAATGTATTCATAATCGGGTATTAATTGAAATACTTGAGCATTAATGTACATTTGTTGTTACTTTTTTAATAAAAATATCAAGCGTTTTTATTATTTTGCAAGAACGTCACATACTTTTAGATGGGGAAGTGTATTAATACTCTGGAATTAATTTAAATTCCTGAGTTTTATTGTGCATTTAGTGTGAATTTATGTATACAAAGATCAGGCATTTAAACGAGTATGAAAGGAAGTCACTTACTTTTAGGAGTGGGATTTCAAGAGAAATAGAGGGGTTGAGCAGGGAAGTGTATTAATACTCAGACATTCATTGTAATACCTGAGTTTTAATGCGCTTTTACTATACATACATTGGAAAAAACAACAGGATTTTTAACATATATGAAAAAAACTGTTAGGAGTTGAATGTCAACAGAAATATGGCTTGTGGGTGGGGAAGTGTATTAATGCTCTGATATCAACTTTAATACCTAAGTATTAATGAGCATTTACTATTACTATACGAATTAAAAGATCAGGCTTTTAAATGTGATTGAAATAAATCACTTACTTTTAGGAGGGGATGCCAAGAAAAATAGGGGAATAGGGTGGGGAAGTGTATTAATATTCAGTTATTAATTTATAGTAC
The DNA here is from genome assembly GCF_964261635.1 of Lissotriton helveticus. Classification (NCBI taxonomy): domain Eukaryota; kingdom Metazoa; phylum Chordata; class Amphibia; order Caudata; family Salamandridae; genus Lissotriton; species Lissotriton helveticus. The sequence goes on from NC_136070.1 coordinate 1,151,956,152, forward strand.
TAAGAAATAAGCAGAAATGTGTTGAAACACTCTGACACCCTAGGCCTGCTCAGGGCCAAAAAAAAACACAAATCTGTGGTAATCGCACTGGGTGTGCAAATTCTGCAGATTTCTTTTTAAAAAAGAGACGTGATCTCCCGTGCTTTGTTTCTTTTAAGCCCCCCCGGGATGGCCAGGTCATGGGGGAAATTGTTATTAGATATGCAGGGGGCCCACCACCTCCCCGGGGTTAAGTTCATTAAATGCGGGGACCGTGTGGGCCACCCCCTGGGGCTTTTTTGTTAAAAGAAAAGCATAGGGAGGCACTTGCCCCCCCATTTAGCTCCCAAAGAATGCCACCTCCCTGTGGCTTTAATCATTAAGGGGGGAAACTTGGGCCTCCCAACCCCCAGGGACCGCCAACTCCCCGGGGCTATAGAGATTAAATGCGGGGACCATGTGGCCCCCCAGCAGCCCCAGTGACTGCCACTTTAAATGAAGTGTGGGGGACTCAAGCCCCCCCCCACACACACAGCCACAGGGACTACCACCTCCCCGGGGCATACATTAAGTGATGCGGGTGTCTGTTGCGGACCCCGGCCCTGGGGACCACAACCTCCCCTGGGCTACAATGTAGATGGGAGGGGGGCACGCAGCCCCCCTCCAGGAGCCCTTCATGGCCCTAGGGGACGGCCACCCCCTAGGACCGGCTCCAGTAATGTCCTGGGGTGCCCCGCCATGCCATAGCAAACCCAGCTTCGCTTCATGAAAGCGACAGCAGGAAAAATGCTCTTGCTTCCATGAAGTGAAGCACAATTGCTTTTGGGCAAAGGAAGCTGCATGTTAGCAGTTCCCTCAGCCTAAAAGCAATATTGGCTCCCACAGGAGGTGGGAAGCAGGCAGGGACTGCAAGGGTTTTGGGGCTCCACCCACGGTCCCCAACGAGAGGTCAAGCCCCAGGAGATGGCCAGATGGCCAGGTAAAGGGGCCACTCACCCCCCTCCATTTTTTTTTAAATGGCTTGGTCTGGGGGGGGGGGTTGGTCTCTGAGCCCGAAATCAGTCTGGGGAGGGGGGTCACATAGCCCCCTTACCTTTTGAATTAAACAAAATGTAATATGGGCGGGGCCCCAGGGGACGGGGTCCCTGGGCTCAAAGGTGCCTAGGGAAGGGGGCTACACAGCACCCTCTCCTAAATAAAAAAAAAAATAGATGAACTGGCAACTCACTGGAAGCCTGCCCCCTTTCACCACTACTCTGCAAACACGTCTCCTTGCACGCTCTAGGTTGGGGAATGAAATCCCAGTTGCTACTGAGGGTCCTAAGGGGCCAACCTGCCCACCAGGTACCTTCAGTAAACCCAACACAGTGGGATTGCTGAGAGGTGGTACGAGGCCATGTCCCTCTGCAAACACGCCTCTTGGCACACTGCTGGTGGAGCCATGAGGTCCCCTTGTATCCTGAGGACTTCAGAACTAAAGTGGACTTCATCCCTCAAGCAGGAGTGCACCTGTATGGGGGACTGAGTGGATGCGTATGTGGACCTATGATTCAGTGAGTGGGTATGTACCTACTGGTATTGGTGTGTCAATGGTTTCAAGAATGGTAGTCTAAAATTTGGAGTGGGTGTATGAAAGGTTATATTGGGGTGTGAGTAGGTGCATCAGAGATTATGTCGATGATGTCATCAGTGATATCATTTGAGATGTTATCAGTGATGTCATCAGTGATGTCACTGACCATGTTATAGGTGATGTAATATGTGACGTAATCAGCAGTGCATTGCGGGGGGCACGAGTTCTAGTTAGCTCGGCTGAATTTCTCTGCTTTTGTATGAGTAAAATGTCAGACTAACTATAACGTCCCTCTAACTTTTGGTTTTTTCGGTGAATATCTAAGGTTTTTTTAAATGCTAATTTCTAACTATATCCTCCTTTAAACTTGTGTTTTTTTCAGTGAATTTCTAAGGTTTTTAAATAATAATTTTTAACTTTATGTCCCTGAAACCTTTTTTTCAATAAAAAAAAAAATATATATATATATATATATATATATATATATATATATATATATATATATATATGTTTCCACAAATGCCCAACAGCTTTAGGAGGTCACACTCAGCTCGCCTTCCATCCGGACTATTTTGTAAGCTTGCATCCACGCTCCCAAATTGGTTTGCTCTTGCCAACGCGTTTCGAGTCTCATGGACTCTTCTTCCTGGGCTGTTAGGTATAATGAAATGCAGATTTCTGGGGTGACTGGGGTCCGGATTGCAGCCTAGGACCCTTGGCTGGTAAGTAGGCTGAGATCGCTTTATATGAAGGGTTTATGGATGGTGTCAGTGAGGGTTTAGTGCTGGAGTGTACTGGTGGCAGTTTGCCTCGTGCAGGAGTGTGCCTTCTCTGACAGTAGAAGTTCACAGGTCAAAGTTTTTTTAGCAGTAAGATAAGCGAGGCTGCTGTTGCCGAAGTAAGCTCACAAGTCCATAAAATAACACTATTGTTTTAGTGCAGGCCATTGTAGCAACCATGTAGTTTTGAGTGCCTCTCTGTATTTGTGACAAGTCTGTCAAGTTAGGTGACCTGGTCAGACATACTTTCATCCCACTTTAATGTTTATGGCAGCCCCTTAGGAACGAGGCAGGCTCGTTGTGCTTTTCTGAGGTGACGCTATCTTCAGGTCCAAGTCACGCTGGGCGGATGTTTCAGCCCGTCAGTCACTCGGCTATCCTGACGATTATGTACAAAAAAAAAGGTAGAGGTTTGTGCCCTCACAATTGTCAACAGAAATTCATATGAAAATTCAGGCGTTCTTTGAAAGTTTAACGTGCTAAAATTTTATTTAATGTTTCCTCTGTATGGAGCTTTGCTCCCGGACCGCAGAGACTCTAATTACGGCCTTCTTTTGAAATATGAAACTGTCCTGACTCAACATTTGATTTCGCCTTGAAAAAGCCCGCGGCCTAAATAGGCCCTATGGGCAAAACACGTGTCGGCTGTCCTTCCATACAGAGGAAACATTAAATAAAATTTTAGCATGTTAAACTTTCAAAGAAAGCCTGAAATTTCGTATGAATTTCTGTTGACAATTTTGAGGGCACAATCCTCTACCTTTTTTTGTACTTACCCCCATAATGGCTCTTGGGTGAAGCCTTTTGTGAGGAATGTGCCACAACGAACTTGGGCCATGACAATTGCAGCACCTAAACCCAGAAATCTCCACCCAAACATCTATTCATATCCTGACGATTAAAGCTGGGTATTGATGTGCCGAGCCGGATCGTCGCCTGCACGCTGGGTAGAAAGGGTAGCTTGTGACAACACCTTCCCAAATCTGACATTAATACCTCGCCCTTTACCTACTGCCCGAGGCAGCAGTCTGACTTCTCAGACTCTGAACTCTGGTCTCAGCTGTCACACGTACTTTCTGTTTCAGTCCCGAACCGGTGTTGTGCCATGTTGATGCGTAAAACCTGACAAACCAAGAGAAACACAGGACATACTCCAGTGTTAGAATGAAAGATAGCGTCCGGACGCTGACTGCGGCATGGTGCCAACTTTTGATGTTGACTGCAGATGCGTCACATTCATATTTGAATGCTGCCAACCCGCACCACTCAGCAAAAATACTTTTCTAAATTGGTATCATTGTCTTCATCTCGGGCGTTGTTGCTGAGAACAGTGGCGATTCGTTCCAAAATACAGAGAATGAAATAGAATCCATTCTTGTCAGATTGAAGTCCGTGTAATCAATACATTTTAACCAGAACTTCTGTTGTTAATGACAAGTAAAAAGTGCAACATTTTGAACTCATGTTGATATTTTGCAAGCTGCTGAAGAGTGAATAAGCCCATTGGAGTACAGCACATTACGTTGAATGGTTTGTTATATGGTGTACATTGTTACAGTTCTGTACAGTGCCTTAAATGTACTGTTGGCTACTGAATACCTGCACTACTTTAATTTAATTTCAAAGTGAGAATGCTTCTATTTCCGTGAAGGCATGCTGACAGGGTCCCAGGACTTGGGTAAGGGGGTAATTCTCCAACCTAAACAACAGTATCAGTGGCTTAAATCAAAGAAGGGAAGTTTTGTCAGTCTCTTTTCCTTGGAGCTTTGGCGATGGCCATTGCTGGACCCCCGAGTCTTCGTACTTTTCTGCGTAGACTAGTGATCATGTCCGGTTCAAGCAGTGGGCCGGATGGGCCAGGGCCACCCAAACATGACCTTTTGCCCACCCAGTCACGGCAGAAGAGGCAATGGAGAAGGCACCTGTTAAGTGCTTTCCCCATCTCAACGTTTGAATGTTGTAATGTTTTTTCACTGTCTCAAAACTGAAATTGGGCAGTGTGTTTTGGGGGTAGTGATAGATGTGGGCGAGACAACAATTAAACAGTGAGAGCCTTAGAACTCAGAACCTGAAAATGTTTGGTATGTAAAGGATGCAACAAACATCAGATTAAATATGATAGTCTCTTCAAAATTAAAAGATGTGTATTTCTTTAACACATGGAAGCTTTGACAATATGTTTAAATATATCACTGCACGACAGTTGCCTTGTGGCCCCCATTTGTGGCCCAGATTATTAGAAAGGAACATTAGTCTATGAAAAAAACACAATAGATTATTGAATAGTTGGGTTTCTGATTCATGTATTTAAATGTGAATATATAAAATATGAAGAAAAACAAGTTTTGGCGAAATAAAATATTTGCCCAAAATCACACAATTTAAGTGAGGAAGTTGCAATTTTTCCTTATTTTATGATCTCTCTTTGTACAAATCAGCCACTATATGGCTATCTATTTGTCTCTCCTTTTTATGTTAATGCTTTGTTTTTGCCTCGTTGTGCAGTTTTTATTTTCTGCTAACTCGACCTAAAGGTATTGAAGCACTTTACATGGACACCAGTTACATTACAAAAGGCCACATTCATTTCATTTAGGTACTGGAGTTTTACCCAGAATCACAGAATATTCAGCTAATGCCGAGACTCTAACCAGACTTGTTCAGTTCCAGAGTTGTAAGCTCTCGCCGTAATGCCACATCCTGGGTAGATTAAGGATTGCAGACGGAAGGTACATAAAAGCTTGGCTCACCATGGGCTCGAAGTTCCAAGAGCACCTCAAGCTGAGCTAGGCTTCAGCACAAGCTCAGATCAAGCTTTCTGTGGGTCCCCTATCTTTAGTTAGGAGAGTGGGGACCGAAGTTTACCTGCCAATGATTCAGCAGGGCCAGTGACATCAAGGCCTGTGAATGGCTTTCTGCACCTTAATTATGGTCTGTGTGGGGGTTCTGACAGTGTTTATGCATTTTAGCTCATGGTAAAATGCACGGAATAATATACTGTAAGATGGCGCATTCATTATACTTTTCAGGTAGTAGCAGTGAATGCCTTGTTGGATGAGCAACCCCCAGGACTAGGGAGTCATGAATTTCCCCCAGCAATTAACGTAGAATTACAATGCCTAACAGAGTAAGGGCCTGAGTCACAAAGATATATGAACACTTGTGTGTAAGTTTACCATTTTTTGTATTCACAAACTATAAGCTTAATTATAAAAGTATTGTCCTGACTCTAGAGATGCCTCAGTTGGGGTCGAGAGCTCTGCACACAAAGAGTTAGGCATGTGAGAAATTAGCATTTAAAAAAACATTGAAATTCACTGAAAAAAAACATAGGTTTCAGGCTTGTTATAGTTAGAAATTGGCATTTAAAAAACCTTAGACATTCACTGAAAAAAACGTAGGTTTCAGGGATGTTCTAGTTTGTTGGACATTTCTCTTGTACAAAACCATAGAAATTCCGCCGGTATAGTTAGTTCAGCTAACTAAATCTCGCACCCCCGCAATGCACTGCTGTTGACATCACATATTACATCATTCATGACATGGTCAGTGACATCACTGACATCTCAAATGACATCACGGATGACATCATCCACATGAAAATCTGATGCACCTCCTCATACTCTAATATAACCTTTGATACACCCACTGTAAAATACAGACTACCATTTTCATAGAATCACAAAAAAAAGGATAAAAATAAGATTTGAAACAAAGATTTAGCCTAAAATAGATTATGAAAACATTAGTCCCCACAATATTGAGTCTTGAATATGGGGTCTAGAACTGGAGCTACAATAGTAGCCCTGAATACTGACACAGTGGATACAATAATAGAAAGTAGTAATACAATATCTTGCTCTACAATTGTCAAAATCACTGATTTATTCCCAAATGATACAACTCCATTAAATAGCCAGTGAATTCTTAGGGGTATAGTCCAAGTACGGCGGTCCTGGGACTGGCGTTCCCATAGTGGCGGTCCGATGACCGCCACCACTGAGAGTCTGCCTGCCATATTTTGAGTGTGGCAGTGTGGACTAACGCCTCCACCGAGATCCAGGATCCTGCTGCAGTGGTGGACCGTAAAGGGGTAGGAATATGCTAGCAGTGCTGATGTGAAAAGAATGTTGGACATGCAAGTAAGAAGGCCCTACCCTGGCCCTCTGCCTCCTCTGGGCCTGGGGGTGGATGCATTGCACCGCTGTTCCTGCAAGGAGTGGCATGCATGCCACTCCATCCAGGAATGTGCTGCAGGTGCTGTCTTGGCAGTGGTCTGCTGTTAAGGCTCTCCTATGAGCCTAACACAGCCACTGCCATGAGACCGCTGCAGCACTGCATGCTGGTCCTGGATTCAAGTCGGATTCTTGTGGGTGGGTGCACTACAGGTTTGGCGGTCTCCTGTGGGCGCAGCAATGGGGTCCGACAGCAGGACCGCAAAACTCATAAGAAGGGCCTTAGTCTCTTGCACACATATCCACAACTTCAAGGCCCTTCTGCAGCAGAAATAAAATGAGTCTCTTTTCCATCAAAGCAAGATGTGTAAGTGGTGCAATTCAAATTCTGGTGAAATTTAATTCAGACAATAATTATGAAGGAGTGCCTTCACAAGAATGGCTGTTACGTGTGCAATATTCTGCCAACAAGAACCGCTTTAAATGTTTTTCTTCTGGCAGCATTTACCAAAGTCAGACTGCCACCTATCACCTATTAATGTAGTGAGGTGACAAACAAGGACATGATAAAATATCCAAAGAGAGAAGATGATAAAAGCTGGATTGCTGCAGCTCTAGGTTCAAGGGATGTTCCTCAATCCCTGTACAAGTGTTGTTCAGTAGCTCCTTCTACTGTAACAGGCCTCTGAAAATGATTAGCCAACAGTAATGTCTTAGAATGAATTTTCTAGGTTTAAATAGAGTATGCAACTGAATAGTAGGGTTTATGTTGGATCATCAAGTAGGCTGCATCCAGTAGTCTGGAACTCTTGGAGTCTCCAACCTTTTCTGTAGAGAAAGCTACTTCTGATCAGTGAAAATCATTGTGATCTACTGGAAGCTAAACACCCCCACGGCCAGCTTCATTGACTGTAAGCCTAATTTCTAAAGAGCCAGATACTATGGCCTGAACAAAATACTTTGACTAGTGGCACTATGACATGGCTGTCATTTGTGTCAGTGACCGCTTGGTCTTTGTGGATGTATGAATATGTGTTTGTATGAATGGGAGATATTTGTATGGGTGACTGAGAGCCTATGTCATATATACTTGCAGCACAGGACATATCTTTCACCACATGGGGCACTGTTACAAGTATAACACAAACATGCAATCATTATAGTTAAATGGGAGAAATACAAAGTGCAGAAAAATGTTCTGCAAAAACATTCATAATATGGAACATTTTTCTGCACTTTAAATTTCTCTCATTTAAACAAATGTGACTGTATATTTCAGTTATACTTATGGCACAGTGTATACTGGTCACAGGGAGCAAGAGGCCTGCTGTTTGTAAATGCGGCACTCTGAAATGGGAGAAAATTAAAATGAAGAATTTACTTTATCATTAAGGTAACTTTTCATTGTAATTTTCACCAATTTAAAAGCGTTCATTAAACATCATTTTCTTCAGAGCTCCAGCATTGAGTTGATAAGGACTTTTATTCAGAGTTAAATACCTTCAGTTGTTCATCTCGGTGCCCCAGCCTGGGTCATACATCTGGCTGAGGACTGCTCATTATCAAGTCCTGCTATCTGCAGCCTGATGATAGTTATGTAAAATAAACACAGATTCCCCTTTACTTTAAAAGGAAAATATGACCTTGTGCTTATTTAAAAATTAACTCAAGGCTTTGAGCTACTCTGAAGGTGTCTTGAGGCTACTGGTCGCTTGCGATCCGCTGATTGAAACACCTTAGTCCATCTACTTAAGTTAGAATTCAGCATATTATGTTCTAGCAACCTGTTTACAACAAGAGGAATTGACCGAAAGGCAGGTTTATTACTGTTTGTTGATATGAGGTTGAATTTCATTATCAACCAATTTGTAGCATCAACTGACAATATTTAATTCCTAAATAGAAAACTTTGCAAATAACAAAGTGGAGGACTCTTGATTAATGTAGACATTACTCGTGCCTGGAGTGTAATGAATACAACTAAGAAGCAGCTCAGGAAATTTGTTCCAAGTAAGCATTTCTACTAATTTAATAATTTTAGGAGATTTTAATTCCAATTTATTTGGTCAATACATTCATAATTTAGAGACAGGCTGCCATAACCATGTCTTTTGATTTTCAACTTTAAGTCTGCTACCACAAAGTGGCAATACAATCATGGACAATTTAGCAGAAAGCTTAAAAATTATAAACCTGAGAGTGCTAAATAGTGTAAAACATCTGGATATCCCAATTGTGCCATATGTATTAATGCAGTCTGTGACTACATATGACTCTCACCCTTATTTCAATATTGTGCCACATTTGTCATTTACATTTACAATAGAAATGACCACTTCCCCACGTAATAAAACGGTGGAATTTTATATGAATGGTGAGGTGGGTAAATTAGAAAGTTTGAGCGCAGTCCACACTTTAGAAGCAATGTTAGAGAATGCCCGTACTCCTGATCTCTGCACTTAGGAGTTCTGCAGTGCAGAGGTTCCTGGATGGTTAGTGGAAGAAGAAGCAACTGTTCAGGTAGGTGGGGCCTGAGTTGTGTAGTGTCTTGAATGTGTGTGTGAGGAGTTTGAATTTAGAGTGTTTGAGTATCGGGAGACAGTGTACATCTCTGCGGTGTGGTGTGAGTTCGTTGTGAAAGGTTGAGGAGGAGTCTGGTTGCTGAGTCCTGGATGGTTTGCAACCTTCTAGTGAGTTACTTGGTGATGCCAGCATAGAGTGTGTTCCCGTAGTCCAACTTGTTGTTGACTAGGGCGTGATTGATGGTTTTCTAGTGTTGCTTCAGAACCATATGATGATCTGCCTCAGCATTCTTCAAGGTGTGGCAGCAGGATGCAGCGACAGCATTGACTCGTGCGGTCATGTCCAGTTTGCTGTTGTTGATTATTGCGAGGTTTCTCTCATGGATTCTGGGTGTGGGTGTGAGTGTTGGTGTGGGTCTGAGTTTGACCAGCCACCAGATGGAGTCCCATGTTCTTGCCAAAGATCCCTACTTCTGTGTTGTCAGTGTTGCACTTGTGACAGTTGGCTTTCATCCAGTTAGCAACTTCGGTCATGCAGGCAGTGAACTTGTTACTAGTGTTTAGGGTCATGTACACGAGGGAGAGTATGAGTTGCATGTCGTCTGCATAGGAGAAGATGTTGACGTCATATGCAAGGATGACGTTGTCCAGAGGAATTATGAATAGGTTCAAGAGAATGGGGCGGAGCGATGAGCCTTTTGGTACTCTACAGATGAGTTTGTGGGCTTCCAAAGAGTAAGGTATCAGACTGACAATTTGTTTCCTATCAGTTAGGAAGGAGCAGATCCAGCAGAAAGTGGAGCCTGAGATACGAATTGTGTGCAGGTGCCTGATGAGGATGGAGTGTAAGACCATGTCAAATGCTGCAGAGTGGTCCAGGAGAATGAGGACTGCTGTATCTCCTCTGTCAAGGATCATGTGGATGTCATCTGTGGTGGCGATGAGTGTTGTTTCTGTACTGTGATTAGGCCTGAATCCAGATAGCATGGCATTAAGGAGTTAGTTGTTGCTTGGGTAGTCAGTGAGGTGTGGGTTGATTTCTTTCTCTAAAAGCTTTTCCAGGTATGGTGGAAGGGAGATGGGTCTGTACTTAGAATGTGTGGCTGAGTCAGCAGATAGTATCTTGAGCAGGGGTATGATGATGACAACTTTCCAGATGTCCAGGAATGTTGCATAGTCGGTTGAGGCTCTGAGGATGGGTGATAGTACTTTGATCAGTTGAGTCCTCTGGTGAAGTGTGGTGGGACAAAGGTCAAAGGGGGTGCCTGAGTGGATGATCATCATGGTAGCAGTGATTTTGGCTGTCGTAATGGCAGGACATGAATTCAGGCTTCGTTCATTAGCCATGATGGGAAGCTGAGTAGCTACAGTGACAGGGTCCGGTCGAGGGCCAAAGTTGCTGTATATGGAGGTGATTTTGTTACAGAATAATTCTGAGACCTTGTTGCAAAGGTCTTGTGAGGGGTTGATGTTGCTGTAGAGGGCAGGAGGCTCAGTGAAACCTCTGATGTTGGCAATGATTACCTTTTTGCTGTTAGTGCTTATTTCATTCAAAGTTGAAATAGAAGTAGCCACTTCCCCTGGGTAATAAAAGTAAGGTTTCAACTGGACAATTTTATTGAGGTTAGTGAGGTGGGCAAATTCAAAACATTGAGTCCTTTGAAGTAGATAAATTAACACATTCTCTTAGATTTAATATCTATAAGGACTTGGATCTGGTCAGAAATTAAGTAATCGGATCAAACATATAAGGAATGATTTGCCTGCAATCAGTCTTTCGAGAATTGGTCTAGAAGCTTTAAGGGTAAGTGTTAATGAAAGAAAACATTCTAAGTTTTATTGTATACAAGAATCTCGGGGTAACAGAAAAAAAGAAGAATGCATCGATTGGAAATCTAGTTCATAATTCTACTAATACTGTGGAACAAATAAAAGACATAATTAAATATATTAAAAATAAACTTGGGCTAAGAAAGAAAGATTTTGAAGAAACATTCTGGGAAGAGCAAAAGGTTTAAAGGAATTATAGATACAAAGAGCTGTCAATTGTGTATCAGTTACAATGTATGAGGTACTTGTTAAGCACTTTTACATCTATTATTGACAGTCTTGCAAATGAATAAAAACTGGTGATATGTTGTGACACCGCGGGTACACTACACTATCAGGATTCTCCTGGGACCTCGCTCAGTGTGCACAGACGTTCATGGGATATCTTCTCTTTTGGATGTTACTACCCGTCCTTGAAGCACATTGGAACTTACCATTGTTTTTTTTTTTTTTACTTGTTGAATACTAAAAAATCATGATTAGCCTTGAGAAAGCCCTGGCGAAACTTGCCGCATAGGGCAAAACACGTGTTGGCTGTTTTTCTTATTCTCATAAAAAATAATATTATGCTCTAATAAAGAGCCATGAAAAGTGTGAAAACTATGAACAATGGATCTACAAAGTGGTGAACTCTAAAAAAAGGACTATCTCTATCTAAATCAATTTGGACTTTCGGTTTTATATTTCAAGAAGGAATTATCCATTTGATCTACAAAGAAATTCCCTGGAAGGGAGCAACACACACTCATATTCCTACTCTCATTGGTGATATGTTGAGCTTCAGAAAGCTTGAAGGTGAAAGCATTTTACAGATTCCTTGACAATGTTGATCACATCACAAGACTCAACTGAGCAGTTTAAAAGTAAAGCCTCTACATTGATGCAAGGCATCCTCATCCACAATACAGCCCCTACTCAAAGTGATAAAAGAGAAACTTATTCCAGCTTTTTCTAACTGGTATTAACATTTCAGGAAAAATCAGAAAGTGGTTAGACAGTGTCCTAAATGGATACTTGAGTCCAATATTTAATTTGACCAGTGCCAGCTCCCAAATCCACATTCTGCTAGAGTTTGGTCATCATTGCGATAGTACTCTTAAAGATGCGGCCTTTTTTAAATATATGCTTATGGTGCAAATGGAGAACTTTTATTTATTAAAAGGGATTATTAGCAAGTAGCAAAAATCAAGACTAGTTTCCACCAAAATTCTTTTCACATACTGTAAGTAAATACTCACATGCTGCAAGTAAATACTCCTGCATGTGGCCACAGATTGGGAGCTGGCCTTAGCTTTGGAGCAGTTTAAGAAGGATCTTACCAGAGCTATAGATGATGGTCTTGGTTGGCTGACACTGCCCAGGGTGAGACACTGATATAGGGAAGTATGTTGTAAATTCCTAAATGGAATTTATAAGTCATCCAAGGATATGCCATGCAGGCATATCATGTATTTGCGAGAGTTAATATAAGCCAGACAAGTCTATTAGATGGAAAGAACTTACAACTATAAGGCTGTGAATTCCATAGACCACGCGATGAAATGCTTTTTTGGAACAGCAATCAAATTACTTCTAATACCGAGTATATGTATTTGATTACTCTATGAGCTAGTTAACTTGTAAGTAACTTTTAAAAAGATTTATTATGCACACGTATTGTACTATAAACAAGTTATATTTCAGAATTCAATTTGATTTTTAATGTAAAGACATTCATTTGCTTGAAGTAAAAAAGTCAAGTTTGTAGCCATTTAAAATGGGTATGTAGGAGACTATTTTGCTCTAAGGTAAGTATCAAGGTTTCTTATATTTTTGTGAATTAGAATCAACAGGGATCCTGACCTATGAGTAGGGGTAAGAATCAGATATATTTTATTTAATTACAGGTGAAGAATCCATAGGAGTAGGGCCTGCACAAGATAATAGGTTGCACTTGCATGCAGGAAATGAACAAGAGTAACAGATATTTTAAATCACTAGATACTTTAAAACAATTATATGAGAGCCGGCTTAAAAGATGTCACAACACAACCAAACTTTAATTTTTTCCTTTACTTTGTTTATAACTTTGAGTTGTAACACCTTTTTTACAGCACACACGCCAGAATCACACCAGTCACTAAACCCCTACCTGAGTGTACAGGTATTGAACTTTTATTTGATTTTTCCAGCAAGTGGATTCCCCTGAAGATACAATTAAAAGTATATCATGTTTTATAAATCAAGATTGGTCTAGGTCAATCTAGAAAGGTATATAGTGCCTTATTTTGAGTTTCTCTCAAACAGTGGTGGGTTCCCATCTGCATTATTTAGAGTTCACATGAGCTGTAAAGACTCTGAACCGGACAAACAAGGCATTTATCACTTTTTGGCAGATGCTCCAAAAAATCCTAAGCTCTAAAAAAGGCTATAGTTCTCAACATGTGTCACCAGAATATTAGTGTAGATCTTTTTATCAACATTCAACAGAGATATGGGTCTTTATGATGACCAATGATGAGCATGATTCAACCGGTTTGCATGGTTTATGTATGAGAGTTATGTTAGCTTGCCTCGTTGATGCCTGATTCCAAAAAGGGGATTTATAAACACTTGCAGATGGAAGGACAAGTAGGATCCAATATTTCTTGTAAAGTGCATTAGTAAGACCATCCGCTCCAGGAGATTTCTTTATACTGTAACACTTTAATTGCCCTTATTACTTCTGAATCTGATTTAGGTCTCACTAATGTCTCATTGTGATGAGAACACAGGTTTGTAAGGTTAATGTAAGCATAAAACATTTTTGGTCTATCGAGTTTTATCAGTTCCTGTTGGTGTAAAGCCTGAAGAATTCCTAAATGCTTGTCTTTTTTCTGTTCTGAATCATCAATTTGTTATTTTGTAGCTGTACCATTATGTATTTTCATCTGCCTTTTAGCCATTCTCAGTTGTATAGCCTGAATGCTTTATTGGCTTTAAAAAAATAAAAACATGTTTTCATCTTAACGGAGCTCTCTCTGAGTACTGAGTGAGCAAGAGGTTAAGTCGTCCCCACAGGTCCGATGCTTTATGGAGTGATGTCAATGTGCCCTTCTTTTAGCGCTCCTCCTCCAATCTAATCTATCATGTGCAAGTACCCACATTTGCTATTGCATAGGTCTTTTCCCATGTTCCCATCATTACTGCTTTGAAGGGACTCCACAGTATGTCCATGCCATACTAAACAATATTACTTTATATCAGTTCAAAGAGCCATAAAGGTTGCACAATAATAATATTTACATTTCATAAAACATCAATGAAGAAAGATAAAATGAAGCAATTCGTAATGTTTCAGCAGAGGTGATTAAAAACATCATATTACTTCCTTAAAAAAACAAAATCATAGCCTGATAATCAAATATCAATTTCACTCATAACTCTTTCTAATCAAGAAAGAGCCCCTAATACAGTTTGCTATGGCGATGCAGATATTAGAGGAGGCTATTTTGTGCAAATAATTACAACCATCATTATAAGAACAAGGACAAATATTCCTTAATAATGGAAGCAGAAACCTGGTTCTCGCCGGCTTATATAATGTGCAAAATAATAAAAAGTGCAATGTGCTTTGCCTAGACAAATTATCACACGGGCAAGGCATCAGTTTGTCCGCCCATTCTCCTTGATGAGGAAACACCAACAAAAAGTGCACAGAGCATAGTTGGAACCTAGTTAGGTAAAATCTAATATGGGAATAAGAAGAACAAGATAAATACAATTCTGAAGGGGCAGAAGGCAAATGAAACACTCCCATATCACCTTGCTGTTGACAACTATGCATATTGCCCCAGGATAAATACACCTCTTTAATGATTGCCTTACCTTTTAGAGGAATTCTTTCAGGATTTTCAAAGAAGTGTCCAAGACCTATCTCTTGAAACTTATCCCTCACAAAGCAAAGCCATGGAATATTGATAGCATTATCATATCAAGGGAATCCTTAATAATATCTCTTGAAATCTTTAGGTCTTCTGAGAGCTAAATCTTGGACCATAAATACAAAAGGACACAGCCAATACGATCTTCTATGAACTCTTGACCCAGTTCAGTATGGCAAAATAAAGTAGGGGCACTTTTTGGTACCATCAGTAGTCTTTTAATACATTTATCCTCTACTAGTTGGAATTGTTGGCTTCTATTGTACCCCCAAACCCTGGCCCCATATGTGGCAATAGGGAAGCATTTAGCACTGTAAAGAGTTAATCATTCCTTAACTGGTTTATGCCCCAATTTACAGGCAAACCGAAACAACCCATCCACAGCCCTGCTTGTCGGCTCTGCTCTAGTCATTAAAAGTGGTTCCCACTTCATCTGATTATTGAATAAATAACCCAGATACAAGAATTTGATTAACTTTTTCTATCTTCTTTCCCTGGATAATAAAAGTTTTGGGTTTTGTGGTCTTTGGGCCATACACCGTTATGGACGATTTAATAAAATTAACTTTCAAATCAAGAGATGTCATAAAATCAGTAAAAGCATCAAGGGATTTCTGCAAGCACATGGCTGTCCTTGCCAATAATACTGTTGTGTCTGTGTATGAAAGCTGGGGAACAGATTTAGTACCAAGTCTAGCTCCCTTTTTAATAAAAAAGCCTCCAACCCATTTGTGTAATTTAAACGCAGGAATGGGGCTAAAATACATCCTTGATTGGCCCCCTCTGTGGAGATAATTGGGGTTTTTTCCCTCTTACTGCCATATCTTATGGTCACTGTTGTGTTTGTATGGAGTTTACACAGAAGGGTTACTAGTGCTTTTTCAACACCCATGTCTTCCATCATAGCCCACAATTTGTCCCTATTGACAGTATCAAAGGAGCTAGATAAGTCCATGAAGGCCATGTGAATAGAGCTCTTCATGAACCTCACATGCTTACTGACAATAAGGGACAAGTTGAGGCATTTTTCAGTCGTACCCAGCCCCCTCCTAAAACCATATTGTCTATTAGACAAGACACCTTTGGTGGATGCCCACTCTTCCAATTGTGCAAGAAAGACCCTACCCAATACATTTGCTGCCGCATTAATCAGTGATATAGGCCTATAACATGCTTGATCACTTCTATCACCCTTTTTAAAAACAGGGACTACAGTCGCATAGGCCAATAGTAGCTGCTTTAAAAATAATAATTAAAAGTGGTGCCCACTGATTGGAGTTTCTTTTAAAAAGATCGAGGGGCACCCCATCTGGGCCTGGGGATTTCAAAAAAATGTCCTGAGCCACAACAACCTCTACCTCTTGGGCTGCGATAGACAAACTAACTTGTGTGGCTAAAGTTAGATCAAAGGGCAGTTCCAGTGATTCCTCCACAATCTTTTTATGTGAAAGGTTAAAGATACTGGAGAAATGGGCTTTCCCTGCTTCAGCCATGATCAATGAATACACCTGTCTTGCGCCTTCGGTAAACATAGGTCGATTAATAATTTCTCCAAATGTTTTTGGATCTTTACGAGAGCCTGCTCTTTCCAAGTCCTCCCACACCATCCTCCTCAATTCCATCTTCCTGCATTCTGTTACCTTTTTGTATTTACTCCTCGTGGTTTTAAATAGCTCTCTGTCACGAGGAGTGGTGCGCAGGGCCCTTTTAGTTCCTTATGAGCTTTAAAACATTCAGTGTTGAACCAGTGCGCCTCTAGGGATTGCTTTTGGGGGATGTTCCTATCCAACTTCTGAGCAATGTTGGTACAGAGCACCTCAGAATCCCAGACCCTTTCAATCGAGGAGAAGTCCAGCCTCAGGCACCCATCTATTAAATTATAATTTCTTAAGATGATATCTTGCTCAAATTGTGATGGGTCTACCTGATCCCATTTTAGTCTAATTCCTTTATTAGCATTATATTGTAATTGAGATTCATCAGTGTCCCATCTTAGGCTTCATTTTAAGAGAAGCAGTGAGAGGAAAATGGTCACTAGAGCAGTTTGGCATGACCTTAAAGTCCTGAACAAAAGTGGTAAAATTATTTTTCATTAGCATAACATTGATAGGACTGTCCGATCCACCACCAACATGAGTTGGACACTGCAAAGGGGAGTTGCTGGCATGATACTACCAGGATGGAATTTAGGGCTTCCCCCTGCGGACAGTGAATAAAATGATCAAAGGGCTGCCTCTCAGAGTCTTCCAGCCAACACACGATGAGGACTGTATTTTCAAAATGCACAATTAAAATATCTGACCCATAAAATACGTAATGGCTGCTATTTCGCAGAGGCTTGTGCGATTTCCATTTGCAGGGACTCTATTACTTGCCAATTACTTTTATTACAGATGTTATGGTACAAGTTCACCAATAATATTTCAACCTTGACCAAACCAGACATTACTATTACTTGGCCCTTCCTCATGAGGATGGTATCTCAGAAACACAGGAAGAGTGATACCCATCTATAAAAATGTCAACTGTCATCTAGGTGTCTTGCAGACATAAAGGATCAAAACCTCCAATAAAGCCCAACCAATCCTCATTCCCCAATTTTGAACGGACTCCGGCTATATTTCATGATAGCATTTTAAAATGAGTAGCAGTATCAATCTGTGGAACTTGCACTAAATTTACATTTACAGGTGCATCAGGAATACCAACAGAGAACAAGACCACTTCTTTAGATACATCTTCCTCCTCACAACTTATTTCCTGTTGGTTGTTACTTAAAAAATCTGAGTCCCCCACCTCAACTACCAAGCAGAATGAATACTAATATCTGTTAGGCCAGAAAGTGCTTCAAAATGGTTTAATTGGATAATCGGCTGTAAGTGCATATGGTTGAAGTGTTTAGACTGAATTTGGACTGGCCTCTGAAAAGAACTGGGACCCATATGTGGAGGATAAAAGAAGCCCAGAACATATGCCCTTACGGGACCATTCTCACCCATCACTTCCTTAAGGCATGTCAACACAAAAAGCACATATCTAGGGTCCTTGAAATTTATGACCACACAATCTCCTTCCACAAATTTCAGCATACAGCTTAACCAACAAACCCGCCGTGCCATATTGATGTCAGACATCTCAGTTTGCTAATACACCAATGGGCTGATTTATTTATAGGACTTTGATTGTCTTCGTGGTGGCACAAAGGCAATGGGGGAGCTCCTGTTAGTTGCAATTTATAGGGGGTGCTATCTGGTGGTAAATTTAGCTGATAGGCCCGCTCTTGGCCTGGTCTCCACCCAGGCCCGTGCGGCAGGAGCCTAAAGCAGATATAATATGTGCCTCTGGGTGCGGGATCAGGGCGTAGCCGGTGGCTGCTGCGAGTCACTCTGGGGGTCTGTGGTCCTGCCCCACTCTTATCCCTTGAACGGGCATCCCACGAAGCGGGAGCCCAAGGCAGACTGAATGCATGCCTCTGTGCGCAGGATTAGTGGACTCTGGGGCCTGTGGTCCTGCCCCAATCCTTTCCCCCGAACAGGTGCCCCCCCTGAACGGCCAGCAAAGGGCAACTGGTGAAATTACTGGGTGAAGCAGATTCCGTATATTATTGTGAAGCATAGGAGTAAGAATTTGGCATCTGTAATGTCACTTTTAACTTTGGGGGCCCCATTACTTTCAGTATTATGCTTGCAAATGCTCTGCAATGCAGGCCCAGGTTGCTGAGACTGGAGACGCCTGACTCTAAGAAAGCCGCTGGGGCAGGAATGAGGTGCTTGGAAGAAGTGCCTGGTTCCAAGATGGCCGTGTGAGAGAGACTTGGTCCTGTGAAGTTGCAGGAGTGTATTGGAGCAGGAAGAAGTAAAGGAGCCAGCTTTCCCTTTTTGCCATAGGTACAAAGTAGGACCAGCTGCACAATGCTTCGGCGGGGTGAGCATCCGATGGTGGGTACAGCTTACATGCTGACACATTGAAACAGAGATGCTCCTGTGACAGCAGACAGCAATCCATAGAAGGGGAGCTCCTACTGTGTCAAGTCCAGTGTGTGTAGAGTAGCGCGAGCTCCCGGTATGGAGTAAAGCAGGCAGGCGCCGGTAGACCTCTTTGATGGCGCACTGGTGGCGTGCCGCAGATGGCTGCACTGCAGTCACAATAGTGTTGGGACTGTCAACCACCTTTGTCACAGTCAATTAAGACGATGTAGGCGAACAAAAAGAAGCTGGCCTCTGCAATGTTCCCTTTGCTTCTGGCATGAGAAAAGTCATTAGTTATGGTGCACCCGATAAAAAGGCCTCTGATGCAGTGCAGAACTCTGCTAATCCGCTACCATTAATCTCAGTTCGTAAGCCATGCCATACTATTCACTACAGTTCATATCAAATTATTCCTGGATCTGGGTTTAAAAAGCTGTAGCATACACCTTATAATAGGTGTTATGAACCATTATGATCGCAGCATTCATTATTGAATATGCCCACACAATTCATCTTTTGTTTTAGAGGGGTTTTGGACTTTGGAGAAAAATATGTTTTCTCCATCCCCCAGGATAAGGGTTTGCAGAAATCCATAATTCCCACCTGCTGGTGTCACTGGTGTAGCAAGGGGGGGTGGGGAACCGTCCGCCATGTGCGGCACAGGTTTTGGGGGCGTTACCTCCCCCGCTCATACCCTTACCTGTGGCCATCACGGCCTGCAAATGCAGGAATCACCAACACCTCTGCTCTTATATGCAGCCACTTCAGGTGGCAAACGCTGGGACTGTCTCAGACGCCAACGGGTCTAGCTATGCTGCTGTCTGGTGTTGGCAACTAGAACGACTCCGGCACTTAATAGTAGATACCTGCGCTGATGTCCTTGAAGTAGCAATATTAACCCAGCAGCTCACATTTGACCTACTTTCCAGTGTCTTTTGATGTCACACCAAAAGCCACCCCGGAGTCCACCGAGGAGTGCATTGCTTCCCCTGGTGACTTGCCTGAGCTTGCTGAATGGCATGTGGAAGGAGGACCCACCAAAGAGGAGTTCTGTAGGGTACAAAGGGAGTTCCCAACCCTTGTGGGCATGAAGCACCAGGCTGTAGCCCAAGCATCAGGTGATGCCTCTGTTAGTCACTACATTTACTGGCAGGGCAAAATCCTTCCCAGTGAGCCTAAGGCCCCACGGCATGGTACATCAAGGGCCCTGGTGGTCTCCAATGCTACAGGTCCTTCCTACTGGAGCTGGCTCATAATATTCCTCTGGCAGGACACCTGGGCCAAGACAAGACCTTAGCAAGTCTTGTCACACTTCTATTGGCCTAGGATCAAGAACTCCTCAGATAAGTTATGTAGGCCTTGCCTGACCTGCCAGACCTGTGGGACGACAGGGCAAATGCTTAACGTCCCCATTAACCCATTGCTTGTTGTTGCCACACCCTTTGATAGGGCGCGCATTGACATTGAAGGGCCTATAGATCCCCAACTGCTTCAGGCAACAGGTTTATCCTGGTTCTGGTGGATCATGCCACTAGGAAACAGGATTGCATTTAAAGTGACAAAGGCCCTGATCTGGATTTTTATATGAAAGGTCACCAGTAAAGTTAAAATGGGTAGATGTCGCTAAACTGGACTCTATTTTGTCTATCCAATCTAAAAAGGGCTTGAGATGTCCTTTTATTATTGCTTCAAACCAGACACACAAATCATTCAGAAGATCAGTTTCACCCGTATTCTCCACAATACCATGTTTAGATTTCGCATCTTTTTTACCTCCATCCCCCCCTCAACAAATTCTTGCTCCTTTTTTTTCCTTTTGACCAATGGTTTGTTAGACGATAAAGTTGAATTAACTAGAGGCAACAAACTCTTTATGCATGGCTTTAGCTCAGTCAAACAAGTATGATCCTCATTTACACGGGTAGCGAAGTGAGCTAGAAAACGATGATGGATTCAACCCAGATCTGTGACTGGGGGTGAGTGTCTGAAAAGTTTCAACGCACGGTCCTTCATCTCTTAGTATTTCTTTGTTTGCCCTAAGTTGGCAGGTTATGGCCAGACGTGGATCTCTTGTTCAGTTTGCCACTGGATTCAAGCTAGCCTGGCTGATGAGGGGTGTTACCCCGAAACTGGTCCCAGGATGCTTCTTTCTAGTCCAGTTCAGACCTGGCTTGGCAGTTCAGGCTGGACTGTTCCCATGAGGAACAGGGCAAGACTGATTTGCATATGACTGGGTCTGAACTGGGGTAGTGAAGTGAGCTAAAGAACGATGATGGATTCAACCCAGATCTGTGACTCGGGTGAGTATCTGAAAAGTTTCAGCACTCCGTCCATCATCTCTCTGTGTTTGTTTTGTTCGCCCTAAGTTGGCAGGGTGTGCCCAGACATGGGTCCCTTGCTCACTTTATCCCTGGATTCAAGCTAGCCTAGCTGATATGGGGTATTACCCTGAAACTGTTCCCAGGGTTCTTGTTTGTGTGTCCAGGTAAGACCTGGCTTGGCAGTTCAGGCTGTACTGTTCCGATGGACCACCAAACTTGTAATCAAGTCCTGAGTTACTAAGGGCCTTATTATGACTTTGGCGATCTTGAAGCAGGCCACCACGCCAGTGCACCACTCCCAGACGACCAAAGTCAACTGAGCCCCACCAGATTATGAGTTTCCTCGTTATCCTGTGGGCAGGTGGCACAGTGGTCCCATTGTGGTGCCTATTGAAAATGCTTCTCAATGGGAGCACCTAAGGCCGTTGCTGCACAGCATGGATTGTGCAGTCCATGCCATGCAGGAAAGGGGCTGCATGCAGAACTGGGGGCACAACATGTGCCCCCCTGCACGCATACCTGTGCACAAGGGCAACAGGTGTTTCCCCACTGCCAGCCTTTTCATGGCGGGCTCACCTCCATAAAAAGGCTGGGGACGAAGAACCTTATAATATGCTTGGCAGTGCCGCAGTCGCTCCGCCCAGCATATTGCTTTCCCAGACTACTGCAAGGCCACCAGAGATCGCTGATCCCTGGCGGTTGTGGAGGTCCCAAAATAGAACCTACCACTGTTCTTGTAATACAGCGGTCGGACCACTGGTGCAGCGGCTCTGACCGCCACCGCACCCTGGGCTGTAATGGGAACCCAAACCAGC
Organism: Lissotriton helveticus; assembly: GCF_964261635.1. Lineage (NCBI taxonomy): Eukaryota > Metazoa > Chordata > Amphibia > Caudata > Salamandridae > Lissotriton > Lissotriton helveticus. The sequence goes on from NC_136070.1 coordinate 1,151,978,016, forward strand.
CCCCTACAATTTTGTAGGACCAGCCCCCTGGGGGACAAGTGTGCTGTGGTCAGATATTGCAGCACCACTGCAAAACTAGTCTCCAGTAACAAAACCAGCCTCCACCATTACAAAACTGGCCTCCACCCTTCTAATTTCCTGGGGAAACGCCTCCACCACAGGTTTGACTGGAACTTGTAATCAGGGCCTAGGCAATGGAGGTCTGTGTTATTTCATAGGGGTGGGAGGTGTCATCAGCTCAAGGGAGGTAAGATGTGAAGGAGAACGTGGAAACTTGTGGAATCAAAACACAAGAGGGTAGCAGAAAGAAGGAAGGAGTGAAGAGACAGAACACAGAAAGCACAGAACAGCCTAGGAAAGGGAGGAAGGGGATAAGGGGGTTGCTGAGGACAGGCAGCGGGAGAGAATAGCATTAGCAAGGGGGTGACTGGGAGAGATGGCAGGGGAGGGAATAGAGATGTGGGACAGAACAGTCTAGTCTGAGGGGCGTGCTGTAGAGTGGGAGGGAAGGCGAGTTAGTAATATGTGGTGAATAATAATGTTGGAGTGAGGACATGGAAGGCAGCTTGGGAGTAGAGTGACGAGGAGGATGGAAGCAGGTGTGGGTAGGATTCAATGGGTGTAAGAAAAAACACATCTGTTCCTATCGTCTCAGCACTTCCTAGGTCCTCATTACAAGTGGCCTCTTAATTCTGCTTTTACCAACCCCGCTGGAATTATGAGATCTATGATGTTTCTGCTGTTATGTTTATTTTCACACCAGGCAGCCAGAATTACCGATTACCCTGGTAATTCCTCCTTTCCCTGTGGGTCCCACTTGCATTGGCCAGGATTTTCCCCACCCCTTGAATTACAGATACCCCCGTTATCGGTAAGGTTGAGGGTGGGGAAATTATGTGCCACTTTCATGTCCACTCACAATGATGGCCCTACTCTCCAGCTTGGGGAGATTGTTGCAACATGTCTTTTTTAGCAATCCAGTTGTCTTGATCTTGACTGTGATGTAAATTGTTTTGGCACCGTTAAAGGGGTACACACTCTGCCCTCTTTTTCGAGTGACCGTTTATTTACCTTTTTTACTAAACCACCCCTGACGTAAATATTACAATGGCCACTTGCAAATATTTGCCTTTTTATTTAGCTTCTCAATCCTGTCGCCCAGTCTGCATATTTTCTACCCTGTATTCCATAGTAATAAAGCTACCCCTAAGAAATCTTGCTATCCACATTCAGTTTGAGTGGGGTTCAGGAACAGATTTCTAGCATGCATTAAAGAAATGCCACTAATTGTTATTTAATATCTTTGTTTTCAAGCAGCCAGGCTTTCAGTTTCCAATTAAACTAATTTGGCATAGACTTTGCTGGCGCAGCAGTAGTCTAATAGGTGCAAAATAAGAGTAGCTGGCGATAGTCCACAGATGCTGCCTGAGAGTGATTGAAAAGATCTTTTGGTATCAAGAGGTCAACCCCTGAAGAAGAATTAGTGGTTAGCTATAAATCGATCAGTCCTGAAAACTTGCAATCTTTAAATGTCCGTGACACACAGAGCTCCGATTCAATGCAACTCTGCCTTTCTCACTGCTGGTCATTGAAGTCAAAAGACCTGCCTCACCAGCCTACTGTGGTCGTTTAATTATATTTATAAGTGTGACATAAGTGTAATACAGCTTCTATTTCGATATTTCAATGCACTGTAAATGTCATCGTACTGTCATTGTCACAGCTTACCTTCCGTTTGAGTTTCGCTTCTAGCTCTATTAGTGATTTTTATTAAGTATTATGCTTTTTCTGGTCTTCATTCTGTTTGGCCAGCAATTGCAATTCGAGCGCAACCATGAATTTAAAAAGGTTTCATGAAGGCCACTAATATTGCTCTTTTCCAGGCATTAATTTTGCCTTGTAAGGTCTTGAAGAATTTATGTTAGAGAAATCACTCAATAATCTGAACTTTTTTTTTTTAATCAGGCTTATGAAGTGGTACATAATGAGAAACGAGCACATGCTGTCAGATGTTCAACTATATGGTAGCAAATTACATTGCAACAGGTTCAATACGCTACAATCATACGAGTCTACCATATAGTTAGGTCCTAATTAAATTATGCGGGCGCCTGGCCTCTGGCCCTTCTGAGTCACAAGCCGCCCGTGGCCCCACTGACACGCAGGCTGTTGATTCCCCGCCTATGTTTCTGTATTTCTCCCAGGGGAACCATATCTTTTCATATTTTTTTTTTTGCTCCCCACTGTCGCATATAACCTTCTCCGCCTGTTGGCACCAATCGAGAATCATCTGAGCTTTTCAACGAATAACGGAAAAAACTCGTGATATTAATGAGCTATCCAGTTATTCTGAGGTGCCACTCAGAAAAATGGCCAATATCTTTTTGAGGCCTGACTGGAGCAACCAACTTACGTCACTTTGTGAGTTTTAACCAACCTGCAGCCGTTGAGAAGGCAGAGGATCGTATGGTCCTTGTGGAAGCTGCAGTGAGACAGTCAGAGTATACCAAGCCACTCCCATAGATAGGTCCTAATTGTGATTTCCACTACACTAGCACCTGCAAATACCGCATATGTAATTACCATTGCCTAGTGGTAACACCCCTGCTAGCACTGTGCAATTACAGGTTAACCCCCTCAGAATAGGGAATAACAGCGTACATAGAATTACTAATTCTGCACCATGTTCCCTTCTCTGAGGATGTTTAACACACAAATTTACTATCTGCTCGGAGCACATGATAGATGTTTGCGTGGCCTCTCTGTGGGTCTCGAGTGAAGGGAGGGTGATAGGCAAGATAGAATTGTTCTGACAGGGGGAGTATTAACGCCGCCACCATACCAGAGAAATGTGGTCAGAAATCCAGTAGAGTAATTCCAACCCCCAACTCGTGATCAGGGCCACAGTGCTGGTTTGTTATATCACAGTGAAAAAATTCACAGGGAATGCAGGGAAGCGATAGATAGGTGCACAGACATATGGGAAGACATACTATGGCAATTACTGGCAACACTTATTACCAGAGTAGCTCACTATAGTATCTAATTTGGAACCTACCCCCTGCCTACAAGGAAATTGGTTGCAAGAAAATACGAATAATCAACCTTTCGCAAAAGTTACCTGAATTTTCTTTACATCCTAATTAGTCTGTGTGCAAAATGATTTCAGTGATGTGGATGTCCTTTTTTTAATAACCTTTACTGCCCTTTTCATTCTTCTTTGCCTTATACATCTACTCGAGGTTTCTATTAGTAAGGAAATTCTCTATGGTAGATGCACGTATTCATTATTCAAATATCTCACAACTGATGCCTGTGCTTCAGGTCATGAAGACTAACCTGTATTCTATTAAAAATTCCACATTATAAATTGTACTCTCCATGGCTTCTCTCTGTAAAATTGAGTTATTTATAGTACATGGTTAAATAGTGATAAGGTGAGCTCGTTAAATGTAGGATGACTTAAAGTTCAGGGTGGCAGTTATAATTTACTTTCTGGAGCTGTCTACCTGTGGTGTCTCAGGAGTGATGGAGGTGTTTTCATCCACCTTGTCTGCTCCAGTAGCACGTCCCTACTGCAGAAGAGGCCCCCCATGCACGCCTAGCCCTTTGTGTAGCACTGATATTCCCCCAGGAGCCTCCTTCGAGTGTGCTTGGAGGGTCACAGATAAGCCAAGCTTGGGCACGTAGTGGCACAGGGAACACTGAACCAGAACGCTATGTTTCATTGTTCTGCTGTCTCTAGAGCTATTCGGTGGGTTAAAACATGAATTGGAGAAACAGCACAATTTTCTATAATTGTGCACAATTTCCTGGCTCCATAATATGTCTTGAAATGTGCTGCTTGACATCAATCTTGATAATAACAATAGTAATAGGCTTTCTGCGGGAAAAAAGCATCTTTTTACCTGTGCCCCTGGAGCTTTTGCTTTCTATGGACCTGGAATGCTGGTATTTTGTTGCCCTGGGTGATGAGAAGCTGTTTGCAGATCTTGCTGCACAGGCTTTTTCCCTTAGATCTTGTTAACCATGAATAACTTAGCTGCATGGTACACTTTTTCTGCAAGTCCGTTGCAAGTGAGAACACACTGTGAAAGTTGTGGAAAAGTCAAACACCCCTTGTGGGCCGTGCAAAGCTTTGGACACACATATATGGGTATTACATCCAAGACAGCGGACTGAAGTAGCTCGGACACACTTTGGGCACAGCCACAGTCATGAAATGGTCAATTCTCAAATGTTACCATTTAAATATTACATCTGGCATAAAATGCCTAGCTGCGTAAGGATTAGAAATTGTTGTCAAGTTGTGCCTAAATACATGTTTAAAAAGGAGACGAGCAGTAAGAGCCATATTCTCATTGAAAGTGCTGCAACAACTACCGCATTTTAACAGCCTACTTTTCCTCATGTGTGGCTTGGAAGCACTTAGAAGTGTCATTCTTGCAAGCTTTTAATAATCAAGGAGAATACAAATCACGAATACTAATTTGTTCGTATTTGTCACAAGAATGACTTTCAGAAATATTGCTGTCTGACTTTCCCAGACTACTCAAAAATTAGCTTGAGGACTTCTGCTGCTTTATTGGCTCCCCACTAGGAACAGACAGTTACTTCTGCATACTTTGTCCACCCCAGGGCTGAGGTGTACAAATTGCAAATGGCCCACTGATCTAAATGCTCTCGGGAGCAATGATCTTCCATGCCTAAAAATCAAGATCCCAGGGGGCCTCAACCATGAGGAGGACCTCCATATACACCTAGGATGGAGAAGATCCCTTATGACTCGGTTGCCCTACCATGTTTTGGGACACTGTGAGATTATGACAAATTTGCCTCATTGCTTCTGAGAGTTCCAATGATTGTCTTGTTCTGTATCCCCTCAGTTTCCACTGCTGGTCTTTTCTCCCCCGGTTACGAACTGAAACCTGTACACTCATACCTAGCATCTGCTTTAGATTATAAGTGTCAGATATCAATACACTTTCCACCTTTTTATTTTTAATATGACCCAGGGAAGGTCCACGGGTCTCCGTATTTTGTGTTTTTTCATTAGCATGGACCCTTGTTACTTCTGGTAGTTTTAGGAGGTTGTTCTCAATTTTTATTTTACGTGCACCGCAACAGATGTCACTTGACACAAGCACTGCATGGATGTAGCCTTTAATGCTGGTTGTTTCAAATCAATGCTCTGTGCCTGGCCGTTATTCATTATTATGTTATATTTATGTTTGGGCCGCCTTAAGCGTCGCATCACTGAGACTCAGGCACTCGCCAGGTAACCATCGTAGCGGCAGGCTTGGTTTGCGGCTACGCTGTGAATTAGGAAGATGCTTTACGCCAGTGGTTCCCAAACTTTTGACTCCTGAGGACCCCCATTGAGTCACCACTAGAAGCCGGGGACCCCCAAGCAATTTGTATGAGTTAAATTTCAAACATTAAAATAGTAATTCGAAAAAAATACACACATGTGCACACAAAACAAATACTCAAAGTACTAAGGATTTTGGGGCCAGATGTACGACCATTTCATTTAGCGCCTCGCAATTGGCGACACATTGCGAGTGGCAAATTGCGAGTCGCTAAATGAAATGTACAACAGTATGTTTAACACTGTTTGGGATTCCCAATGGGGTCGCAAATTACGAGGTTCATTAAAATTAATGAGCCTCTCGCAATTTGCGAGCCCATTGGGAATGCCAGCATGGTGGCCTGCTGGGCTCTGCAGGCCACCATGTCTCGGACTGCTTTTAAATAACGCAGTTTAAAAAAAAAATGCAGCCTGTTTACCATGCATTAACATTTTTTTTAAAAATGTAACGTTTTTGTTTCATTTTCTAAGGGCAGGCAGAGGTCTCTGGGACCACTGCCTGACCTTAAAAAATAATTTTGCATGCATTTGCAAAGGGGTAGGGGTCCCTTGGGGACCCCTTCACATATGCGAATGCATTGCAATCTACTTGAATTGGGTGGAAATTGTGACTGTTTTGCGACCGCAAAACATTTATACATAGTTTTGAGACTCGCTATTTGGAAGGGAATGCCCCTTCCAAATAGCAAGTTGCAAAACCTATTTAGGGAGTCACAAACAAATTGCGACTCGCGAAATTGGCTATGTACATGGCCCAATAGGTTTTTGCATGCGCAAACGGGTTCGCGAACCCGTTCGCGCATATAAAAACAGATCATACATCAGGCCCTTAGTATTTTATATTGAAGTAATAGCCCCTCTGTCACATGTATTTCATTTGTTTTATAGCATCTCTCATACCATTGTAGGATGTCAGAGCACTTTCCATCACACACATATTGAGGCATTGAATGATACATGTAAATCAGTGTGTATATAAAATGTTTAAAGAGTGCTTGGTCTGGAAAAGCACAAACTCAGGATTCAGAACATAACACAGTGGCTAGCATTGACTTTAACATAAAAAATGTATTTCCACCCAAATATATCTTTTTAGAAGCATCAGCATAATGAATAACTGGGACAAAATATAAGTTACTAACTGGTACCATGCAGTTTGCAAGCAGCTCTTTGATGACAGTTTATAGGTCCCTCTGCTAGATTACGATTGTCACTTATGAAATGCACAGTAACAAAAGAATCTCTGTGACAAAAGCAGTAACCACGAACAAAGGCACATAAAATACTGCTTTTTAAGATGCATATTACACGTTCTTTGCAGTAGGCACATTAACCCTCTGTGCTACATTAGTTAAATCAAAGCTGCCACTGAACAACACTCTCCTCGCTCTCCAGCAGGTACATCAATCACTGGCATTCTCTTGACACTTTTATTGTTGCTGGAAAGCTGCTAATTATACAAGAAACATGTCTGTCCTTTTAAAACTGTTGCCTACGGACCCTCTGGGAATGTGTCACGGACCCCTGGGGGTCCGCGGACCACAGTTTGGGAAACACTGCTTTACGCTATCTAATAGGTACACGTTAATGACATTTGTCTTTGTTCCTATTCCATAGGTGCTAACTGGGCACAAAGGGCTAAACAGCATTAATTGTCAGACGGTATGAACTTCATTTGCCGTGCATCTATTTAGAATCCCAGCTGATGACTCGTGGTGGCAGCGCGAGCATGGGCGTGTAATTACTTGCTTTACTAATGTATACACCCAGGAATGTTGAGTTGGATATTGTATTATATATCAATCAATCAATCAGGTCATTTTTAGAGCGCACTACTCACCCGTAGGGTCTCAAGGCGCTGGGAGGGGGGGGGTGCCGCTACTGCTCGAACAGCCAGGTCTTGAGCTTCTTCCTGAAGGAGAGGTGGTCTTGGGTCAGGCGCAGATTGGTCGGGAGTGAGTTCCAGGTCTTGGCGGCCAGGTAGGAGAAGGATCTTCCTCCTGTTGTCGCTCTTCGGATGCGGGGGACGGCGGCGAGGGCGTGGTTGGTTGATCTGAGGAGGCGCTTGGGAGTGTAGAAGTTGATCCGGTTGTTGAGGTAGCTCGGGCCTTGGTCGTGTAGGGCTTTGTGCGCGTGGGTGAGGAGCCGGAAGGTGATTCTCTTGTTGACCGGGAGCCAGTGCAGATCTCTCAGGTGTCCGGAGATGTGGCTGCGTCGGGGGATGTCGAGGATGAGTCTCGCCGAAGCGTTCTGGATCCGCTGGAGTCTCTTCTGGAGTTTGGCAGTGGTTCCGGCGTAGAGGGCGTTGCCGTAGTCCAGTCGGCTGGTGACGAGGGCTTGGGTGACCGTCTTCCTCGTCTCGGTGGGGATCCACCGGAAGATCTTACGTAGCATGCGCAGGATGTTGAAGCATGACGAGGAGACGGCGTTGACTTGCCTGGTCATGGAGAGGGAGGAGTCCAGGATGAAGCCCAGGTTGCGTGCGTGGTCCGTCGGTTTGGGTGCGGTGCCCAGGGCGGGGGGCCACCAGGAGTCGTCCCAGGCGGAGGGCGTGGAGCCCAGGATGAGTACCTCCGTCTTGTCTGAGTTCAGTTTCAGGCGGCTGGTCGTCATCCATTCGGCTACGTCTCTCATCCCTTCGTGCATATATAATACGTGACAACATGAATTTAGCTGACATTAATGGCTTTTTTGCTGTGTACTTTAATTGAAGTCTGATTTCTAAAGCACCAAGTGACTACTGTACACATGTATTTTTCCATGTTTATTCTTTGATCCTCACTTTTGCTTTCAAAAACACTGCCACTTTCGGGTCACGGAGTGCCTTTGACAAAGACCGTGAGGTTGAAACGCGTCAGTCATTAAATCCTTTTGTTTCCAAACATCCTGAGTGCGGCTTTTCCTTATGTTCGTGCAAAGTGAGGACTTTTTTATTTTGAGCGGGTCCAGTGCCCCCCTGCCTGCACCAACCCTGTCTGGTGGAAGTAGCCAGAAGAAAGGCTGGGATTCGTCATGCCATCGTGCCATGTATATAGCGTTTGGGGACTGGAGGAGGACCGATAAAAACATCTGCATCGGATCAAAATATGAGCTACAACACTCACCTCTACATGGCATTAGTGGCACCGATTGCTGGTTCATCTGGGCTCCATAGAAGTCAAGGACCATCCCATAGACTTCTGGGAACTGTAGTCTTCTCATCAGACCGAAAGGTAAAAGACTCCAATTATGCATCAGAGCCAGCTGCACTCCAATTGTTGGGTGGAGCCAAGGAGGTACTTAAAATGGTGGGACTCTCATTTCCGACAGTAAGGCATCTGACGAAGACTGTTTGTCGAAATGCATCATGCCGAAATTACAGATTTACAAGCGGTCTTTTCCTTCATCTCCGCTGTGTCCTTTTTGGGTTTCTTTACCAAAGTTACAGTTTTTCGTGATATATATATATATATATTACACACTTGATCCTGCTGCTGAGGTCCATGTCCCATAGACAAGTGGCAAGTCAAACTGGGCAGGTCTCCCGGTAAAGAATTTTTTCCACAAATCTTCTGACTTGATTGTATGATCAAGTCAGTTTCACTGACAAAACGCGTCACAGCGAATTAAAACTTTTGGTATTTACTCTAAGTGCAAGTCCTTCTTTTAGAAGATTTGGTGGAAAAAAAAAAATATATATATATATATATATGCAACCATTCAGTATCAAAGTTGCCAAAAAGTCGAGTGCACACTGGAGCCAATTCTTTTTAAAGATTTAATCCGGTGTTAGATTGACAATTCCCCCGTTATAGTTAGTTCAGCTAACTATAACTTGTGCCCCCACAATGCACTGCTGATAACGACACATATTACATCACGCATGACATGGTCAGTGACATCACTGATGACATCTCAAATGACATCACTGATGACATCCTCCAGTAACTGTGTGTTTCTGTAAAGTTTAAATATGATTAATATATATAGGGAAAGGTGTATTGAAGATTGAGTGGGTGTATAAGTGTCTGAATGGATGATTTAGTAGGTACGTGACTGACTCTATAAGTAAGTGATTCAACGTATCTTACTGAAGGCATGGGTTAGTGACTAAACTGTGTGAATGTCTGTATCCGTCTGACTGTTGGTGTGTAAGCAGCTGCAGGGGTTTGTGAATAGCTACATGAGTGTCTATATAGGTTATTGATTGGTTGTCTGAGTATCTGTATGTGTGCCTGAGTGTTTAAGTGGGTGGGGTGTGTGTGACTCTGTACATAGATGTGTGATTGGGTGATTCACTGGGTGCATGGTTTCAAGAGTACATCTGTGATGGACTGTATGGGTGGGCGAGTGTGTGTATGGGTGTGTTAGTGAGTGAATGTATATCTCAGTGGTACATGTGTGAGTAACTACATATGTGAAAGGTAGTATATATGTGTGTTGGAGTATATAAATGGCTATAAGTGAAGTGTGTGATTGGGACAGTGTCTGTATGGATGAATGTGTGCTTGTATCAGTGATTGTAAAAGATCGTGAGTAAGTGAGCTGGTGTGTGTATAACTGTATAGGTGAGTAAATGGCAGTGTGATTAATTATTTGTATGACTGACTAAGTGTGTGAGTGCCTCTATGGATTAGTGGCGGTGTGTGAGTGTCTATATAGGTGCATGAGTGCATATGATAGACCTGTACTGAGTGACCACAAGTATGAGTGACTGTACGGATGAGTGAGTGGATGTGTGTGTAAACCTAAGAATCCATAAGTGGGTATGTAGTTATTGGTGTTGGAGTATCTATGGTTTTGAGAATGGCAGTCTGTAGTTTACAGTGGGTGTATCAAAGGTTATATTAGGGTGTGAGAAGAAGCATCAAATTATCATATGGATGATGTCATCAGTGATGTCATCAGTGATGTCATTTGAGATGTCATCAGTGATGTCACTGACCATGTCATGAGTGATGTAATATGTGACGTCTTCAGCAGTGCATTGCGGGGGCGCGAGTTATAGTTAGCTGAACTAACTATAACAGGGGAATTTCTTTGGTTTTGTACGAGTGAAATGTCCAACTAACTATTAACTTTCCCTAAAACCTATGGTTTTTTCAGGGAATTTCTAAGGTTTTTTAAATGCTAATTTCTAACTATAAGGTGCCTGAAACCTATGGTTGTTTCAGTGAATTTCATTGGTTTTTTAAATGCTAATTTCTAACTATAACATGACTGAAACCTATGGTTTTTAAGTGAATTTCAAAGGTTTTTTAAAATGCTAGTTTCTAACTATGCCTACACAGGTAGGACATGTGAAGAAAGAAGAAAAATGCACAGAAAGAAGCAAAAGAAATGCCAAAAGAAGCAACAGAAGTCCACAAAGACGAAGAAAAGTGCAGGAAGAAGCAAGACATGTGCAGAAAGAACCAACAGAGGAGCAGAAAGAGGCCTGGTTGCAAAATCATCCTGTGCCCACACCTTTTTCAGACGGGTACTGGTGGTAACTGACTCTGACTAACCAGGTCTAGAGCCAGTGCTATGCTAAAAGACACTTAGAATACAGTGAAAACATCGTCATACACTAGGGAACACTATGCGTTGGGGTGCCCCTGCGATTAGCATGACCTCCTCTGTAAGGCCCTAGTACATAATAGGGCAGAGGGATTAAAACGACCTCTAAGTCAGAGGTGCAGAAATATGCAACTTTAACTAGTAGTCGCGTTTGCAGAGTGGTGGGGAAATGGTGCTGGGCGTCCAACCAACGCTCAGGAATTCAGCTGTGTAGGATTTAAAGGAGGTACCAGGAGGGATTCTTGGCACCCAAACTCCCTCAGGACTAAATTGGACTTCATATCCCATCCCGTAGTCTGCCACAAGGCACGTTTGCAGAGTGGAAGAGAAAGGGGGCCATGACCTCCGACGAAGTCTTAGCAATGCATATTGCTATATATATAATACTTATTTAAATATCGAACCAAGCCACATTCACTGGATGATGTCATCAGTGATGTCATCAGTGATGTCATTTGAGATGTCATCAGTAATGTCACTGACCATGTCATGAATGATGTAATATATGACATCATCCGCAGTGGATTGCGGGCGCGCAAGTTATAGTTAGTACAACTAACTATCACAGAGGAATTTCAATGGTTTTGTATGAGAGAAATGTCCAGCTAACTATAACACCCCTAAAACCTATGGTTTTTTCAGTGAATTTCTAAGGTTTTTTAAATGCTAATTCCTAACTATAACATGTCTGAAACCTATGCTTTTTTCAGTGAATTTCGAAGGTTTTTTATATGCTTATTCCTAACTATAAAATGTCTGATACCTATGGTTTTTTTCAGTGAATTTAAAAGATTTTGTAAATGACAATTTTTTAATGTATTAATTGTTATATTTATTTTTTGATACTGATTTACTACATTTTTAAAAAAATATTTATTTTTAGATATTAATTTTTTTAATTACATTATAATTATATTATACATTACATTACAAAATATACTTTCTCAGAATGAATTACTATAGTTTAAATACTTTGCAAATAGGCAATAGACTTTTAAGTACAGTAGTTACAGTTGTTGCAATGGGCAACACAATTTCAAACACAATGCAACATTGAGCTAAATGCGAATTTCTAGTTAAACGCAATTAGTTACTTTATGGATTGCTTTTCTAACCACAGGACTGGATCCTAGATTCAGTCCTGGCACATCTCAGTTGAGTAAAAGTGTTTTGGTTACAGTAGTGATTTTTAAGGAATATTATTTTATTTTAAAAGTTGACACTTAGAAACGTTTTCACATAGAATCACCAAAGTTATCCAATGGGAGGAAATTCACTTAGCAGGTAAGTAGTGCTATCGTTACTTTTTCAAACTCAGTGGTGGATCCTGGATCTAGCATTGGTGTATCTCCTGTAAACAGCTGAAAGAATGCGTTTAAGTCATACAGGCGATTTTTAAGGAATATTTGTAGTTTGTGAAAAAAGACACTTCGAAACTTTTCTGGTGAAAAACAGACAATGGATTCCTATGGAAGAAAATACAAGTTACTGGTAAGTACAGTTAGAATTACTTTTCAGGGTCAGTTCTGGGCTAAAAGATGCAGCACTGGGTTCTCTCCTGATTACAGGTGAGTAAATCGGAATTCGTTGTTCGGATGATTTTAGGGGAATATTTTAAAGTTCCAAAACTCCACACCTAAAAGAATTTTCAAGGGAAAGCAGTCAATGTTAGCCTATGGAAGGAAATTCAAGTTACTGGTAAGTATGGTTAGAATTACATTTCAGGATCAGTACTGGGCTCAAAGATGCAGCACTGAGGTCTCTCCTGATAACAGGTGAGTAAATCGGAATTCGCAGTCCGGCTGATTTTACTACGGTCCAGTATATATAGAGCCACTTTCCTACACCATCCCCTCCCTTCACCACTGTGCAAACACCCCCTGTGGCGCATTTTAAGCTAGGGAAATAATTCCCCTTCATCCAGTAAGCGCCACAGATCTGCGTAGCAGAGAGATGTAAAATGGGGCACATCCTAGACCACCTCTCTGCAACTCAGTGTAGTGGCGCTTACTGGAAGCATCTGATGGGCTAGTTGGCCCCCAGGGTCCCTCAGGATTGAAGGGGAATTATTTCTGCAACTTAAAATGCACCACAAGGCGTGTTTACACACATCACCTCAGGTCCCGTCCGCTCCCTGCACCACTGTGTAAACGTGCCCTGTGGCCAGTCTAAGTTGGGAGATTAAGTCCCCTTGAATCCTGAGGGTCCCTAGGGTCAAACTAGCCCACTAGGTACCTCCAATAAGCTCCACAAACCTACGTTGCAGAGAGGTGTAAAAAGGGGCATGGCCTCTTAACACCTGTCTTTACCGCAGCTCCCTGGCGCATACTGGGGATACCTGTTGGGATATTTGGCCCTCAGGGACCCTCAGTATTGAAATATAATTAATTCCCCAACTTAAAACGCGCTACGGGCGCGTTTGCACAGTGGTGAAGGAAGGGGGTGTGGCCTGAGGTGACATGTCTGAAAACACGCATTGTGGCGTGTTTTAAAATAGATAATTAATTCCTCCTCAATCCTGTGGGTCCCTGGGGGCCAACTAGCCCACCATGTACTGCCAGTAGGCGCCAGGGAGCTGCATTGCAGAGAGGTGTTCAGTGGCCACACCCCTTTTTACAACACTCTGCAACGCAGCTCCGCGGTGCTTACTAGAGGTATCTGGTGGGCTAGTTGTTTTGCCCTGGGGGTCCTTGTGGGACCCCCCAAGCAGGCCTAGGGGGTCAGGGGTTTTCTACCATGCCCCGTTTTTGCGATTTTCATGTCTTTTTCTGCTTTCTTGTGCCTTCACCGGCAAGATGGCTGCCAACACTTCCTGGTTTGGAGTGTTGACAGCCAATTAGCATACAGCTCGTGCTCGGCAGGGTGCGCGGATCCTGCGCGGCCATAGATGTATATGTGATTTTAATTTTGATTTTCTCAGGAAATACTGAACGTATTTACACCATTTAAGCAAAAGGCATGACTCTGAACCAAGGTATACCTTTCTGCCAAATTTGGTGTAATTCCTTCCAGCAGTTCGGGCTGTAGCTGCGACTAAAGGTTCCTATGGGAAATTGCATGGGGAAAACATGTTTTGGGACCCCCTTTTTTCTCGACCCCCGCTTGACGAATCACCCCGGGACTTTCAGGATAGGAGTGGACTGCAGCGCCCCACCAGTTTTGAAAATTTCACGAAGATTCGTCAACCGGCGCCAAAGTTATTCCAAATAGAATGTTGCGGATTTCCTATGGAAAATAGGCCCTAACTATAACTACCTACTATGACTGATGACATCATCTTTGTCAAACATTGGCAGACCTCCTCTCACCATGATATAACCTTTGATACACACATTCAAAAATAGAAACTAACATGGAAATACCAATACCAGTTACAACAACCTATTCAGTAATTCCAACATCTACATACACATCCACTCATTCACCAACAGTTCTATATAGTCACTCATACTGTACTCACTTATCATATGTATTCATACACCTATACATCCTGTTACACACCAACACTCATCCATAGAGTTACTCACACACATACTCACACATGCAAATAAACATCAAACATCCATTTACTTGCATATACAGCTATACACACATCACCACACTTACTTCTACAGAAACGTACACATAGTACTCTCTTAAACAATCACTTCTAGAAACACATACTTATTTATACAGGAACTCTTCCAATCTCTCACTCTCACATATACTCACTTATATACATCAATAATCAATATACCAGTTTAAAACATATGTAGTTACTCATAAAGATACTATTGAGACAGTCATTTACTCACTAACACACTCATACACACACTCATCCACCCATACAGTCCTGCACACATGCTGTCTTCAAAACACATACAAACAGTGAGTCACTCATTCATGCATCTATGTGCTAAGTAATACCCCCCACCAAACCATACAGACACTCATACTGATACTCAAAAAACCAACTAATAACCCATATAGACACTCATGTAGCTATTCACCAACCCATGCAGCCACTTATACACAAAGTGAGACACTGATACAGATATTTACATATTTAAACATTACTCACTTATACATGTATTCACTAAGATACACTTATACAATCAATTTTACAAAAAAACCATCCATTTAGACACTTATTTACCCATTTATTCTTCCATCGACCTTTAGATATACATATATTAAAACATATTTATTTTCCAGAAAGACACACATTCACTGGATGATGTCATCAGTGATGTCATCAGTGATGTCATTTGAGATGTCATCAGTGATGTCATGAGTGATGTCACTGACCATGTCATGAGTGATGTAATATGTGACGTCATCAGCAGTGCATTGCGGGCTCGCGAGTTATAGTTAGCTGAACTAACTATAACGAGGGAATTTCAATGGTTTTTGGATGAGTGAAATGTCCAGCTAACTATAACATGTGTGAAACCTATGGTTTTTCAGTGAATATATATATATATATATATATATTTTTTTTTTTTAAATTTTTTTTTTTTTATTATTTTATTTTTTTTGCACTCAGTGAGACACATTTAATCACTCACTCATACATTCAGTCATGCACCTACTAAATCCTTCGTCCAGACACTTATACATCTACTCATTCTTCAATATGTAAGACATATTTTAACTTTACAGAAACATACAGTCACTGGATGTTGTCATCAGTGATGTCATCAGTGATGTCATTTGAGATGTCATCAGTGATGTCATCAGTGATGTCACTGACCATGTCATGAATGATGTAATATGTGACATCATCAGCAGTGAATTGAGGGTGCGCGATATATAGTTAGTGCAACTAACTATATATGGAATTTCAATGGTTTTGTGTGAGTAAAATAAGGTTTTTTAAATGCTAATTCCTAACTATATATGGTCTATAACCTATGGTTTTTTCAGTGAATTTTCAAGGTTTTGTAAATGCTAATTCCTAACTATATATGGTCTATAACCTATGGTTTTTTCAGTGAATTTCAATGGTTTTTTAATAGCAAATATCATAAGCTGTCGAATGTCAAGTACGTGGTAAGTAAAAACATTTTCGTGTTTATGCACACTGATCTGCTTTGAATGCTGCCCCCCCCCTCATTTCTATTAGGAGTACTCTCTCTTTGCAGATAGTGAAGGGTAGTTAACGCAGGCCTTTGCCCCCGTTGTAATCCGTCGTGCCTGCTTCTCTCTCCATTTGATTGATTGTTATCCAAGCATTTACTGTTTTAGAATTGGTTCTCTTTGGTTCATTCTCTATTTACAAACAAGCACAGAGTCGCAATACTCTGTTTAGTCTTTGCAGATAGCGAAAAATCGTGTAAAAAAACAAAAGGAATCGAGCAAAATCAGTAGGCCACTAATGGGATCTCTTTTTGACCTCGTTAACATAGAAACATTAGGAACAACCCCTCATGAGAAATACGAAACTAGTGAGATGAACTGAACTCCACACCATGATGGCTGCAAGACAGCTCGGCTCCGCCACCCACCCCGCCCAAAATAACGATAAACTCTATGCAAATATTACAAATATATACAACACACCAGCAAAGTAACAGGGTAAAACATTTTATTAAATAACTATTTACATAACTATTTTATACTTTTTGTTGCCCGATCCGGCTAGCTCAATCGATCGAGCATGAAACTCATGCACTCTGATAGTTCAAAGTTTTGAGGAGTGCTTGTTAGACTGTCTGAAACTTATTTGCACCTCAGCTGCATAGCGAGTGAAACACCAAGGGGCGCCCCACTGCAGCCGAGGAACCTCCATCTTGGGGGCGACGCACAGCATCACATTGCTTTCCAATGCAGTCAGATCCTCAAACAGCCCCCACTGACCACGTTAGAAAGCCACATCGTGACGCGTCGCGTAATCACAACGTATCGCGTTACTGCGTAATGCGCCTTATGACACCCTTCGTTAGCGCACCCGGAAGCGCTCTGGAACGCGAACCAAGGCGCGAAACGCAGAGCCCCGGAAACGATCCGAGGCGCGGCGCGCAGCGCGTAACGTAAGCATAACAGGTCATGTGACTAGTTCATAAAACTTTTCATTGGTTCATTTTACTTTTAGTTTCCTAATGATGGAACGTTTGATCATATGACGTAAAATAATCACTTTTCATTGGTTTACAACATTTTTTTTTCCCAAATGATGAAAGTCCCACTTTTTTTCTTCACTCCGACTTTCATTTTTATGAGAGAAAGACCTGTTTTTGCGTGCTTACTCATGGCATCTGTAGTAGCTGCAGCTGGTGGCTCCCCACCACGTCCACCACCACCAAAGAAGAGAGGTCCAACTGGCCAGGTCATCTTCCAACAAGAGGAGGAAGAAGAGGAAGACGAGGAACAGGAGCAAGGGACAAGGGTTTTTTTGAAAGAAATGCCAAGGACGTCCCATGTTAAAGTCAATTTTATTTGGCAATTTTTTTCTTTGCCTCCACATAAAAAGAAAGTAAATGCCAGATACTTTACCTGCCTGATCTGTCACGAACAACTCTCCAGAGGGACCGAAAAAAAATATAGTTTTGGTAATTATACCATGCATCGACACATGGAGAGATGGCACCCGCTTAATTATAGTGCTGAACAAATGAGAGATTTGGTGGACAACCCCCGACCTGCCAGTACATCCACCAATGAAGTGGCACTGACAGCATCAGAGGCAAGGGAAACGGTCCCAAATATTCAGAAGAACTTTGGAAAGATTAAAATGACATGTTTAGATTGTGGCAAATTAATTTCATGTGGACAGATGAGTGTTACTCTAATAAATACAGCATATGAACATCATCAATGTTCAAAACGTCCCCGAAACGAAATTTTCTTTTTTTTTGGTTGCTCCTGTTGAGCCCTTTGTACTGAATCATTTTTGTTTCCCCCCCCCCTCCAAAAAAACACAAAAAAATATAAAACAACAAAAAATAAAAAATAAAGTTCTTTTCAGAACTACCTTCCCTTTATGAAAAATTGCTAGCATGTTTAGCACTCTGGCAACCTCTATTTCTTTTGGTTCGCTTCCCCGTTCGCTCCCCGGTACACGAACCAGGAGCGAACCAAACATTTTTTTTTTTTAAAAAAAGAAGAGTAAGTATAAGGGAAGTAAACAGAGAGTAATGTTAAAAGAAAGACAGCTATAGGGAGTAAACCATAGATACTGTTTAATAGATTTATTTACCGAAGAAAAGATGGAAGAGGGTATAATTGTAAAAAACAAAATAGATAAGGAAGTGAAAGAAAAAAAGAGAGTTGAAGAATAACAAAGAAGAGTTTCTTAGAGAATATGAGTGAATGTTCAAAATAAGATTAAAACATGTGGAATAACAGAGAGAAAAAACAGAAAGCAGAAAAGAAGAAGTAACAGAAAAAGAATAATTGAAACAGCAAAGAAATGTAAATAACATAGGGCCATATTATCAACATAGGCAATAAAAGTTTTGCAGCTTTTATCGGCAGAAATGTGTCGCTAAAGCCGCTTTTGCGGCAGAAAACTGCTGCTAAAACCACTTTTGCAGCAGTTTTCTGCCGATAAAAACAGCAATAATTTTATTGGCTGTGTTCATAATATGCCCCTTAGTGTGCTTCAACTACACAGAAAAAGCATAATGAACAAGTAGTGAAAGAGTGATCAGTCAAAGACACTAAGAGTAATAGCGATGGAGTGAGTGAACAAGAGTGAGGAACTATGAGAAGAGAGGGACTGAGAAAAGGAGTGGAAGGAGTAGAGTAAGTAGGTAATAGAGAAAGGAATGAGGGAAGTAGCAAAGGCAGGAAACTGAGGGTTAAAGAAATGAAGCTGTGGAACTAATAGTAGGTGAATGTGATAGAAATGTAACGAAAAGAGTACAAAACATTTACCTTATAATTGTCGTTAACTTACTCACTTGTTATTTTTATACTTTCAATCTGTGAAAGAGATAACAAACATTTGAAAAATATTAAAACATGTATTTAAAAATTAGAAAAGACAAGGGAAAAGATTGAAGGACAAACAGTTTTTCAACAACTTTGACACTTACAGAAGCTTCTGCTTCTCCACGCCCCCTACACAGTCCTAAAGATATACATTTTAAACTAACAGTATCTTGATGCAGATGAAGTGAGGCCTATCTTGGAACATGGTGCATCTTTTGCACTGCTGTTGTCTCACAAAAGTGACGCAATGGCAGCGCAAAAGAGGTGCACAATCATCATAAAACTGTTCCTAACATTTTAAATGATTGTTTCAGGATGGCAATAAGGTGTGTCCTATCCAGACGTGTGTTTCAGGTGAGGCCTACTCAGGTTGCAGATCAAATTTAGGCTTGTTGAAGAGTACAGAGGAGATAATACATGTGCAGGCCAACCAGTAAAGTTCAGACTTCCTCTGTTTCCCTGGACAGGCCTAAACTTCATCTGCACAATGTGATTCGTAATGTTAGGAAACACAGGTAATGTATTTGAAAAACGTGCAATTTCTTTTGCTCATTTCACAATCACATCACTTGTGTTTCCTTTGGTTAGGTATCTCATTGTGCAGATGTAGTCCAGCATATGAAAGAGTACGCACTGCATGCAACAACTTTGACACTTACTGAAGCCTCAGCTTCTCCATACCCCCTACACAGTCCTAATTATATACATTTTAAACTGACAGTATCTTGCTGGAAATGAACTGAGGCCTATCTTGCAACATGGTGCATCTTTTACACAAAAGTGACGAAACAGCGGCGTAAAAGAGGCACACAGCCTTCATAAAACTGCCCTTAACATTTTAAATAATTGTTTCTAGATGCTGATAAGGTGTAACCTATCCACAGATTTGTTTCAGGTAAGTCCTACTCAGGGTTGCAGATGAAATTTAGGATTGTTGAAGAGTATAGAGGAGGTAATACATGTGCAGGCCTACTAACGAAGTGAGTCATGTCCACTGCACTCTTGAACAAATGTCAGACCTCCTCTGTCTCCTGGAACAGGCCTAAACCTCATCTACACAATGTCATGTGTAATGTTAGGAAACACAGGTAATATAATTGAAAAACGTGCAATTTTTTTTGCTCATTCCACAATCACATCACCTATGTTTCCTTTGCTTAGGTATCTCATTGTGGAAATGTAGTCTATCATATGAAAGACTACGTAGAATGTGAGCACTGTATGCAACAACTTTGACACTTACAGAAGCCTCACCTTCTCCATGCCTCCTACACAGTTCTACATGTACATCATAAATACAAACAGTACAGAATTAATTATACATGTTAAAGGGTTTATTTTTGCTGTTCTCAGAATGTATCAAATTTCACTAAAAACAGTGACTTGAAGGTATTCATCATATAACAGCGGGGAAAAAAAAACACAATCAAAATGATTGTGTTTAAAAAACCCATATAACATAACCAATCAGAAATCAGAACTCCTCAAAAGTAACTTACTTTCCATGACGTCGAAGGATGTCCTATGAACAGCTTACACTCGGTTGTGCTGTTTTTATTTTCAGCCCGCCACTTTCTGAAAGAAAACCTCCATCGTTTTGAGAAATATGTTACATACAATAAATGACTTCTCGCTCTCTACCACACGTTTCCACAAGGCCAAATCATGTAAGAGCCATTTATAACTCTTGGAATTCTTGTAAGAAAATCCCGTCATTTTGTATTTCCGCAACTTTCAGAAAGAAAACGTTCAAAATCACTTTCACAATCCTGGACTAGTAATATCTTACCCTTCTTGCTCACTCATGTTCTACATTTCCTATGACACTGATACTGCTTACTATGAAGCAGACTTACACTACCTCTATGACTACTACAATTATTTAATTCTCTACATCACTTTTAATCACAAAGCAATATAAAACAGTAGACAGCATTGCAGACTTACATTCCCTCTACTCCATGTTTTGATTGGCTGCTTGAATTAGCTTATAAAAAGAAACAGTTTTTCTGAACTCATTCAAAGTGCAGTTATTTTTCCATGACGTCAAGTGTTATGGTAAGAACTTATGTCTCTGTACTACACTTATCCTCAAAGCCAAATCGTGTAGGAGCCATTAGAACCTCTTGAAATTCCTCAGAGCACATCCCGAGATTCTTTCCCTAAAAGTTTGGTTTTAAAAACACCAGGTAAGAATTTTTAAGGTCATACGGCAATTTTTTTGTGAAAATTAAAACAGAATCGTTGCAGAATGACCAGCCATTTCTAGACTTTAAATAAGCTGTGTAATGTCCTGATGTTATTGAAGGACCGTCATGATATATAATTGCTGCAGTTACAAAAGTCCTTCCTGATATTGACAACTGCGAAGCCACAACATTTTTAATTAAAGTTGTCAATTTTGTTCCATCAGGCCTACATCGTTGGAACATTAAAATGACATACTGGCCATATGTTCGTATAAGTAATGTTGACATCATTTCAGATTTACATTGGCTACACTCCATGTTGTGATCAGCTGCTTTTACTAGCTTATTAAAGGAGACTGATTTACTGTCTGGCAAAGTTAAATATATAAATCTTTCTGAGTCTACACTAGTAGTACTTGATACCCTACAGTTCTCGCAGTCATGCTGCCATTGCTAAGAAAGCCCAAACAGGTGATCTACATCTACACCTTCAGCATGCAATACATCAAGCATATACATTAAAAACTCCTGACAATCTTGCTGAATATTTTGAGAGAATTGTGTTTGACCTGAACATCTGTCTAACAGATTTCGAATTTCAGACACACTTTCTATTTTTGTTTTATCAGTGCTACATTTCTCTAACACAGAATTTAACAAACTGCAAAATCTTTGATCAGAATTGACCACAATCTCTTCTTTTACATTTTCTAGAGAAAACAAAACATTGCATTAGCATAGCAGTTGACACCAGAACTGTTTTCAAATTGAAAACCAACAACATCTTCAACAGAATCCTTTTTGTTTCTGCTTATAATTTCAGGTTCATCGACTTTTCGTCTTTTTGCTACAACCTCCCTAGTATTGGTCACATTTCTTCGTTTCCGGCCTACCACACGTTTCTCAAACAAAGGATATTGAGGCAAATGTGGCGCATACTCTCTTCTTAACCTATTGTATTCCTTAACACAATCTAGATCCGCACAAATGTTTGTGACATCACACTCAATCAAGTACAATCCCGATAAAGTTCAAACTCGTGACAATGCCACATATGCCATACCCTCCTTGAACACAGAACTGCCAATATTCACCAATGCACTGTCTACACTTAAACCTTGCGATTTATGGATTGTCACCGCATATGCCAAGCAAACAGGAAACTGCTTACGGCGAACATATAAGTCTTTTACAAGCAAAAATCTAGCAGAACAACGACCAATTAGCTGTACTTCCTCAATGCCATCAAATTTAATTTTAAAAAATTCAATTCCATCTCTATTTCTGTATTTCACAAAATCAACAACATTACCCATTGATCCATTTACCAGACCTCTTTCAACATGTAAATTCCTTCTTAAAATTATACGGCAGTTTAAGCACACATTCAGAGTCTTTTCAAAATCTGCAGTTTTAGATATAGTCTTCTCTAATGAATCCAATTTTGTTTTCAAATTCTCAGACAAAATAATTGTTGATCCCATATGCTCTACTCTGTCAATAGCTTCCAGTTTCACAATCTCTTGGTTTTCTAAATGCAACATTTTGTTGTTGAAGATGGCACATTCTGCAAGAGTTGGCATCAAACATATTCCAGATTTCTTCTCAGTAATTATTCGGAAAAATATTCTCAGGCACAACGTCTTGTTCTGGATATAAATTTGACAGTAATCGTGTATGTAAAGCTTCTTTCCCATGCTCGGTCACTTTTCCAATTCTAACATCTTGTAGAATATTCTTGTAATCTTCATCCTTCGCCTGACGCATATTTTCATGCAGTTCAGCATAATTGAAGTTTAACCATATATTGACGTTGCCAATGCTCCCTAGGCACTTCCTGGTATCTTCATGCGTGAGCATTTTGAACACAGGTTGTCCTTTCACTGGTGTCAGCTGCAGAAGATCTCCGAAAACAATGATGTGTTTGCCACCAAATAACACATCATACTCTGTTTTGAGAAATTCTTGCATTCTCAAATGCACAAAGGCAAGCATGACATTGGAAACCATGCTTACTTCGTCAATGATAAGAAGTTTCATTTTCCTCAAGACTCTTGAAACTTCACAACAAGCATCTCCAGATAACTTGTGGTATTGTAATTTGTTGTCATGCTCCACTGGCAGCATCAGTAGACGATGCAAAGTAATACCTTTAATGTTATGTGCTGCCAGTCCAGTTGGAGCGGTGACAACACAAGACAGCGATGACTCAGTCCTTTCCTGCAAATAACATGAAATTGCTTTAATGAGGAAACTTTTTCCAGTTCCCGCTTCTCCACTCACGTACAGTCGAACAGGCTTCAACAACGTACATGAGCACTCTTTCTTCTCATGACTTAATCCATGATCAATTTGCTTGGTAACTTCGTCATATATTTTCCTCTGCTCAACGTTGAGTTGTCTTTCCAAGTCTTCTAAGTTAACTGCATCCTCCTGAGCATGTGCCATGGCTCTTTCCACTTCATTCATGGCAGTGGCAGCTTCATTTTCGATAACAGGTCCTCCTAGTGGATCCTGACTCAATGAAACAGAACTCTGACTGTCCTTTGAACTGTCTCTGGCAATCTCGGCTGCAATCGTTGCGTCCTGCTCGATTTCCGCATTCAACATTTCTAGATATTTGGGAAAAGCAGGACATTCTATGGTCTCCTTGGCGGCAGTGAAAGAGTCTTCGTAACAGAGGAAATCTCCAAGCAGTTCCTCTTCTGCACACCAAGGCTTGAAAAGTTGCAAAAGTGCTAAATAGAAAAACTCCTTTTTTTCAGGAGATTCGCCACTCAATTTTTGATGGTTTACCAAGTGCCATTTTCTTTGCTTGACCAGACATCCCTCACTTCCAATTACAGCATACACTCCTTTCACAATATCTTCTTTGATGTTCCTCTTGAATATGTAATTTTGTAGAACCTCATACAGACAAACATTCTCGAGGTGACTGCTTCGATTTGGATAATATGTATCCAACATGTTGGTCTTCAAAATATCGGTACTGTTTGGCTCCTTCTCCGCCAAATACTCAATTTCCCGCACAGGTTTCAGAACTCGATTACGCGTTGCAGCAAGACCAAGACTCGCCCAAACGATACTCCTGGATTTGGCATAGAGACTTGCTGAAGACAACCGGTCAGAACATTCGTAAGCTCCGATTTCTCGATGTGACAACATCTTCAGACTGAAACTGTACAACTTCTTGCTGAGGCTCTTTTCATGGGAAATGTCCTCCCACATATCCTTCAATTCTGTCTTTTCTTTTTTGGTGATGTAAGATGTCACATACCGAGCCACAGCCATACAGTTATCAGCCACAAACTGTATATCCATGTTAGCATTCCACATGGACAAAATCACTGTGTTGTAGTCGTTGATGTACTTGGACTCTTCGTTCCTCTTCAAATTGTATGTGTTTTTAGGTGATTTCTTCATCACATTATGTCGCAGCGAAGACATCAAACTGTTTACTCTTCCTTTAGAAATCACCGGTCGTGGAAAGCCGAAACGACATTTGGTGTAGAACTTGTCCTTGTTTCTGAATTTATGACGACAGTACTTTCCACAACGATGGCTTTGGAAACGTAGAACTTTTTCTCTTAGGCTTTTCTTCTCCTTTGCGTTTGGAACAGCACACGTAGAATACTGTTGTATGAAACTCATCACTAAGTCTTCTGGATCCGTTCCAAATTTAGGTGCATCCTTGATCCACAGCAGCATATGTATATGAGGAGCACCTCTTGCTTGGTACTCCTTTCTCCAGAAGAAATCCAACACCTCTCCAAGAGGTGGATTTCTCTTGTTCATGATGAAAGACATCATAGCTTCAAATCTATGATTGAAGTACCTGCATACATTGACTGGATCCAAAGAGCACAGTTCTCCGGGTGTCTTGAATTCGATGTTTTCAATGTTTCCATTTGCCTCTCGTAGAAATTCAAGTAAGTCTTCCCAGCCATACTCGGCACAGCTCAGCGTGAGGAACCATGTGGGAGTTCCTAAGTTCCTCAGCATACATTTTAAATCACCAAGACGACGGTACCAGTACTCATTAGTACCACGCTGACACGCCATGAGATTAATCAGGTGACAATCCAAAATACTGTCTTGGACATTGACTTTATCCATAAAGTCACTTGCCGAGATGTTTTGCATGTGTATACCACTTTTCAAGATGTGGTTCACTGCATATGACAGTCCAGACAGATCGCTTTCAAACAGGAGATGAAACAAATAGGGAATGCATTGTCGAAACCTAGCATCTCCTGCATACAATCGTAAAGTCCGGTATTCAGAAGCAGGAATTTGATGAGGTCGCTCATCATATCTTCCTCCCTGACCTGTTGGAAATAGCTGTGGGAAACACCGAGCTTCCAAACTTTCCTCCCAAACACTAATGGGACTCCCTTTGGCTTGTTTCATTTGAAACAACTCAATAGCATTCCCCATGACTTCCTTGGAATGCAAAGGATGAACACTATAATGTTCATATATTTCTTCACTTTTAGAGGGTTCTACCTTCTCAATTTGACCAGCACACAAATCGCTATCCTCTTCCTCACTTTCTTCCTCTTCTGCAACATATACATCCTTATAGTACTTATTATTTTTTTTCAAGTACAATGTTGCCTTTTTGACTTTCCTAACATCCACTAAATCTTTCCATATTTTCTTATTCTTTGTCGGAACCCCATTAACTAAGATAACCAGAGGTTCCTCTTCCACTTTTTCTACTCCAATTGTATTAATGTTTTTCTTCAAATCTAGAGGCAAATAAACAACTCTTCCCTTTAATCCTCTCTGTAAATCTGATGGAGGCAATTTCCCTGTCTTTGGCTCCATTCGTACAATAGCCTGAAAGGGATGGATACTTTGAATCAAAATAGATTCATAAGTATTTAAATCCTTCAATTCAGAAGGAATGTCAACCAATTCCAGATTATTATGAACCGCTCTAGCAGGCATCTGGTTTTGATTTAATTTGTTACAACAATAAGTACACACACGTTGATCTGATCCCAAATCAAAACAATTTTCTACCATCAAGTATGTTGCGAAATCCTTCCATTCACTATTATTTTCCCTTTCACTTTTTGCATATACATCCACTAACTTAGTCTGATTCTTATAATAAGTGCGTTGACAACACACACAAGTGAAATTAGGCCTCTCACTTGATTTAACCTGAAACGTGGCAATTTCCTTCTGATAATTATCTGTACTGGAAACCTGTACACTGTCTTCCACATTACCCTCTTCTTCTGGGTCAATTTCAACATTCTCCTCTTTACTTCCAAAGTAACAAAACTCAATTTCTTCAGAAATATTCTTCACATCTATTTCAGAACCATGCAAAAGAGCAGCGCATAATTGTTTAAGCATAATTGCTGGACTCTTAGCATAATACAACATTCTAACTAATTTCCTCACTTTATTATGATGCACTGCTAGCATCCTGAAATGATGAAAAACACTCTGGCATACTCTCCTGGAAAGACAAGCCAGTGAATGACCATGCAAACCTGTCACTTCTCTCACTCTGCAAGGATCTACTTCTTGCAACAACATCATTTTCTGCTTCAAACTTTTCTTATTAAATGTCCGTACAAAATCACAAAGCAAATTGATGGAATCCTGTCGTACACTGCAAATACTACTACACTTCCAGGTGTACACAGGACCCTTAGGACGTCTTCCTAAAACCTCATTACCTAACACCTCTTCTGTCTCTGTTGTCACAAGTTTTTCTTTTTCAACTGGACAACCATCTTTCACCTCATAAGCTCGACCACTGGTGTCAACTGCATGCACCAAATCATTATCCTGGAAATAACTCTCCTCATTGAAAAATGCCTCACAACTTGAACTATGCATCCATTCTCCGGAAAAAACTTCACAAAAATTACTACGATTAACTATTCTCTTCCATCTACTATTTCTTTTGAAATCATAAATTGCCTTGTTTAGCTTCCTAATTCTATTGATTATCAAAATAAATAACTTTCGCTTTATTTCAAATGCCTGATCAATAACTTTCTCAACTTTTTTTTTCTCTTATGAAAAACCACTTTCTGTTGACCTTTCTTAATATTTTTTAACAAATTGCCAATTATCCTGTTGCGGAACATTCGTCTACGAATGTCCCTAAACTGTTGTTTCCTTCTACTATCATGCACAGAGTTATCTCTTGCTCTAGCAGTAACATTTTTGATTGGCCTTTCCTTTCCGTTTAAATTGCTTCTCTTTTTGTGGACTAAAACATTTTCTGTACTACTACTTTTTTTTCTACAAATGTTTCTTATGAATGTTTTCGTGGTCTTACCCGGTGCTTTCTTGGTGACTTGACAAGTTTTTTTGGTAGAGGACTGCTGCATTATTTCATGGACCTGCTGTCTTTGACGTTTTGCAGCCTTTCTAAGTCTATCCTTGGTTGGCATGCTCAAATCTTGAAATGAGCTGCAGTTGAATCTGTGGTAAAATATAATAAAAAAATTTATTAACCACTATTACCAAACAGTAAATCAATAACAGTCATCAAAAACTTAACACACTACTTGACATTTTTACATAGAATATTTTTTAGTGCTTTGGCAAATTTAGAATACAGAAATAGCAGAAAAGAAATGGAATTCTTCTTCATTTTACCTGTGCTGTTTTATATGTGAATCTGATCTAATTTTATGAGCATATTTTAATATTTTATTGAAGACACTACACATAACCTGTTTTTGAAGGTGTGTTTAATTTTAAATAAAACGGTTTACATTTTTACTTTTCATTTATTATAAATTTTAAAAATAAATGTTTATAGTTCCATAGGCTCAAGCACGTCAGCTTCCCACCCTATGTCATACAATTCTGACAAATCGGCATCCTCATCATGTTCTTCATCATCCTCAGAATTTAAATCATCCAAGGGATCTACTTCCACTGACGTTTCAATTACAAGTTCAATGATAAGGTCTAAATCAACTGATTGCTGGTTGTCACTCATGGTTGATGTTGTCGTTATCTTTAAAGAAAGAGAACAACAATGAGATGTTGCAGAGTAAGAGACAAATCTCAGAGATTATAATAGTAAAATTGTTTAAGAAGAGTAACATTTTTCAGCTATTATTTAGCCATGTCCAGCGATGCTGAGGAGGTGAGGCCTATGTCCAAGTTTTCAGTGAACAGGACTCATCTCTTCTTAACCTTGGATAAGCCTCACCGACTCTGTGTCCCCTGCTCATACTTAAATGTACAGGGGCAGATTTATGCTAAGTGGCGCATCCCCACAGATGCACCAGTTAATGTGCACCGCTGCTCTGCCACCCATAGTGTGCCGAATTTACAATGTGGAGCACCATTGAGCAAAAACAGCACAGATGCGTCACGCATCTGTGCCGCAAAAGCAGCACATTGCAGGAATCACGTCATAAGCGCGACATGTCTACTGCAATGCACAGGAGGAACCCTCACATTGCATGGTGCATCACTTCTTATGCCTGTTTCAAACAGGCGTAAGGATTTGATTCAGCAATGCTATAAAGCTGACTCAGTGAAATCTTCTAAATTTCACTGTGTTAGTTTTACAGGGCTTTCATGCAAATTAATGCATACCTTGCAACAAAACACCTATATGAAAACTGACGCAGGTTTCATGTGGCACAGGACTTTACAGCATGACACATCTGCCTAGATGCATCAAGTTGTAAATATGTCGCCACATAGCAAATCTTTTGCACCGCCGCTGCGTCACAAAAGTGACGCACAGTGACGCAAAAGAGGCACACACCTATCATAAATCTGTCCCCAACATGTTAAATGATTGATTCAGGATGACGATAAGGTGTGGCCTATCCAGAGGTTTCTTTAAGGTGAGGCCTACTCAGGGTTGCAGATTAAATGTACGCTTTTTGAAGAGTATAGAGGAGATAATACATGTGAAGACCTACCAATGAAGTAAGTCATGTCCACTTCACTCTTGAACAAAGGCCAGACCTCTTCTGTGTCCGTGGACAGACCTAAACCTCATCTGCACAATGTCATTCGTAAACTTAGGAAACACAGGTGATGTAATTGAAAAATGTGGAGTTTCTTTTCCTCATTTCACAATCACATCACCTGTGTTTCCTTTGCTTAGGTATCTCATAGTGCAGATGGACTCTAGCATATGAAAGAGTACACATAAGTTGAGCAGTGTATACAACAATTTTGACATTTACAGAAGATTCAGCTTCTTATCTTGTTGGAGATGAAATGAGGCCTGTCTTGCAACATGGTGCATCTTTTCCATCACTGCTGCATCGGTTTCATGTGGCACGGGACTTTACAGCATGACACATCTGCCTAGATGCATAAATTTTTAAATATGTCGCCACATAGCAAATCTTTTGCACCGCTGCTGCGTCACAAAAGTGATGCACAGCGGTGCAAAAGAGGCACACACCTATCATAAATCTGTCCCTAACATGTTAAATGATTGATTCAAGATTACGATAAGGTGTGGCCTATCCAGAGGTTTGTTTAAGGTGAGGCCTACTCAGGGTTGCAGATTAAATTTACGCTTGTTGAAGAGTATAGAGGAGATAATACATGTGAAGACCTACCAATGAAGTAAGTCATGTCCACTTCACTCTTGAACAAAGGCCAGACCTCTTCTGTGTCCGTGGACAGACCTAAACCTCATCTGCACAATGTCATTCGTAAACTTAGGAAACACAGGTGATGTAATTGAAAAATGTGGAGTTTCTTTTCCTCATTTCACAATCACATCACCTGTGTTTCCTTTGCTTAGGTATCTCATAGTGCAGATGGACTCTAGCATATGAAAGAGTACACATAAGTTGAGCAGTGTATACAACAATTTTGCCATTTACAGAAGATTCAGCTTCTTATCTTGTTGGAGATGAAATGAGGCCTGTCTTGCAACATGGTGCATGTTTTGCATCACTGCTGCACGGTTTCATGTGGCACAGGACTTTACAGCATGACACATCTGCCTAGATGCATTTGAGTGACGCATTTCTGGGTCACTTTTAACATGGCTATGTTACTCAAAGAATTAAAATCTAAATTTGCCAAGCACAGATGGGGGCATATTTACAAGGACCTTGCTCCACGGGGAAAGGTCTTAAATTAAAATGGGAAAAATAACATCAGAGAGACACAAATGCCTTATAAATATGCCCCAAGCAACCTATGAAGCTCTAGCAGTACATATCAAGAAACCTAATATTTTTCAAAAAACGATTTTAAACACATCATATAAATCAATGATATACCTACATTCAAGGGGAAATGACTTAAAATGGCCTAAGACACATGAAAGCGTTTTTTAAGGCCCTTGCACCATTTCTGGGTCGCTTTTAACATGGCTATGTTAGTCAAAGAATTAAAATCTAAATTTGCCAAGCACAGATGGGGGCATATTTACAAGGACCTTGCTCCACGGGGAAAGGTCTTAAATTAAAATGGGAAAAATAACATCAGAGAGACACAAATGCCTTATAAATATGCCCCAAGCAACCTATGAAGCTCTAGCAGTACATATCAAGAAACCTAATATTTTTCAAAAAACGATTTTAAACACATCATATAAATCAATGATATACCTACATTCAAGGGGAAATGACTTAAAATGGCCTAAGACACATGAAAGCGTTTTTTTAAGGCCCTTGCACCATTTCTGGGTCGCTTTTAACATGGCTATGTTAGTCAAAGAATTAAAATCTAAATTTGCCAAGCACAGATGGGGGCATATTTACAAGGACCTTGCTCCACGGGGAAAGGTCTTAAATTAAAATGGGAAAAATAACATCAGAGAGACTCAAATGCCTTATAAATATGCCCCAAGCAACCTATGAAGCTCTAGCAGTACATATCAAGAAACCTAATATTTTTCAAAAAACGATTTTAAACACATCATATAAATCAATGATATACCTACATTCAAGGGGAAATGACTTAAAATGGCCTAAGACACATGAAAGCGTTTTTTTAAGGCCCTTGCACCATTTCTGGGTCGCTTTTAACATGTCTATGTTAGTCAAAGAATTAAAATCTAAATTTGCCAAGCACAGATGGGGGCATATTTACAAGGACCTTGCTCCACGGGGAAAGGTCTTAAATTAAAATGGGAAAAATAACATCAGAGAGACTCAAATGCCTTATAAATATGCCCCAAGCAACCTATGAAGCTCTAGCAGTACATATCAAGAAACCTAATATTTTTCAAAAAACGATTTTAAACACATCATATATATCAATTATATACCTACATTCATCGGGAAATGACTTACAATGCCCTATGACACATGAAAGCGTTTTTTAAGGGTCACTTTTAACATGGCTATGTAACTCAAAGAAACAAAATCTATTTGTAAAACACTTGACACAAAGCAACATTTTAAATACAGAACTTTCTTCATAATTTTCTCCCTAAAGCATACTATTGTCTATCTAAATTAAATGAATCTTTTCTCACCTTAGCAAATACTTTATGAGTTTCAAAACAGTCTCAGAAACACACCAATTTGTCTTCAGCAGAGCAAAAGGTATGCACTCCAGAGTCTGCAGCTATCAAAAGCACAGAAATGCTGTAATTCTTCACACATATCTCTCATGTCACCCAATCAAAACTCTTCCCTCACTTTTTTCAAATCAACACCCTTCCCCCCTCTGCCCTTTCTGCCTTTTTTGCATAGCAACCACCTCCTGAAAGACCTCTGGTGTTTGCAAGTTCACACAACAATGTTTCAATTGAACTCTGAACTCTCAGTGCACCTGCATATCCAGTGCAATCTTTCATAAAATGATTTTTTCTTGACCATTCAAATGACATATTTCAAAGAACTCATCCATGCACCCTAACTTTCTGTTTTCAGCAATCAAAATCCACCAATCACTGCTACTGCTTCCTTAACACAGAAACTCCACAGTTTTTTTCATTTTAAACTCTTATTTTTCCAACTGCCATTTCATTGCCACACTTCATCTGACTGCAGCAGAACCTTCTCTCACCATGTTTTCTGTCTGGATTGTTGGACATAGTTACATCTATTGGGCTCAGAGGTATGCTGAGAACAGAAATTTACCTAACCTCAATTTACAAGATGTGGAAATTAAGTGGTTTGGCCACAGAGGATTAAAATGTCACCAATTGATACCATTGGTGAAAACCTTTATGCATTTGCCTAAACCTGACCTGTTAATTGTGCACTGTGGAGGTAATGACTTGGGCACTTTGACTGGGGTAGGTCTGGAAATGCTTTTAAAGGACACCTTTGAGCAATTGATGGCACTTTTTCCTCAAACTGCCTTGGTATATTCAAATATATGCCAAAGACAGAAATGGAGGTGGTCGAACCAATTTTGTCCACAAATTGAGAAATCGAGGAAGCATGTAAACAAATCTGTTTCAGCTTACATGAGAGACCATGGAATGGGCTCCATGTACAACAATAACTTGCGTTACTACATGCAAGATATCTACAGAGGAGATGGAGTTCACTTCTCAGATGAAGGGAACAGAGTTTTCATTCTGAATTTAACACTGTGCATTGGTACCTACTTATAAGTACCTAAATGTACCATAAACCCAAAAGCTCTTCTCAGAGCTACCCTACATCTGATCACTCTCAATTATTATTTTACTCTAACTTTTTTCACTAATTTTCAACAAAGTACGCTCCCCGAGGCGCTACCCGGTACGCGAACCGGAAGCTAACCACGCGAAATTTTTAAAAATATTTTTTTTTCCGCACATATGGGCCTCCTCAGCCATCCTCAGAAAACCTATGGGGTCAACATACGTCTACCGTGTCCCCTTCTACCCATTCTGAACATTATTTGCCCTCCATCTTGTATCTTAATTCGACCGAAACACAAAATGGTGGACTCCCGTAACGCTGCAGGTTCGCGTACCGGGGCGCTCCCCGGGAAGCACTCCATTAAAAAAGGTGGGAAAGTAATTTACAGTAGAAACCCTGGAGACACTTTCACCAAATATAGATTTGCTCATACTACATACCAATCCCTACCATTTTCACAAATTTGGTTGGAATTCCATTTAGCCATTTAGCCTGTAGACCTCTCTAAATACCCTGAGGTAAATTACTTCACAAAACACATCTGAAGTGTTGGAATTGACAACCAATGAAAATGTTACTTTCTTTTCCATTTTTTTTTACCTGACATTTGATTGGTTATGTACCTGAATATAAAGGAAGAGAAGGAAACACAGCCATTTTGACTACTACTTCCTGGTGTACATTTCAATAGGATTTTCACTAAAAACTTAAACTTCTTTGTAAAGGTAAGTTGTTATTTTAAAAACTGAAGTATATTGTGCACTTTAAGTTAATATGGTAAACTTTTTCTGATAGTTATATACTATCCCTCTGTAGTAGTTATAGATTTAGATAGACTTCTCTGTTATAGTTATGGATGGAGTTAGGCTTGTCTTTTATAAAGGCGCCCCTTTATCTAAAATTAATCCCAACAGTGCCCTATCTCTACTAATATATATTTTTTTTATGCAAATTTCAGGCAAAATGGAAGGCGAACAGAAAGTTTCATTTGAAATTGTCCTTGCAGAGACCAACCAAGAAATCATTGATCCAAATGACAATGAATTTATGGATGAAACTTGGGACCAAGAACTACTGCAATGTGTGCAATCAGTAGATGTCCTCCTTGAAAATGAGGACATTTTACACACTCAAACATTACAAGCTATGTTCAATGAAAATAATGACATTTCAGACAGTGAAATGATAGACATTTTATTAAATTTTGAAACACAATCAAAATAATAAATAATTGCTTAAAAAACAAAGAAATAAAAAAAATCAACAAAACAAACAATCAATTAACATCCAATATTTGAAAAGTCTATCATTCTCTTTTCCTCATAGTACGCTCCCCAGACCGCTTCCCGGTTCGCGAACCGGGCGCACCCCACGAAAAAAAACTATTTTTTTTTTTGCCCCGCGGGGCCCTTTTAAAGCCTCCACATCAAACCTAGGGGGTCAGGGAGGATCTACTATGCCCCCTTATGGTCATTTGCCCCTTCGCTTTGGCCTCCTCTTGTCTCTCGATCCTACCGAGAGACAAGATGGCGGCCGCTATGGACTGTTTGGAATGTTTACAGACACCGGAGAGCCAATCAGCTTCGCTTCGCAAAGCTCCGTAACGCGAAAAGTACGCGAAACGGAGCGCTACCCGGGACGCTGTCACAGATATATATCTTTTTTCGAACGTTAATTTCTCAAAATCCACTGGAGCACATATATTGAGACCTAGCAAAGGCACATCGGGCTACCAGTCCCTCCAATTTCGCCAAGTTTCGTGCAAATCCATTCAGCCATTCGGGCTAAAAGTGAGGCCAACCGCCCTATGGAAATTAACATGGGAAAAACGCGTTTTGGGACCCCCCTTTTTTCTCGGCCCTCCCTTGACAAACCCCCCCAAATTTTCAGGGGCTGCTCAGAAACAAAATGTTTTATTTTCCTGAAAATTTCAGCCAATTCCGTCCACAAACGCCAAAGTTATTAGACGTAGAATTTTCAAACATCCCATAGAGAAAAAATCCTAACTATATATACCTACTGGCGACCGCCAGTAGGTAAAATATATATATATATATATATTATAGGTATATATAGTTAGGATTTTTTCTCTATGGGATTTTTGAAAATTCTACGTCTAATAACTTTGGCGTTTGTGGACGGAATTGGCTGAAATTTTCAGGAAAATGGAACATTTTGTTTCTGAGCAGCCCCTGAAAATTTGGGGGGGGTTTGTCAAGGGGGGGCCGAGAAAAAAGGGGGGTCCCAAAACGTGTTTTTAACATTGAGTTTTCCATAGGGCGGTTGGCCTCACTTTTAGCCCGAACGGCTGAATGGATTTGCACGAAACTTGGCAAAATTGTAGGGACTGGTAGCCCGATGTGCCTTTGCTAGGTCTCAATATATGTGCTCCAGTGGATTTTGAGAAATTAACGTTCAAAAAAAGATATATATCTGTAACAGCGGACCAGGCAGCGCTCCAGTTCGCGTACTTTTCGCGTTACGGAGCTTTGTGAAGCGAAGCTGATTGGTTCTCCGGCGTCTGTAAACATTCCAAACAGTCCGTAGCGGCCGCCATCTTGTCTCTCGGTAGGATCGAGAGACAAGAGGAGGCCAAAGCGAAGGGGCAAATGACCATAAGGGGGCATAGTAGATCCTCCCTGACCCCCTAGGTTTGATGTGGAGGTTTTAAAAGGGCCCTGCGGGGCAAAAAAAAATAAAAATAATAATAATCGAACGGCTGAATGGATTTGCCCGAAACTTGGCAAAATTGTAGGGACTGGTAGCCCGATGTGCCTTTGCTAGGTCTCAATATATGTGCTCCAGTGGATTTTGAGAAATTAACGTTCAAAAAAAGATATATATCTGTAACAGCGGTCCGCTTCGCGTACTTTTCGCGTTACGGAGCTTTGCGAAGCTGATTGGTTCTCCGGCGTCTGTAAACATTCCAAACAGTCCGTAGCGGCTGCCATCTTGTCTCTCGGTAGGATCGAGAGACAAGAGGAGGCCAAAGCGAAGGGGCAAATGACCATAAGGGGGCATAGTAGATCCTCCCTGACCTCTTTGAGACATTATTCATTTTTATTTTTAATTTATGAGGTTGTAGCGAAGTGATTGTAGTATAAAAAAGAGTTATAGTATAGAGTGCAAAAATTGGTTCTCTTTGGAGGGGCAAAAAAAAAAAATCGTTTTTTTGGTGGGGTGCGCCCGGTTAGCGTAACGGGAAGCGGACTGGGGAGCGTACTACAAGGAAAGAAGAATGATTGACTTTTAACTTATTGTATGTTTATAGACTTGTTTTTCTGCTGAGTGACGTCTCAGCCTATCTCCACGGGATGCAGTCCCTACCATCTCGGCGTTTAAGCCCAGGGGGACCGGTAGTGTGGGAGAGATAACGGGGCATATTATCAAGGGGGTTTATCTCCGCTTTTTTGGCTTTAAAAGCCAAGAAAGCGGAGATAACATTTTCTCTGTATTACCTAGCTGTTGCTAACACCAGTTAGCGACCGCTAGTAGGAGATAGCGACCATCTTGGGCTCCACTTTGCATGTCAGTGATATTTATCACTAATGACATGCAAAGTGGGCATGCCAAGATGTTAGCGACTGGAAACAGTCGCTAACATCGCTATCTCCTATTACCAACTTTTGGAGATATTCGTGCTAAGCGCGAATATCTCCAAAAAGTAACACCTGCCCTGAGCAGTTCTTAGCCATGTTATCCAATGGGAGGTGGATAACATGGCTAAGAGCATTAGCTCGGTAATGCATGAATATCGCTGACTTTTCAGCGATATTAATGCATTGCGGCCGTTTTTTATCGCATTTGCGATAAACCTTGATAATAGCAAGGTTTATCTGTGATAATTTCTGACGATGCTTAGCGGTAAAAAATTCGTTGCTAAGCATCGTTAGGGATAAATATCGCTTAACTTTGGTAATATGCCCCAACGTCTGTTAACGTTCAATTCGAAGGAAATCAGGAAGTGTTGAAAAACATTGTCTGCGCCATCTTGCCTTTTTTCAAATGCCACACTTTTGTCGTGCACGGCAGCCATTTTAGATGCCTTGACCAGACCCACTCTCTGCACGCTGTCGATCCTTAGCATGGCTCCCCACCCTCGCAAGCATCTCCCCCAGGCACTGGTCACCCCCGCTCTCTGTCTTATGCATGGGCAATAAACCTCCCCCCATCTGCGCTGCTCTTCCCTGAGAATCACACCCTGTGCCCGGCCGACACCTCCCTTTCGCCCTATTCACTACCGCACCCTCTGACACTCCTTTTCCTCTGTGTCCGATTGTCCAGGCCGGTCCTAGGCTATCAGCTAGCCCTGCAGATGTAGTTTATGGCCCCAGCTGTAAAGAATCACCCCTCTTCAAAGGAGTTATAGTAGATCAAGGCCCACACCCGATGAGATCCGTCACAGCACACGCGTTCCTACTATCTGAAAACCATCCTGTATTGTGATTGGGGAGGGGACCGAGCCTGAAGCGGAAGATTCCAGGGATGACTCTTTGTACATTAAAGTTTTTACAATTATGTGTCACATTAAAAATATATAGCACTCCAACAAAGTAGTAGGATTATAAAACTTTAATAACTTATAAATATATACAACAAAACAAAAACAGTAAAAACATTTAAACATTTTTAGGGAAAAAGAAGGAAGTAGCGGTCGGTTGTGCGAATAGTCCCAACGCAGCACAACGTCCAGATTTCTGGACGGCACCCAGGTGATGTTGCCTGGGTGCCGCACTGATTTCGGTATCCGGCGTGGGGCGTCCCGGGGGGTGGGTCATCAGTAGCGGTCTGTTGTGCGAATAGTTCCAAGGCAGCAGAACGATGGCACCAAGGTGATGTCCAGTAAGTTGAAGCCCCCCGAATAACGGCGTGGGGCGCCCCGGGGGGGGGGGGGGAGGCGGCGTGAACGGGCTTCTCCAGGTGGAGTCTCGTCTGCTGTAGTGGGGCGCCCCTTTACCGTTTCAGTTGCCATTCCGTCCGCTTTTGGTCCACTGTGTCAAAAGCCGCAATTCAGCTGAGTTGCGCCCACTCTTGCGGTGCAGCGATAGGCGGCTGTCACAGGACTCTCAAAATGGCGGCAGGCTCTTTCCTTTTTGGGCCTGGTCCACTGAAATGGCCCTGGGACACCTTGGAAATCGGACGCTTGTCTGCTAGGTCTTGGACCCCATTCTCGAAAGCGTCCCCTCCGCCTTGAGGATTCTACAAAAGTTTTGGGGGCCCCCGACTCCTGCAGGCTTCTGGTGGGGAGCGGCTGCCATGATTGCTCGCGGAATGACCACGACGGAGCCACGAGATGGGGGTGCTTTCATGCTGACGCCAGCTTCAGTCTGAAACATCCAGAAACAAGGTGGGGCTTTCATCGTTTGGGAAAAAAAAAAAGGTTTTCATCCAATGAAAAGTGTTATTTTTAGGTCATATGATCAAGCCTTCCATCATTAGGAAACCAAAAGTAAAATGAACCAATGAAAAGTTTTATAAACAAGTCACATGACCTGTTATGCGGCATAGGGTATAAAATGCGGAGAAAATACGTTGGCACGTGAGGCGGCGTCAGTAGCGGACCGATGTGCGAATAGGCCGAAGGCAGCACAACGCGCCAAGATCCGGATGGCACCGAGGTGGTGTCCAGCAAGTTGCCGCACTGGTGTGGCCATCCTACAATGGTAAAAGTCGGCGTGGGGCGCCCCGTTGGCCTGTGAGATGGCGGCAGTAGCGGACCGATGTGCGAATGGGGCCAAAGGCAGCGCAACAATATTTTCTGATTAGAAGACACCACAAGGCGCTGAGATGCCAAGATCTGGATGGCACCGAGGTGGTGTCTAGCAAGTTGCCGCACTGGTGTGGCCATCCTACAATGCTGAAAGTCGGCGTGGGGCGCCCCGTTGGCCTGTGAGATGGCGTCAGTAGCGGACCGATGTGCGAATGGGGCCAAAGGCAGCGCAACAATATTTTCTGAATAGAAGACACCACAAGGCGCTGAGATGCCAAGATCCGGATGGCACCGAGGAGGTGTCTAGCAAGTTGCCGCACTGGTGTGGCCATCCTACAATGCTGAAAGTCGGCGTGGGGCGCCCCGTTGGCCTGTGAGATGGCGTCAGTAGCGGACCGATGTGCGAATGGGGCCAAAGGCAGCGCAACAATATTTTCTGAATAGAAGACACCACAAGGCGCTGAGATGCCAAGATCCGGATGGCACCGAGGTGGTGTCTAGCAAGTTGCCGCACTGGTGTGGCCATCCTACAATGCTGAAAGTCGGCGTGGGGCGCCCCGTTGGCCTGTGAGATGGCGTCAGTAGCGGACCGATGTGCGAATGGGGCCAAAGGCAGCGCAATAATATTTTCTGAATAGAAGACACCACTAGGCGCTGAGATGCCAAGATCCGGATGGCACCGAGGTGGTGTCTAGCAAGTTGCCGCACTGGTGTGGCCATCCTACAATGCTGAAAGTCGGCGTGGGGCGCCCCATTAGCCTGTGAGATGGCGTCAGTAGCGGACCGATGTGCGAATGGGGCCAAAGGCAGCGCAACAATATTTTCTGAATAGAAGACACCACAAGGCGCTGAGATGCCAAGATCCGGATGGCACCGAGGTGGTGTCTAGCAAGTTGCCGTACTGGTGTGGCATCCTACAATGCTGAAAGTAGGCGTGGGGCGCCCCGTTGGCCTGTGAGGTGGCGTCAGTAGCGGACCGATGTGCGAATGGGGCCAAAGGCAGCGCAACAATATTTTCTGAATAGAAGACACCACAAGGCGCTGAGATTCGGTTACCACCGAGGTGGTGTCTAGCAAGTTGCCGCACTGGTGTGGCGATCCTACAATACTGCCCCGAATAACGGCGTGGGGTGCCCGAAGGGGGGGGGGAGGCGGCGTGAACGGGCCTTCCTAGGTGGAGGCTCGTCTGCTGTAGTGGGGCGCCCCTTTACCGTTTCAGTTGCCATTTAGCTGAGTTTCGGCCACTCTTGATGCTACAGCGACAGGCGGCTGCAACAGGACTCTCAAAATGGCGGCCTGTTCTTTGGATTTGGGCCTGGTCCACTAAAATGGCCCTGGGACACCTTAGAACTCGGACGCTCTAATTTTTTTTCCTTTCCCCTACACGCAAAAAAAGGTAAATGCCCGGTACGTTACACGCTTCATCTGCCACGATGTACTCTCCAGAGGAACCGAAAAAAAATATAGTTATGGTAACTATACCATGCATCGTCATATGGAGAGGTGGCACCGATTAATTATAGTGCTGCATAAAAGTGAGATTTGGAGGAGAACCCCCGACCTGCCAGTACATTCATCAAAGAAGTGGCACTGACAGCATCAGAGGCAAGGGAAACGGTCCCAAATATTTAGAAGAACTTTGGAAAGATTAAAATGACATGTTTAGATTGTGGCAAATTAATTTCATGTGGACAGATGAGTGTTACTCTAATAAATACAGCATATGAACATCATCATAGTCGATGGTTGGTAGAGACATTTTGACTATATCCTGGACCTGCCCGTCCTCGCCCAAAATGGCGCCGGAATAAATGGGACTCGTAACTCCTTTTTATGTACTGGTTGCACAACCTTGATATCACGAGATACGTATGCAGTTTTGAAGCACATGGCGGGCGGGGACGAGAATAGATTGAATATTTCGACATCCCTATTGATATTAAGTTCTGATATGTTATTGATTACTGTACTATTGAAAGTTCGAATTAACGTCACCCATGGTACTTGCCCGTAAATGTATATCTAGATAATTTTATTGTAACTGGCCCTGTCGTATTTTAATTATAATATGTACGTCCACCGATTCCGCAACTGTTAGACACCTTAGTTCTTGCAACCTAATGGCCCGCCCGTTACGTTCCTCTACAGTGTAAATGTCTACTCATCATATACGATTACAGTTTGCTCCGTGGCCGGCCCACGTGGTTATAGGCTCGTATTTGTATAATGACATTTTCACAATAAAGGTTTTTAAAAGAAAACATGGTAGTAGTATATACATTGGTAAAGTTTTTAATAATAGTCATATAGTAATACGCAGGAACGCAGTAAAGATAAATGGTCAAGGGCTGTTGTATTTTCTACTCCTGCAATATAAAGTGATCGATAAGAATCTCATATTCAGGCGTATCGGCGACTAAGACAGCAGGTCGACCCTCTTTTGCTCAACGGCTCCGTCATGGGACGAAGAAACGCCCTTTTTCTCGAAAAAAGAATATATTTTACTTGCAGGACAGTTGTAAATTTTCCGGGAAAGTACATTAGCCTGGAACATTATAACATATATTTAAGAAAAAATAATGTTCGGAAGTAATAAAAAGCGTAATTTTTAGGTCATATGACCAAGCCTTTCATCATTAGAATAAGAAAAGTAAAATGAACCAATGAAAAGTTTTATTAACAAGTCACATGACCTGTTATGCTTACGTTACGCGCTGCGCGTCGCGCCCCGGATCACTTCCGGATGCGCTAACGCGGCGCATCATATGACGCATTACGCGACAACGCAGGTCCAGAATATAGTCAAAATGTCTCCACCAACCAGCGGTCGGACCACAACCCCTTTCAGCAGGCTAAATAGTTCTGTTAAATGACAACAGAAGGGACAGGCAACAAGAACCATCAGTCAAAGAGGGGAGGGCTAGTTCTTCTCTACCGGGTCACATTGGGGCGCTACCGGAACTGATCGAATTGGTAGTCTAAAGTGTTTCTGGATGTTTCAGACTGAAGCTGGCGTTAGCATGAGAGCACCACCATTTCGTAGCTCCGTCGTGGCCATTCCACGAGCAATAATGCTAGCCGCTCCCCACCAGAAGCCTGCGGGAGTCGGGGGCCCCCAAGAGTTTTGTAGAATCTTCAAGGCTGAGGGGACACTTTCGAGAATGGAGCCCAATCTCTAGCAGACAAGCGTCCGAGTTCCAAGGTGTCGCAGGGCAATTTTAGTGGACCACGCCCAAATCTGAAGAGCCGGCCGCCATTTTGAGAGTCCTGTGGCAGCCGCCTATCGCTGCACCGCAAGAGCGGGAGTAACTCAACTACATGGTGAGCGAGACGCTGTAGTCGAAAGAGCGGGCGGTAAAAAGCTGAATAGCGGAAGAGGCACAGTGTAGCAAAAGCGGGCGGAATGGCAACTGAAACAGTAAAGGGGCGCCCCACTACAGCGTGTCTTTAGGTGAAACGGATTGTGGGACAAGGTCAAGAATGGAAGAGTTACCAAAAGGCAAAAAGTCCTGCTTGATCCCGGGAGCCGGCCACTTATGTCGGGGGCGATCTCAGGCCACACCAGGAGAACACGACTTGGGGAGGGGGCCGGAGCCAAGCGCCCCCTCCGAGTCCGCGCCATCACACCGTCCCTCGGGGGCCTCCGTCAAGCGGTTCAGGGTGGCACCGCATCACATTGTTTTCAAATGCAGTCACGTCCTCAAACAGCCCCCACTTTACTTTGAGAATAGTGAAGCTGAAGCAAGTGCAAATAGGCTTCAGACAGTGTTACAAGCACTCCTCAAAACTTTGAACCATCAGAGTGCATGAGTTTCATGCTCGATCGATTGAGCTAGCCGGATCGGGCAACAAAAAGTATAAAATAGTTATGTAAATAGTTGTTTAATAAAATGTTTTACCCTGTTACTTTGCTGGTGTGTAGTATATATTTGTAATATTTGTATAGAGTTTATCGTTATTTTGGGCGGGGTGGGTGGCGGAGCCGAGCTGTATTGCAGCCATCATGGTGTGGAGTTCAGTTCATCTCACTAGTTTCGTATTTGTCATGAGGGGTTGTTCCTAATGTTTCTATTTTAGCGAGGTGAAAAAGAGATCCCATTAGTGGCCTACTGATTTTGCTCGATTCCTTTTGTTTTTTTACACGATTTTTCGTTATCTGCAAAGACTAAACAGAGTATTGCGACTCTGTGTTTGTTTGTAAATAGAGAATGAACCAAAGAGAACCAATTCTAAAACAGTAAATGCTTGGATAACAATCAATCAAATGGAGAGAGAAGCAGGCACGACGTATTACAACGGGGGCAAAGGCCTGCGTTAACTACCTTTCACTATCTGCAAAGAGAGAGTACTCCTAATAGAAATGAGGGGGGGGGCAGCATTCAAAGCAGATCAGTGTGCATAAACACGAAAATGTTTTTTCTTACCATGTACTTGACATTCGACAGCTTATGATATTTGCTATTAAAAAACCATTGAAATTCACTGAAAAAACCATAGGTTATAGACCATATATAGTTAGGAATTAGCATTTACAAAACCTTGAAAATTCACTGAAAAAACCATAGGTTATAGACCATATATAGTTAGGAATTAGCATTTACAAAACCTTATTTTACTCACACAAAACCATTGAAATTCCATATATAGTTAGTTGCACTAACTATATATCGCGCACCCGCAATCCACTGCTGATGATGTCACATATTACATCATTCATGACATGGTCAGTGACATCACTTATGACATCACTGATGACATCTCAAATGACATCACTGATGACATCACTGATGACATCTCAAATGACATCACTGATGACATCACTGATGACATCTCAAATGACATCACTGATGACATCACTGATGACATCTCATTTGACATTACTAATCACATCACTGATGACATCATTCATGTGATAATACGATGAACCTCTTCAGACTCTAATATAACCTTAGATACACTCAGTGTAAACACAGACTCACAGATTGTTACTCATCCATGAAGTTACACACACACCTAGTCAGTCATGCAAACAATCAATCACACCTCCATTTTTTCAACTATACAGTTATACACACCTTACTTATTCAAACATATACTAAAACATATTTACTCTCTTATACAATCCTGGATACAAGTTCACAATGATGCATACAGCCACTCACACATTCACTGGCTCTTATGCACAGTTACTTATATATGTCAAGTCTCACAAGTACTGTGTTTTACATATGTACTTACTTTGACATGTAGCACTGAGATATCTATTCACTCACCAATACACTGATGCACACAGTCAACCGCCCATACAGCTGTTTCCACATGCACTTTTGAACCCATACATCTAGTGAATCAACTGCTCACACATCTATGCACAGAGTCATACACCTCCCAGCCACCCACACACACAATCAGTCTCCCATACAAATACTTGGGCAACCAATCAATAACCCATATAGTTACTCATATAGCTACTGAAGAACACATGCAGCAGTTTTCAGAACAACAGACATAATGATGCACAAATTAACACAGTTTAGTCACTAACCCATGCACTCAGTGAGACACATTTAATCAATCACTCATACAGTCAGTCATGCACCTACTAAATCCTTCATCCAGACACTTATACATCCACTCATTCTTAAATATGTAAGACATATTTTAACTTTACAGAAAAATACAGTCACTGGATGTTGTCATCAGTGATGTCATTTGAGATGTCATCAGTGATGTCATCAGTGATGTCATTTGAGATGTCATCAGTGATGTCATCAGTGATGTCATTTGAGATGTCATCAGTGATGTCATAAGTGATGTCACTGACCATGTCATGAATGATGTAATATGTGACATCATCAGCAGTGGATTGCGGGTGCGCGATATATAGTTAGTGCAACTAACTATATATGGAATTTCAATGGTTTTGTGTGAGTAAAATAAGGTTTTGTAAATGCTAATTCCTAACTATATATGGTCTATAACCTATGGTTTTTTCAGTGAATATATATATATATATATATATATATATATATATATATATATTCACTGAAAAAACCATAGGTTATAGACCATATATAGTTAGGAATTAGCATTTACAAAACCTTGAAAATTCACTGAAAAAACCATA
This sequence comes from Lissotriton helveticus, assembly GCF_964261635.1. Lineage (NCBI taxonomy): Eukaryota > Metazoa > Chordata > Amphibia > Caudata > Salamandridae > Lissotriton > Lissotriton helveticus. Next base: position 1,152,022,426 of record NC_136070.1, read on the forward strand.
GGTTATAGACCATATATAGTTAGGAATTAGCATTTACAAAACCTTATTTTACTCACACAAAACCATTGAAATTCCATATATAGTTAGTTGTACTAACTATATATCGCGCACCCGCAATCCACTGCTGATCATGTCACATATTACATCATTCATGACATGGTCAGTGACATCACTGATGACATCACTGATGACATCTCAAAATAACACTTTTCATTGGTTGAGAAGTATTGTTTTTTCCCAAATGATGAAAACCCCTCCTTCTTTCCTCACTCTGACTTTCATCATTGTGAGAGGAAGACCTATTTTGCTTCTTGGAAAATGGCTTCATTGGTAGCTTCAGCTGGTGGACCCCCACCACCACCACCACCTCCTCATGGGAAGAAAGGACCACCTCCCCAGGTCCTTACCAACACTGAGGAGGAAGAGGAAGAAATGGATGAGGAGGGAGAAGAACCACAATTTTAGAAGAGTTGCCCCGGGTTTCCAGAAAGAAAGCCAGTTTCATCTGGCAGTTTTTTTCAATACCTCGTGGCGAAAAAAAAGTCAACGCGAGGTATGTCACCTGCCTGATATGCAAGGAACAATTGTCCAGAGGGACGAACAAAAAATATAGCTTTGGCAATCACACAATGCACAGGCACATGACGAGGAAACATCCCCTAAATTACAGCCGGGCGGAATTAAGGGATATGCACGACAATCCCAGACCAACTCCTGTGGCCAGACCAACAATACCGGTTTCTCTAACACCAGAAGAGGCACGGGAAACTGTGCCAAATATTCAACAAAATTTTGGGCACATGATCCACTTATGTATGCACTGTCGTGCATTATTAGCTTGTGGCAACATGAGCATCAATGCACTGAACCTGGCGTATGAACACCATGATTGCCCTAACCGCCCCCAGTAATTTTTTTTTGCTCCTGTTGAGCCCTTTTCAACGCCTGTTTTTTGTTGTTTCCCCCCCCCCCAAAAAAACCAAAAAAAATATAAAATCGTTCAAAAAATACAAAAAAAACAAAAAATAAAAAAAAATAAAAAAAAAATATAAAACAACAAAAATATAAAAAAAAAGTTCTTTTCAGAACTACCTTCCCTTTCCAAAAAAATTGCTAGAATGTTTAGCACTCTGGCAAGCTCTATTTCTTTTGGTTCGCTTCCGGGTTAGCTTCCCGGTACGCGGACCGGGAGCTAACCAAAAAAAAAAAAAAAAAAAAAAAGTGTAAGTATAAGGAAAGGAAACAGAGAGTGATGTTAAAAGAAAGACAGCTATAGGGAGTAAAGAAGAGATACTGTTTAATAGATCTATTTACCGAAGAAAAGACAGAAGAGGGTATAATTGTGAAAAACAAAATAGATAACGAAGTGAAAGAAAAAAAAAGAGAGTATAACATTAACAAAGAAGAGTTTCTTGGAGAATGTGAGTGAATGTTCAAAATAAGATTAAAACATGAGGAATAACAGAGAGAAAAAATAGAAAACAGAAAACAAAAAATAACAGAAAAAGATTAATTGAAACAGCAAAGAAATGTAATTAACATAGAGCCATATCATCAACATAGGCAATAAAAGTTTTGCAGCTTTTATTGGCAGAAATGTGTCGCTAAAGCTGCTTTTGTGGCAGAAAACTGCCACTAAAACCACTTTTGCACCAGTTTTCTGCCAATAAAAAGAGCAATAATTTTATTGGCTGTGTTCATAATATTCCCCTTAGTGTGCTTCTACTACACAGAGAAAGCATTAGGAACAAGTAGTCATAGAGTGATCAGTCAAAGACACTAAGAGTAATAGAGACGCAGTGAGTGAACAAGAGTGAGGAACTATGAGAAGAGAGGGACTGAGAAAAAGAGTGGAAGGAGTTGAGTAAGTAGGTAATAGAGAAAGGAATGAGGGAAGTAGCAAAGGCAGGAAACTGAGGGTTAAAGAAATGAAGCAGTGGAACTAATAGTAGTTAAATGTGATAGAAATGTAACGAAAACAGTACAAAATATTTACCTTATAATTGTCGTTAAATTACTCACTTTTTGTTTTTATACTTTCAATCTGTGAAAGAGAGAACAAACATTTGAAAAATATTAAAAAATGTATTTAAAAATTAGAAAAGACAAGGGAAAAGATTGAAGGACAAACAGTTTTTCAACAACTTTGACACTTACAGAAGCTTCTGCTTCTCCAGGCCCCCTACACAGTCCTAAAGATATACATTTTAAACTAACAGTATCTTGATGCAGATGAAGTGAGGCCTATCTTAAAACATGGTGCATCTTTTGCATTGCTGTTGTTTCAGAAAAGTGTCGCAAGACACTAAAATTTTAAATAATTGCTTCAGGATGCCAATAAGATGTCTACGATCCAGAGGTTTGTTTCAGGTGAGGCCTACTCAGGGTTGCTGATGAGATTTACACTTGTTGAAGAGTACAGAGGAGATAATACATGTGAAGGTCTACCAATGAAGTGAGTCATGCCCACTGCACTCTTCAACAAAGTCCAAATCTCCTATGTTTCCCTGGACAGACCTACCCTTGATCTGCACAATGTGATTCATAATGATAGGAAACACAGGTGATGTAATTGAAATACGTGCAATTTATTTTGCTCATTTAACAATCACATCACTTGTGTTTCCTTTGCTTAGGTATCTCATTGTGCAGATGTAGTCTAGCATATGAAAGAATACGCAGAAGTGCAGCACTGCATGCAACAACTTTGACACTTACAGAAGCCTCACCTTCTCCATGCCTCCTACACAGTTATACATATACATCATAAATGCAAACAGTACAGAATTAATTATACATGTTAAATGGTTTATTTTTGCTGTTCTCAGAATGTATCAAATTTCACTAAAAACAGTGACTTGAAGGTATTCATCATGTAACAGCGGGGAAAAAAAACCACAATCAAAATGATTGTGTTTAAAAAACCCATACAACATCAGAAATCAAAATTCAGAACTCGTTAAAGTTAACTTACTTTCCATGACGTCCAAGGATGTCCTATGAACAGCTTACACTCTTTTGTGCTGTTATTACTTTCAGCCCGCCACTTTCTGAAAGAAAATCTCCATCGTTTTTAAAAACACGTTACATGCAATAAATGACTTCTTGCTCTCTACCACAATTTTCCACAAGGCCAAATCTGGTCAGAGCCATTTATAACTCTTGGATTTCTTGTAAGCCAATCCCGTCATTTGGCATTTCCGCAACTTTCAGAATTAAAATGTTGAAGATCATTTTCACAATCTTGGAATAGTAATATCTTCCCCTTCTTGCTCAGTCATGTTCTACATTTCCTATGACACTGATACTGCTTACTATGAAGCAGACTTACACTACCTCTATGACTACTACAATTATTTAATTCTCTACATCACTTTTAATCACAAAGCAATGTAAAACAGTAGACAGCATTGCAGACTTACATTCCCTCTACTCCATGTTTTGATTGGCTGCTTCAATTAGCTTATAAAAAGAAACAGTTTTTCTGAACTCATTGAAAGTGCACGTATTTCTTCATGACGTCCAGTCCTATGGTTAGAAGTTATGTCTCTGAACTACACTTATCCTCAAGGCCAAATTGTGTAGGAGCCATTAGAACTTCTTGAAATTCCACAGAGCACATCCCGAGATTATTTCCCTAAAATTTTGGTTTTAAAAACACCAGGTAAGAGTTTTTAAGGTCATACAGCAATTTTTTTTTGAAAATTAAAACAGAATCATTGCAGAATGACCAGCCATTTCTAGACTTTAAATAAGCTGTGTAATGTCCTGATGTTATTGAAGGGCCATCATGATATATAATTGCTGCAGTTACAAAAGTCCTTCCTGATATTGACAACTGCGAAGCTACAAAATTTTTAATTAAAGTTGTCAATTTTGTTCCATCAGGCCTACATCGTTGGAACATTAAAATGACATACTGGCCATATGTTCGTATAAATAATGTGGACATCATTTCAGATTTACATTGGCTACACTCCATGTTGTGATCAGCTGCTTTTACTAGCTTATTAAAGGAGACTGATTTACTGTCTGGCAAAGTTAAATATATAAATCTTTCTGAGTCTACACTAGTAGTACTTGATACCATACAGTTCTCGCAGTCATGCTGCCATTGATAAGAAAGCCCAAACAGGTGATCTACATCTACACCTTCAGCATGCAATACATCAAGCATATACATTAAAAACTCCTGACAATCTTGCTGAATATTTTGAGAGAATTGTGTTTGGCCTGAACATCTGTCTAACAGATTTCGAATTTCAGACACACTTTCTATGTTTGTTCTATCAGTGCTACATTTCTCTAACACAGAATTTAACAAACTGCAAAATCTTTGATCAGAATTGACCACAATCTCTTCTTTTACATTTTTTAGAGAAAACAAAACATTAACCACTACATTAGCATAGCAGTTGACACCAGAACTGTTTTCAAACTGAAAACCAACAACATCTTCAACAGAATCCTTTTTGTTTCTGCTTGTAATTTTAGGTTCATTGACTTTTTGTCTTTTTGCTACAACCTCCCCAGTATTGTTCTCATTTCTTCGTTTCCGGCCTACCACACGTTTCTCAAACAAAGGATACTGAGGCAAATGTGGCGCATACTCTCTTCTTAACCTATTGTATTCCTTAACACAATCTAGATCCGCACAAATGTTTGTGACATCACACTCAATCAAGTACAATCCCGATAAAGTTCTAACTCGTGACAATGCCACATATGCCATACCCTCCTTGAACACAGAACTGCCAATATTCACCAATGCACTGTCTACACTTAAACCTTGCGATTTATGGATTGTCACCGCGTATGCCAAGCAAACAGGAAACTGCTTACGGCGAACATATAAGTCTTTTACAAGCAAAAATCTAGCAGAACAACGACCAATTAGCTGTACTTCCTCAATGCCATCAAATTTAATTTTTAAAAATTCAATTCCATCTCTATTTCTGTATTTCACAAAATCAACAACATTACCCATTGATCCATTTACCAGACCTCTTTCAACATGTAAATTCCTTCTTAAAATTATACGGCAGTTCAAGCACACATTCAGAGTCTTTTCAAAACCTGCAGTTTTAGATATACTCTTCTCTAATGAATCCAATTTTGTTTTCAGATTCTCAGACAAAATAATTGTTGATCCCATATGCTCTACTCTATCAATAGCTTCCAGTTTCACAATCTCTTGCTTTTCTAAATGCAACATTTTGTTGTTAAATTTGGCACATTCTGCAAGAGTTGGCATCAAACATATTCCAGATTTCTTCTCAGTAATTTTCTGAAAAATATTCTCAGGCACAACATCTTGTTCTGGATATAAATTTGACAGTAATCGTGCATGTAAAGCTTCTTTCCCATGCTCCGTCACTTTTCCAATTCTAACATCTTGTAGAATAGTCTTGTAAACTTCATCCTTCGCCTGACGCATATTTTCATGCAGTTCAGCATAATTGAAGTTTAACCATATATTGACGTTGCCAATGCTGCCTAGGCACTTCCTGGTATCTTCATGCGTGAGCATTTTGAACACAGGTTGCCCTTTCACTGGTGTCAACTGCAGAAGATCTCCGAAAACAATGATGTGTTTGCCACCAAATAACACATCATACTCTGTTTTGAGAACTTCTTGCATCCTCAAATGCACAAAGGCAAGCATGACATTGGAAACCATGCTTACTTCGTCAATGATAAGAAGTTTCATTTTCCTCAAGATTCTTGAAACTTCAAAACAAGCATCTCCAGATAGCTTGTGATATTGTAATTTGTTGTCATGCTCCACTGGCAGCATCAGTAAACGATGTAAAGTAATCCCTTTAATATTATGTGCTGCCAGTCCAGTTGGAGCAGTGACAACACAAGACAGCGATGACTCTGTCCTTTCCTGCAAATAGCATGAAATTGCTTTAATGAGGAAACTTTTTCCAGTTCCCGCTTCTCTACTCACGTACAGTCGGACAGGCTTCAACGACGTACATGAGCACTCTTTCTTGTCATGACTTAATCCATGATCAATTTGCATGGTAACTTCGTCATATATTTTCCTCTGCTCAACGTTGAGTTGTCTTTCCAACTCTTCTAAGTTAACCGCATCCTCTTGAGCATGTGCCATGGCTCTTTCCACTTCATTCATAGCAGTGGCTGCTTCATTTTCAATAACAGGTCCTCCTAGTGGATCCTGACTCAATGAAGCAGAACTCTGACTGTCCTGAGAACTGTCTCTGGCAATCTCGGCTGCAATCGTTGCTTCCTGCTCAATTTCCGCATTCAACATTTCTACATATTTGGGAAAAGCAGGACATTCTATGGTCTCCTTGGCGGCATTGAAAGAGTCTTCGTAACAGAGGAAATCTCCAAGCAGTTCCTCTTCTGCACGCCAAGGCTTGAAAAGTTGCAAAAGTGCTAAATAGAAAAACTCCTTTTTTTCAGGAGATTCGCCACTCAATTTTCGATGGTTTACCAAGTGGCATTTTCTTTGCTTGACCAGACATCCCTCACTTCCTATTACAGCATACACTCCTTTCTCAGTATCTTCTTTGATGTTCCTCTTGAATATGTAATTTTGAAGAACCTCATACAGACAAACATTGTCGAGGTGAATGCTTCGATTTGGATAATATGTATCCAACATGTTGGTCTTCAAAATGTCGGTACTGTTTGGCTCCTTTTCCGCCAAATACTCAATTTCCCGCACAGGTTTGAGAACTCGATTACGCGTTGCAGCAAGACCAAGACTCGCCCAAACGATACTCCTGGACTTGGCATAGAGACTTGCTGAAGACAACCGGTCAGAACATTCGTACGCTCCGATTTCTCGATGCGACAACATCTTCAGACTGAAACTGTACAACTTCTTGCTGAGGCTCTTTTCATGGGGAATGTCCTCCCACATATCCTTCAATTCTGTCTTCTCTTTTTTGGTGATGTAAGACGTCACATACCGAGCCACAGCCATACAGTTATCAGCCACAAACTGTATATCCATGTTAGCATTCCACATGGACAAAATCACCGGGTTGTAGTCGTTGATGTACTTGGACTCTTCGTTCCTCTTCAAATTGTAAGTGTTTTTAGGTGATTTCTTCATGACATTGTGTCGCAGCGAAGACATCAAACTGTTTACTCTTCCTTTAGAAATCACCGGTCGTGGAAAGCCGAAACGACATTTAGTGTAGAACTTGTCCTTGTTTCGGAATTTACGACGGCAGTACTTTCCACATCGATGGCTTTGGAAACGCAGAACTTTTTCTCTTAGGCTTTTCTTCTCCTTTGCGTTTGGAACAGCACACGTAGAATACTGTTGGATGAAACTCATCACTGAGTCTTCTGGATCCGTTCCAAATTTAGGTGCATCCTTGATCCACAGCAACATATGTATATGAGGAGCACCTCTTGCTTGGTACTCCTTTCTCCAGAAGAAATCCAACACCTCTCCAAGAGGTGGATTCTTCTTATTCATAATGAAAGACATCATAGCTTCAAATCTATGATTGAAGTACCTACATACATTGACTGGATCCAAAGAGCACAGTTCTCCGGGTGTCTTGAATTCGATGTTATCTACGTTAGCATTTGCCTCTCGTAGAAATTCAAGTAAGTCTTCCCAGCCATACTCGGCACAGCTCAGAGTGAGGAACCATGTGGGAGTACCTAAGTTCTTCAGCATACATTTTAAATCACCATGACGACGGTACCAGTACTCATTAGTACCACGCTGACACGCCATGAGATTAATCAGGTGAGAATCCAAAATACTGTCTTGGACATTGACTTTATCCATAAAGTCACTTGCCGAGATGTTTTGCATGTGTATACCACTTTTCAAGATGTGGTTCACTGCATATGACAGTCCAGACAGATCGCTTTCAAACAGGAGATGAAACAAATAAGGAATGCATTGTCGAAACCTAGCATCTCCTGCATACAATCGCAAAGTCCGGTATTCAGAAGCAGGAATTTGATGAGGTCGTTCATCATATCTTCCTCCCTGACCTGTTGGAAAAAGCTGTGGGAAACACCGAGCTTCCAAACTTTCCTCCCAAACACTAATGGGACTCCCTTTGGCTTGTTTCATTTGAAACAACTCAATAGCATTCCCCATGACTTCCTTGGAATGCAAAGTATGAACACTATAATGTTCATATATTTCTTCACTAGTAGAGGGTTCTACTTTCTCAATTTGACCAGCACACAAATCGCTATCCTCTTCCTCACTTACTTCCTCTTCTGCAACATATACATTCTTATAGTATTTATTATTTTTTTTCAAATACAATGTTGCCTTTTTAACTTTCCTAACATCTACTAAATCTTGCCATATTTTCTTATTCTTTGTCGGAACCCCATTAACTAAGATAACCAGAGGTTTCTCTTCCACTTTTTCTACTCCAATTGTGTTAATGTTTTTCTTCAAATCTAGAGGCAAATAAACAACTCTTCCCTTTAATCCTCTCTGTAAATCTGATGGAGGCAATTTCCCTGTCTTTGGCTCCATTTTTACAATAGCTTGAAAGGGATGAATACTTTGAATCAAAATAGATTCATAAGTATTTAAATCCTTCAATTCAGAAGGAATCTCAACCAATTCCAGATTATTATGAACTGCTCTAGCAGGCATCTGGTTTTGATTTAATTTGCAACAACAATAAGTACACACACGTTGATCCAATCCCAAATCAAAACAATTTTCTACCATCAAGTATGTTGCGAACTCCTTCCATTCACTATTATTTTCCCTTTCACTTTTTGCATATAAATCCACTAACTTAGTCTGATTCTTATAATAAGTGCGTCGACAACACACACAAGTGAAATTAGGCCTCTCACTTGATTTCACCTCAAACGTCGCAATTTCCCTCTGGAAATTATCTGTACTGGAAACCTGTACACTATCTTCCACATGACCCTCTTCTTCTTGCTCAATTTCAACATTCTCCTCTTTACTTCCAAAGTAACAAAACTCAATTTCTTCACATATATTCCTCACATCTATTTCAGAACCATGCAAAAGAGCAGCGCATAATTGTTTAAGCATAATTGCTGGACTCTTAGCATAATACAACATTCTAACTAATTTCCTCACTTTATTATGATGCACTGCTAGCATCCTGAAATGATGAAAAACACTCTGGCATACTCTCCTGGAAAGACAAGCCAGTGAATGACCATGCAAACCTGTCACTTCTCTTACTCTGCAAGGATCTAATTCTTGCAACAACCTTATTTTCTGCTTCAAACTTTTCTTATTAAATGACCGTACAAAATCACAAAGCAAATTGATGGAATCCTGTTGCACACTGCAAATACTACTACACTTCCAGGTGTACACAGGACCCTTAGCACGTCTTCCTAAAACCTCATTACCTAACACCTCTTCTGCCTCTGTTGTCACAAGTTTTTCTTTTTCAACTGGACAACCATCTTTCACTTCATAAGCACGACCACTGGTGTCAACTGCATGCACCAAATCATTATCCTGGAAATAACTCTCCTCATTAAAAAATGCCTCACAGCTTGAACTATGCATCCATTCTCCAGAAAAAACTTCACAAAAATTACTACGATTAACTATTCTCTTCCATCTACTATTTATTTTGAAATCATAAATTGCCTTGTTTAGCTTCCTAATTCTATTGATTATCAAAATAAATAACTTACGTTTAATTTCAAATGCCTGATCAATAACTTTCTCAACTTTTTTTTTTCTCTTATAAAAAACCAATTTCTGTTGACCTTTCTTAATATTTTTTAACAAATTGCCAATTATCCTGTTGCGGAACATTCGTTTACGAATCTCCCTAAACTGTTGTTTCCTTCTACTATCATGCACAGAGTTATCTCTTGCTCTAGCACTAACATTTTTGATTGGCCTTTCCTTTCCATTTGAATTCCTTCTCGTTTTATGGACTGAAACATTTTCTGTAGTAATATTTTTTTTACTACACATATTTCTTATAAAATATTTTGTGCTCTTACCCGGTGCTTTCTTCGTGACTTGACAAATCTTTTTGTTAGAGGACTGCTGCTTATTTGATTTCACCTGCTGTCTTTGACGTTTTGCAGCCTTTCTCTGTCTTACTATTGTTGGCATGGTGAAATCTTGAAATGATCTGCAGTTGAATCTGTGGTAAAATATAATAAAAAATGTTATTAACCATTATTACCAAACAGTAAATCAATAACAGTGATCAAAAACTTAACACACTACTTGACATTGACCTATGGTGTGCCGTATTTACAATCAGATAGGAGAAAGCTGCGTCAAAACCCTGCGCCTGCTTTAAGCAGGCATAGGTCTTGACGCAACATTGTGGAGATGGGTCACCCCTGAGCCTTGCTTGAGCTGCATCGCACTTGCGATACAACTCCAGCAATCACTACCTTTACAGCACAGATACGTCACGCATCTGTGCCATTTTTGCCCCATGATGTCCCGCATTGTAAATGCAGCACACCATGGGTGGCGGAACAGCGGCGCAGGATGACTGACACATCCCTGGTGATGCACCAGTCATCATAAATCTATCCCTAAGCTTCTTATCTTGTTACAGATGAACCGCCATATGTACCATCAAACTATTTTGCATTTCCTAAATAGCGAATTTTAAGGAATAAATAGCAATTCTTTACCATTCCTAATTTGCAATGAGCAAATTGCTAATTGCAAGTTACCCATTCATTTCCATAGGCTAGGAGGCTCATATGAATGAAGGTTTAATTTGCGATTAGCAATTTGCTCATCACAACTTAGGAATTTTTCCAAGGGTGCAGGGGTGTTTCAAGAACACCCTGCTGCACCCCTGAAAAAGAAATTTGGGGGCATATGGCACACATAAATGCCCTAAGGGCATGTGTTGGCGTCATATGGGACCTTTTGTTTTTTTGAAAAAAAGCTTTTTGAAAAGAATTCGCAAATTACCACCAATTTACCACAATAGTTTCCAAATCCTTAATGTCATTTTTTACATATTTTTTATTTGATACATTGCATTTAAGTAATCGCAAAATTTGCAAATCCTTCAGTGCAATCGCAAAATAAGGAATAGCAAATTTTGCTACTCCTTATTTTGCATCAAACTTGTTTGATACATACCATTTGTCTAATTAACATTCGCAAAGGCCGAAATTCATAGAATTTTGATCTTTGCGAATGCTAATTAGCTTGATACATATGGCCCCAAGTGAGGCCTGTCTTGCAACATGGTGCATCTTTTGCATCACTGCTGCATCGGTTTCATGTGGTACGTTTTTTTTACACCATGACATATCTGCCTAGATGCATCAATTTGTAATTTTCTCGCCTCATAGCAAATCTTTTGCACCGCCGCTGCATCATAAAAGTGACGCACAGTGGCACAAAAGAGGCATACACCTATCATAAATCTGTCCCTAGCATTTTAAATGATTAATCCAGGATGACGATAAGGTGTGGCCTATCCAGAGGTTTGTTTAAGGTGAGGCCTACTCAGGATTGCAGATTAAAGTTACGCTTGATGAAGAATACAGAGGAGATAATACATGTAAAGGCCTACCAATGAAGTAAGTAATGTGCACTTTATTGCGCCAGTCATCATAAATGTATCCCTAAGCTTCTTATCTTGTTACAGATGAACCACCATATGTACCATCAAACTATTTTGCATTTCCTAAATAGCAAATTTTAAGGAATAAATAGCAATTCTTTACCATTCCTAATTTGCAATGAGCAAATTGCTAATTGCAAATTAGCACCACCGCTGCATCATAAAAGTGACGCACAGTGGCACAAAAGAGGCATACACCTATCATAAATCTGTCCCTAGCATTTTAAATGATTAATCCAGGATTACAATAAGGTGTGGCCTATCCAAAGGTTTGTTTAAGTTGAGGCCTACTCAGGATTGCAGATTAAAGTTACGCTTGATGAAGAATACAGAGGAGATAATAAATGTAAACGCCTACCAATGAAGTAAGTAATGTCCACTTTATTGCGCCAGTCATCATAAATGTATCCCTAAGCTTCTCATCTTGTTACAGATGAACCACCATATGTACCATCAAACTATTTTGCATTTCCTAAATAGCAAATTTTAAGGAATAAATAGCAATTCTTTACCATTCCTAATTTGCAATGAGCAAATTGCTAATTGCAAATTACCCATTCATTTCCATGGGCTAGGAGGCTCATAGGAATGAAGGTTGCAATTTGCGATTAGCAATTAGCTCATCACAAAATAGGAATTTTTTCAAGCGTGCAGGGGTATCTCAAGAACACCCTGCTGCACCCCTGAAAAAGAAATTTGGGGGCATATGGCACACATACATGCCCTAAGGGCATGTATGGGCGTCATATGGGACCTTTTGTTTTTTAGAAAAAAATGCTTTTTGAAAAGAATTCGCAAATTACCACAAACTAGAAGTTGGTGGTAGTTTCCAAATCCTTAATATCATTTTTTACATATTTTTTGTTTGATACATTGCATTTAAGGAATCGCAAAATTTGCAAATCCTTCAGTGCAATTGCAAAATAAGGAATAGCAAATTTTGAATTAAGGAGATTTTAAGTCATTTCCACATGTGCAGTGTTTTCAAATTATGATTTGAAAATCGTTTTTGGGGAAAAGTAATGGTTTGCAAATTTATGACAAGGACATAATGGTGTATGCTTCTCTATAAGGCATTTCAGTGTCTCTGATGTCATTTTTCCCATATTACATTATAAGACCTTTCCCCATGGAGCACATTCCTTGTAAATATGCTCCCACCTGTGCATGGCGAATTTAGATTTTGACTGTTTGAGTCACATAGCCATGTTAAAAGTGACCCAAAAAAATTGCAAACGTTTTAAAAAAACACATTCATGTGTCTTAAGGACATTTTAAGTCATTTCCCCATGGACAGTGTTTTCTAAGTGGCGCAAAAGAGGCATACACCTATCATAAATCTGTCCCTAGCATTTTAAATGATTAATTCAGGATGACAATAAGATGTGGCCTATCCAGAGGTTTGTTTAAGGTGAGGCCTACTCAGGATTGCAGATTAAAGTTACGCTTGATGAAGAATACAGAGGAGATAATACATGTAAAGCTCTACCAATGAAGTAAGTGATGTCCACTTCATTGCGCCAGTCATCATAAATGTATCCCTAAGCTTCTTATCTTGTTAGACATCAACCGCCATATGTATCATATAACTATTTTGCATTTCCAAAATAGCGAATTTTAAGGAATAAATAGCGATTCTTTACCATTCCAAATTTGCGATGAGCAAATTGCTAATTGCAAATTACCCATTCATTTCCATGGGCTAGGACGCTCATAGGAATGAAGGTTGCAATTTGCGATTAGCAATTAGCTCATCACAAAATAGGAATTTTTCCAAAGGTGCAGGGGTGTCTCAATAACACCCTGCTGCACCGCTGAAAAAGAAATTTGGGGGCATATGGCGCACATAAATTTTAACAACATTCCTTTACCTCAAAAACGATTTTCAAATCATAATTTCTAAACACTGCACATGGGAAAATTACTTAAAATGTCCTTAAGACACATAAAAGCGTTTTTTGATTGCCTTTGCAGCATGTTTGTATCACTTTTAACATGGCTATGTAACACAAACATTCAAAATCTAAATTTGCCATGCACAGATGGGAGCATATTTACAAGCAATTTGCGCCACAGAGAAAGGTCTAACATTAAAATGGGAATAATACCATCAGAGACAGTCAATTGCCTTATAAAGAAGCATACACCATTATGTCCTTCTCATAAATTTAAAAACAATTCATTTTCCCCAAAAACGATTTTCAAATCATAATTTCAAAACACTGCACATGGGAAAATGACTTAAAATGTCCTTAAGACACATGAAAGCGTTTTTTGATTACCTTTCCAGCATGGTTGGGTCACTTTTAACATGGCTATGTAACACAAACATTTAAAATCTAAATTTACCATGCACAGGTGGGAGCATATTTACAAGCAATTTGCGCCACAGAGAAAGGTCTTACATTAAAATGGGAAAAATAACATCAGGGACAGTCAATTGCCTTATAAAGAAGCATACACCATTATGTCCTTGTCATAAATTTAAAAACAATTCCTTTTCCCCAAAAACGATTTTCAAATCATAATTTCAAACCACTGCACATGGGAAAATGACTTAAAATGTCCTTAAGACACATGAAAGCGTTTTTTGATTGCCTTTGCAGCATGTTTGTATCACTTTTAACATGGCTATGTAACACAAACATTCAAAATCTAAATTTTCCATGCACAGGTGGGAGCATATTTACAAGCAATTTGCGCCACATAATTCATAATTTTCTCCTTAAAGCACACTATTCTCTATGTAAATTAAAGAAATATTTTCTCACCTTAGCAAATACTTTGAGTTTCAAAACAGTCTCAGAAACACACCAATTTGTCTTCAGCAGAGCAAAAGGTATGCACTCCAGAGTCTGCAGCTATCAAAAGCACAGAAATGCTGTAATTCTTCACACATATCTCTCATGTCACCCAATCAAAAGTCTTCCCTCACTTTTTTTCAAATGAAAACCCATCCCCCCTCTGCCATTTCTGCCTTATCTGCATGGCAACCACCTCTTGGAAGACCTCTGTTGTTTGCAAGTTCACACAACAATGTTGCAATTGAACTCTGAACTCTCAGTGCACCTGCATATCCAGTGCATTCTTTCATTTAATGATTTTTTATTGACCACTCAAAATACATCTTTCAAAGAACACATCTGTGCACCCTAACTTTCTGTTTTCAGCAATCAAAATCCACCAATCACTGTTACTGCTTCATGAACACAGAAACTCCACAGTTTTTTTTTCATTTTACACTCTCATTTTTTCAACTGCCATTTCATTGCCACACTTCATCTGACTGCAGGAGAACCTTCTCTCACCATGTTTTCTGTCTGGATTGTTGGACATAGTTATATTCACTGGGCTCAAAGGTACGTTGAAAACAGGAATTTACCTAACCTCAATTTACAAGATGTGGAAATTAAGTGGTTTGGCCACAGAGGATTAAAATGTCACCATTTGATACCATTGGTGAAAACCTTTATGCATTTGCCCAAACCTGACCTGTTAATTGTGCACTGTGGAGGTAATGACTTGGGCACTTTGACTGGTGTAGGTCTGGAAATGCTTTTAAAGGACACCTTTGAGCAATTAATGGCACTTTTTCCTCAGACTGCCTTGGTATATTCAAATATATGCCAAAGACAGAAATGGAGGTGGTCCAAGCAATTTTGTCCACAAATTGAGAAGTCGAGGAAGCATGTAAACAAATCTGTTTCAGCTTACATGAGAGACCATGGAATGGGCTCCCTGTACAACAATAACTTGCGTTACTACATGCAAGATATCTACAGAGGAGATGGAGTTCACTTCTCAGATGAGGGCAACAGAATTTTCACTCTGAATTTAAGAATGTGCATTGGTACCTACTTATAAGTACCTAAATGTACCATAAACCCAAAAGCTCTTCTCAGAGCTACCCTACATGTAATCACTCACAATTATTATTTTACTCTAACATTTTTCACTAATTTTCAACAAAGTACGCTCCCTGGGGCGCTACCCGGTACGCGAACCGGGAGCTAACCTCGCGAAATTTTTTTAAAAAATGGGGTTTTTTTGCACATATAAGCCTCCTCAGCCACCCTCACAAAACCTAGGGGGTCAAGATAACTCTACCGTGCCCCCTTCTACCCATTCTGAACATTATTTGCCCTCCATCTTGTATCTTAATTCGACCGAAACACAAAATGGTGGACTCCCGGAACGCTTAAGGTCCGCGAACCGAGGCGCTCAACGGTTCGCGTACCGGGTCGCTCCCTGGGAAGCGCACCATCAAAAAAGGTGGGAAAGTAGTTCACAGAAAAGCCACTGGAGACAATTTCACCAAATATAGATTAGCTCATACTACATACCAATCTCTATCATTTTCACAAATTTGATTGGAATTCCATTTAGCCATTTAGCCTGTAGACCTCTCTAAATACCGTGAGGTAAATTACTTCACAAAACACATCTGAAGTGTTGGAATTGACAACCAATTAAAATGTTACTTTCATTTTCTACTTTTTTTACCTGACATTTGATTGGTTATGTACCTGAATATATATAATGGAAGAGAGAGAAACACAGCCATTTTGACTACTACTTCCTGAACTACATTGCAAGATCATTTTCACTCACAACTTAAACTTGTTTTTAGAAGGTGAGATATTATTTTATAAATTTGAAAACATTTTCAGATAGTTATATACTATCCCTCTGTAAGAGTTAGACATTGAGAAAGGCTTCTTTATTATAATTATGGATTGATTTAGGTTTCTGTGGTATAATTATGAATTTACTTAGGCTTCTTCACAGGCACTTTTTAATAGTACTACTTCACGCCTGAAACCATACAGTGCCCATAGATTACTTCTCTGTTATAAACTCACAAGTACCTGTCTGAACTTAAACCCAACAGTGCCCTATCTCTACTGATATATTTATTTTTTATGCAAATTACAGCAATAAAATGGAAGGTGAGCAGAATGTTTCCTTCGAAATTGTTCTGGAGAACAACACAGAAAAAGATATTGAGGACAATGATGACTCAGATTTCATGGATGAATCACGGGACCATGAATTAGTTCAATGTGTAGAATCTGTGGATCATTTACTTCATTATGATGACGGTCAAATGTGGGAACTTATGTTCACTCAACAAGAGGACATATCGGACAGTCAAATGCTAGACGTTCTATTAAATTTTGAAAAACAATCCGAAAAATAAAATTGTATGTAATATTAAAAAATTGTTTGAGTCTTTAATCATTTTTATATGTAATTATTAAACTAGTTAAATGTTAGAAATGTTATTAAATTTTGAACCACAATCACAATAATAAATAATTGCTTAAAAAATAAAAAAAATAAAAAATAATCAACAAAACCAACAATCAATTAACATACTGCATTTGAAAAGTCTCTCATTCATTTTTCATTGCAGTACGCTGCCCAGAACGCTTCCCGGTTCGCGGACCGGGCGCTACCCACGAAAAAAAACAAAAAAAATATATATTTTTTTTGCCCCGCGGGGCCCTTTTAAAGCCTCCACATTAAACCTAGGGGGTCAGGGAGGATCTACTATGCCCCCTTATGGTTATTTCCCCCTTTGTTTTGTCCTCCTCTTGTCTCTCAATCCTACCGAGAGACAAGATGGCGGCCGCTCCGGACTGTTTAGAATGTTGACAGACACCGGAGAGCCAATCAGCTTCGCTACGCGAAGTTCTGGTACGCGCCCCGGTCCGCGAACCGGGGAGCTGCCCGGTCCGCTGTTACAGATATATATCTTTTTTTAAACGTTAATTTCTCAAAATCCACTGGAGCACATATATTGAGACCTACAAAAGGCACATCGGGCTACCAGTCCCTACAATTTTGCCAAGTTTCGTGCAAATCCATTCAGCCGTTCGGCCTAAAAGTGAGGCCAACCGCCCTATGGAAAACTCAATGTTAAAAACACGTTTTGGGACCCCCCTTTTTTCTCGGCCCCCCCTGGACGAACCCCCCCCAAATTTCCAGGGGCTGCTCAGAAACAAAATGTTCCATTTTCCAGAAAATTTCAGCCAATTCCGTCCACAAACGCCAAAGTTATTAGACATAGAATTTTCAAAAAACCCATAGGGAAAAAATCCTAACTATATATACCTACTGGCGACCGCCAGTAGGTAATATTTATACATATATATATATATATATATATATATATATATATATATATATATATATATATATATATATATATATATATATATATATATATATATATATATATATATATATATATATATATGTATATATAAACACATATGTATATATATATATTACCTACAGTAGGCAGTTATAGTTGGGACCCAGTTTCCATAGGAAAAGCGTTTTTCGATTTGCCAATATCTTTGGTGCCGTTTGATGAATCTTCGTGTAGTTTTCAAAACTAATTGGCCGCTCTGGTCATCTCCTGTCTTGAAATATTTGGGGTGATTCACCAAGCTTGGGCCGAGAAAAAAGGGGGTCCCAAAACACGTTTTCCCCATGTAAATTTCCATATGAACGTTTGTTGCTGCTACAGCTAGAACTGCTGAACGGAACTACCCTAAATTTGGCAGAGCAGTAGCTCTTGTTCCAGAGTGCACTCTTTTCTTTAAATGGTGTAAATCAGTTCAGTGGTTTCTGAGAAATTAAAAAAATTAAAAATGTTGATATTTGGTGACCGCGGAGGATCCACGAACCCTCCCGATGATGAACTTCATTTTGATTGGCAGCCAAAACTCCAAACCAAGAAGTGTTGGCAGACATCTTGTGACTTGTGACTTGGCCCCCAAGGTTGTCCTTGGGGGTCAACTACCCCTCCTGTTACCTCCAGTAAGTCCTACAAAGTGGGATTACTAAGAGGTCTTCAGTGGCCAAGCCCCCCTTTCTCTACCACTCTGCAAACGCTCCTCCAGGCACACTACGGGTTGGGGGATGAAGTCCTCTTTTCTCCTGAGGGACTTTGGGGGCCAAGAAGCCCTCATGGTAGCTCCCGTAAGTCCTACACAGCAGAATTCCTGAGATGTGGTCGGAGGCCCAGCCCCCTTTTTCCACCTCTCTGCAAACGCGACTACTAGTTAAAGAAGCATTTGCAATGTAATTGGTTTAGCATTTGGGAGAATTAGAGATTTTGGCTTTGTAAATGTAAAAGTGTTTTATTCATGTTTTTTTATGTTGTATGTTGTGCAGTAAAATTATGTGGCTAGAAAGTATGTGGTATTTAGTGTACAGGAATTATGTAGAGTGGGAGTATGTGTTATGGAGACTAATTGTGTGGTATGATAGTCTGTGTTGTGGAGTGGTAACCTCAGGTTTAGTCTTCCTCGTTTCCATAGAAGCTAAACTATAAACTCAATGAGACAAAAAAAGAAGGAACCACTGAGGAGCACTTCTGGACCCAGTCAGAGGTATGAGCAGGGCCACTGGAATTATGCAACTGTTTGGCTTCACCGTCTTTTGCACAATTATACATGTTCCACATTTGCCACATAAGGCATCAGCTGCTGCATAATCTGCGGATTTGAACAAAAAAAACCTTGTTTCTAGCTCAAACAGCTCAAGCGTTACCAAAAATGCAGCGATAAGTGTTACAGCTTGGTGGAAGGCCCTTTGCAAACCGAGAATGGTCACCTTTCGATTATTGCTAAAAGTGGGTATTAAATTGGTACTGCACTTCTTTTCCCTCTTTCTGCACATCTCTTCCACTTTCTGCACCTCTCTTGTCTCTTTCTGCACCTCTGTTGCCTCTTTCTGCACCCCACTTGCTTCTTTCTGCACCTCTTTTGCCTCTTTATGTACCCATGTTCCCTCTTTCTGCACCAATCCTGCCTGTTTCTGAACCTCTCTTGCCTCTTTTTGCTCTTCTCTTGCCTCTTTCTGCACCTATGTTGCTTCTTTCTACACTTATCTTGCCTCTTTCTGCATCCCTCTTGAATCTTTCTGCACCTCTGTTGCTTATTTCTGCACTTCTCTTGCTTCTTTCTGCACCTCTGTTTCTTCTTTCTGCACCCCTCTTGCCTGCTTCTGCATCCTTTTCCCTCTTTGTTCAGCTCGCTTGCCTCTTTCTATACCTCTCTTCTCCCTGTCTGCACCACTCTTGCCTCTTTGTGTACCTCTGTTCCTTCTTCATGCACTTCTCTTGTCTCTTTCAGCACCCTCGTGCCTCTTTCTGCACTTCTGGTATTTCTTTTGCATTGCTCTTACTTCTTTTTGCACCTCTCTTGCAAATTTCTGCACCCCTCTTACCTCTTTCCGCACCCCTCGTCCCACTTTCTGCACCTCTCTTGCCTCTGTCTGCACCCCTGTTCCCTCTTTCTGCACCTCTTTTGCCTGTTTCTGCAGCTTTCTTGCCTCTTTATGCAGTTCTCTTACCTCCTTCTGTACTTTTTTGCCTCTTTCTCTTGCCATTTTCTGCACCTCTCTTGCCACTTTCTGCGCCTCACTTGCCTCTTTCTGTACCTCTCTTGCTTCTTTCTGTACCCCTCTTGCCTCTTTCTGTACTCCTCTTCCCTTTTTGTACCTCTCTTGCCTCTCTCTGTACCTCTGATGCTTCTTTCTTCACTTCTCTTGCTCTTCCTGCACCCTTTGTGCCACTTTCCAGCACCTCTGTTGCTTCTTTCTGCACATCTCTTCCTTCTTTATGCACCTCTCCTACCTCTTCTGCACCCCATTTGCCTCTCTTTGCACCTCTGTTGATTCTTTCTGCACTTCTCTTCCTTCTTTATGCACAACTCCTGCCTCTTTTTGTATTGCTCTTCCCTCTTTGTGCATGTCTCCTACCTCTTTCTGCACCCCATTTGCCTCTTTTTGCGCCTCTGTTGGTTCTCTCGGCACTGCTCTTGCTTCTTTCTGCACCTCACCTGCCTCTTTCTGCACTTCTCTTGCTTCTTTGTACACCTCTATTGTTACTTTCAGCAATTCTCTTGCCTCTTTCCCCACTTTTCTTGCTTATTTCTGTACCTCTGGTGTGTCTTTCTGTACCTCTGTTGCCTCTTTCTGCATCTCACTTGCTTCTTTCTGCACCCTTCTTGCATCTTTCTGCACCCCCCTTTCTGCTCCTCTCTTGCCTCTTTTTGCACCCCTTTCCCTCTTTCTGTACCTCTCCTGCCTGTTTCTGCACCTCTCTTGCCTCTTTCTGTACCTCTGTTGCTTCTGTCTGCACTTATCTTGCTTCTTTCAACACTTTTCTTGCTTCTTTCTGCTCCTCTCTTGCTTCTTTCTGCACCCTTCTTCCCTTTTTTTGCATCCCTCTTGCCTCTTTCTGCAGTTCTCTTGCCATTTTCTGCACCTCTCTTTCCACTTTCTGCACCTCACTTGCCTCTTTCTGTACCTCTCTTGCCTCTTTCTGCACCTCACTTGCTTCTTTCTGTACCCCTCTTACCTCTTTCTGTACTCCTCTTCCCTTTCTGTACCTCTCTTACACTCTTTCTGCACCTCTGTTCCCTCTTTCTGCACCTTTCCTGGCTGTTTCTGCATTTCTCTTGCCTCTCTCTGTACCTCTGTTGCTTTTTGCTGCACTTCTCTTGCTCTTCCTGCACCCTTTGTGCCTCGTTCAGCACATTTTTTGCTTCTTTGTGCACATCTCTTCCTTCTTTATGCACCTCTCCTACCTCTTCTGCATCCCATTTGCCTCTTTTTGCACCTCTGTTGATTATTTCTGCACTTTTCCTCCTTCTTTATGCACAACTCCTGCCTCTTTTTGTATTGCTCTTGCCTCTTTGTGCACCTCTCCTACCTCTTTCTGCACCCCTCTTCCCTATTTCTCCATCTCTCTTGCTTCTTTCTGTACTTCTCTTGCAAATTCCTGTAGTTCCCTCTTTATAAACCTTTCCTGCCTCTTTCTGCACCCCTGTTCCCACTTTCTGCACCTTTCCTGCCTGTTGCTGCACCTCTCTTCCCCTTTCTCTACCTCTGTTGCTTTTTTCTGCACTTCTCTTGCTCTTTCTGCACCCTTCGTGCCTCTTTCAGCACCTCTGTTGCTTCTTTCTGCACATCTCTTCCTCCTTTATGCAACTATCCTACCTCTTTCTGCACCCCATTTGCCTCTTTTTGCACCTCTGTTGGTTCTTTCTGTACTGTTCTTGCTTCTTTCTGCACATCACTTGCCTCTTTCTGCACTTCTCTTGCTTCTTTGTACACCTCTGTTGTTACTTTCAGCAATTCTCTTGCCTCTTTCTGTACTTCTCTTACTTGTTTCAGCACCTCTGTTGCTTCTTTCTGTACTTCTCTTCCCTCTTTCTGACCCCTTCCTGCCTCTTTTTGTAGACATCTTGCCTCTTTGGTCACCTCTCCTACCTCTATCTGCACCCCTCTTGCTTATTCTTGCACCTCTGTTGGTTCTTTTTAGACTGATCTTGCTTCTTGCTGTAACTCTTTTTCAAATTACTGCATCCCTCTTGCCTCTTTCTGTACTCCTATTCCCTATTTCTCCACCTCTCTAGCTTCTTTCTGCACATATCTTGCTTCTTTCTGCACTGCCCTTGCTTCTTTCTGCACCTGTCTTGCACATTTCTGTCTCTCTCTTACTTCTTTCTGCACCCCTGATCCCTCGTTATGCACTTTTCTTGCCTGTTTCTGTGCCTCTTTTGCCTCTTTTGCCACCTCTGTTGCTTCTTACTGCACTTCTCATGCATCTTTCTGTACCCCTCTTGCCTATTTCAGCACCTCTGTTGCTTCTTCCTGCACTTCTCTTGCTTCTTTCTGCACACCTCTTGCCTCTTTCTGTACCCCTTTTGCCTCTTTATGCCCCTTTCCTGCCTCTTTCTGCACATCTCTTCTATCTTTCTGCACCTCTCCTACCTCTTTCTGCATCCCACTTGCCTCTTTCTGCACCTCTGTTGGTTCTTTCTGCACATCTGTTGCAGATTTCTGCATCCATCATGCATCTTTCTGCACCCTCTTGCCTGTTTATACACCTCTCTTGGCTCGGTCTGCACACCTGTTTCCTCTTTCTGCACCCCTTTTGCCTGTTTTTGCAGGGATACAGCCTTTACAACGAAACTTTTACAACGAACTACCATTACAACGCAACTTTTACAATGCAAACTATTACAACGCATAGCGCTGGGGGGCGCTCTAGGATATGGAATAGGTTTAATGTACTATCCAACACCTTCCCTACTATCCACGGGGACTGGAGTTGGAATAGTAAATTAAACTATTCACTATCCAGCGCCCAAAAGCATTATGCGTTGTAATGGTATGCGTTGTAAAACTTGCGATGTAAAGGTAGGTGTTGTAAAAGTATGCGCTGTAACGTCATACATCCGTTTTTGCAACTTTCTTGCCTTTTTCTGCAGTTCTCTTGCCTCCTTCTGCACCTCACTTGCCTCTTTCTGCACTTCTCTAGCTTCTTTCTCCACCCTTCTTCTACACCTCTCTTGCCTCATCTGCACCTCTCTTGCCTCTTTCTGCACATCTCTTGGTTCTTTCTGCACTGCTCTTGCCTCTTTCTGTACCCCTCTTGCCTCTTTCTTTTCCACTTTTGCTTCTTTCTGCATGTCTCTCTCCTCTTTCTGTAACCCTGTTGCCTCTTTCTGCCCCCCTCTTGCCTCTTTCTGCACCTCTGTTGGTTCTTTCTGCACTGCTCTTATACATTTCTGCACCCCACGTCCCTATTTCTGCACTTCTCTTGCATCTGTCTCCAACCCTGTTCTCTATTTCTGCACCTCTTGTACCTGTTTCAGCAACACTCTTGCCTCTTTCTGCAGTTCTCTTCCCTCGTCTGCTCCTCTGTTGCCTCTTTCTTTACCCCTCTTGCCTCTTTCTGCACTCCTCTTGCCTCTTTCTGTACCCGGTTGCTTCATTCTGCACTTCTCTAGCTTCTTTCTGCACCTCTCTTGCTTTTTTCTGCACCCCTATTGCCTCTTTCTGTACCCTTCTTCCCTCTTTGTGTATCTCTCTTGCCTCTTTCTGCACCTCGCTTGCCTCTTTCTGCATCTCTCTTGCCTATTTCTGCACATATCTTGCTTCTTTATACACCCTTCTTACCTTTTCATGCATTTGTCATACCTCTTTCTGCACCTTTGTTGCCTGTTTCTGCAGTTCTCTTGCCTCTTTTTGCACCGTATTCCCTCTTTCTGCACCTCTCTAGGTTCTTTCTGTACTGCTCTTGCTTCCTTCTGCACCTCTCTTGTAAATTTGTAAATTTCTGCAGTTCTCCTGCCCCTTTCTGCACCGTCTTGCCTCTTTCTGCACCCCTCATCACTCTTTCTGCAATTATCTTGCCTCTGTCTGTACCCCTGTTCCATATTTCTGTACCTCTTTTGTCTGTTTCTGCAAATCTGTTGCCTCTTTGCGCAGTTCTCTTGCTCCTTCTGCACCTCTGTTGCCTCTTTCTGTTCCCCTCTTGCCTCTTTCAGCACCCCACTTGCCGCTTTCTGCACCCCTGTTGCTTCCTCCTGCACTTCTCTTGCTTCTTTCTGTACTCATCTTGCCTCTTTCTGTACCCTTCTGTCCTCTTTTTGCATCTCTCTTACCTTTTTCTGCACTTCTCTTTCCTCTTTCTGCACCCCTCTGTCTCCACCTCCATTGTTTCTTTGTGCACATCTCTTGTTTTTTTTCTGCATCTCTCGCTTTTTTCTGCACCCCCATGCCTCTTTCTGCACATCTGTTGCTTCTTACTGCATGTCTCTTGCTTCTACCTTTTTGTACACAAATTTACAGAGTATGCTGTTCGAAACACAGGTATTCAAGTATTGGTATGTTTATTTTTATTTAACGTGTCACTAGGCAAAAGCAGAGACACACCATGCATACCTTCACAAACTTGGTCAGACCTACAACAGTGATATGCTTAGGATTGCTGTTTTATGTTTGGTAGGCCTAACATTCTGAGCAGTCGATGAATATTGAACCTTCAAGTGAAAAGTGAGGTTTAAGGCATCTTCGGAGATGGATTATTGATTAAGCTATTTTGTATTAGTCTGTTGTGAGGTACAGTCAAAGTAGGCCTCTTTCTGCACCTAGGTTGGTTCTTTCTGCACATCTCTTGCTTCTTTCTGCACCTTTCCTCCTCTTTCTGGACTTCTGTTGCCTTTTTCTGGACTTCTCTTGCTTCTTTCTGTGCCTTTCTTCCTCTTTCTGCACATGTCCTACCTATGGTTTGAAGGAAGTTCAAGTTAGGGATTAGCATTTAAAAAACCTTAGAAATTTACTGAAAAAATAACAGTTTTCAGGGAAGTTATAGTTAGAAATTAGCATTTAAAACACCTCAGAAATTCACTGAAAAAACTATAGGTTTCAGGGATGTTATAGTTAGAAATGAGTATTTAAAAAACCTTAGAATTTCTCTGAAAAAAACACAGGTTTCAGGGACGTTATAGTTAGTTGGACTTCTTTACTACACATTTCAATCATACAAAACCAGACAAATTTGGCTGTTATAGTTAGTTGCGTTAACTATAACTGGCGCCCCCGCAATGCTCTGCTGATGATGTCACATATAACATCACTCATGACATGGTCAGTGACATCACTGATCACATTTTAAATGACATCACTGATGACATCATTTGATGCACCGCCTCCCACCCTGCTACAACCTTTGATACACCCTCTCTAAAATACAGACTACCATACTTGAAACCATAGACACCCACACCAGTTAGTACATACCCATTGACTGATTCCTAGGTGTACACACACACACATTCATTCACTCACCTTACAGTCACTCATACATGCAGTCACTCATCAATACAGCCACTATCATATCCACTCATACACCTATACATACACTCACACGCCGCCACTCACCCACAGAGTTACTCACACACCTAGTTAGTTATGCAAAGAATCAATCACTCTCCAATTTACTCACCTATACAATTATACACACACCACCTCATGTATTCATACAGATAGTAACACATACTTACTCTCTTATATAATCACTGACACAAGAACACACTCATCCATACAGCCACTCTCACAATCACTCACTCTCACATTTAATCATTTATATACTCCAACACTCTGTGTGTTGATCTCCGCGGACCCTTACTGTTGCCCAAAGCGGGGGCTGGGCGGAGTGGGCTCTGAGACCAACAGATGGTGGAAGACGGCTAAAGTGGACTCAGATTTCACAAGATGCATTTTATGAGTCTATAACAGATTCTTTTGCCAGGGAGCTAGACCTGTGTACCTCACCATTAACATCCCCGCGGGAGGTTATGAGTGCTTTTAAAACCATTAAAGTAGCTGAGCTCTAAAGCACCCCAACGAATAGTTACCCAGACCCCAAGATGGTTTGACTCTTCCTGCACTCAGGTGGCAAAGAAACTGCTGGAAGCTTTAAATGGGAGCCCAAGAGATGCGTTTTTGGTTAGATCGTGTTGAAGAGACATAAAGTTGTACTGGCCAGACGTAAGTCCACTTTGAAGGAGAATGCCTGGAGGGGACTAATCGAGTCTAGATGCTGAGGAATAGCTCTATATTTTGGAGTATAATCAACAGTCCTATTTTAAACCATGAGTTAGGAAGTGCAGTAGGAGCACATCTCACAGAGGAGGAGGGGGTGCTCCATTTTGAAACCATGCTCGGGAGCCCCCTTTATCTAAACTGTCTGGCCGTAAGGCTGACATCCCTGATTTGGTCTTCAACATAGAGGAGATCGAGGAATGTATTGTCGGGTTGACAAGTAACAAAGCCCGGGACCCAATGGTATCCCATCAGATCTCTTCAAATCAGATCCAACTTTTTGGGCTCCGGTTCTTGCTGCAGTAATTAACGCTGCAGTAGTAACCGGTTGTCACAAGCCTTGGGCTACCTCGACTATAGTGCCTGTCTTTAAAAAAGGTGACCGTGATAGCATACATTGCCATAGACCGATCTCCTTGTTGGACTTGGTTGTTAAGGTGGTGAGTCGAGTACTTTTAACGAGGCTGACAAGCTAGGCGGCAGAACATACCATCTTGTCAGAGGTTCAGTACGGGTTCCGCCTAGGGCGTTCTACAATGGCCCAGTGCCACCTTAATCTATCCATGATCCTCAATAAATATACGGTTGCCCGGTCTGGCACTATATATTTAGCATTCATGGATCTGTGTTCCGTGTTTGATCGCGTGAATAGGGTTAAACTCTGAAAGACCATGCTGGACATTGGGGTAGATGGCAATATTGTTTATTTCTTAGAAGACCTTCACTGTGCAACCAGACCCATGTTCGATTCTCGCAGAACTTAAGAGTCTCACGTAATTTCGACATTAGGAGAGGAGTATGCCAGAGATGTGTCCTAGCCCCCTTCTTGTTTAACCTATATATTAACGATCTGGATAAAGCTCTATTGAAGACGAGGGGAGATTATCCACAGGTAGGTCGACGTGGTCTGCCAGTCTTATTAAATGCAGATGATGCAGTCCTTATTTACAAGACCGCTAGGGGGCTACAAACACTGCTTGATTCCTTCTCTGCCTTTATGTCGGACAGGGATCTATCAATAAATTACTCCAAATCTTACGTTACGCAGGTGGGTCTTTGTCCCAAAAAATCCTTTCAATATAAGGTATGATCTGATCAGGTTCCCGGCATTGAGGTTTTCTTGTATTTGGGGGCCATAATGGACGAGCAGATGAAATGGGGCCCCCTAAAACAGAGAAAGAGGGGAGACCTGGTGAGGGTGAATATGGCAATTTTTACTTTCACCTCGAAATTAAGAGACCGATAGCAGCACTTTTAAAGATCTATCAGGTCGAGGGTGTCACGACAGTCTCATATGGAAGGGAAATATGGTGGCATGTTACCGTAGACGATCTACAAGTAGCTGAGAATGCATTCCTGAAGTGCTTATTGGGCGTCCCTCGCGGAACGTCTAATATGGTGGTACATGAAGAATTGGTGGTGCCTTATCTAAGTGACATATTGGCCCTCTAACTTTTTGGTTGAAAACTTGGCTGAGTGAAGGATCATCTTTGAGTCAACTGATATTGAAAGAGTGTATGACCCTTGACTACGCTCTCCACATACCTTGGCTCAGATACATTAAAAGTAGCCTTGCTAGGTTAGGAAGAGCCGAACTGTATACCAATCCCGAATCAGTAACCAAAAAGGTTAGGCAAATGAAACACAACGAGTCCCATAATGCCTCATAATGCGCTAACATGGACAGCTTATATAATGATAACAGAAAAAGGACTCACGCTAACCGTGAACAAGACCATTGCTTGGTTGAAACGTTGGTGATGGCGATGGTGGCTATTGCGCTTAAATAAATAAGCTGAATAACTGAAACTGGAGGAGTGCGGTGATTCCTTGCTGAATAATGTAATACGAGGTTAAGTTCGACGTCGAAACCTGGGCACCTGCTGTGCAAAGTGCGCGCCGAATCGGGACTGTTTGAAATATATATTTATATGAGAAAAAAGGGGGGCCCCAAAACACGTTTTCCCAATGTTCCTTTCCATGGGAAATTTTGAGATGGGCTACAGTTAGAACTACTGAACGGAATTACCCCACATTTCTCAAAAAGATAGATCTTGGTTCAGAAAGCGACCTTTTTTTTTAAATGTTGTAAATCCGTTCAGTTGTGTTAGAGAAATTAAAAATATAAGAGTCAAAAAATCAATTTCCCATAGGAAACTTGGGTCAAGGCTACAGCCGAAACTACTGAACCGAATTACCCCAAATTTGGCAAAAAGGTAGTGATTTCCTTCACTGAAAAAAACATAGGTTTCAGGGACGTTATAGTTAGTTGGACATTTCACTCGTACAAAACCATAGAAATTCCCCCGTTATAGTTAGTTGAACTAACTATAACTCGTGCCCCCACCATGCACTGATGATGATGTCACATATTACATCAGTCATGACATGGTCAGTGATATCACTGATGACATCACTGATGACATCATCCATGTTAAAATCTGACCCACCTCCTCACACTGTAATACAACCTTTGATATACCCACTGTACCAGTAACTACATACACACTCACTGATTCCTAAGTCTACATACACATCCACCCATTCACCCATAAAATCACTCATACATGTATACAGACACTCACACACCACCACTCCGCCAGACTTACTCACACACCTAGTCAGTCATGCAAAAAATCAATCACACTTCCATTTACTGACCTATACAGTTGTACACACACAGCATCAGTTATTCAAACAGAAACAAATACTTACTCTTTTCTACAATCACTGATACAAGTACACACTCATCCATGCAGCGACTCTCACAATCACTGATTCTCATGTATAGTCACTTATACACTTCAACTTTCACATACACAGCCTTTTATATATGTATTTACTTGGACATGTAACATTAAGACATCCATTCTCTTACCAACACACCATGCTCACACTCACACTCATACAGCTGTTTCCACATGCACTCTTGAACCAGTACATACAGTGAATCAACCACTCAAACATTTATGCACAGGCTCATACAACTCCCACCCACTCACACACATACCCAGTCACCCATACAGATACTCAGACAACCAATCAATAACCCATATATATCCTCATTTAGCTACTCACCAACCCATGCAACCGCTTACACACCAACTATCAAACTAAACTGTGTGAATGTCTGTATCAGTCCCAAACCCATGCATTCAGTAAGACACATGTAATCACTCACTTAAACAGTCAGTCACATACCTACTAAATCCTCCATCCAGACACTTATATACCCAGTCATTCCTCATTACACCTTAGCATATATATAATACATATTTAAACTTTATAGAAACACACATTCACTGGATGATGTCATCAGTGATGTTACTGACCATGTCATGAATGATGTAATATGTGATGTCATCAGCAGTGCATGGTGGGCAGGCGAGTTATAGTTAGTTCAACTATCTATAACGGGGGAATTTCTATGGTTTTGTATGAGTGAAATGTCCAACAAACTATATCATCCCTGAGCCCTATGTTTTTTTCAGTGAATATGTATATATATATATATATATATCAAAGGCTAATCCATAAAATAGCCAAAGTGAGATATTGAAATATCTTACTCCAGAGAAGAGCTAGCAGCTGGGTGATTCAATGGGGTGCATTTCTCTTACATCAGGTGAAGAATGACAGGTGCAAATTTAGGGTGGAGATAGAAAGCCAAGGTTCTTCATCCAACTTCTGGGAAAGGGAAGATTTAGCCTTAAGGAACTGATAATGGTTTGAAGCACAGTCAGTGTTAGAAAATATTGAAGGGGATCTCTCTGCACTCCTCTTGCCTCTTTCTGTACCCGGTTGCTTCATTCTGCACTTCTCTAGCTTCTTTCTGCACCAACCACTATTAGGTTAGCATTTTATTTACTGACCCACCAAATGTATTGAAACACTGAAGTGACTGTCTGCATAGAAGAATGTTTGATGCCTGGGGAATGTCTAAGAATTCCTCCCCTTGTTGTAAAGGCATAATCTGAGAACCAAGGAACTTGGTCTCATGCTAACCCAAAAGGTGAAAGAGAGTTCAGGTTTATACAGGAGTGCATCCTGCTGTACGGTAACTATCCCAGAGGTTGGTGAATTACCAAGGAACAGCGTCTGCTGCATTGGATTTGCGAATATCATCAAGGATGAGTGCAATTTTGGTATGGTTGCAGCCCTTAAGGAAGGGTGAGAAAGCCTTTAAATCTTATTGAACCCGTGGCATGGCAGCAAAGGAACAGTCCCTGTGAGTATGGGGACATTTGGAGAATCAGAAAAAAAGATATTTACCTTTTGCCAAATTGGGAATTAAAAATAGTTTTACTCACAGAGGCCTGAGCTAAGTGTCTCTAAGAAGACTGGACTTTGGCAGCTTCAGATTTCAATGTTTTCATGCTTTGATGTAACCCCAATTGCAAAAACAACAAGTGATGGACTGAATGTGGATCAATGTCACACACTCCCCCAGTCAAAAGATCTGGGCCCAAATCCATCGTTTTTTTGCACTCCACACCACCCTGGGTTAGACAATGGCGATATGCAAATCAGCTCTGACCCTGTTGCCCCATGGGAACAGTCCAGTCCGAACTACAAAAGCCATGTCCTTCCCAGAACGGAATCAAGCATCCGAGGACCGGACCGGTTTCGAGGTAACACCTCTCTTCAGCCCGGCTAGCTTGACTCCAGGTGGTGTGGAGTGCCTGGGACCCACGTCTGGGCATCCCCAGCGCACTTAGGGCGGCAATTGCAAAAACAACAAGTGATGGACTGAATGTGGATCAATGTCACACACTCCCCCAGTCAAAAGATCTGGGCCCAAATCCATCGTTTTTTTGCACTCCACACCACCCTGGGTTAGACAATGGCGATATGCAAATCAGCTCTGACCCTGTTGCCCCATGGGAACAGTCCAGTCCGAACTACAAAAGCCATGTCCTTCCCAGAACGGAATCAAGCATCCGAGGACCGGACCGGTTTCGAGGTAACACCTCTCTTCAGCCCGGCTAGCTTGACTCCAAGTGGTGTGGAGTGCCTGGGACCCACGTCTGGGCATCCCCAGCGCACTTAGGGCGGCAATTGCAAAAACAACAAGTGATGGACTGAATGTGGATCAATGTCACACACTCCCCCAGTCAAAAGATCTGGGCCCAAATCCATCGTTTTTTTGCACTCCACACCACCCTGGGTTAGACAATGGCGATATGCAAATCAGCTCTGACCCTGTTGCCCCATGGGAACAGTCCAGTCCGAACTACAAAAGCCATGTCCTTCCCAGAACGGAATCAAGCATCCGAGGACCGGACCGGTTTCGAGGTAACACCTCTCTTCAGCCCGGCTAGCTTGACTCCAAGTGGTGTGGAGTGCCTGGGACCCACGTCTGGGCATCCCCAGCGCACTTAGGGCGGCAATTGCAAAAACAACAAGTGATGGACTGAATGTGGATCAATGTCACACACTCCCCCAGTCAAAAGATCTGGGCCCAAATCCATCGTTTTTTTGCACTCCACACCACCCTGGGTTAGACAATGGCGATATGCAAATCAGCTCTGACCCTGTTGCCCCATGGGAACAGTCCAGTCCGAACTACAAAAGCCATGTCCTTCCCAGAACGGAATCAAGCATCCGAGGACCGGACCGGTTTCGAGGTAACACCTCTCTTCAGCCCGGCTAGCTTGACTCCAAGTGGTGTGGAGTGCCTGGGACCCACGTCTGGGCATCCCCAGCGCACTTAGGGCGGCAATTGCAAAAACAACAAGTGATGGACTGAATGTGGATCAATGTCACACACTCCCCCAGTCAAAAGATCTGGGCCCAAATCCATCGTTTTTTTGCACTCCACACCACCCTGGGTTAGACAATGGCGATATGCAAATCAGCTCTGACCCTGTTGCCCCATGGGAACAGTCCAGTCCGAACTACAAAAGCCATGTCCTTCCCAGAACGGAATCAAGCATCCGAGGACCGGACCGGTTTCGAGGTAACACCTCTCTTCAGCCCGGCTAGCTTGACTCCAAGTGGTGTGGAGTGCCTGGGACCCACGTCTGGGCATCCCCAGCGCACTTAGGGCGGCAATTGCAAAAACAACAAGTGATGGACTGAATGTGGATCAATGTCACACACTCCCCCAGTCAAAAGATCTGGGCCCAAATCCATCGTTTTTTTGCACTCCACACCACCCTGGGTTAGACAATGGCGATATGCAAATCAGCTCTGACCCTGTTGCCCCATGGGAACAGTCCAGTCCGAACTACAAAAGCCATGTCCTTCCCAGAACGGAATCAAGCATCCGAGGACCGGACCGGTTTCGAGGTAACACCTCTCTTCAGCCCGGCTAGCTTGACTCCAAGTGGTGTGGAGTGCCTGGGACCCACGTCTGGGCATCCCCAGCGCACTTAGGGCGGCAATTGCAAAAACAACAAGTGATGGACTGAATGTGGATCAATGTCACACACTCCCCCAGTCAAAAGATCTGGGCCCAAATCCATCGTTTTTTTGCACTCCACACCACCCTGGGTTAGACAATGGCGATATGCAAATCAGCTCTGACCCTGTTGCCCCATGGGAACAGTCCAGTCCGAACTACAAAAGCCATGTCCTTCCCAGAACGGAATCAAGCATCCGAGGACCGGACCGGTTTCGAGGTAACACCTCTCTTCAGCCCGGCTAGCTTGACTCCAAGTGGTGTGGAGTGCCTGGGACCCACGTCTGGGCATCCCCAGCGCACTTAGGGCGGCAATTGCAAAAACAACAAGTGATGGACTGAATGTGGATCAATGTCACACACTCCCCCAGTCAAAAGATCTGGGCCCAAATCCATCGTTTTTTTGCACTCCACACCACCCTGGGTTAGACAATGGCGATATGCAAATCAGCTCTGACCCTGTTGCCCCATGGGAACAGTCCAGTCCGAACTACAAAAGCCATGTCCTTCCCAGAACGGAATCAAGCATCCGAGGACCGGACCGGTTTCGAGGTAACACCTCTCTTCAGCCCGGCTAGCTTGACTCCAAGTGGTGTGGAGTGCCTGGGACCCACGTCTGGGCATCCCCAGCGCACTTAGGGCGGCAATTGCAAAAACAACAAGTGATGGACTGAATGTGGATCAATGTCACACACTCCCCCAGTCAAAAGATCTGGGCCCAAATCCATCGTTTTTTTGCACTCCACACCACCCTGGGTTAGACAATGGCGATATGCAAATCAGCTCTGACCCTGTTGCCCCATTGGAACAGTCCAGTCCGAACTACAAAAGCCATGTCCTTCCCAGAACGGAATCAAGCATCCGAGGACCGGACCGGTTTCGAGGTAACACCTCTCTTCAGCCCGGCTAGCTTGACTCCAAGTGGTGTGGAGTGCCTGGGACCCACGTCTGGGCATCCCCAGCGCACTTAGGGCGGCAATTGCAAAAACAACAAGTGATGGACTGAATGTGGATCAATGTCACACACTCCCCCAGTCAAAAGATCTGGGCCCAAATCCATCGTTTTTTTGCACTCCACACCACCCTGGGTTAGACAATGGCGATATGCAAATCAGCTCTGACCCTGTTGCCCCATGGGAACAGTCCAGTCCGAACTACAAAAGCCATGTCCTTCCCAGAACGGAATCAAGCATCCGAGGACCGGACCGGTTTCGAGGTAACACCTCTCTTCAGCCCGGCTAGCTTGACTCCAGACACAGATGAGTAGATTACACCTCCACTCTCCTTAAGGCAGATTGAAGCAGAAAGGATTCTAATGCCAAGCTTTTGTCCTTCCTGTTTCAGGTATTCTCTTCGTAGCTTTAATCATAATTCATCTGTCTACATAGCACCTATGCATAGCACCTTTGGATTTAGGTGTTATGCCAGTGTTCTTAACTTATTGGCTTCTGCAAAAATTCTAAATCTATGCAGCTAGAGTAATGATTTGAACACCTACACTTAAATATCTTTACCCCTGACCTTTGTGCTCGATATTGACATTTGGTTAGGAATCTAGGTCTCTATTTTATAGTCTAGTCTACATACCCTCATTTCTTCATCTGGAACAGGTTGAGAACCAGAACTCTGTGCTTTGTTGATATTGTATTGGCAGTAGATATGAGATAGACATATGGTGAAAAGAACTATATCCTCCATAGGGATGGACACTTAGAATATGCCCTACTCTCCTAAAAGCAGAATGTAGAAACAGAGGAGTTAAAGAAGTGACTCAAGACCCATCCCTTTGCACCACTCTCCTATTAACTTCAGTCATCCAACTTGTGCAGCTGTGTAGTACCAAAATATCTGTGGAGTTTGGTGTTACCAAAATTCTCTTGATTACCTGACTGATTCTGCCTTTTCTGCATTTAATGGTAAGTAATTTGCCTTTTTTGATGAGGTGTTTTGTTAGTTACCTAAAGAAAATGTTCCATTCACAGTTATGTGGGAGGTGCAGTACTGCAGAGGTTCTTTATTTAATCACGGAGCAACTACTTGGAATCTACCCATGCATTTAAGCTTGACTGTGGTTGAATGAGCAATGCACATTATAGTGGCGTGAAGAAGCGTATTAAGTGTGCCAGTGTCACTGGGCAATCCTATGGGAACATATGAAAAGTGGTAGTGTATAGTAGCAGTTGTAAAAAGGCGTATTGGCGCAGTGTTTGGACAAAATATTGAATGAAAAATATTGTGATACAAAAATATTGTGTCAAGAATATCTGGATGTCAACAATATTGTTGACAGGAGTATCGGATGTAAAAAATATTATGTTAAGTGTTGTTTTTAATATCGTTGTCAAAAATGTGATTTAGAAAATATCGTATGTAATCTTGTTTGTGTTATTTTGTATGTAATTTATTGTAGTGTGTTTGATTACATATATTTATTCATAATTTTTAATTTGTATTTTTAGTAAGATAGTGTATTAATTATGAAATTGTTGATATTTGTGTTTTTAGTTGTATTATTATAGGGGCTACGGGATGGTGCGTTTTTTCAGAAGTGAATATTTTAATGTAAATGTAATGTTAATTATTTTATTGATATGTAGAATAATATTGTACAATGTATACATTAATTGTGTTGCAATCATATTTATAATTATGTAAAATATATATTAATTATATTAAATAGATATAATTGTATGATGAATATTTAAAGAAATATTTAAAGGAAAAAGGCACATTATATACACATTACATTTAATAGTATACATTATTTTTAAACTATTAAGCTATATATTAATTACATTTTTGTGAAACAATTATGAAAATTAATATATTTTACATTTTGTATGTTGAAAATTATGTCATTGTAAAAAAGTGTTTTTACATTATTATATTAAACATTGGTGTTACATACTTTTTAAAATGTTATAAATATTAATTTTGGATTATGAGTTTATTTTTTATTTTATGGTTCATAGTTTAGGAATAGTAGTAAATATTTGAAATAATATTTTAATTATTAACAGTTAAAATATTTTTGTATATGTTACTGTTTAAATAGGAATATATAGCTTTGTTGTTTTGGTTAGTATGATTTTTAAGTACATTTTAGTTTATGTATGTATGTCAATGTAAATCTGTATTTGTAAAGCGCAAACTACTCACCCTTACAGGTCTCAAGGCACTGGGGGCTGTTGTGGAAATTAAGTGAGCTATTGCCCAGAGTCACATGGTGCTGAGCTGAGCTGCCGCCGGAGCCGGGGATCAAACCGCGAGCCCTGTGTTCCAAAGTCAGCTGCCCTGGCCGCTGCACCACACCTCTCCCACCTATGTATGGAGTAATGATTGTGTATATGATTAGTAGTAGTGTGTAGCACTTTGCATAAAATGTTTTAAATTGTAGTGTATGTAGTAAATGTAACCCCTTTAGTGTCCTATTGATTTAAATAGGAGGGGGAGTAGTACATGTCAACCTTTTAGCATCCACTGACTTCCCAAATTAGTATAAAGTATAGATTGGAGTGGAAATAGTAAATGTCACCCCTTTTGTGTCCAACAGTTTCCCCAAATTGTTTTAGATTGGAATAAAAATAGTAAATGAAACCACTAAAGTCTTCAACACCTTCCCCAAATTGCCATAGATTGGAGTAGGAATAGTAAATGTAACCCCAGTAAAAGTGCCAGCACCAAGCACTTTACTGCATGTGGACAGCCTTGGACCACATCCCCCATCATTCTTAGCACAAAGAGGCGCCCGTGCCATCCCCTATGAGCCGGAGGCGTATAAAGACGCTCTCGGGCTCCCACGGCACAGGAGCCTGCTTCTAGCCAGCACCAAGCACTCTAGTGCACAGGGCAGCAGGGGACGAAATCCCCCATCATTCTTAGCACCATCCCTTACCCGCAGGAGGTGCATAAAGACGCTCTTGGGCTCCTGCGGTGCGGGAGCCTGCTTCTAACCAACGCCAGCACCAAGCACTTTACTGCATGGGGCAACCGGGGACCACATCCCCCATCGTTGTTAGCGGCAGGAGGTGCCGATGCCATCCACTACGTGCCAGAGGCGCGGGTATGCCGGGCAAAGCCTGGGCCAAGGGCGGGCCTATCTGCACCCATCAAAGCCCGGAGGAGCTGGGCTGGGCCACCCCTCAGAGGCCAGCTTTTGGAGATCCCTGGACCTGAAATTCCAACTCAACAAGGGAGCTAAGGTCAGTGAATTACCATTCTGTTGTGCGTCATTGCTGTCAGTATGTTCACGCAGCTCCCTGTGACTGCCCGCAACTCTGTTTGTCACCGACACAACCAATTTTCCTACTCCTGTCCTGGGTAGTCACCTTTAGCAAGACTTATTTAGAGGCCTGATTGTGGCCAATAGTTTCTAAGAGGGACTGGGTTGTTCTCACATGCCACCCGAAAAAACATGGGAAAGTGCACCTGCGTTGGGAAAAACAAACGTTACCCCTGCAAACTGTAGTTTCCCTCCAACCAACTTCAATTGACAGGATGCTTCAGAGGGCAATAGGCGTACTTGCCACGGAAATCGAACTGACAGAAAGGCGCCTATCACTAACTACGGACCTGGCCCTACCCCTTATCAACCATGATGCTTCAAGTTCTCAGCCTTGGCACCAGACTATCCAACACTCCACCCAAGGACACGCGCAATGGGTTGTGTGACATATACTGCCGAGTTACATTCGGAGGGTGCCCATGCTAGAAAATGGAAGCCCAAACCTGCTGCAATCATGGGGTTCAAATGCAAGAAACTTTCTGTGGGACATGTGGTGACTGGTCACTCTGGGGAGGCCAAGCCAGGGGCCCCATCTCAAGCAGGCATGGAGCAGCCAGCTTGTGGGACCAACTTGGTGGTAGACTTACAGGTCCAAGCAAGAACCATCGTGAAGGATGAACTTAATATTTTGATGGAGCGGGTTGGTAGGACAGAGGCAATTGGGTTGGTGTGCATCTGAGCTGTGCGGCGAAACAGATAGAGACTTCATAACGTGACATCCTTTGTATTTTCCTGACCTTTCCCACAAAAGTCAGAACTGCCCTGATCAATGTCTATTCACGGCCGTGTTCTTATGGTCCAGAGCCAACGACACTTGGCCAACTGACCACCCTTCTCCTAACAATACCTGATAACTTTTGGGTAACCAAAGGAGGGGACTTCAAGTGCCAGTTTGAACCATTGAGTGGCCTGGTCACAGGCATCTTCAGTGAGGAGGATTTACACTGGGCCATTCCAGAGCCCAATATTTCGGCAATGCGGCCATGGACTCCACTGGTGTTGCAGATGAATACCCTCACACTGAATCGCTCCACATCCGATACCCCGGGGAATCATTCCTTCAAAAGAAGGGGCATGCCTATTATAGATTACATTCTGGTAGATACTAAATCCTGGCACAGGGTGCTAGACTTCATAATCAAGCCCTGCCATGATAGTGACCACAAAGCTCTTATCTTAGAGGTAATTTCACCATGTGCTAAGAATGTATCTGAAACATCATCACCACCTGACTCTAGATTAACACTGTCTAATGGCAGAAGGAGGGTCCATTGGGGGGAATTCTACCATTCGCAAAAAAAAGCTGGCCTTCCTATACAAATGAATTATTCCATTTCTTATGGTTGCGAATCAACTCACTGTGAACGATGGCACCCCCACTTCCCACTCCAAAATTTTCAACAATCATCAAGATCTACTTTCTTCCATGGCCACTATTATCCATCGTAATACAAGGTCAAGGGTGACTAGAAAACCTTGTCACCCATGGTATCGGTGAAAGTTGTGGTGCAGCCAAGTCGGTTCTCATTGCCGCCTTTAAAGCTAATGATAGGTCATTGATCAGGGAAAATAGGGCAGTCTACAAAAGTGCCACCGCAAAGGCAAAAAGTAGTTGGGAGTGCCAAAAATGGGATACCCTCAGAAGCGCCCTAAACAATCATGACATGAGATCTTTTGGGAATTTTGGTCAATTCTGGATCCCAAGAAGGTAAACTGATGATTGAACCTAATATGGGGAGGATATCTGGAAGGTACACTTTGAATTCTTATACCTGAGGGCAGAGGATGAAGACGGGCCAGCGATCAATACATTCATGCCCCTGAGACAACTTCTTTAGCTACCCCTCTGATCTCCCTCAAGGAGATTACTGATGCACTGGGTAAGATAACACAAGCTAAGGCTCCATGGCTGGACAGGATCCCCGGGGACCACTTTCAATCAAACCTACCATCTGGGCCCCTTATTTGTGGTCTTTGTTCAATGCCATCTTGCAGGGCATGGCGATTCCTACCACCTGGGCGGGGGCCAAAATCATTCCAATCTTTCAAAAGGGTTCTCCGCACATCGCTGCCATTTACCACCTTATCAGCCTTATAGATGTAAGCCAGAAAATATTTGCCTGTGTACTTTTGGGCGACTTCAGACCTGGATGGAGGACTATAATGTCCTCACCCCCCTCCAAGCCAGGTGCAGAGCAAAGATCTCTACAACTGATCACATTTTTAGGCTTCAACTATTATTTTGGAAATCTGTGTGCATAGAGGGTGGACGCCTCAATATAATATGGGAATCCAGAGGGCTCTTGACATCTTTAGTGTTTTTTGTAGAAACCAGGGTCTGGAGATTAATCTTCAAAAAACCTAGTATATGGTGTTCAATGCGAGCAATAGTACCCGCCCAAACCTCCGCCTGGATGGAAGACCACTAGAGAGGGTATCCATCTTTGAGTACCATTGGATCTCGCTCTCTGAGAAAATGGTGCTGGGGTGCGCAAATAAAGAAAGCAAGTCTAAAATTGGCCCAGACAATGGGGGGCCTCACAAAGGTACATTGGAGCTGCACACAAAGTACAAGCCAGGGGCGCTGCCGTCTATGGTGCTGAAATCTGGGGTCACTGCCCATCTGGCTCCTGATAGAGCATCGACAACTCCTACTCTAGGCAACTAGTCGGTCTTCCCTCTAGCTCCCGCTCTAAGACCTCTTTTATTTTGGCGAAGTCTGTGGAGCACCCCTGAATTGGCTGCATACAGGGATGAGCTGGGTGAATTTATGGGCTTACAAGGTGAGGGCAAATTATCATGGTTGGCATATATTAGGAATACCTGTGAGGCCACGGGCAGGGGTAACCTGTGGAATAACGCAGAAGAAACTTGCCTCGTGACTTCTAGGAAGGTTCTGATGGAGTGTTATTGAGAAGATTAACTCGTGCAGCTACAGAAGAGGTCTCCATCTGGCCAACTGACCCTTGGGTTTCTGGAAGTAAAAGATCAATACAGACTAGAACCTGTTCTGGACGATATCCAGCTGCTCCTTGCCAAGAAGATATACCTCCAATTCAGACATGGGGTGCTACTGCTGCATACCTTCACAAACAAGTGGGTGGGTCGATCCAATTTTGGTTGCCCAGCTTGCAATAACACAGACGAGACGGAATATCATGTGTTATCCTGTTGTTAAGGTTACAAGAGGGCAAGGTCTCGATGGCATGCTTCAGCTGTGTAGAAACTTAGGGTCCAGATATTGTAGCGAGGACTTTAGGCTACTAAAATATGGTACGCACATTCCTATTGTCTTTTCTATTTCACGCTTTCCATTCTCTGTGTAGTGTACCCGCAGAGCCATCTTAAAGAACATCCCATAGGCCTGCCCGGCTCATCACTATTTAACATGCAAATTGGTCCCCGTTCTTTCACCTTTTTAAAAATTAAATAATATCAGACGATGACTTTTTTATGATCCTGTTTTTAACTACTATGTGCTGTATAAACTTTATATTTCTCTATTTGTAGCCATTATTGCATGCTGCTAGGCGAGGGTCACCATGACAGTTTTAAAAATGTTTGGTTACGTGTACTTATAATGGTCTCTGTACCGCCCAAGTCTTGCACTTGCACTTTAGAGAGTGCTATTCACGAACAAAGCAAAAACCATCATGGTGCTGAAGTGTTGCACATGCCCTTTACTGTTACTTCCAAACAATGCAAATGCCATCATCTTGCCCAAAGTATTGAACGAGTACTTTACTGAATTTCATATTTGAGTGAAGATGTCTCCATGTAAAAGCCACCTCACTGGTCATGTATATGCACCTTTTTGAACCCTACCGCCTGACTAATGTAAAGGCATTATGTTGCCTGTATATTGCACAAGTATTTTATGGCTCATATATGTTATGTTATGCTATGTTATCCGCCATTTATAGCGCACATGGATACTCAGAAGTGTCCCGGTGCGAAAGTCAGTTTGCAAGAGACTGGTGGCGAGGGCTGAGGCTGAATGCTTAGTTGAAAAGTAAGGTGTTTAACTGTTTTTTAAACAGCCTCAGATCGCGGATGTTTCAAAGCTCATAGGGCAGGGCATTCCAGGCCTTAACCGCCTTGACAGAAAGGGAGCTACCTCCCGTTCTAGCAAGGCGGTAGCGAGGGATAGCAGCAAGCATTTCCCAGAGGAGCTAAGAAGTCTGTGAGGCACATAGAAATCAAAGTGTCTCCTAAGATGCATGGAGCCTGATTTATATAGGGCACCATGAGCAATAGTGAGAGCCTTGAACAGAACGCGCTGACCCACCGGAAGCCAATGCAGATCCCTGAGAAGTTGCTTGGTGCTAGTCCTCCCGGAGATGACCAGTAGCACTCTGGCGGCCACATTCTGGACGGTCTGAAGGCATGGGTTAGTCTATGGCACGTTGAGGCTGGTGAGTGGGAGAGATCTCTCTATGTAAATACGATTGGAATTCTATATTAATACCGTGCTATCTGGCCCCTCACGCAGAGAAAGGATTACTTTTTATGAGCTGAATGTAATGTATTTTATTTTTATCTGTGCTTTCATGGCCATAAAGGCCGACATAAAGTTTTATGATGATGGTAACCCCTTTACTCTCCAACACCTTCTTAAAATTGGTACAGATCTGAGTGGGAATAGTAAATGTCATTTCTTCAGTGACTAAAACGTTCTTCAAAATGGTTTTTTTCAGAGGATGGGGTAGTAAATGTCACCCCTTGAGTGTCCAATACTTTCTGTAAATTGGTTTAGATTGAAGTGGGGATAGTAAATATCACCTTGATAGTGTTTAACACCTTCCCCAGATTAGTATACATTGTATAGAATAAGAAATGTAACCCATTTTTCTAATTTCATTTATGTTTTCAAAGTTTATTTTATATATATTTTTACATTTCTAAACATATATATTTCAAATTGATAATAAGAATTTTTATGGAGCTAAATAAAACATCTTGATATATTTTTATTATTATATTAAACATGTACATTATATTTAAATTGTATTGCATGATCTACAATATACACAGAAATTTATCTAGGTGGTCGACTCTGACCATACCATTTCTCATAGTGTAATCTTCAGGTGTGTAACTTAATCTAAAGTTGTAGAAAAGAGTTGAAGTCTTATGAATTGCAGGTTTTGGAAAGAAGCTAAAAAACAAACTTTACAAAGTCTCAGGCTTGAAGACGTGAAGCCCTGAATTGATAAAGCTACAAGGAGATGAAAGGTTGGGGCACAAGGATTGTAATTTGAGGAAAGATCGTGGAGCTAAGAATCTGATGGCCTCGAATGATCATACCAGAGTCAATGCAATACAAAGGCCAAAACAGGAGAACTGCATACATGTACCTGGCCCAGGAAAAACTCGACAGGAAAGGATACATTTTAAAGGGAGCCTTGAAGGCTTGGGCCAGATTTGATTGGTTTCTTATCCCAATAATGAAATGACAAAATAAAAAGATTTTCTCTGAGAGAATAACAATTTTCTAACAGTAACCACAATCTTCCGAATCCATGAACAGCCCCATAAGGGCCACTAACGTGCCAAGACAGAAATAAAAGTATCCTGTGTTTTTTTAGACGTGGAGCAAAATACGGACCATGTCCATGAATCTAAATTACATCACATCACATGGCATTGGAAATTATATGAAATATGAATCACTCAGGAGTGAGAATCATTTACTTATTTTAGACATTGGATGATACCAAATAGTTTAGAATTTCAAACTGGGCCTTTGAGTCCCTTAAATTAACAGTTCAAGACACACGTTGACATGGGTACTCTTTATTTTTTAATTCAAGCTCATGGATGGCATATGCTATCTACTCACGGTTCTACGGATCATCAACATCATTAAATACTTCATTTGACTCGGACGAGCCATAAAAGTTCACGTGAAATACATTACTCTGCAGACTTATAAAACATTTAAAAAATCATAAAATGTTAGCAATTAATAAAACCAATCAACTCAGTATTTTCTGTGAATCCGTAGTACACTTAAAATGAAGTTCAACATGGCATACATAACATCCCAGGTGATGTAGATAAGCAAGAGCCAACTCTTTGGACTTAATATCGGGTGCTTTTAAAACTTGATGAAAAAACTGCCTCCTCTGTGGGGTGTACGGAGTGCAAAATAAGATAAAGTGCTTGGTACTTTGATGTGCAGAGCCATCACAGGGTCAAAAAGGGAGTGAGGCGGGAAAAGTCATCAAGAAGTGTATACATTTAGGACGGAACCTGGTCAGCAAAAATGTATGCCTCTCATTTAAGATCTTCTGTAGGTAAGGTGTAAGCTGTGAATTTGCATTTAAAAGTTGTTGGGGTGCTCAACTGCCTCAACACGTTGCTCTCCATACCGCAGATTGAGTATATTTATGAAAATGCTCTTTCACTCTACATGGTGAGCGGCCGGCAAGACTGCCCAGGTCAGTGAATTATTTTGGAATACCCAAGTTTGTAAAGCTACGTTTAACAAACATAAGTCATGGGATATTTAGAGGATTGTCCAGGGTCAGACAGTCAGTCAGAACTGTTATACAAAAATGAGCCTCTGTTTTTGCAGAACTCTCAGCCAGACTAATAGGGGTTGTAATTTAATGGGGTCTTCTAAAAGACAAGCCCAAATTCTTCATGGAAAAAAGACGCTGGGGTGGATTGCTGCCTTGCCAGCAGCTTTCTCAGAAATATATTTTCAATTGTTTGAAGAGAGGTGGCGTTTGCATAACCCTGAACGCCAGCACCAAAGGAATTAATAGATAGACACTTACTCCTAAAAACACAGAGTAGTTATTTCAGTGGCTTGTGCCCCAACATTTTGGAAAATGGCATCAATTGATCCTTGGAATTGTAAGGCTCTGGTGTTAAAAAAAACTTCCAATTAAAATCAATAGGCACTCCTAGATACATGAAATGAGGGATTTTGGTGGTTTCTGCACCGCCAAACATACATTTTCTGGCTTTAGCTAGTTTTGAAACATATTTCA
Source organism: Lissotriton helveticus (assembly GCF_964261635.1). NCBI lineage: Eukaryota > Metazoa > Chordata > Amphibia > Caudata > Salamandridae > Lissotriton > Lissotriton helveticus. Next base: position 1,152,066,121 of record NC_136070.1, read on the forward strand.
TTATGAAAGATGTTGTTGCTCTAAGTTCCAGGATGTTCATAAATGTGTTAAAAGCATCCAAAATAGAGTGGAGGCAGTTGGCTGTTCTTTCCATAGGGATCGCATCATCTCTGGGAACTTGACCTGAATTCATCTTTGGAATGTCTTTCCCTATACTGCATAAATAGTCCTCAAGTCCATTGATATATAATAAGAAAATAAAAGGGTCCAATACATAGCCTTGCCCTACCCCAGCTACAGAGGGAAACTTTTCTGACAAATCTCTTTCCCTGCTATACTGAACTGTGACTGTGGCTTGCACATGGAGCCTATGAAGAAAAGTTATAATTGCATTATCAGTCCCTAGTTGTGCCATAATTGACCACAATATGTGTCGATCCACTAAGTCAAAGGCACATGTTAGGTCCATGAAGGCCAGATAAACACAACCTTTTTTGGCCTTCATGTACTTTTGTACAATAAGGGATAAATTCAAGAACTGCTCAGTGGTTCCTAAACCAGGACGGAACCCCAATTGGACATCCGAAAGCCCCCGGGTCTCCGCTGCTCAGTTTTCGAGTTTAGCCAAAATTGCCCTGCCCAGGATCTTCACCATACTGTCTAACAAAAAAAATTGATAATAACTGTGGGTCTGGTTCGTATCTCCCTTTAAATAAAAGGGGGCAATGATAGCCTCCTGCCATGTTATAACTGGAGGTCCTATGATCGCAGATCTTATAACATTAGTGATCAGTGGGGCCCAAAATTGTGGGAGGGATTTATATAGATCAGACGGGGTTCTGTCTGGTCCTGGGGCTTTAACTGAGGGACTACTTTCTATGGCTAAAATAATACCTGAGACCTCAATCGGCCTAATAAGGGCTACGGCAGCATTCAAATCACAGAGGGATTCAACTCCCAGCACCATGTTGACAGCCTGATCACCTGGGCCATAGAGTTGTGAGAGATAATCCACCCAGTCTTTGACTGATATAACCATCCCCACTTTGGGCATTTCGTCTCCTAACAGATTAGGAGAATTAACAACCTGCCAGAAGGCTCGAGAGTCTTTCAGGGCACTAGCTGTCCTAAGTTCTTGCCAGGCTGTCTCCCTTATTTCAACCTTTCTTGCAATAATCGCTTCTTTATAAGCTTTTCTGGCCGTTGCTTCCCCGCCATGTCTTGCACTTGTTTGCCAAGAGCAAGCTTGAGGGATTTATGGGCCTGAGTACAGGCGTTGTTAAACTATCTGGGGCTCTAACTAGTCTTGGTGACACTTTTAGTTAATATTCCCGCCATGCAGTAATTTAAGGAAGACTCAGGCCTAGATGTATCAAGCCTTTTACGAATCGTAAAGGCCGAAATTCGCAGAATTTCGGCCTTTGCGAATCGCAAACGGTCTATTTGCATGTTTTGGCATGCATCAAAAATTAGCAAATTAAGGAATCGCAAAAATGTGCGATTCCTTATTTTGCCATAGCATTTAAAGAGTCGCAATTTTGCGATTCCTTTAATGCTATGTATGTAGCATTTTTGAATTGCGAATTTTGGTTAAGAAATCGCAAATTACCACCAACTTGTAGTTGATGGTAATTTGCGAATTCTTTAAAAAATGCACAATTAGGCATTTTTTAAGGTGGCAAGTGACGCACACACATGCCCATAGGGCATCTATGTGCACCATTTTTTTTTTAAATGGTTTTTATTGCAGAATCAAATGCACATCACATTAGACTGTATGGGACCCGTTTTTGCAGAACCATCGCACTCTTATCTCCCCACACTCGCATTTTACACGGCCATTCAGCCCACATCCCGGAGGCTGGGCGGCGTCGTTAGTGTTCATGGTGCATTATTACATTGTCCAATAGGTATAGTCCCTACATGGGGTATATCACTGTCTGCTTATTTAGTTTCTTCCCCAACTCCCCTCCACCTCTAGGCCTTAGTGGGTTAGTGTCGTCTATGTAAAACCAATAAACTTCCCCCCCCTCCCCCCAAGTGTCATTGCCTACGCCTAGCGCCGTGAGTAATAAAATAAAAGCTAATAAACAAACTCGTCTATGTGGTGGTGGATTGAAGATTCTCACTGTTTAGGGGGTGTGTGTGTCTGGCGAGGGATTCGGCACCGTGGCGAGCCCAGTACGGATCTCGGGTTCCTCACTCTCCTTCTCCTCCTCCTCCTCCACGAGCTGTCACGTAATGCCTGCACCAGTATCTCCCAAGCCATTGCTGCTTCCTGGGCTCGCTCGTCTGGGCCGCGGCGGGCCAGTTGGTATCTGATAGTGCTCTCAGCCGCCGCCCATTTAACAAATTCGTTCAACCACCGCCGGTGTGTCGGCCCCGTTTTTGACCTCCATCCCTTGGTTAGTTCCCTTTTAGCTAAGAGCAGACCCATGTTAATGAATTTGCTCGTTATTTTATTTTTGGGCGTATGTGGGAACCAGTGTAATATACTGACCGCTTTATCATATTGCAGATCCCTATCCGTCACTTCATTTAATGTGTCGCCTATCTCCCTCCAATAGTCTTGTAGGTGAGGGCAGTCTCTCAGCATATGCATGAGATCCGCTCCTATCGCTTTGCATCTGGGGCACGCCGCGTCCTCAACTCCGAAATATTTCGCGATCTTACTCGGGGTGAGGTAAGCCCTGTGGGGAACGTAAAAGTGAATCAGTTGAAAACGCGCATTTCTTGTGCCTTTCTAGCCCTCTGCACCAGTTGGGACCCCGTGGTGTCAGGTATTTCCGTCTGTATGTCGGCTTCCCACTTGGCCTTCAGCGCCGCCAGAGGCTGTAGAGTCGCACTCAGCAATCTCAAGTAGAGGCACGTCACCGCTTTAAAGGTACCCGCCGACATCATGGTATACCGGCACACCTGCATAATCGGGGGTTCGTTCAACCCCTCCCCCCAGTGCGCTTGAATAGCTCTCACCACTGCCGCGTACAGCAGATAATCCCCCCTCGGGAGATCGCAGCGCTCCTGGAGAGTCTGATATGGGGTCAACACACCGTCTTCGTATAGATCCCCCACCATCTGCCGTCCCGCTTCTTCCCATAGCTGTAGCCTCGTCCAGTTTCCGCCGTGCGTTAATGCTGTCACCATGCCCAGTGGGAATTCGGGAGCATATGGGTGCTGGATTCCTGCTCTTTTTAGCGATCGATTCCAGCATAACCGGAACGTCCGTTCTTCCTGGGACAGATCTCTGAGTGCTATTTGTTGCTGCAGGGCAATGTAAGCCAGTACATGACGAGGGGTGCCATTGTCCCTATCCTGTTCCGGCCTTCGGTAAGCCCTCGCAATTTCCTGTGTAAAGGACTGCAGTTGGGCAGCTAGATAATAGAGCTCGAAATCTGGGACTGCTAGGCCTCCCTCATCCTTAGGTCGGATTAACGTAGCTAACGCAATCCTGCGCCTGCCCTTTCCCCATAAAAAGGATATAATCGTTGATCTCAATTTCCTAAAGATCGCCCCAGGCACCCAGATGGGAAGAGTCCTGAAGTAGTATAGTAATCTCGGCAACGCCACCATTTTCAGGAGAGATATACGACCCACCACCGACAGAGGCAGGGTAGCCCAAAAGGACATACTGCCCTGTAAAGCACGGATACAGCGGCCTATATTTCCGTCCAGCACATCCGCCGCCTCGTGGTATATATGCACTCCCAGATAGGTCAGACAGTCTGGTTCCCACCTAAGTAGTGGACGAGTCGGGGGCTGCTCTTCCTCTTTCCGCAGGGGGAAAAGGCAGGTTTTAGACCAATTGACTCTAAGGCCAGACAAGTCGCCGAAGCGCGCCAGCAATCTCTCTGCGCCTTCCACAGCTCCCTCAGCATTCTCCAGAAACAGGAGGATGTCGTCTGCATAGAGTGAGATAAAGTGCTGGGCCCCTCTGAATTCTAGTCCGTCATAGTAAACACCCCGCCTGGCCATTTCTGCAAGAGGTTCCATCGCCAGCGCAAATAACAGGGGAGAAAGTGCACACCCCTGCCTGGTACCCTGCTGCACGTCGTACTGGCGCAACACCAGAGTCCCGACTCTCACTCTGGCCCTCGCCGATGAGTACAAAACTTTTGTCCAGCTGATGTACCCCTCACCCAGGCCCAAACTCTGCATCACCCTATAGAGGTACTCCCATTCCAAGCTATCAAAGGCTTTCTCTATGTCAACAGCCAGCACAAGGGGAGCCCTTGCATCCGGAGGCGGATCGCCCATCAGTCTGAGCAATTGGCGGATGTTGTGTGTTGTGTTACGGGTGGGTATGAAGCCGGATTGGTCCTTATGGACCAATGCTTGCATGTGGGTCAGTAACCGGGAGGCCAACACCGTGCTCAGTATCTTGTAATCCGTCGTTAACATGGACAGCGGCCGATAAGACGCTGGGTCAGTGCTCTCCCTTCACGGTTTTAGCAGAGGGATCATTATGGCCTCGCACATAGAGTCGGGAAGTCGGCCTCTCCCCTTGGCTTCATTGTACATTATTAGTAGCTTTGGGGCCAGTTGTTCGAGATATCAGCCGTAGAATTCGATAGGCAGTCCGTCTATACCAGTGGTTTTGTTGCGCGCCATCCGTTTCACCGCTCCCCTTATTTCCGCCAGCTCAATTTGGCCCCCCAGGGCGTCCGCCTGTTCCTTGTCCAGCCGCGGCAGATGCAGCTCGCCCAAAAAGGCATCTATCGCCTCAGCCTGGTCTCCCAGCGTGCTCAGGTACAGTTTCTCATAATACGATCTGAAGCTGTCCAAGATCTCCGGTTGCGTGCTGCAGACCCTGTTCCCCGCTCCCTGTAGGGCTAGGATCGGGTTACTGTTCCTGGCAGAGTTCGCTAACCAAGCCAGGAGTGTACCTGTGTTATCCCCCTCAGCGTGTGACTTCGTGAGGTATGTCCTATAGTCAAAGCTGCGGAGACGTTCTATCTCCACTGCTACAGCCTCCCTCGCTCCGCAGACCCTCTCCTGAAGCTCTGGCCGGTTAGGGCGCGCTCGTTCGACCTCTCTCAGCTTACCCTCAGCTTTTTCCAGGTCGTCTAGTAAGGTCCTGCGTATCCCCGCATGCTTCCCTATGTAGTGCCCTCTCATTACGATATTGAAAGCGTCCCATTCCACCGCTCTGGTAGAGGCGGTGCTCTCATTGTCAGCAAAGTACTGTGAGATCCTATCTGCTAGCGCCTCTCAGAAGGGAGGATCATCCAGCGCATCCGGCCGTAGCCGCCACGTCGGGATCCACGAAAGTTCACTCATCCAGTTTAAAGTCAGGAGTATAGGATTATGATCGGACAGTGTGCGCGCTAGGTACTCAGTCCGGGCCGCCGCAGGAAGTACCGACTGGGAGCTCAGGAAGGTGTCAAGGCGGACATGGAGGTCGTGTAGGCCAGAGTAGTACGAGTAGTCTCGTTCTACTGGGTGTTGTGTGCGCCAGATATCTACCAGTTCCCACTGTCCTTGCCAGTCCGACCTACATCTCGCTAATCTGTGTATCGGGGATGTGCGCAGCGCAGTGGTGGGTGCGATCTGTCTAGGTCAGTGTCTGCAACAGAATTGAAGTCTCCCTCCATCAAAATGGGACCTGTGAGGTAGCTAGCCAGTTCCCCAGAGAGCTTCGCGAAGTACGTTGCCTGATCTACGTTAGGTGCATAGATACTACTGAGTACAATGTGCCGGCCCCTGAGTTTACCCTCCACTGCCACAAACCTCCCTTCTGGGTCTACTATGTGCCTAGTTACCTGAAAAGGAGTGCCCGCTCTCACCCAGATTAACACTCCTCTAGCAAAGGCGGAGTATGTGGTGTTGTATAAATGTCCCCTCCATCTACGCTGTAGGGCGATCCCCTCTTTCTTCGTCAGGTGGGTTTCCTGCAGAAACGCTATGTGTACCCCACGTCGGACTAGATAAGCGTGAATCTTGTGTCTCCTTGCCATCGTGTGCAAACCCCTCATGTTCCAAGACACACATTTTATCATACCGGCATTAGCCATTGTCCCATAGTGTTCGGTTTAGTCCAGCGGTGCATCGATTCCAGGCTGTAGGCATGACATTGGTCCCTCCCACCCTGAAAACTTTCCCTACCCCCCTCCCTTCACTGTGCCTCGAGTCCCCCCAACTTCTCCAGGCCCCCCCTCCCCCAGAACAGGACCTAAGTTCGTTAGAGTTACTCCCATCCAAATCATATGCGAGCAAACGTGCTCCTAAATCTTCCTATACCGCAGTCTGCACTGCCGAAGCCTTATGGGCCCTTAGGAGCGTGAACTAGGCTCAAGAACCTCAATCACAGTCCCCTTTCACCCCGCCCCGCAATACTCATTTTGACTTACGATTGTCCAGTCTAAAACCTGCCTGCTCCAGTGTTCAAGGTGGGGGCCCCAACAGCCGCCACGCCAGCGGGAGTGCCATGTACCGCTCTCAGCCCCCAATTATTTCCTCCGACGTCTGTGGCGTGACCTCCGGCCCCTTCGTACTGCCATGTTCTGAGAGCTCCGTCTCCGAACCCGTGCCCTGTTCTTCCGAGCCCGAGGCTCTACCCGGCTGGGCAAGCGCCGAGCCCGAGACCTCCATCACCGCTTGCAGCGCCGCCCTCCTTTCGCCCTCCGTTTGGGATTCCGTCGGCTTCCTGGTCCGATGTCTGCGCCCTCGGTTCCTCTGCGATTTCCTCACTTGTTGCCCCCGCCGTTCCTCCTCTGCTCTGAACTGTGCCCCGTCCGTGCCCGCCTTGTAGGTGTCCCACCAGGCCCAAGCCTCCGCCGCCGTGGCGAAAAACAGTGACTTCTCGTCCACCACTACTCAGAGTCTGGCCGGGAAGAGTAGCGAGTACTGTATGCCCTCAGTTCGCAGTTCTTTTTTGATGGAGAGAAAAGAGGAACGGGATTTTTGAGTCTCAAAAGTGTAGTCCGGGAATAGCGTGACCTTGCTATTGTCCACCTGAAAGGGGCCTGCTTCCCTCGCCCTCTGCAGTAGCCAGTCTCTGTCCTTGTAATGTAGTAGTTTAATGACCACTGGACGAGGCGGTAGGCCCGGCTTAAGGGGGTTGGCCGGCACTCGGTGTGCTCTTTCCAGAGTGAAAAAGGGCGATAGGCCCTCCGGAGCCACCACAGTCTTCAGCCAGTCATTCAGGTAGCCCACCATGTCTGAGCCCTCCTTTTTCTCCGGAAGGCCCACTAGGCGCACGTTGTTCCGCCGACTGCAGTTTTCGGCATCCTCTGCCCTCCTCTCCAGGGTTTGTATACAGTCCAGCGCTTCCGTGAGCCGCCCCTCCATGGACTTATGAGCCGGCACCATGTCCTTCAGAGTCATCTCGGCAGATTTGACCCTGTCTGCCAGCTTCCCGTGGTCTGCCCGGAGGAGTCCCAGCCCCGTTGATACCTGCACAATGTCTTGGTGGAGGGCGTTTTTCGTGGCTGCGATTGCCTCCAGGATACGGTCTTGCATCTTTTGGAGGTCCGTCGGGGTCTGCGAGCCGTCCTCGGGTGCCTCCGCGGCGGGGCCCCCATCCCCCTTCGCACCCCTGGGTTTCCCCATCCTGAACGTACGTGGTAGTATCGGATCTCCAGTGAGGCCCACAGGTGTTCGGTGTTCCCCTAGAAAGGCAATCCAGAGGGCGGCAGGCGGGTCGGTACCAGCCCGAGTCTAATCAGGGGGCGCTTCGCCACTTCAGGCCTGTACACGTGTCCGCTCCTTTGCACTGGTGGGGCCCGGCCGGGCTGGGCCGGTGTCGTCGTCGGGTGTAGGCTCTTCCCAATAGCACTGATGGTCCCCGGCGCACCTCGCTGGTGGTTCCGCGCTGGTGTCCCCCCTCCGATACAGTCCAGACAAGACCCTCCGGGCTTGCGCCGGCGGCAGAGCCCGTGGGTGGCGGCACGCCGTGCACTCGGTGGGTGCTCCACTTCTAGGAGCTCTCCCCTGTCGCAGTGCAATCCCGGTACCACTGGGAGACAACACTGGGAGACAACAGCCACTGATGTGGAGAGAAGGTCGAGGCCTGTAGAGGTCTGGGGGGTCACGCAGTAAGTGGGGCCCACAATGTCCTGCTTGTCCCTGAGATCAGGCGGCGGCCGAGCTCCGTCTTGCGCGGCAACACCCCCCAGGTGCCAAATGCATCCCAAGACGACTATCCAGTCTATTCCCAATCTCCTTCAGCGTGCGCATGTGGGTGGTGGGTAGGTCCGCGTCTTCGGGGGTTTCTCCGGTCCCCGGGAGCGATCGCGGCAATGAACGGCCCGCAGGCCGACTGATAATCAGGTGGGGTCCCGGGCTCGCCTGGAGTACTATCGGCCCCACATCGACCTCCTCTGGGGGGCGTAGCCAGGCCTCAGGCCGGGGACTCGCGTAGGCGGACACCCCCGGCAGGCAGGCACACAGCTCAGGCGGTCCGCCTCCTTCCGGATGGCCGGGCCCTGCTTGTCGTCGGCGGGGCGTGCTCCGCTAGATGTGGGACGCAGCTCGCTGGTCTTCCGATGGGGGCGAAGTGGGGACTACCGCCCCACGGAGGCAGCTACCCCCGCAGGCCCAGAAGCCGGGGAGTCCCGCAGGCGTCCCTCACGAAGAGGGGCCGCGGCAGACTAACCCGGCACAGGGAGTCAGTTCTGTGGCCCTCGGGGCGGAATGCACGCACGTCGAGTCGGGCCCTCCGCTGTCAGGGCAAGGCTCTGCCGCAGCGCTGCAGTTGTGGCTTCAGGTAGCGGGCGCTGCCAGGCAGTCTCTCAGGGCACTGAAGCAGTCGCCATCTTGTCCTCACCCGGAGCTTCGCTGCATCGGCGATCCCCCTCCGCTGCACAGCGACCACCGGGGCCAAGCTTGCCACAGAGCAGACACCGGAGTCTCCAGCGGGGGCTCCCTCCGAGTTTCAGGGGGTATCCCCACTTCTGAGGCGGATTATTGCCAGGATTATCGGGCGGGGGTCTGGAGCCGCTTTAGGCAGCGACCATCTCCGTTGGCTGCTAGCCACGCCCTCATGTATGTGCACCATATGCACACACATGTACATTTCAGGGGTGCAGCAGGGTGTCCTTGAGACACCCCTGCACCCTTGAAATTATTCTCAATTTGCGATTAGCAAATTGCGAATCGCAAATTGAGATTAATTTCACAATCATTCCTATGGGCCTCCTGGCCCATAGGAATGAATGGGAAATCATTCCTTAATTGCGAATTCGCAAATTGCGAATTCGCAAATAAGGGAGATTAAAAATCGCTAAAAAATAGCGATTTCTTACATACATCCCATTTTGCGATTTCTAAATAGCGATTCCTTAAAAATCGCTATTTAGAAATCGCAAAGGGGTATGTTGATACATCTACCCCATTGCCTGTATAACATCTGTGGGATTGGCATCATCCAGCAAAACCAAAGCAATTTGAGCTTGTTTGTTTACTACAAGTTCTTTGAAAATGAGCATTTTGTCGATTTTCTCTTGATATTCAGGCCCTTATTTTGACTAAATTCTACCTTTTAATGCAGTGCATCATGAGTATTCCTGACCAGCTACATTTTTAAATCCATTGTTACGGGGCTATTGTCACTTATCCAGCTAGTCAAAACTTTGCAACATTTAAAAACTGGAAGCAATTCCTTCAAAATTAATACATGATCAATAATGGAACGTGAACCTCACCTCACACACATTGGTATTTGCCTATGCTCTGTGCTACCGAGCTCTTGAGTAAGATTATTTGCAACAACAACTCTAGTCCACATGTCCCCATTCAGAGTATGCCTGAAGTGTATAAGGGGTTGCTCTAGCTCATCACATATACCACATGACACCATAACGTTATGGACACATGTTTGAATGTTAAAATCTCCTGCCCGAATAATTAAAAGTTCCTTCTTGTGATCTTGTTGCACCTTATGTAGGGATTCCTCCAAGCCATCCACCACCTTGGTCACAGCTGTATCACATATGTTATATTAGGAAGTAATTAATAGCAACTCTAAGGGCTTCTGTAAAATCATTAAAGTATATAAAAATACTGTGTAACAGCGACTTCTCACACTGTGATACCTGTCAAAGCCACAGAAATAATGGTGGCCAAACCACCCTTTGCCCGGTCTGAGTTCAAAGGAATTGGCAACAGATAATTGGATATTCCTCCACTCTCCTTGCCCAGTCTGGATTTTTTAGCTTGAAGTGCAAACCTGCTACATTACTTGAAATTATACTCCAAGGGGGTCATTAGGATGGCGGGCGGCCTATCGGTAATTGGGACCGCCCGCCATAAGGGCGGGGGTCCCGTGGGGGGTACTAGGATGCGCCCGCCACTAAGGCGGGCACATACGGCATTTTTAGCATTGTGGCGGACGGTGCTCTCAGCACCGCCCGCCACAATGCTAAAAATGCACGTATGCATTTGCATAAACTAAGCAGCAGGCACAGCGCGGTGCTTGCCGCTTTGTTTATGCAAATGCAGGGGCGTACCACAGGTACCCCCCGTGTGCACCCCCCACCTCTCCTTCACTCTGGGGGCCCGCAGGGGCCCCCCAAAGTGAAGACTGCATGCCTTTCCCTGGCGGCATCGCCACCACGGAAAGGCATCTAAAAAAAAACATGCTAATATGGCTGGCGGTGTCTATTAGACACTGCCACCATATTAGACCTTTTCCGACCGGGGCGTAAAAGCTTTGGACGGTCTTTCTGTCCGCCGCAGTCCCCCCGCCATACTAATATGGCGGGGGGTCATTTAGGTGAGGATGGCGGGTGGATTGTCCCTGCCAGGCCGGCGGTGGCTACCGCCAGCCTGGCGGGGGCAATCCACCCGCCATCCTAATGGGCCCCCAAGTCTTTTCCTCGGTCACTTTATCATTATTCAATCAGTGGATCAGTGTGGGAGAAATGGTAGGTTCATTGATCTCCTCTGCACTTCTGGCACATTGTGGTAGTTAATCTAGTTGCCCTGATGATGACAGGGCCTCAAATTTGCAAATTTGTTGATGGTGGGTCGTTACCTTATCTTTTATAGAGCCAGTCCGTGGGGCCCTGTTAATGATACCACTCAATTGGGAAATTCTCGGGCCATAGAAAAAGCAAAGAGGGTGAGCTCTTATACCCTTCCAGGTAAGTAGCTGTTTGAGAAAGGCAGTGTAACAAAGCTCATACTAATTCTGTCCTTCTAAAATGTATTATCACACCGTCACCTTGTGAGTACTTTACTAACGAGCCAACCCAGAAGACTCTCCTCACAGAAACATCCTGAGATCTTTACACATCTCTCCAATAGGGTTGTTCTATCTGTTAGTTTCTCTTGGGCTAATTGAATAACATCTAGCTTCCCTTCCAAGGCAGTTAGCTTTGACATGACCAAGGAACAAAATTAGGTTAGGTCCTTAAAAAGGTTATCCAAGTGGTCTAATCTGTCTAAGCAATTAGAAGCAAACTTTTTAGGGTCAATCCAAGAGCAGCAACCTTTTTCATGGGCTTTTTCCCTACGCTTTTCTTGCCATCTGGGCCTTGATTAGCTAAGGGGGTGGACCTACAGATGTAATCAGGTCAGACAGGAGTGAGGAGAGAAGATAGAACTCTACTCAGCATCCATCACTTCTACTTTCCAGCACTTGGTTAAACTTGGATATAACTCTGAATAAAATTACTGGCATCCGTATTGTAATGATATTCATCACTTTTTCATTCGCACTGAAGAAATCTGTAAAAGATGAAACACATGTTGGCTAGAGCACAAATTAAGCAATAAAAAAGTACCTCCCTCTACCTGTGTCTTGGACTACTGTTTTAAAGTGCTCGAAGGCTCAGTTTGAAATTGTGGAATATCTCATCGTGGAGTGCTTGATGGCCACACTTCCCCTTAGAAGCACCAGAAGAATGTTGGTGGAGATTGATTTTTACTGACTTTTTGATAAACGGAGATGTGTGCCTGCGTATAGTTTTCCTAGCCATTTAATTTGTTCTGTTACAACCTAATAATTTAGGTCTATATCTACTACAATGCTCGTAGCAAAACGAAGTCGTAATTTGTGACCAGTCTTTTTGGAGCCAGAAACTTATTTTGTGAACCAACCTTGTTTAATAATAGGTGGCTGTGCAAAATAAGGATTCAGATTGATATGCAATTCAACCTACCAAATTAATACAATATTCATCAGGTGGTTCGCAAATTGCAGCTCAATCTGAGGGAGGGTCCCTGCAATGGTCAGTAAACCACCATGTCTGTGATTGTTTTCAATAAAGTTTTTTATTTTTTTTTAAACAGCTCCTTAACCACATCGATACTCGGCACGGCGCTCCGGTGCTCGTCATGAGCCGTGGAACGCTCGCATGCGGGGATAATTCCCCTGCTGTGCTGAGCGCTCCACGGGAACGGGTCTGCTCATGACGAGCTGAGCTCGTCATGAGCACACGAGCGCCGTGCCTCATGACCAGCTGAGCTCGTCATGAGCATGGGGGCGCTGCGAGCGCCCCCCAGCACAGCGGGGAAATCACCCCCGCACGGAAGGGGTTAAAAGAAATGGGGCCTCTTTTTTTTAATTTCCCTTCAGAGTTGGCATTGCTCTCCTGGTTAAAGTTTTATTAACTCTTAACATTGGTTTAGTAAATAGCAATAAACTTTCCAGGTGATGATGAGTAAGCTGCAGAGAATGTTTAAGTATGCTTACAAAGTTACCTGTCCGTGAAGAAGGACCTACTTGTATGGGACACTGTCCTCTAAATAGAGGAATGGGCAATGCATGGGGCATGTAGCAGAGAGGGAATGTCTCTGGAGAGGCTGGATTTTCGATTTCCTATAAAGGTCATCAAGCTACATCGGTCTCTTAAGTCTCTGGATATAGTGAATTCCACAGACATGCACCAGATATTCTGATTGCACATTCCTTCATGCGATGTCCAGGTGAATCAGGTTTGAACAATAAAGTTTGCTTTCTTAGATCTGAGGTCACCACTGGTTGAGTAAGGTAAATTTAAGGTTTGGATGTATATCTGACCGTGCACAGTAGTTTGTAATTGATACTGCGGACCACCGGGATTCAATAGAGATATTTGAAAGAGGAGGTCCTGCGATCAGATTTCTTTATATCGAGGCAGAGTCTGGCTGCTTGACTTTGCAAGTAATGGCCTGACCGCGAGATTGGCTTAACTACTTGTTCCTATTATGCACCTCTTTATTGGCCGAAAGAAAAGACTATCTTAAACCAGTGATTAACGAGGATGACTTGTAACCAGGTACCTTGACATTTAATTCTCTTTTATTTTTACACGTCAGACAGAGTTGCATTCGCTGTGACTTTATTTATTAATTCTTTCATTATATGGCTTGTGAACTATTTATAAAATCAGTTTGTTGAAACTGCTTTTGCATTGATGAAGTCTAGTCAATGTAAAATGTTGGTTTAACGTTAATATAACTCCTGGGTCTTAGGTGGGCAGCAACATCCAGAAAGTAGGATTAGGTGGATGTTGTAAATGATACTGAGGGACATCTTGATAGTCACTGCTTACTTAATCCAAATCTGGAACAGCTGTCACTCGAAAAGAAAACAAAGAAGTTGCAGCTTCTTTCTCAGAATTTTAACATTTAGAAAGTACACTTGATAGCTGATAAAAACTGTGCGATTAGATTGTACCAACGTAAATTACTATTTTCTGTATGGCATACAGTGGCTGAGTGGGTAGCTCGGATTCCGGGGACTCATCATCATTTCAGTTTTTCATGTTTTCAATAAATAATTGTGATTTATCTTGGCTTCGATGGCCAGAAGATAATAGGATTAACAAGGGCCTTTAAAGAAAATAATGGATCAGTCTAACACTGTAGCCAGAGAATTGTGCATGTCAGTAGGACCATGCTGAGCAGGACATGGGTTGTTCACTGGAACTGCCTATGTTGCATGTCCAGGACCCATGTATCTCTCCAGCACATGTGCTGTAGGTTCAACAGTCTGTAATTTGTAAGGTGTCTAGAATATTCACAAAAATGTGACATGCCGTTCATCTTGTGCCACTTATTAATATGCTGTCTGTGAGAAATGAGGTTGTTGGCTGAGGGAGTGTTAACCTTGTTCAAGCAACGGCCACAATCCCTGTCAGAGTGAACCACAAAAGTCACTAAATTAAGCTGTGCTTAACACTCTGGTAGATTGGCACAAAATCACTCAGGATTAATCTTCAGGGCAATGTGTAAAGTATTTATGAAACACCCAAACAGGAATAAAGTGAAAGCACAACACAAGAAATATTTCACATCAATTTAGAAAAATGTAATAAATTATTTGACACCAAATGGCAAAAGTCCAATCAGTATGGCCGGAGTTTTAAATTTTTTAAGTTTAAGGTACAAACTAGTGCCTAAAAGATCAAAGCACTAACCACAAATATCTAGTCGCGTGAGACTGTGTCAAAGGTGAAAAATGTGGCCGACTGCGATAAAGCGCAGGTCGGATACAAAAAGTGGATTGGGCCTAGTCATTGCTCACCTTCCGAATTAGGAGACTCTTTTTGAAAAATGTTGTGAGAAGGTAGAAGTTCAGCAGTGCAACGCTGCAGGTGAGTTCCGATGAGCAGGAATAATCATGAGTCACAGAAAAGATTTTTATGTTTGGACTTAGCCACTTTTTTGGAAGTCAAAAATCTCCAGCAGGACAAAGCTAGAGGCTATAGTCCACAAGAGTTCCACGAGGCCGGATACCTCTTTTGCGAAGGACAGCTGAACAGGATGTACTGCTGCAGACAAGGAGCTGCTGTGAAGTCAGGCCGACCAGCGATGCACTTTGGGTGGAAACGGTCTCCTCTCGGCCCTCAGAGCAGGTTTTAGCCAAAAATGTCTTATGTTTTGGATTTATTCTATCTGGGCACCTTTACACCACCTCCTACAGTCCAGGACCGAAGGGGCACCACTTGGGGCTTAAGCCTCACTCAGGCTGGGTTTAAGTGTGGGTTCAAGATGGTTGGAGCCCTTTCTGTCCCTGAGGCTCTGATTTGGAGGCCACCCAACTAGCTCTTTGAGTCACTCTGGCAGCCTTGGGATCACAGAGTGAAACAGCGCTGAAACAGGGTTCATGACAGGCGTCAGGCAGCAAACCAGTTCTTTTTGATGCAGCAAAGCAGTCTTCTGGAGTACATAGCAGGCCACAGAGGCATGTGAAATTGGTATCCAGACAGTTCTTTCACAGGTCCACAAATTAAACTGAAGAGTTGGTCTGAGAGCCTTATTGTTATACCTGGTGCCTTCTTTGAAGCAGGAGAAGTTTCTAGATAATTCCCTTTGAAGTGCTTGAGGTTTCATGCCTCCCTTGGCCTGGCTCTAAGCTGGCTGCATGAACAATGCAGGGGTGGCAAGTCCTTTGTGTGAAGGTAGGGCACAGCATATTCAGATGCAATTGGGCTGTGACCAGCTCCGCACCCCGTCAGTGGTGGCCCAGCCAGGCACAGCTAATACCTCCATTGTGAGGCTGTCTGAGAGGAATAAACAATGTCCAGCTGCCAACTACCCCCAGGATTGTGAGCCAGGAAGAGTCTGCTGGCACCAAACAGGTAGGGTAGGAAACTGTCCAAACTTGGCATTTTCAAAATTGTAACTTAAAATCCGACTTTACCATAAAAGAAGATTTTAAATAACAGTTTCTCAGACACCAAACATGACAACCATACATGTACCCTAATCAAAGGTTACCACACATTAAATATAATAAGGTAACCCAAAGTTATCCTACGGGAGAGGTAGGCCTCACAGTAGTGAAATGCTAATTTCAGATTTGTTCACTACCAGGACATGAAAAACTTACAAGTACAGGTTCAACCTTTCAGCTATAATGCACCCTGCCCTTTGGGCTACCCAGGCCTACTATAAGGGTGACTTACATGTAATAAAAAGGTGGTTAAAGCTTGGCAAGAGGTTTATTTTGCCCTGTCAAATTGGTAGTTTAACACTGCATTCAGGTTACAATGGCAGTACTGTGACATATTTTAAGGGACTACTTAAGTGGGGGGCACACAAAGTGTGTCAAGCCTACTAGTAGCATTTAATTTACAGGGCTGGGCATGTTGTATACCACTTTAATAGGGACTCGTGAGTAAATTAAGTATGCCAATCTGGTGTAAGCCAGTTTTACCAAGTTTTAGGGAGCGAGCACAACCACTTTAGCACTGGTTGTAAATGTAAATGTAAATGTAGTGGTACTTGTATAGCGCACGCATCACCCATGAGGCATCTCGGCGCTTGTACGAATACCGCTGAGGAACCCTTCCTGGCCTTTCCCTGTGAAGTGCCCACTCCTGGGCACCCCCAAGGTGAAGCCTGGCATCCTAGCGTTGTTGGGGCCGTTGTGGAGATTAAGCAAGCTATTGCCCAGAGTTGCAGAGTGGGTCCCATGATTAGAATAGGCACCAAGGCGAGAATTATCAGGTCCGAGGAAGTTGAGCCCAAGATCCGCCGAGGCGGGAATTGAACCCTGGTCCCGGGCTAGACCTCTGCATCAGGGTCTGCCGCTCTAACCATTGGGAAAATGTGTGGAGTCATATGGTCAACAAAACAAATTCAGCAACATACTCATAGGAGGGTGATGGTAAAATATTTGGTGGGGGGAAACCACCCTAAGGCTGACAGGTCTAACACTGTCCTTATTCCTTTTTCACTAAGCACCACCAAAAACAAAATATTCAAGCACAGCCAATGAAATCGCAAGCAGAGATGTTCAACACAATCATGAGAGGTCAGTATGCAGGCAGCCTTGTTGCCAACTTCCTAGTGTTTATAGTCCTTTGTGGAAATGCCATTGCCTTAACTGGTAGTATCCTGTTCAAATTGCTATTGAAGAGTCAGAAGAAAAGTCTAGAGATGTACTGTCTTCAGGAGATGCAAAATATCTACATCATGTGCTAAATGTTCCAATAGAATGGTACATTCTGGTGTCATTTATGGCATTCATCAACAAAGTTGTACCCTGCTCAGTCTGTGTGTGATGTAGTGGGATGGGGAAGACTCATGCTTAAGGGTATTGGATAAGGAAAGCAGTAGATTTCGAGAAGCTGTAATTATTTCATGATGTCTTATATTAGTACTTAGATATAAATACATGTTTCTATGACAGCAATATCCTTATTAACATAAGGAAGGGCATCATAACACACTGAACATTTAATACATGTTTAATGACAAAATGTAATTCTTATCATCTACGTGGATTACATTAGTAAAAAATGAATTAGCCTTTTTATTACTTTTTCAAAACTTATATAAGTATGTGTCTGTTTCTATGTGTTTAAAACTCACTTGTAGAAACATTGATCATGTTCCACTTGACTAAAGACACTTCCGGCGAGGTAATCGTTCTCAATGTAACATGCATAACCTTTCATGCAGAGAAGGTCCTAGTCATTGTCTAACTTTTAAACAAAAGCGTTAGAACTTGATCAATCAGGCAGCAACTGGGGAGTGAGTATAAATAAAACATGTCCTTTTTTGTAAAGGACAGCACTACAAGTTGCCAAGTACATGGCAATTATTTCTTGTTAATTAACTCAGTTGTACATTTCTAGTACCAAATAAAGCCTTTATTTTCCTAATACCAGACCAAATAAGCTAATTCTCTTGTTACACAAATTAAATTTGAAATGTTTTCAAGTATTTGTCCCTTTGCTGTTAAAATATAGGATGGTCTGTCCAATAACAATGCTGCTCAATTTCCGTTAGCTGATTGCTCTGAAG
Source organism: Lissotriton helveticus (assembly GCF_964261635.1). Lineage (NCBI taxonomy): Eukaryota > Metazoa > Chordata > Amphibia > Caudata > Salamandridae > Lissotriton > Lissotriton helveticus. The sequence goes on from NC_136070.1 coordinate 1,152,083,740, forward strand.
TTAAGCTGCATAGCGTTACTTTTTCAACATTATGTTCACTAAAATTAAATTTGATTTTACATTTTCTAAGCTGCCTTATTACGAACAGCAACATTTCTATAATTTACTCCTGGTGAAATTTTTGAGTTTCAAGGCTCTAATATTATAACAGCACAGGTTAACCTGATGTTATGAATGGGATCTCCTCTGCATGGTAAATAGGTGTGTACTCTTGCCCTGAGTATCCAACGGCATGTGAAATTGGTATCCAGACTTTTACTGTGGCCCTGGCATCATGGCATCCTGACATGGGTAGGCTAGGCCTGCCCCTAACAATGCAAAGTGCAGGACCAGCCCTTTGACCTAGCGGGGCACACAAGGCATGTTCTCACAGTTGGCAATGGACCATGTAATTGCCCTGGTACATTATGTAAAGCAGTCATGCTAGCATACTCTGTTTTGTGAATATTAGTGACCATACCTTTTTTTTATTGTGTCAGTGACTTCATGGTCTACTGGTCTCTTTTGTCTAAATGTTCCTCTGTTATGTCAAACCCAGAACCTTGTGCTGAAATGTCTTGTGTATGACGAATGTATGTGTAGTACCTTTATGGTTACCTTTATGGTAGTAGGACTCTGTGTGTCGTACAAGTCTGATAGCTGGGCCAGTGGGATCAATTAGAATCCCTCTGGTATTGCATGATGCAACACAAGATCAAAGGTAACATAGCTTTTCTAGATCCATGAATCGCTGTGGCTAGCAGATGTTGACCTAGACAGTGAAGTGAGGAGGATGGAGACAGGCTACCTCTAGAAATTCCACCAGAGCCTTGTTAGCAAAGGACTGTTGATTTGTCATTTGGGATATGGTAGGGGTGAGGGGTAGGACTGCAGTTTATTTTGTTCAAGGGTAGGAGTTTCTAGGCAGGGCCTATACCTTTGTCTGTCCCTGCCTACCTGGAAGGTGAAGGCAGCAAGATGCAGAGAATTCACAATCCATAGTCCCCTTGGTGTGGCTACTCCTTTTTTAGAGCCAGTCCCTTTGCCACCTGCTGTGAGGACCATCACATTGCACAAATGCTGTTCAGGAAACAGCCAAGAAATAATGTTTGAAAGAGAATCAACTCAAAATGGATTTGACGCCTGAGATTCCCTGGCTGGAAATGTGTGTAACAGTGGGATCTAAACTACCCCACTTTGTTCCAGTTCCAATTCCTCCATCAACAAGCAAGGGAATGCTCTTCAGAGTACTGAGAGAATTGCAATTTGATCAGGGCTGTTTTCTGCATGACAACCACTCTCCCAAATGGTAGGGAATATCACCAGAACATTGCACTGGCTGTAAAAGCTGAGAGTTTGCCTAAGTACATAGACACCTACCTACCTGCTCAGAGAAAATGGAGATTGCCTGGCTCTGCAAGAGAGAATTCCTGCATTTTCCTGGGATGTGGGGCAGCCAGAAGTAGCTGAATGCTCAGAAAGAGTAAAGTCAGTCCAGAGAGGAGTCTATAGGGTTCCCTCCTCTCCTATTCCAGCTTCCACTTTCCTCTACTTAAGGACAACTTTATCACATTCTCACCACTCAGCCCAGGAGTCCTGCCATTAAGTCTGAGTTCCTAATGCATCTTCTGCCACATGAGGTGCCCACCCGAGAGGAGCAGCTGCAACGGCCTCCAAGGCCTCAAGTATCTAAGTTAAGAATCCAGCAGTATCTGCTTTTAGGGCAGCAACTGCTGAACACAAGTGGCCATCTGCACCAGCCTCCAGAGCCATTATTGCCAAAGATGACCGCTATCTGCAGCTACCTTCAGGGGCCTCCAGGGCCACAACTGCTTAAAACGAGCAACTGCCTGCATAAGTCTCCAAGCCTACAACTGCTGAAGATGAGCGTCTGCCTTCATGGGACCCAAGTGAAGCAACTGCCAAAGGTGAATGCTCGCCTGTGTAGACACAAGGAGATGATGGACGGAGTGCTGAAACTTTTCAGACACTCACCCACGTCACAGATCTGGGTTGAATCCATCATAATTGTTTAGATCATTTCGCCGCCTCAGTTCAGACCCAGCTATATGCAAATCAGTCTTGACCCTGTGCCTCATGGGAACAGTCCAGCCCGAATTGCCAAGCCAGGTCTTCCCTGAACTAGAAATAAGCATCCTGGAACCGGTTTCTGGGTAACAGCCTTCATCAGCCAGGCTAGCTTGAATCCAGTGGCAAAGTGAGCAAGGGACCCAAGTCTGGGCATACCCTGCCAACTTAGGGCAAACAAAGCAAACACAAGGAGATTATGGACGGAGCGCTGAAACTTTTCAGACACTCACCCCCAGTCACAGGTCTGGGTTGAATCCATCATCATTCTTTAGCTCACTTCGCCATTTCAGTTCAGACCCAGCTATATGCAAATCAGTCTTGACCCGGTGCCTCATGGGAACAGTCCAGCCCGAATTGCCAAGCCAGGTCTTCCCTGAACCGTAAACAAGCATCCTGGGACCAGCTTCTGGGTAACACCCTTCATCAGCCAGGCTAGCTTAGATCCAGTGACAAAGTAGACCTGAAGCTTGTCCCTGCCAATACGCCCACTGAGTGCATTACTCAGCCCCCCCGTGATTATGACAGGCACTAGACTGCCTTCCGTGATCTCCCACCAAGCACTGAAGCTCAAGGGTTTGAACTCTGATTGCACCCACCGTGCTTGAGATTCACCAATGTCACAGAGCAGGTAACATAGTGCGGTTTCTGCAGGAAGTGAGGAACCATACCTGAACACAAGCAGAGAGAAATGGTTGCTAATATCAGCCTTTGCCATCATAGACATGCTGGGCGAGAGAACAAACTTAGCTGCTTGTCTCTTGCTGGGGCACAGGTACAAGCACAGGCACAAGCGCACAGCCACGAGCGCCGTGAGGGGAACGGCTGGCCGACCGGGAGTGCAACGGCGGTAGTTCCCAGCCGGGAACTACATTTCCCATCAGCCCCGGGGCCGGCAAACACCTCCCACAGCACTAGCACGCCCGGAGGCGCTACAAAAGACACGAACTCGACGAGGCCCCTGGGGGAGAACAAACTTACCTGCTTGGCTCTTGCTGGGGCACAGCACAAGCACAGGCACAAGCGCACAGCCACGAGCGCCGTGAGGGGAACGGCTGGCCGACCGGGAGTGCCGTGAGGGCAACGGCAGTAGTTCCCAGCCAGAAACTACATTTCCCATCAGCCCCGGGGCCGGCAAACACCTCCCACAGCACTAGCGCACCCGGAGGCGCTACAAAAGACACGAACTCGACGAGGCCCCTGGGGGAGAACAAACTTACCTGCTTGGCTCTTGCTGGGGCACAGGCACAAGCACAGGCACAAGCGCACAGCCACGAGCGCCGTGAAGGGAACGGCTGGCCGACCGGGAGTGCCGTGAGGGCAACGGCGGTAGTTCCCAGCCGGGAACTACATTTCCCATCGGCCCCGGGGCCGGCAAACACCTCCCACAGCACCAGCGCGCCCGGAGGCGCTACAAAAGACACAAACTCGACGAGGCCCCTGGGGGAGAACAAAATTACCTTCTTGGATCTTGCTGGGGCACAGACACAAGCACAGGCATAAGCGCAAAGCCACGAGCGCCGTGAGGAGAACGGCTGGCCAACCGGGAGTGCCGTGAGGGCAACGGCGGTAGTTCCCAGCCGGAAACTACATTTCCCATCAGCCCCGGGGCCGGCAAACACCTCCCACAGCACCAGCACACCCGGAGGCGCTACAAAAGGCACGAACTCGACGAGGCCCCTGGGGGAGAACAAACTTACCTGCTTGGCTCTTGCTGGGGCACAGGCACAAGCACAGGCACAAGCGCACAGCCACGAGCACCGTGAGGGGAACGGCTGTCCGACCGGGAGTGCCGTGAGGGCAACGGCGGTAGTTCCCAGCCGGGAACTACATTTCTCATCAGCCCCAGGGCCGGCAAACACCTCCCACAGCACCAGCGCACCCGGAGGCGCTACAAAAGATACGAACTCCACTCGCCCCGCGAGTTGCGCGCGGGAGAAGCCCGGGACAAGGGCGTGGCAGTCCGAGGCAGAAGAAGGCGGGGCGGGGCAACCCCCCTAAGAACTACTACAAATGGGTAAGCGCAAGAAAGCTCCTAATTGCGAGGAGGAGGGGAAAAACGCTAAAGTGCCTAGACATTCAAATTCAATCTTATCTTATTTATCTTCTGCTGTGGGGGCTCTCACTAAAGAGATTGCCAATGCCGAACAAGAACTGGGTTTGACAGCCCCTTGCTTGGTTGATACACCCACAATTGAGGCACTACGCTCTAGCATGCAGGGCATACCGAGCGAAGTCCCCCCCATACCCCTGGAACCTGTGGTGACTATTATTACCAACCCTACTCCCCCGGCCACATTGATCAACTCCAATACTCCAACTGTTGACCCCGTGCAGTGTTTTCAGTCGGCCCCTCAACCATCGAAGCCGAAAATGGCTAAAAAAACTAACGTACGTTCACCTACCACATCCCCTGACCCACTTGGTGATCAACTGGAGGCCCTTTTTGTTGCTAGAATCGAGCCACTGCTAATTGGGATTGCAAAAGATATCGTCGACACGTTGAACACATGCCTGTCCGGCCTTCTCAAGAAATGCTCATTGCTGGACAAAATTGTTAACACCTTTCCTCTGCCTGCAGAGTTGTCTAAGAGGGGCATAGCGACTCAGGGTCCTGTCAACATAGAAGGGGCAAGCATTTGCCCTACAGCTCCGCCACAGAGGGGTGCTGGTACAGTTCCTGGCGGGCAGTGTCCTCCCAGAGCCCCCCCTGTAAGCCTGGAAGGAAATATATCCAACTTTGCGGGCGTGGAACTTTCTCCCCCACCGACGCAACCAACTACACCTTCGAGCAGGAATTCACTACCATGCAATTTTAACCCACCGGCGGCTGCCCCATTGGTTGCAGTGTTCATAGGGGTACCTCCGCTCAAAGAGGGCGAGCGGGAATCCACTACTGACCTTTTAACTAAAGCTAAGATCTGGTGTGCTGACACATGCAGCGGGGAGGATACTTCAGGCTCTCTTATTTTTGCAAGGAGGGTGGGATGGGTTGGTAAACAACCAAAGACCATTCAGGGGGACTGCGTGGTTATAAATGTCAACAGGGCTCACCTGGCAGACAAACTCTTTTGGGATGGTTCAGACATATCAGCAATGGACCATGTGAGACCTGTCCTCTTAGGTTTTTTCTATCCCCCCTCAGAGAGAGATATTGTTAGACACCGCCATCCTGCCAAGGGTCCAACTTTGAAACAAACCCTGAGGGGGGGCAGTATTGGGGTTTTCCCTCATATTCGAGTTCAAAGGGCAGAGGTTGCTTTACTTTCCTCCCACTTCCAGGCGGCTGATGGCGCAGCAGCGGGTAGTGGGTTAGTTACCAGTAACCGCTTTGCCCCCCTGTCAGGCATGGAGGGTATTGATTGACCATTAGTCCACGCGCGGCCTCCTCCGGAAGGACCCCTCGACCGAGAGGAGGATACGGTGTGTAAACTCCTTAGCTGGAAAGTGGCCGGTATTAGAACTAAAAAAACGGATGAGGATTGGGTGGGCCTGGTCTCAAGGTATGAAGTCATAGCCCTCCAAGAGACATGGGATACCGCGGACAGTTTCTGGATCGATGGCTTTACTAGTTTTGTCACTGCCGCCTCCCCTAGCAAAGCGGGTAGAGCCATGGGAGGCCTCATATTCCTATTTTCCTTAAACCTTATAGGGTCCTTGAGACTGGTTAATAACCCTTCCCCAAATATTTTAATAGTTGAAAGGTCAGTTTCCCCTACCTGGAGCACTTTCTATATGAATTTTTATAATTCACGGAACAAGGATACTGGCAACAATAGTATAGCCATTTTAGAATCCCTTTTATCGTCTGTCAGTCAAAATAAATGTTTTAATCATGAATTTATCCTTATGGGGGATTTCAATATCCACCCATGTAAAGATTTTTGTGGCATAGGCAACCATGAGGGGCGTGCAGGATTAGAAGGCCCACACTTTGAGCATTCCATATTTGGAGAAGAGTTAGAAGATCTGCTGGCCAATTAAAATTTTTATGAACCAAATTCCCCTGAAGGAAAACCCAGAACCATTACTTACAAAGGCTCCACCCCGGGGTCTATCATTGATTATATATTTATGACTCCAGGGATCCTGAACAGGGTAATTTCGTACAGAACAATGGTCTCTGTACATAGCGATCATAACCCCGTAGTACTTGAGGTGGCCTGGGGGCAGTATATGGGGCCTATGCCACGCCCCCTAGAGGGAAGGCCCACATTACGTCCGGTGGATCAGGGGAGAAGGCTTAAGTGGTCGAATGTGGTGCCTGACACTTTTTATGAGGAAATTTTACCCACAATTGATGGATACATAGAGGTCTGCCAAAATAATACAGCCCCGGACTATGAAATAACGGGGGCTTTTGAAGCAATATGTAGCCAAATCTCGTCCGACCTAACGGCCAGTACGAGGCGGGGAGTTAATAATCACCGCCGCTGGTTTCACTCAAATTGCTCCAAAGCACACAGATCCTTGATGCTGGCTCTCAAGCATAAACCAAGGGATAAGAAGAACATAGCCTCCCTAAGGAAGCATTATAAGTCCGCCCTTAAAACCAGGAAAGAGGAAATTAAGAAAACAGCCTGGGAGAATTTACTCAGCTTGGAAGTCTTGAGGGACAGTAGACAATTTTGGGCTATAATTAACCAGCCCTTTTTCTCCGAATCAACCCATTCAGATATGGATTGCGTCATTTCGGATGACAAATGGATTACCCACTTTAGTGCAGTATATGAAGGCGTACCCTCGGACTGCACTTTGAGTTCATTCACAGTCCCTGAGGCGCCCCCTGTGAGTTTTAACAAGAGCGAGGTGGAAAAAGCTATTCATGACACCACAAAGAACAAAGCCCCGGGCCCCGATGGGGTGCCGGCAGATTTTTATAAACATTCGCCAAGCCTCTGGGCGGGAGTCTTGACCAATGTATTCAATGCCGCTAATAGTAACTCTCTCCCAACCACCTGGGCAACTTCCATCATCGTCCCAATCTTTAAGAAGGGCCACCGGGACGACCCAGGGTGTTATAGGCCCATATCTCTCCTGGACTCTGCCATTAAGATCCTAGGCAGAGTCCTATTAGTCAAGTTGAGAGAGAGCATTGCGAACTGCGGTGCGTTGGCCAACATCCAATATGGGTTTAGGGAGAAGAGGGGAACAATGGAGCAGTGCTCAAATTTGCACCTTCTGATCTCCAAGTACACAGTGGCTAAGGAGGGGTCCTTATTCCTGGCGTTTATGGACCTCTCGTCAGCCTTCGACTTGGTGAATAGGTCCAAGTTGTGGGCCACTCTGTTGAGGATCGGGATAGACAGGGCTATAGTTAGGTTCATGGCTTCCCTTCATCAGGATTTGTTTGCTATGGTCAGGGTCACCAGGGTGGGAAGATGTAGCCCCCAGTTTAAGTCTATGCGTGGGGTAAGGCAGGGCTGTATATTAGCCCCCCTACTGTTCACCATATATATATCAACAGCCTGGGTAGTCACCTGGAGGAGGTGGGGGGAGACGTCCCGCGTGTAGGAGAAGCTAAGATTCCTGCTCTCCTATACGCGGATGACGCAGTCCTCATAGCCCGCACTGGCATTGGCCTCCAGCGTTTGCTGCATGCATTTGGTGCCTTTATGGACGACTTGGACATGAAGGTCAACGCAGGCAAATCTCACACGATGGTGGTCGGAGCCCATAGTCACAAAGGAAAACCTAAAATCTTTAGGTGTAAGGGCGAAGTAGTCTCAAGAACGGCGACCTTCCCCTACCTGGGGGTGCTCTTTGTTGAGAGGGGATCGTGGGGCCCACAGGTTAGGGCAAAAAGCCTATTAGTGGCCAGGTCATCGGCGGCTCTCATGGGCTTCTCAAAAAGACTGGGGGCTAGGCCGATGGAGGCCTTATTGAAGGTATATAGTAGCAAATGTATTCCAATTGCCATGTATGGTGCTCCAATTTGGGGATATGTACGGCTTGAACCTATACAGAGGGCAGAAAATAGGTTTTTGCGTTCCCTATTGTCAGTCCCAATATCTACTCCAACATACTCTATCCATGCGGAGGTGGGCATGGATTATGTCACAGACAGGCTCAATTTGGCACCGTTGATCTTTTGGTTAAGGACATGGCTCAATAAGGAGTTGACTCTGAATCATTTAATCATGGAGGACGTCATGTCGCTAGATCACTCCAAAAAGATCCCCTGGTTGGAATATCTGAGGAAGTCATTTGCTCAAGTGGGGAGACCGGAACTCTTTGAATCCCCTTCTTGCATTAGGAACGTGGATGTAGTCTCAGTTAAGATGCAGTTTATGACCATGGCAAGATTAGCCGCGAGGAAAGGGAACTGCAGAAGCCCTCTGTGAGGTCTCATTACATTTCAAAAAGCTCAACCTCACTGGAACCCTACCTCAGCATTGCTACTAGGCCTTTCCACAGATTCCTCTTAATTAAGTTCAGATTTAATTTGATCCATTATTATTTGGGCAATTATCAGTCTTGGGCTAGACCAGAGTCAGCCCCTCCCTGCTCTTGTGACAACTTTTCAACCCAGGACACCATGCATTTTGTCATGTTTTGCTCTTTATTCTCAGTTCCTCGCAAAAAAACATTTGTTACCAATTCTGAGGGAGGCTGGTTCTATACAAGCTAGACCAGCTCTTCTTTACCTCCAGTCCATGAGTAACACTTGCACTATATTTTGTATGGGAAATTATTTGGTAGCAGCATCACGCATTAAATCAAGTAATACAACAATAGACAGTCCCTAATGACCACCCACCCCCTGCAGCCCATATTGTTATTTAGTATGTGGAACTTTGCCTTTTTGCACAAATTCCCTTTTTAACAGTTTTTTACTGAATATATTGTGTTGAAACAATTTTTGTAAATGTATTTTAACATTTTAAAATGTATGGAATGTATGTCTTTTTATGATTTTATCTAAAATCGAATAAAGTATTTTGACTGACTGACTGACATGCTGGGCAAAAATACAATTGAACTGACCTACGGGCCAATGTTTGGGGTAACAAATGATGACCTGCACCTGTGCCTAATTTATGTCTGAACCCAAATATTTGCCTTCGTCACACTAGAGAGAGAATAGGGGTGGGAGCATGCACCATAGGTATAATGCATTTCATTAGATCATGTAGGGTTATGCAACCCCATAACAGAACCACCTATGGATTTGGAAATATTTAATGTCAATAAAGTGTTGTCTATTACCTGAAACATGAGCATTTGCCTGGACAATATTTTATTGTGTGTTTTGATTGAGGATGGAGTTCTAAGCGCCTTCCCCATGCTTCCTCCTTGAGAAGTCTGTGACTTTGCGCTCTTACTACCATGAGAGTCAAGTGAGGAGTGAGGAAAAGACTGAACTTAGCCCAATGAGGAGAGCCATAGTAGGGTTGACACAGGAACACCAGTAGTAAACAGCATCTGCCTCCAAAGTTGGAGCCCAGTAGCCCTGTCTACACTGTTGTCCCCAAAAGGGGTCTGACACTTGATCTGCCCAAAACAAGAAAGTGCTAAATTGCTAAATGGAGGTGGTCAATGCCAAAGTTCCAAAGATGTAATCACAATTTGTGGTAGGCAAGCTATTGTTTGGGTGAATTACTATATTTATTTGTATAATCATTTATAACCATTATAAAAAAAGTGTGCATAATCACCAAACATAAAATCCTGTTTTCTAGGTCACATCAGAAAACTGAATTAGAACCAGCCTTTCATTAAATACAGTAACGTGCAAGGCAGCCACCTACTGTTTTTAAGTCCAGCCCTAAAACACAGAAAGTAAAATACTGTTAATTATGGTGTGCATCAAGTGCTCTAAGTGGAGTTCGATACACACACTGTAGAAAAAATGCATTGATGTCTACGCTTAACAGAGTTTATATATTTTCTTTTGAATCATTCCCAATCAATCATTTCTAAATAACTTCAATACATGTTACAATCCTAGGGCAAGATGTATCAAAGGGTTTTACCCATTTTGAGTATATGAGAAAATGCTTTTGCACATATGGGTCCTAGTTGTCTGTTACTGTTTTGGTGATCCACAGAGAGCCACGAAAGATGATATTTGGGGACCGCTAAGCTGTTATAGGTATCTGAACCTCATGCAGATGTTTGATTTTATTCAGAAAACCTTTCATCAGCAGTGCTTATTGTTGTTAATTAGCTAACCTACCCAATCAAACTCAGTGAGGGATAATTAGCAACCAAAATGGATCCTACTATCTTTCTTACTACATCCAGTTTTTGAGTTGGAAACTGGGCATTTATGGATTGTTCTATGAATTTCTGTTTGTTAATGTTTAAAAAGTTTGCAAAAGGGGAGAAGGGCCCAGAGATGTAGAGCGTATACTCTACTGGCAGGGCCACTGTGAAATTAAATGTTCAAGCTGTGTTGATTGTGGTGTAGAGATCATCAGAAATTTGTCTTTTGCGATGGATAAAGAAGGATATGCCGAGGAGGGCAAAAGATGGGGGTAGACGACCAACAAGCGCAGCATGTTTCTGATCCCTGTGCATGAAGTCTGAATATAGGTGTTCACCCTTAATATCATAGCCAGAATACCCATGGTACTCGCAAACACGAAGCTACATACATCTTACCCTTAATGTTGATGACAGATTATCGAGAGTATCATTATATTGAGGTAAGTAGTATCAATAGCAAGTATATCATTATTTAACTTTATACAATAATATAAAAATTTAAAATATCTGAAACTTTAATATTGTTGTGTAATAGTATCATTTTCAAGTGTTTTAATGTATTAGTGTATTATTTATAAGTTAGTACAATATAGTTTATTTTGAAAATTTTAAATGTGTTTATATATTTTTTATGTGTTTGCTATAATATGTGTATGAGAGTGTGTGTGTTGATTTTTTGTATAAATAATTATTTGATTTTTAAATAATGTATTTTTTTGTTTACGGGTGTTGGGTATTGTTGGGTAGTAGAGTGGTTAGTGCATAAAATAAAATTATATATATATGTAATATTATTGCTTTTAGTTATTTTCATTGTTTGATTTTTTATGCCATTTACTGTTAGGTTTGTGGTTATTTTTGGGATTGAGTGGGTAGTTTATTCAACTGAAATATTAAAATGTTATATTTATTTTTAATGATATTCTTACATAGGAAAATTTTATTTTGTTATGTATTGGTTCGATAAATGAGGCTTGTAGGGGATTTGGTGGCTACTGTATTAAATTGTTATGTGTTTTTTTATTATATTTTTGATTACTTGTTGGTAATTATTTTGTGGGTTACTGATCATTATGGGGTTTTGGGTGGGTAATTTAATAAACTGTATTTTTTAAATGTTCTACAATGTTACATTTAATCATTTTAATCATTTTAGCATGTAATAATGCCATTAAGTTATTTACAGATGTTGGTGTTTTATAGAGGTTTGGGTGGGTAGTGTTTAATTTTTTTTGTTGCATTTACATTTTTAATGCAGGAGAGAGAGGTAGAGTGAGATAAAGGTAATATGCAACATTCATGAACACTAAGAAATAAGACATGGTTTTGGTTAAGGTGTAAAGGGTATCAGACATTCGTCTTTTGTGATGGATGCAGAAGGATATGGGCTGTTGGGTTTTAGAGAGTGCTGAAGTGCATTATTAAAAATTTAAAATATACATTGATGGGTGATTGTTTTAAATATTAATTTTTATGGTGCAGGGTTGGGTATTGCACAGGGTATAGGTTAGTTTCTAGGGAGCAGGGCTGTGTTTTTTCACTGTGTTGCTGATTCATTTTCAGGGCAGAGTCGTAGATTTTGTATTGGTTTACTATATGTTAGGGTGCAGGGGTAGGTTTTAGGGCTGAGCGTAGTTTGCAAAGTAGCGCTTCGCAAAGCTACGCAAAGTGCATTTCCCGATACGCAAATTACGCGTAGCACTACGCGAACTGCGTAGTAGCATGTTCACACTGTACAAGATGCCATTTTCAATGATTGCACAGTGCGGACAAGCATCCGGCACTGTGCAATCATTGAAAACGGCATCTTGCACAGTGCGAGCTGTAGTTTTCTGCCGCTCGAGTAGATTTTTACTCGAGCAGCAGCTTTCTCAACGCAGACTGGTAGTTTCTCATTGCGAGCGTTCGCGAGCATACGCGGCCACTCGCAATGAGAAACCTGACCGCCCCGCATTGAGAATCTCGCCGGGAGGTTTATTTTCCACACTTTCGATCAGCAACTTGATGTTGCTGATCGCGAACGAAGAAAAAGTCTCGCCGGAATGTCATTTTGCTTGCTCGCGGTCGCCAACTCGATGTTGAGGACCGCGAGCAAGCAAAAAAAGACCGCTGCACTACGCTACGCGTGTTTGCACTGTGCTACGTGCAGTTCGCATAGTGCGAAGTAGCGCAAACTTCACAAACTACGCAAGCGTAGCGTAGTGCTTTGCCAAGGCCAAGTAGGTTTTGCACTGGGCTACTGATTGCTGATTAGTTTTTAGGGCGTGGGGATGGATGTTGCATAGTTTTTTAATTAGCTTTTTAGGGTATTGAACAGTGGTAGTAAGGAGTTTTTAGAGTTCAGTGATGGGTAGAGAATAGTGGTAGTGTGGCGTTTTGAGGGTTCAGGAATGGGTGGTAAGGAGTTTTAGGGTTATAGGATGGGTAGAGGATAGTGGTAGAAAGGAGTTTTTATGACTCAAGGGTAAGTATTGTTTTAGGCTTCAGGAGTGTCTGTGGGGAGAAATATATATATATATATATATATATATATATATATATATATATATATATATATATATATATATATATATATATATATTTATATATAAAACAGATTCTCGCCACACGTCAGTGCGCTTCCAACCCGTCTCTGGTCGCAAAAGAATGACGATGAGCAAAACCCGTTTCTGGTGCCAGATATTCAGTGCTTTATTCGTGCAATAAAACGTCCAGCTTGTCCGCCATGACGCGTTTCGCCTCTGTCCAGAGGCTTGATCACATGATGTGTTACCAAACATAAAAGAGGGTACTTATAGTTTAAAAAAGGCGGGGATTGATAGCCACATCCAATGCACAATGTGCAAATACGCAATAGAGATGATTCCATACTGGTATAAATTCATTAAAAATCATCTATATACAAACAGTTTCTCGATCTTAATTAAAGTGCGAATACATATATATATATATATAAATATATATATTCACATAAAAAACCATAGGTTTCAGGAACGTTATAGTTAGAAGTTAGCATTTAAAAAACCTTAGAAATTCACTGAAAAAAACAGAGGTTTCAGGGACGTTATAGTTAGTTGGACATTTCACTTGTACAAAACCAGTGAAATTCATCCGTTATAGTTAGTTCAGCTAACTATAACTTGCGCCCCAGCAATGCACTGCACTGCTGATGTCACATTTTACATCATTCATGACATGGTCAGTGACATCACCGATAACATTTCAAATGACCTCACTAATGACATCATCCAGTGACTATGTGTTTCTATGAAGTTTAAATATGTTTTAGATATATGCCAAGGTGTATTGAAGAATGAGTGGGTGTATAAGTGTCTAGATGGAGGATTTAGTAGGTGTGTGATTGTATAAGTGAGTGATTAAATGTGTCTTACTGAATGCATGGGTTAGTGACTAAACTGTGTGAATGTCTGTATCAGTGTGTCTGTTGTTGTGTAAGCTGCTGCATGGGTTGGTGAGTAGCTACATGAGTGTCTATATGGGTTATTGATGGGCTGCCTGAGTATCTGTATGGGTGCCTGAGTGTTTGTGTAGGTGGGTGGGGCATGTGTGACTTTGTGCATAGATGTGTGCGTGGGTGTTTCACTGGGTGTATGGGTTCAAGAGTGTGTCTGTGAAGGGCTGTATGGGTGAGTGAGTGTGCGTATGGCTGTGTTGGTGAGTGAACGGATGTCTCAGTGGCATATGGGTGAGTCATCAAATGGATGAAAAACAGCTGTCTACAAATAAACACTAACAAAACGTAAGTACCCATCATGGGCCCAAACACCGATGCTTTGAACAACACCTGCTGGCCCCCCTGCCCTCTGAAGCCTGTCCACCTCCACGGACCACGCACGAACCTGGGAATCATCCTGAGCTCAAAATGAACCGCCAGATCTACTCCGCCACGTCATCCTGCTTGCACACCATCCACCTCCTACGTAAGACCTTCAAATGGATCCCCCTCGAGCACAGAAATACCGTCACTAACACAAGCAGGCTCAACTACGGCAACGCACTCTAAGCCAGAATATACAAAAACCTCACCCGGAAGTTACAGAACATCCAAAAAGCCGCCACAAGACTGGTCCTCAACCTGCCAAGACACTGCCACATCTCCCCGCACCTGTGCACACTCCACTGGCTCCCCATCGAAGCTAGAGTCACCATCAAGATGCTAGCCCATGCTCACAAGGCCCTCCACGACACCGGACCAGCATATTTGAACAGCCGACTCAAATACCACGTACCCCAAAGGACCCTACAATCAGCCCAGCTCCCCTATGCCATGGTCCCCCACACCAGAAAGACCAGATCGGGAGGCCGCTCCTTCTCCTTCCGCATGGCCAGAGCCTGGAACGACCTTCTGCTCCACCTCAGACAGATAACATCGTTCCTCATCTTCGCAAGAAACCTCAAAACCTGGCTCTTCGACAGACTCACCCCTCCTTGATGTACTAGAACCTGTGACCCCCTGACCCCCAGCACCTTGAGACCCTTACGGGTGAGTAGTCGCGCTTAACAAACACTTGATTGATTGATTGATTGATTGAGTAACTACATATGTGGAAGGCAGTATATGTGAGTGTTGGAGTATATAAATGACTATATGTGAGAGTGAGTGATGGTGAGAGTGGTTGTATGGATGAGTGTGTTTGTGTCAGTGATTGTATAAGAGAGTAAGTATGTGTTAGTATCTGTATGAATAGGTGGGGTTGTGTGTGTATAACTGTAAAGGTGAGTAAATGGGAGTGTGATTGGTTCTTTACATGACTGACTAGGGGCCCGATTCACAGAACTAACTTAAGACAAAATCCTAAACTTACTACTTTTGGTATTCACAGAAGGCATTTAGTAGTAGTACAGTTAGGATTTTGTCTTAAGTTTGACTTCAGACAAACTAAAGACAAACTTAAGACAGACTTCTGACAGATGTAAGATAGACTTAAGACAGACGTAAAACAAACTTAAGACAGCTTAAGACAGACTTAAGTTAGGATTTTGTCTTAAGTCTGTCTTAAGTCTGTCTTAAGTCAAACTTAAGTCAAACTTAAGACAAATCCTAACTTTACTACTACTACATGCCTTCTGTGAATACCAAAAGCAGTAAGATTAGGATTTTGTCTTAAGTTAGTTCTGTGAATCAGCCCCTAGGTGTGGAAGTTAGTGTATGGGGGAGTGGCGGTGTGTGAGTGTCTGTATAGGTGTATGAGTGCATATGGTAGTGCTGTATTGATGAGTGACTGCATGTAAGAGTGACTGTATGGGTGAATGAGTGGATGTGTGTGTAGACCTAGGAATCAGTGAGTGAGTATGTAGTAACTGGTGTTGGTGTGTCTATGGTTTCGAAAATTATACTCTGTATTTTAGAGTGGGTGTATTTAAGATTATATTAGGGTGTCAGGAGGTGCATCAGATTATCACGTGTATGATGTCATCAGTGATGTCATTTGAGATGTCATCAGTGATGTCACTGACCATGTCATGAATGATGTAATATGTGATGTTATCAGCAGTGCATTGCAGGGGCGCGAGTTATAGTTAGCTGAACTAACTATAACGGCCACATTTCCCTGGTTTTGTACGAGTGGAATGTCCAGCTACCTATAAAGTTCCTGAAACCTATGGTTTTTTCAGGGAATTTCTAAGGTTTTTTAAATGCTAATTTCTAACTATAACGTGCCTGAAACCTATGGTTTTTTAAGTGAATTTCAAAGGTTTTTTAAATGCTAATTTCTAACTATAACATTCCTGAAACCTGCGTTTTTTTCAGTGAATTTTAAAGGTTTTTTAAATGCTAATTTCTAACTATGCCTACAGAGGTAGGACATGTGAAGAAAGAGGAACAAAGGCACAGAAAGATGTAAGACAAATGCAGAAAGAGGCAACTGTAGTCCATAAAGACGAAGAAAACTGCAGGAAGGAGCAAGAGATGTGCAGAAAGAACCAACTAAGGAACAGAAAGTTCTTTTGTGCCCCCAAATTTTTGCTGACGGGTACTGGTGGTAACTGACTCTGACTAACCAGGCCTAGAGCCAGTGCTATGCTAAAAGACCCTTAGAATACAGTGAAAACACCAACATACACTAGGAAACACTATGTGTTTGGGTACCCCTGTGATGACCTCCTCTGTAAGGCTCTAGTACATAATAGCGCAGGGGGATTAAAACTACCTCTAAGTCAGAGGTGCAGAAAGATGCTTCTTTAAGTAGTAGTTACATTTGCAGAGTGGTGGAGATAGGGTGCTGGGCCTCCAACCAGCGCTCAGGAATTCCGCTGCGTAGGACTTACTGGAGGTACCAGGAAGGCTTATTGGCCCGCAAACTCCCTCAGAACTAAATTGGACTTCATCCCCCATCCCGTAGTCTGCCAGGAGGGGCGTTTGCAGAGAGGTGGAGAAAGGGGGACATGGCCTCTGAAGACATCTTAGCAATTCCACTGTGTGGGACTTACTGGAGGTAACAAGAGGGGTAGTTGACCCCCAAGGGCATCCTTGAGGGCCAGCCTGCCCTCCTATTACCTCCAGTAAGTCCCACATAGCAGCATTGATAAGTACTCATACCAGGCCACGTCCCCTTTGCCCACCACTCTACAAATGTGCTCCCTGGCACGTTCTTGGATGGGGATTGAAGTCCCCTTCACTGCTGGGGGTCTTTAGGTGCCAACTAGACTACCTCTTACCTCCAGTAAGCCCCAAGCAGGGGGATTGCTGAGAGGTAGGCAAAGGCCAAGCCCCCTTTCTCCACCACTCTGCAAACGCGCCCCCTGGCGCGTTGTTAGTTGAGGATTTGATTGATCAAGGGACTTAATCCCCCAATTTACAATGCACTAGGGGGTGCATTTGCACAGTAGTGCAGGGAGGGGGCGGGCCTGAAATTACAAGTGTGCAAACATACCGCCTGGCGCCTTGTAAATTGGGGGATTAAGTCCCCTTGAATCCTGAGGGTCCCTGGGGGCCAACTAGCCCACCAGGTACCTCCAGTAAGTTCCACAGAACTGCGTTGCAGAGAGGTGGTCTGAAGCCACACCCCTTTTTACATCTTTCTGCAATGCAGCTCTGTGGCGCTTACTGAAGGTACCTGTTGAAGAGGATTTATAGAGCGCGTAGTTACCCGGAAGCATCCCAGCGCTAAACCAAAACAGAGAGACCAGTGCGAATACCAGAGAAAAATAAGAAAGAAGGATTAAGGAAAGAGGTGGGTTTTCAAAAGTTTCCGGAAACGCAGATGGCAGGATGCAGCACGTAGTTTCAAGGGGAGGGAATTCCACAGTTTAGCTGTGTTTACCGAGAATCGCCTTCATCCTGTACGTGTCTTTTTTACTCTGGGTACAGTGAGCAGACGTTCATGGTCTGGACGGAGTGGTCTGTTGGCTTTGTAGGGTACGACTAATTTCTTCAGGATGGGGGGCCCCTTACCCTGCAGCAGTTTGTGTGCAATACATAGGGATTTGAATTTTACCCTTTCTCGTATTGGAAGCCAGTGCAGCAGCTTAAGTGCTGGTTTAGCTGACATTCTGACTGAGGTGCCCGTGAGAAGCCGTGCTGCAGCATTCTGGATCTGTTGGAGCTTGTTAAATGTGGTTTCCGGTGCACCAAGGAAGATAGCGTTACTATAATCCAATCTGGACAGGATCAGTCCTTGGATAAGCAGCTTCCTAGAAGGCTGTGGAAGAAGTGGCAGAACTTTCCGAGCCGATCGGAGGAGGCTAAAACAGGCTCCCGCCATTTTTTTTAGCTTGGATCTTGAATGAAAGATCCTGTTCCATGCAGACCCCCAGGCTTTTGATCTCATTTTTTGGGGAGGGGGGTTCCCCCAGGCAGAGTGGACCCTTTATGCCCTAGTAGCAATATTTTCGGTCTTAGACCCATTCAGTTTGAGGGAGGAGTCACACATTCAGGTGTAAATTTTTGATAGGCAGGAGTAAAGAGTGTCCGGGCACTGGGCAAGTTGGGATAAAGAGACGACCAGTTGGCTGTCGTCAGCGTAGCTCACGATTTTGATTCCAAACGGGGCGACCACCTCCTCCAGTGGGAACATGTACACATTGAATAATATGGGGCTTAAGGATGAGCCTTTTGGTACCCCACACTGGAGGGGGATTGCCGCAGATCGTGAGTTACTCTCCCAGACCTGGAAGGTGCGGTTGCTAAGGAATGAAATAAGCCAGGACAAGGCTGTCCCTACCACACCTATGTCTGTCAGTCGCTGAATAAGGACCTGATGATTAACAGTATCGAAAGCTGCACTTAGGTCCAGGAGGATCACTGCCACTGATCCTCCTGAATCCAAAATGCATCTGGCCTCCTCAACGACTGCCAGAAGGGCGGTGTCCGTACCCTGTCCAGGACGAAAGCCAGTTTGCGAGTTCCGGAGACGGCCATTGGACTCTAGGAAATGGGAAAGTTTTTGATTAACCAGTCTTTCCGTGACCTTGCTAAGTCCAGGGAGTAGTGAGATTGGCCTATAATTAGCCAATTCCGTCGGGTCTAGGAGAGGTTTTTTAAGAAGGGCTTTCACAATAGCTCTCTTCCAGCCAGGTGGGACTACTCCCTGCTGAAGCGAGGCATTAATAAGGTCAGTAACTGGTGTAGCAATGGTAGTTGCAATGTTTCAGGATCTGCATGGGTACCGGATCGCTAGGAGAACCACTTTTGATGATGGCCAGGGTTTTGAGTACCTCGTCCACTGACACTGGACCAAAGGCATCGAGCTGAGTGTCGGGTGTTGCTGGCCGACAGCTTATGTCTGTTCCATGATCGACTTGGGGCAGGGTGGCTAAGATGTTGTAAATTTTGGCATCAAAGTAATTCGCCAATTTGTTGCATTTGGTCCCTGAGATGTCTTGAGCCAGAGGGGGTTCTGGCACCTTGAGCAGTTCCTTGATGATGAGGAAGGTTTCTCTAGAGGAGTTGGATGAGTTTTTAATTCTTTCGTCGAAGAATTGTCTCTTGGTGCTGCGCAAGGCAGCCTTGTATGCTCTTATGGCGGTGCGATACTCATCTTTGCTGGATCCCACCCAGTCTTTCCTCCAGGAGCGCTCCAGCTTCTTACATCCTTTTCTAAGGAGTTTCAGCTCGGGCGTGTACCATGGGGCAGAATCAGCTCTCTTCTCCTTTTTCTGAATGTTTTTCTTGGGGAGAATAGAGTCAAGAGAGTTAGTGAGCCAGTTTACAGGGCTAGTTGGCTCCCAGGGACCCTCAGGATTCAGGGGACTTAATCCCCCTACTTACAACACGCCAGGGGGTGCGTTTGCACAGTGGTGCAGGGAGGGGACGGGCCTGATATTACAGGTGTTTAAACACACCCCCTGGCACGTTGTAAATTGGGGGATTAAGTCCCCTTGAATCCTGAGGGTCCCTGGGGGCCAAGTAGCCCACCAGGTACCTCCAGTAAGCGCCACAGAGCTGCATTGCAGTGTGGTGGTCCATAGCCACGCCCCTTTTTACACCACTCTGCAAACGTGGCTTCTGGTGCACTACTGGTGGGGTGATGAGGTCCTCCTGTGACCTGAGGCCCTCAAGAAGAGGGAGAACTTCGGACTTGAGTGCTTCAGTTATAATCCCTCAAGTGCCCAGGGCTGTGCGTCTATCAGTGACACCTCATCAAAGAATGGTGTTGGGTCAGCAGTCTCGCTGATCCCATCCAACTTTATGAATAGTGAGCGCCTGGCGCCTCATCTCATAGGCTGACTTAAGGTCAGGTCAGCCATTGAGAGAAAGCAGCAGTTCCAACTCTCCTGCAACCTCAGAGGCTTCCCTCCAGAGAAACTACAGGAGGTAAGTGTTTGTTATTATTTAATGTTTGGTGCGTGCATGCATATGTGTATGTATGAATGTATGTGTATATGTGAGAGTGTGATGTAAATGGGAGTGTGGGAGTGTGTGTGCATGTGAATGCATGGGCGTGAGTGAGTGTGCAAGTGTTCTTGTGCAGTCCCATTGTCCCCCATGCTCTAATCATCAGCCTCCATGGGTGTGTACAACTGCTGAGTGCAAACCTACTTGTTCAGACACTAAAGCTCTGTTACATAATGAATGCCATTCTATGAACAGTGATTAGTCTGTATCAAAAACTTGACAGTTACTCCATCTATCATAAGAAATGAACTGCATTTCAGTACAAAAATAAATACTAAACAGTAAACAGTCTTTACACAATGTAGAGTTTACCTATGTCAAACTGTTTACAGACACCCAAACTGTCATGATGAATGATGAAGCAACGGTAAAAAAAAATAGTTGCTACAAAAGTGTTCACTCTATACAAAACTTCTCCAATGGAAGTGCAATCATTGTAAATATACAAGATGTGAATGTACTAAAGGTCATACTACCAACAGCATATTTGTTCTTGTTAAAAACTATACAGATATATCAACTTGTGGGACTAATCAAGCACATGTATATAGGCAAGTAACAAGCACATACGGTCCTTGTATCCCATGACAAAAGTGTCATGGTGAAATTATTCCTTTAAAATATTCAAGGCTGCTTAAAAGGCTAAGGGCCTGATATACAAAGATAAACTTAGACCTGAAGTCTAAGTCTAGACCTGAAGTCTAAGTTAGACCTGAAGTCTGAGGGCCGGATTCACAAAGCTTAACTTAGACTTCACTTCTAACTGAGACTTCAGGTCTAACTTATACTTCTGGTCTAAACTTAGTCTTCAGGTCTAACTTAGACTTCAGGTCTAACTTAGACTTCAGCTCTAAACTTAGACTTCAGGTCTGAGTTCAATTTTGTGAATCAGGCCCTTACTATCTACTACATGGAATCTTTGCTCTATCGAAAACCTTTAGTACAACCAAACTACTTGTGTTCCACATACTAGACAGACATCATCAACTATCATCTCAAAACAGTGTTAGACCTAACTACTTCTAGACACCTGACACCCTCTTGAAGCATACACATGTTGTAAATACTTACAATCATTAGTAGGAAAGAGACTATATAAAATTATGTAGAGAAAAAGGATGATACTTACCTACCACTATCCAAATCACATATCAAACTGTTACACTCATTAGATGAAGCCATCAGTGATGCCACCAATGATGTAATTTGCGATGTCATCAGTGATGTCATCAATGATGTCATAAAACAGGATGTATGACAGTACAACGCATGCTTTTACCACGCAAGCTGTTACAACAGTTTTTACAACGCATGCTTTTACGACGCATAGCGCTTAGGGGTGCTGGATAGTGAATAGTTTAATTTACTATTCCAACTCCAGTCCCCGTGGATAGTAGGGAAGGTGTTGGATAGTAAATTAAATCTATTCCCTATCCTAGAGCGCCCCCAGTGCAATGCGTTGTAATGACATGGGTTGTAATAGTTGCGTGGTAAAAGCACTGCGTGGTAAAAGTTGCGTTGTAAAGGATGTTTCCCCATAAAACATGTCATGAGTGATGTAAAATTTGAGGTCATTAGCAGTGCGTAGCTCTCACTCATAATTATAACTGTTGAATTTCTGCTGGTTTTTTAGTTTAAAACTCACATTGTTAGTGAAATTTTTACCTAACTATAATGTCCCTTTAACCTTTGTTTTCTTCAATGAATTTCTATGTTTTTTATGTAAAGTAAAATATATTTACAATTCCAATTTTTTTTAACAAAGTAATATATTTTAACATATTATAAATTAATTAAAAAGGAATATTTAAAGCTCATATAAAGATAATGAAGTGGAAAAACTGAATGCAAACGGTTACTGCTGCACTGCTCTCAACTTTAATAGACTTATAAGGTTATACTTTTATTTAAATAACTGTACTGATTTTTTTTTACTTTGTTTGTAATGAGAACTCTCATGAGAGGCTTGCAAGAAGCCCATGAGATGCCCAGGAGGGCTAGTCAAACAATCTCTTGCATGCACTCTGAGTGAGTAGAACTTCTGGTTTCTGCTCTTTTGAACTACTTACGACAGCTTTATTTTAATTGAAAGTTTAAATGAGTACAATAAACTACTTTAAATATATAGTCACAATACACGTAAATGATACATAGCCAAGATATACTATGAAAACATTATAAAATTTGATTTATGATCGTGCACGCTTCTTGCAAGACACTCCTGAGAGCCCCACGAGAGCGTAGACACACCCTTCATAAAGCTTTGACTGGTTAATGATAATATCATAGTTTATTTGAGGAAGTACGCTCCATACATTCCTGTTTTTGGAAAAGGCTTTTGATGGTGAATCATCTCTTAGAGGTACCAAGATTAACGTATGTGTTTTTTGGTTTTTGAGACGTCATCCTCACCTGAGAGTGGGAAGAAGGCAGGGCCTCCTAAACCACTACAGAAACCCTGGTTTGGAAATTGTTTACAATTCTTGAGTGTGCAAAGAGCCTGTCATTGAGGACGGTGACTTGTACGTTGTGCCACAAAGTATTTTCTCATGGCACACGGAAGCAATACTTGTATGGCACCATAGAGATGTTTTGCCATAGCACCCTAAGCATTCAATCAGGATTGTCAGAGTAGGATGCAGAGAAGTGCGCAGGCATCTTCAGGTGCAAGTGCAATAATACACCAGCTCAAGTAGGCGATTCTGTGCTTCCACAGGTGCAGGTGGTGGAAGTTGGGTGCAACCCTGGATATTTAAATAAGATTCTCTACTACCAGCTCTGTGGCATCATCAAATATGTTTCCAAAATGGGTTGCACTGCAAGGGATAGCCTTTTTGAGGCTCATAAATGCCCACCAAGGCAATACTTTGTTTCCTTTTTTTAAATCCAAGTCTACAGTCCGTAGTCTCCCTATCATTTTGATGCAGATGCATATTTTTCCCCTTGATAAATTAAAAAAAAAAACATCTGTCTAAAAAGGTATTTTAAAATCTACCCTACATACTCATTCTCTGTTAGTTTTTTATTACAACTCCCTATTTAATAATAAAAATCACTCCCACCGGACTCTTGCAGGAGAGGGACCAGCCAAATAATGTTCTGCCCCATACTCAGATATTTGGCCAACTCCTTCAAGAGTCTTGCAGGCTCATCCATTTCATATAATAATGAAATGACTGAGAATTATGTGATCTACAGTGTGCAAAGGGACTGGCCTCTCCACTGAGGTTTCTCTCTTGGATAAAGGTTGTGTTTAGAAGGGTGTAGAGGGTGACTGGCCTCTCCACAGACATCAGTTTCTTGAATGATGGATGTGCGTAGTAGGGTGTGGGGAGGGCCTGACCACTTAGCTCATACTTTTCTCTTAGATGATGGGTATGTAGTAGGGTGTCAGGAGGGACTAGACTCTCCGCTGACATCTGTTTCTTGGATAACAGGTGTGGATAGTAGAGTTGGAAGAGGAACTGGCCTCTCAACTGACATTTTTCTCTTAGATGATGGGTGTGCATAATAGGGGATGGGAGATACTGGCCTCTTCACTGAGACCTCTCTCTTGGATGATGGATGTGCATAGTAGGGTGTGAGAGGCACTGGCCTATCCACTGAGAAGTCTCTTTTAGATGACAGCTGTGCTTACTGTAGAACTCAACTAAAAATATATACAAACTCTGTCAGCACATATGATGAAAGAGAAAATATGCTATAATGCATGCAGCACGGGGACAGTCAGCCAGCCGACAAGTGTCTGAAAAGCAGAAGCCTCACACAATCTTTTATTGTCAAAAACCACAAAACAAGGTGTTGCAGTACTTGTCCAATAGAATCACAAGAATAAGACAGTTTCTCAGAAATGATGGGCCTAGGTATCACATTTGCATCACCAAGACTCAACAGGTTATAAAATTATTGGACTCCAGAGTGTTGGGAGCGAGGTACCTCTCCGCTGAGACCAATCTCTTGGATGATACGTGTGCGTGGTAGGGTGTGGAGAGGGACTGGCGTCTCCACAGACACCTTTCTCTTGGATGATATGGTTTGTATAGTAAGGTGTGAGAGGGAGTAACCTCTCCGCTGACTCCTCTCTTTTGGATGACAAGTGAGCTTAGTAGGGTCTCCGCTAATAGGGTGTGTGGAGGGACTGGTATCTCTGCTAACACTTCTCCACAGGGGAACAAGCATGCGTAGTAGTGTGTGGGAAAGGACAAGCATTTCCACTGAGACATCTCTCTTGGGTGACAGGTGTTCACACTAGGGTGGGGAGAAGGACTGGCCTCTCTGCTGAGACCTCACTTTTGGATGTCAGGTGTGCAAAGGATGGATTGGCCTCTCCGCTGAAACCTCTCCCTTAGATGACGGGTGTTAATAGTAGGGTATGGAGAGGGATTTTTATCTCTTGTGAATCTTCTCTATATTAGATCACAGATGTGTGTAGCAGAGTGAGGACAACAATTCACATCTATGCTACAACTGCTCCAGAGGGTGACAGCTGTGCATAGTAGGGACTGATGAAGGACTGGGCCACTGTTAACATTTCTCCCCTGGTCATTGGATCAGAATAATATGGGGTGGATCTCTCCATACAAAGCGGGACACTTTACACATTAAGGGTTACTTCAGCTGCGACTATGGATAACCTACAGATGTATGCTTGCACCTTGGTTTGAGGCTACATTTAGCATAACAAGCACACCACTTCTTAATTTTTACACAAGACGGCTCCCGCTTATGTTTTGGAAGGCCGACTTTTACATGGACCAGAATAGTAGTTAGTCTCGTCTATTATAACAAGTACAACAATCGCTTGTGCCAAAAAGCAAAAACGTGTAGGCTGTCTGCATCTACGCTGCAACTTTGTGTCACAAATATCAAGAGTTTCTAAATTTTCACCCTTGCATTTGGGCTGTACCACCTTGTCCTTTGTGTGTTTTTTCTTGGTGTTGTATTTATGATTAAATCTATCTGACAACAGGGTCAGTTTTAAAACTAACGTAATGCTGTGCCCTGCACCATAGTTTTTCGATATTATGGGGTGGGGCGGTACTTGCCTCTCCTCTGAGACTCCTCCACAGGATGACAAGTGTGCAAAGTAGAGTGGGGAGATGGACTGCCCTTTCCACTTACAACTCTCTCTTGTATGATGGTGGGTCCACATAGTAGAGTAAAGTAGAGATTAGCCTCTCTGCTAAGACCCCTCCATAGGGTAATGAGTAGGGTGTGGGGAGGGAGTATCCTGCTCACTGAGACTTTTCCCCAGGGTGACAGGCATGCATAGTAGAGTGTGGGAAGAGGCTGGCTCTCTGTTGACACATCTTCCCAGGGTGACAGGTAGCCGTTGAAGGGGTTGGGGAGGGAATGACCTCTCAGCTAGCGCCACTTCTAAGGGCAACAGGCATACATAGAATGGTGTTGGGTCAGACTAGCCTCTCTGCTGAGACCTTTCCGCAGAGTGGCAGGTATACCCAGTAGGCTGTGGGGCGGGACTGTCCTTTCCAAGGAGACTTCTCACAATGATGACCCTGAGGTGACAGGTGTGCATAGGAGGGTATGGGGAGACACTGGTCTCTCTGATAAGACTCCTCCACAGGTTGATGGGTATGAATATTGGGTGCAGGTAGACACACGTCTCTCCACTGACACTCTTCCTAGGGTAACAGGTGTGTATAGTAGGGTGTGGGAAGAGATAATCCTCAGCAGTGAAACTCCTCTCCAAGGTGATAGGTGACTGTGGTAGCATGTGCAAACACAGTTGCCTCTTGTGTGAGACTCCTCTCCTGGATGATCGGTGTTTGCAATAGAGTGCACAGAGGGACTGGCCTCTTCACTGAGACCACTCTCTTGGATGATGGGTGTGCATAGTAGCATGGAGGAAGGGACTGCCCTCTCCATTGTAACTTTACAAAAAAGTAACATTTGTGTAGTAAGTTAGGGGGAGAGACTGCCCCCTTCACTAATACTCTTCTCCAGGGAACATGTGTGCTTAGTAGAGTGTAGGGAGGGACTGACCTAGACACAGAAATCTCTGCTGAGGTTGACAACGTTTTGCAGTAAAATGTATGTAGGAAGTGAACTCTCCAGTAACAGATCTTGCCAGGATCACAATCTTGTGCAATAGCATGTGTGATGAGGGACAAAGCTCTTCAGTCACACCTTTTTTTCAGATCTGCCTACCCGGTTTAAAAAAGGGAGCATGTTATGGTATTTTTGTTTTGTAGATCTTATTACTGTAATATCATTGTTGCATTTATTAATTAGTACATTACCCCAAAAAATGTTTTGGCCTCAAAACATGCACTCACACTGAATATATTCTGATCTTATATATTACATATATGCAGATTAGAAAGCAAACAGTGTGCAGACTGTGAATTATTCACAGTAATGCAGTCCAATATTGAACTATGGATAAAAAGAAGTCATAAAAAAAGTTTTAGAAACCCAGAGTACATGAGACTAGAATAGTAAAGAGTACTTGCTGGGCAGCACTGCCAGTATCACTTTGTTATAACTTTAGATAATAAAATATGCCTATTACTAAAGTAACCTAACATTTTTATCTCCTGCACATTCATAAATAATAAGTAAATAATAAAACTTCCTTAATCACTATTTAAAAAAGGTCTCTAAACCTCATATTTTAGAACGTTGGTTCCAAACGTTAGATATAAGTTGTGAAGTTTTCACAGCAATCCATGTTTTAATGTAACGTGTCCATACATCCAGTCCAGCCAGATGATTCTTTATGTACCCAGTGTATTGACCAGAATTGATGGCCTCTCCCTGGTGGAAAATTATTGCAACAGTAGTGTATGTTTTTCCTGTAAATTGATATCTGACCAGCTTTAAAGTTGATGATCAGTATTCATTTTACTGCCATCTGCTCTACACCTTTGTAGCATGAGAATAAAATAATTTGAACTGTGTATCACAACTAATGTAGACAGCACTTCTGCTCTGCACTTTGTTTTTCTTTGAGTCATGTGTTATTCTGCAGAGCTTTGACAAATAGTTTTCAAAAGGCACAAATTTACAACATGGTACAGTAAGGTACACAAATCGCTCTGAATCAATGTCTGTTCTGCTTGATCGGGACTATCATTAAAAATTCCTGAGCATCCTTTGGGAATTCAAAGTAAATTCTATAACAACGGTACCCTGGTCAACAATATCATGTTTAGGTGTAATTAAAGTATTAAACACACAAAAGGGGGAGAGGGCCAAATTGTTTATACTCCGATACCACAGACCCCCTAAAAAGGACTATGTTTACAACAACAATGGATATACAGAGTTTTTCAGAAAAGGGTAAAGGGAAATTCCCAATTTGGAAAAAACTGCCCTCACTCACATACCGAAGTATGTGACATGCTTCATCATAGGGCCTGCTACAAACGCCCTGGTGTAGCCACATCCAGGGCGGAGCATTAGGGAGGGGAAAAAATAATAAATTTCCACACTACAAGACGTACAAAACAATACGTAAATACGTACAATGAGTGACATACATAAATGATAGGTGTAATTAAAGACCAGGCAGGCTTTTGAGCCCACACTAAACTCAGTAGATTTGCGAAATAGAGGTCTTTTACCAACAGAAACCTAGCAGTGCACCTACCAATTGTTGTCCCTCTTCAATGCGGTTAGCTTTTGTCAGAATATACTTGTATTCTTCTTTATAGGGGTATGTGAGGAAGTCTATCACATTCCCCATTGTGCCATTGACTAAACCCTCCTTGACGTTGAGATTTTGTAGCAAAATTATTCTGCAATTCTTTGATGTTTACAGTCTTTTCTAAACCAGCAGTGTGTGAACCTGCTTTCCCTATTGATTCCAGTTTCTTCACCACTGGTATTTTAAACATTGATGTTCTATTTTAGCCATTAAGATTCACACTGTCTTGTTTTTCCAAATGACACAATTAAAACTTAAACTGGGTGCACTAGTTCAATGCTGGCATGAGGGACACAATCTGTTTTTGACTTTTTAAGAGGTGTCACGTTACAGAAGCTAGTGAGTCTTTGTGTGGGACAGAGAACTAACCATGTGAGAAGCAATAGCTTTCTGTGCTTCTTTTCGAGTAATTCCTATTCTCATGTATTTAATATATTACCATATTCCAAATCTGCAACCTGTCTTATATTTTTAGTTAACTCTGCATATTGGAAATTCAACTAAATAATAGCAATTCCAATACTTTTTGGTATCTTTATGAAGCAATTTGTTAAAAACTAGATGGCCTTTCACAGGAGTAAAATGTAGAGGGTCACCAAAAACTATGGGGCTTATTTACAAGCACCTTGTGCCACAGTATGTCACTTTGTGCCCTGTTAAAAGTGACGCAACAGCGGCACAAGGGGCTTGCAGATAAGCCCCTATGTGCTTAGCACCAAAAACAACATCATAGTCAGTTCTGACGACCTCTTGCATCCTCCGATGAATGAAAGCTAACATTAAGTTTGATACCATGCTAACCTCATCAATAATTAGCACCTTCAATTTTTTCAGAACCTTTGAGACTTCTTGACAAGCATCACCAGATAATTTCAAGTACTCTACGTTTTTGTCATGTTCTACAAGCAACATAAGTACTTGGTGCAATATGATCCATTTAATGTTTAGAGCAGCTAGCCCAGTGGGTGCAGTCACAACACATGAATGATTTCAACTAGTCTTACTGTGAACAAATGCAATCACAACTTTAGTTCGAAAAAGTTTGCCTGTACCCGCATGACCCCTGACATAGAGAAGTGTATGCTTGACTTTTTGTTTATGTACATTCAGACTTATCATGTAAAAGTCCATGCTCTACTGATTTACCTATTTGTTAAAAAATTACTAGCTTGTCTTCAATAAGACGAGCTACCAAATTTTCTAAATCAATGTTTTCAGTCTTCACTTGGCCTATAGTGTTTTCAACTTCATTCAAAGCTATCACTGCCTTATTTGGGATGATAGTTTTGCCAAGCGGACCATGACTATCAGTATCTGCGCTCTGGCTGTCTTGTGAACTGTTCTTTGTAACCTCTGTGACAATTGTTTACTGTTGTTGAAGTTTATCATTCAACATTTTCAGATAAGTGTGACACACTGTACAGTGAACATTATTGTTAACTGCATTGAAAACATCTTCACAATAGTCATGCCCATCTAACAATTCATTTTCAGAACACCATGATTTAAAAAGTTGCAAAAGAGACAAGCAAAATAATTCTATTTGTTCACCTGTGTGACAGCTCTGTTTACTATGATTGATAAGAGTATCATTTAAGTATCTCACTAAGCATCCATTACAGTCAGTCACTCAAACCTATTCCTGTTCAATGTGTTTACGCATGTTATTTCTGTATGTGCAGTACTGCAGTACTTCATATAGACAAAGATTTTCTAAATGGACACTCTGATTAGAGTAATAAGAGTCTAACATGTTGGTTTTAAGTAGGTGAGGGCTCTCTGGATCAAACTATGCAAGGTACTCAATTTCAGAAAATGATTTCAACACACATTTCTGTGTTGATGCTAGACCTGAAGCTCCCCAAATTATGAATTTGTTATTTGCCCTGTGAGCTAGCAGATCTCAACTTATCGCACGGTCCATAAGATGCAATGTTTCCAGTGGGAAAGCCGCTTTAAACTGAAACTGAAAAATGTTTTACTTAAAGACTTCTCTGCTGCTATCTCTTTCTATACGTCGCTCATTTCTGTCTTTTCAGAGTTTGTTATGTATGAAGTGATATATTGAGCAATAGCAATAGAATTGTCTGCTACAAACTGAATATCAATGTTGTAACTCCACATAGACAGGAATACTGGATTTTAATAATTGATTAAAATCTCACTTTCCTTTAGGTTGTATGTGTTCTTATTTGATTTACCAGTAGCAGTGTGTCGTACTGCAGACATAAAACTGATCACTCTTCCTTTAGTGATTACAGGCCTATGAAATCCAAAATACACTTAATCTAGTATTTATCTTTTGATCTGTATCTCCGTCAACAATATTTCCCACATTTGAGGGACTGGAATCTGAAGACTTGTTGCCTAGTTCTGTTCTCCGATTCTTCTGGAATCTTACATGCTACATACTGTTCAATGAATGAGAACAGTGATTTAAGAGCATTTTGTCCAAACTGTGGTGCATTTTTCACCCACAATAACATAGAAATGTGTGGTACACCTCTAGCTTGAGTTTCCTTTCTCCAGAAAAGTCCAAAACCTCATTGAGTGGCAAATTCCTTTTGTTACCGAAAGTACAGTATGGTTCCAGATCTATGCTTAAAGTACCTACAAACATTTGCAGGATCAAAGGAACCCAATTCACCAAGAGTTTTAAAATGAATGCCTGCAATATTTTCATTAGCCACGAGCAAAAGCTGTTCATGGACTAATCTACTTTTTCCAACTGCCAAACATCTACCAATAACGTGTACTTTTGTCACCCTCCCTTTGTTTGGTTTTCCGTCTGATCTAACTCCATGTTCCGACTGAAGATTAGTCATTGTGCTGCACACTCCTATTGTAACTGGCATCTCCATACTAAGGCATGGTTCGCCTCTGGAATTTGGGACATAGTTTTCTCCTATTACTTGCGGTATTAACAGAGATCTTGGATTTCCTTGGTTGAACATCCCTTGGATTGGTTACAGAGTTCTGAATTTGGAATCAACTGTTACCAATGGTTGAGAGCATTTTGGATTGTGAGCACCTAAACTTCATGATAGTGCACTTTGGTGGCAATGACCTAGGCACAATCACAGGGTTTGGACTTGACATCCAAATAACGGAGACCTTTTGCCAGTTGATCTCTGTGTTTCTTCATACAGCCTCTGTATATTTCAACATATGTCAAAGCCAAAAATAGCAATGGTAAAACAATTTTGTCCTAAGATAGAAAAATCCCAGATACATATTTATAAAACAGTTTGTGCTGGCTTATATGCGTTCTGCTAGTGCATTCTTCTTTCTTTCTTTTAGTAGGTGGTGATACTGGTTGAGTCCTGAAGGCAGTGAGGTCTCCTGTTTCTTTGCTGGTGCACCACTTCCTTTCTACTTGCCCGCAGTTTTATATGATGGATTTCTGTTCCACTGTGAACCACTTGGCTCTACTGGTAGGTCCTTTGGACATGGTTGGCTTGAAGGAGGCAATTTGGGGATGGCGATGTCTAGTGCGGAGGTGGGGTTCAGCCAGGTTTCTGTGATGAAGGTTACTTCCAGGGTGGTATGGGGTATGAGACCAATCCCTAGATCTCTGTGGCATGTTTGCTGAGGGTTTGCCAAATGATCGTGTGTTTTGGAATGCACTGGAATTGTGCTTTGTCGAGTCTCAGTTGGCATGGTTGATGCGGTCGTGTTTTCAGTGTTTCCGGTGTTGGCTGCTTCGGTGCTCGGAGGAGAATGGTCCTCTGGTTGTGCATGGAGATGTATGGCAGCAGTAGATGTTGTAGATGCGTCCATGATCCAGGGATCGGAGGTTTAAAGTGGTGCAGCTCCATGGGGTGGCAGGTCAGGGATACTGGTGCTGGGTGGGGTCCAGGCATAGATGGGCTTGCCTATGGCACGCCCGTGGCGCACCCACTAAGAGGCTGTGCCGCTATTTCCATTAAGTAGATCCTGGGAGGGGGAAGGTGGGAAGCGGAAGGTGGGAACGGTGGGAAAGTGGGAGAGTGGAAAAAGCAGGAAAAAGGGAGAGGCCGGCACCTCTGAGTACAAGCACCAAAATACAGGCAAAAGCAAAGTGAGAAACACAGTCAACAAGCGGCACAAATCACAAAAGGTAATGCATGAATTACAGTTACTAAGGCAAAGTGATAGCAGGGAAGCACAAGGGAACAGAGGGTATGCAGACAGCCCAAAGTCACAGCCTGTACAGCAAGTGGAGCAGGCACAGGTACCCTTTCTCTGGGGTGACAGGTGTGCGCAGTAGGGTGTTTGGAGGGACAGACCACTCACTGGGACTCCTCCACATGGTAATGTGTGTGTATCACTTTTGGATCATGAGTGTGCATAGCAGCGTTTGGGAAGGTATGAGTTCTCCACTGAAACTCCTCCACAGAGTGACAGATCTGTGCAGTAAGGTTTGAGGAAGTACTCAACTCTTCACTGAGACTCCTCCACAGAGTGATAGGTGTGCATAGTAGAGTATTGGGATGGACTGGTCTATCTGCAGAGGCTCCTCCACAGATTGACAGGTGTGCATTGTAGGGTGTGGGGAGGAACTGCCTTCTGCTGGCATCTTTCTCTGGAATGACGAGTGTGTGTAGTAGGGTATGGGGGTGACGATCCTCTCGCTGAGAGCTCTCACTGAGATGACTGGTGTGTGGAGAGTTTGGCCTCTCCACTGAGACTCCTTCACAGGGTAATGAATTAGTCTGTGGAGAGGGACTGTACTCTCCACTGAGACCTCTCCCAAGGTGACAAGTGTGCATAGTAGGGTGTGGAAAGGAATGCCCTTTCTACTGAGACCTGTCTCTTGGATGATGGGTGTACGTAGCAGGGTGTGGGGAGAGATTGCACGCTCTAGTGAGACCTCTCTCTTGGATGACAGGTGTACATAGGTGACCTCTCCACTGAGACCTCGAACTTGGATGGCAGGTGTGCTTAGTAGGGTGTGGGGAGAAACTGCCCTCTGCTGACATCCCTCTCTAGTATGACAATGGTGTAAAGTAGGCTGTGTGGAGAGACTGGCCTCTCCATTGGGTTTCAATACTTTTTAACATTATATTTTTTTAATATTGATGTATAGGATTTAATAGTTTGGATATTTTAATTAGAAGAATAGGGTTGTTGATATGTATTTGGAGTCGATATTTTGCCTTCTCAGTATTTAGTATGGCAACCCTGAATATATTTAGCCTCATTCTCAAAAACATATTATTACACCTGGCAAACACACCCAGATAAGCCAAAATTAATTAATTCAGTGTTCAGAAATGTTTCTAGTAGCTCTACTTCCTAGACCAGGACATAATGCCATGTTAGGCAATCTATTTTTTCTACCATAGAACAAATGTGAGGTTTTCCAAGGAGTGTGTCTCAAAAATAGGGAATACCTACTCAAAACGGGCGCAGCGGGAAAAAAATAAAGAAGTTACACAAAAAGAGCCAAAACCACTGACATGCACCCAAACATCTGCCAGGAGGAAGTAATCTTCATGAAAAGAAATGCCTACGCCTGTTCATTTGGTACATACACCCTAGAAGGTTTAATATTACACCTTTTCTAGTTATGGTATAGGTCACACACAACAGCCTGCAAAGCATCTGCACAATACCAATGAGTGGAATGAATTTCACACAAAGACATGCTGTCAACAAGGGGAGGTGACAATACATTGCACTCAATCACTATGGCAACAAAAGCCCAAGATTAACAAAACTATTGTACACAATCTTGTAAGTTGACCTAAAAATCATGCTCATTATTAGTGATTCCAACTTTAACCTCTAAGAGTGGAGAAAAACAGACCACATGTCAAAAGCTCGGAATTAAACTTTTTAAGGGATTGCAGTCATAAACATATAGATGCCAATATTCAAATGCAAAGTCTATGAACAGGCCAGAGCATCTCTGCCATACCTAGC
The DNA here is from genome assembly GCF_964261635.1 of Lissotriton helveticus. NCBI lineage: Eukaryota > Metazoa > Chordata > Amphibia > Caudata > Salamandridae > Lissotriton > Lissotriton helveticus. The sequence goes on from NC_136070.1 coordinate 1,152,117,453, forward strand.
AACTCCCAATTTGAGCCGGTGGTTGCCAGTGGGGGCCACCAGCACTCATTTCTGATGACTATAACCAGTTTTTCTGAATAAGACATTTACCAAGAGCAAGAGAGGACAAAACAAACACAGTGGAAAGACCGAGGAAGGTAAAGACAGGAAACCTTCATAAAGAAAGAAAGAAGGAACCTGCAAGAATGAGATAAAGGGGCAGGGAGTGTTTGGTAGTGGTCTAAAGAGGCCTGAGATGGATTCAAGACTACACAGTCTTGGTATTTGGCACGCCAAAATGTAATTGCTGTGGGCTTCTGAGCAGGGCTTTGGGCACCGGCCCTCATTCTTTTACTAAGTAAGTACTGGCCATACCCAACCCTTGATGCGTTGAGTATACCCAGACACCAATCACAAGCGGACACTAACAAATAATGACCCACAAGCTCACCAATATTTGCACTATGTTGGTTATGGGTGTTAATATATATAGGGAAGAAGTGTAAATAAACAGGACCAGGAATTTATTGTATTGATTCCCCAAAGTCAGTAACTCCTTTCAGTATGTGATAAGCTGTATTGAGGAGTAGGGTCGACAAAGGATAAACATGTGCATGTATTGAACAATTATTCGAATTCAAATATGCTCTATTGTGCCTCCATCCGCCTCTACTATGCTCTGTGTAAATTAAGCATACTTGCCTACAGAGGCAATCAGTAAAATACATTTGAAATAACTAATAGTGCTGTAAATAGAAACTATTAATGGATAATACCTACACTACAGGCGTTTGGCAATACATAAATAATTACTAAAACTGTGAACTACAAATACCAAAGCTCTTTAAACTATTAAATAGATGTAAATACATTTCCTAAAGTCCCATTATAAGCCAGTAGGTCATTATATATTCAGTATTCTAACACTACTTTTATAAATACTACATAAAAGAAACATTCAAGAAATAGTAAATATTATTCTATCTACTGTATATACTTTCAGGTCTGTTACACAAAGATGAACTTGCTTTGCATGCAATTCAAACTCAGTTCCTTTTCTTTTGTATGTATAGAAAACACAAGTGAATGCATAGTTGTGGATGTCTTCAGCTATGTGTTGAAATGTGTTAAAAACTGCTGTCTTAAATCAAGTTCAACATCCTCTAGGAACATTACATTCAGTACTGAGCAATCAATGCCCTTTTAAATAATATCATTATTTCATTCCCTTTGGAAGCTTAAATAAAAATAGGCTTCTCTTGTTCTGAAAAAGGTCAATCTGTCAGAAAGTTTCTTCTTTCAAAGTTAAAATGAGGCCAACGCATGCATAAGACCTAAAGGTTTAAGAATACCAAGTATTTCCTTTTTAATTAGAGACTTTGGTAGCCAGGTTGTCTGGGCCTAGTTAACCGGTTATCACAGGTTCTATAATGTAGGGACTGAAGGGAGCGAGGAGTGAGTTGGAAGGTATACTGTTGGTAAGAGGATGCTACCGGCTTGTTCTCGAATAAAAGCACAACCCTACCTTCCTGGTCAGTCTTGTTCTTACAAACTAGCAATGAGTGGGAGATCCCTTTGAGTTGCGGGATCATCGGAAGCGGATCACCTGCAAGGAGAAGAGCAAACTGAGGACAGGAGTTTTGGGGCGTGCCGTTTGGAAATGCATGCTGGTGTTTGGACTATGTGTAGGTGTTCCTGTGGCTGCCGGCAGCGTTGAGGAGCAACTTCGGGTCACTATCCACTATGTAGGGGTCTACTACATTTTGGAGCATGTGACTATCTGTGAGCACAAGCTTTTTCTCAAGCGCTGCTCATATTTCACTCTGTGCCATCAACAGTCAGCTGAATGTGACGCCTCCTTAGCAACACTATCTGGGTAGTGATGTTGACTCAAGACTGCGTTTGTTCATGCTACTGACTCACGTTCATGTCAGAGTAGATGCCATCTTGAGTACAAGGCTTGGCACTGCAAGCACTTTGTGGCTGTGTGGTCACAGTGCAAGCACATTGGGGCTACATGCTCGATTGCTGGTTCCAGCTTGCGGTGTGCGTTCCGGTGATGCACACACCTCACATCTGGCATCGGAGGCCTTCAGAATTTAGTCCTCAATAGGGCTTAATTTTCTTGTGAGGTTCTATTGATTTGTACAACTTATTTCAAACTCAATGTTCACACGTGTGTTTCACGGTGATTCACACACCTTATGGCATTTAGTAGTGTTAATCTTCAAAGATGTTGCGCATCATGGTGATACACACACATATTTTCACAATTATTTTATGCAAAATTAAGTAAAAATAAGGAAGCATAGGTGGTTTACAGTGCAGTTCATGGTGATGTACACACCCATCTCCTAGTACATACATAGTGTTTGAATGTTGGGTTTATTTACAATCAGTACACTTATTGGTGCTGTTTAGCACATTTTAGGTATAGTTACATATTGAAGTGAGAATCTGGTAGTGCAAGTTATACACAATATGCTTCTACAGGGGTTCTCACACATATTGAGCACTAATAATATAGTGTTAAGTTGTGGTATATTTTTATTTCCAAATGACACTATGAGTTCACAGAATTGCGGCCTTACTCCACCAGTGCCATTTCTTTCACGACCTGGTGACCCTTTATTAAAGTGGGCAGACTGGAAGGAATACATTATTAATTACATCTCGATACCTGAGGAGGAAAATGATGAGGGATTTACTTCTTCCAGGAAGAAAAAGATTCTGTTACAAAGTCTTGGCCCTGAAGATGTAAGTGTATACACTCAAATGTAAAAAAAAATACCTACAGACAGTGACAAGGTTTTTAATATTGCTGTGGAAAACTGAGATATTCACTGCCAACCTACTGTCTGTGCGGCAATTGATAGGTACTTATTTTTCTAAAGAAAACAGATGACGATAGAGTCAGTAGAAGACTATGTAGCTGCGCTCATGAAATTATCAATCACTTGTAAATTTAGTACCCTTCGTGACCATCTCATAAGGGAGCAGGCAGTGATGCATTCAAATAATGCTGTAATCCAAGAAAAACTGAGGGTATGTGGTGATACCCCATTGAATTAAGCAATTGCCATTATAAAGAAAGCTGAAATGTCTAAAAGGTGTTCCGAAGCTGAAAAGAATACGTGATGGGTAGTTAGTATGCAAAGTGTCTAATTCTAAGGATGATGAGAAGAATATGGAGAAAGTAAGTGGCAAGAGTCCTGGTTGGAAGAAGTCTACTTAAAGTAAAACAGAAGTGGAGGACAACCATCATGTGTCTTTAGGTGTGGAAATAATGACCATATGGCCAGGGATAAAAATTGTCTTGCGATTAAGTCAAAGTGTGCTTACTGTGGAATCATAGGCCATTTCGCCAAAGTTTGCAGGAAGAAGAATCACAAAGGTGACAGGAATACTGTTAAATGTGTGATGGAAAACCAGGATGGCTCAGAAAGGGAGAATGAATCCTTGAATGATGAGGGGGTCCTAGGTATTGAGGACACTATTTTAGATGTTAATGGTAACTCCAAGAAGAAGCTTATGTGTGATATAAATATTGAAGGTGTACAGATACAAATCGTACCTGACTCTGAGTCACCATATACAATAGTACAATGTTTTGTGTGGAAGGACACGTTCACAGCAGTTTTAGGTGACCATTTAAACCCAACAGATGTAGACCTGGTTACTTTTACAGGAGAAAAGATCCCCATGGTTGGATTCATAAAAGTCCAGTTTGAATTTTAAAACAGGATAGCCCAAGGGGAATGGTATGTAGTGGAAAAATCCATACTTGGGTGGCTGGATCAGGGGGCATTCATTAGATATTACTGTTGACCCCAATAGGAGAGACAAAGTAATGCTTCTCAGTGAACAGATAGTGTCTATGGAGGAAAAGATCATAAAATACTGGTAAAGGTTCTAACCTCCAATGGCATTGTCAGGGCTACCCCACGTATTGCGGGAATGACTTTGAGATTACTGGATTTTGTGTACAATGTTGAATAATTGCCTGGGAAAAGGAACAACGTGGCAGATTATTTGAGCTGCTCTCCATTGCCTTTGAAGGAAGCGGGAAAAGATGAATGGGAGGATTTTGATGTGGCAATTATTGAGGATGGTAATAGTGCCATACTCTAGGAGGAATGGGTAGCAAAATATAAGGAGGATGAAACATTGAGTCTGGTGAAACAATTCACTATCAGGGGATGATCTGATACGAAGAAATTACCGGGTGAATGGAAAAGCTTGCGAGAAATTAAAGATGGATTGTCCCTTAGCAATGCAGGTTATAGTTACAGGGGGGACAGGTTGGTACCGCCGAAGGAGTTGAGATCGAGACTTTTAGACATAAACCATAAAGGACATCTTGGGATAGTCAAGCTTAAAAAAAAAATGAAATTTATTTATTGGGGCCAGGCATAGATGTAGGTACCGAAAGATTTGTAAAAAAAATGTAAATTATGCTCTAACTAGGACATCCATGGGAGGACCTGAGCATAGACATTCTGGGACCCATTCTAGACAAATGGGGTGTATCTAAAAATATCCTCGTGGTCATTCACCATTATTACAAATTGCCTGAGATTGAAGTATCGGATGAAATTGATGCCAATGCCATAGTTTCCTTTCTTGAGAAAATATTTTTAAGAGAAGGTATTCCAAAGTCCATTCTAATTGAGAATGTGCCACAATTTATTTCTGAAAAGTACAGAAATTTCTTAAGCAGGAATGGTATCAATAAGAAACAAATCCCGGTCTACCATTGGGAATGGCGTTGTGGAACGCTTCAACAGAGTGGTAATGGGCAGTATGCAGGCAGCTATTAATGCAGGTGGAGATTGGGTGTAAGAATTGTAAATCACATTCTGGGTTTATAGGATAACACCCACTGGAATGGGGTACAGTCCGTTTAGAAGAGAACCATTTACAAAAGACAAAATAGCCTGGAAAAATATGAAAATGTGCAGCAAATGGTTTCCTTTTGTGGTGAAAAGCAATCTGATGAAAATGCAGAAATTGTACAAAACATACTATGACAAGAGTCATGATGTGAAAGAAGTGTATTTAGGACCTGACGATTCGGTGAGAGTAATCATGGGGTAGCTGTGCTATGTTCCAAAATACAACCAAGCTGACACCTGAGTATTTATTGTACTGAAATGTGAAGACCTGTGGAGTTCTCTGTGGATTGAAACTCAATCCAGAAGCCGCAAGAGGTATTAAGAATTTCAAGTATTCCATCTCACAGAAAATCATTTGTACATCAGATTTTGCAATTACCATTGGTTTTGAAGAGCTCAGATTTAGTGAGAGCCTGTGAACAAACTATGTCTCAATTGGACCCTGCTGTTCTGGACCTGAACAAAGTTGTTCCCATGCAACTACATAGTTAAACGCACATTTACCTTACAGCAAAGAAGACAGCACTGTGAAGCTGGGTTTCAGAAGGCCAAAAAAGATTCATTGAAGAGATATTGTCCATGCAGTGACCCAATAGCATTTAGAGGGTCAAGTTCACAGAAAATTAATTCAAAGCATTTTACATCGGTCATTGAACACTTGGCTCTCTAAAAACAAGAATGACCAGAAAAGTAAGGTTGTATGTTTATTTGAGAGTGTCCCCTTACCACCAGTATCCCTTCGAACTCACTCCCTGCTCCCTTCCATCCCCACAGACCAGAACCTATGCCATCCTTTACCTAGGCACAGGTAACCTGGATACCACATCTCCCCTCTTCATCACAACTACATAACCTTAATAAATAAGCAAACAGCCTGACATGCGTACATTTGCCCTCTGCATGAGAGAGCTATGAGGCCAGAGACTCCGGGGTATATTATCAAGGGGGGGCGATTGGGAATTATTGCCGCTTTAGCGGCCGTTTTCGGCCGCTAAGTGGTGATAATTTTATTGCCCTATTAGCAAGCTGTCGCAAACAGCAGTTAGCGACAGCTTGTAGACGATAGCGAGCGGTTTGGGGCCCGCTTTGCATGTCAGCGATATTTATCGCTAATGACATGCAAAGTGGGCGTACCCAGCCTGTTAGCGACTGAAAGCAGTCGCTACCATCGCTATCGCCTATTACTAACACAGGCGTAGCGATGGAAATATTCGCGCTAAGCGCGAATATCTCCAAAAACTAACGCCTGCTCAGACCAGTTCTTAGCCATGTATCCAATGGAAGGTGGATATAACGGCTAAGACCCTGTTAGCGATAATGCGTGAATATCGCTGTATTCTCAGAGATATTCACGGATTTTGCCGCTATCGCTGGGAATTTTATCGCTTTTGAGATAAACGTTGCTAATAGCACGTTATCTCAGCGATAAAATCCGGTGATGCGCGGCGATAAAAAAATTGCCGCTAAGCCTACTTAGCGATAAATATCGCTATTTGTTGATAATATGCTCCCCAGTCCCTCTGTACTCTGAGGAAATGCTGGGTTGGCCTGCCCAGCCAATCCAGCGGCTGCTTTCAAGATTTGTGTTGAAATACAGAGCCTGAAAGCAGCATCTTGAATGGCCATGTTTCTTACCTGTCACAGCTCTTTGCCAGCACATCACATGAGACACTAACTGTGCTACCCACATGGAAGGAGTATGCAGAGAAAAGGGAGATCAGCGTTTCTAAACTCCCTCGGGAAGTTCAATTCTCTGTCAGCTGCATGAACAGTAAGTTAATTCTCTGAGCTAATTCTTTCACCAACTTTTGCGCCCCACAATATTTTACCAGCCACCACTGGTGAATAGGGTGGGAAAGGCAAATGGGTATTTTATGAATTGCCATACATTTTTCGCTTTTTTGGTTATCTCTACAGTCTATACTGGTAAATGAAATTTCTGGTTATGAGTCATGATCATAAAATCCACTAGTTTTTTGTTTTTTTTAGAATTTTATATAGCGCGAACTAGACCCGAAGATATTGGCTATCAGAGCGCTTTACATAGCACGATTTTCGTTATATGAGGACACATTCAGTTTTTTAGGCACAATGGGCCCGATTCACAGAATGAACTTAAGACTCAATCCTAAACTTACTGCTATTTTGGTATTCACGGAATGCACTTACTACTTTTGGCATTCACAGAATGAACTTACTACTTTTGGTATTCACAGAAGTTAGGATTGTGTCTTAAGTTTGTCTTAAGACAAACTTAAGACAGACTTAAGACAGACTTAAGACAGACTTAAGACAAACTTAAGACAGACTTAAGACAGACTTAAGACAGACTTAAGACAAAATCCTAACTTAAGTCTGTCTTAGGTCTGTCTTAAGTCTGTCTTAAGTTTGTCTTAAGTTTGTCTTAAGACAAACCTAAGACAAAATCCTAACTTCTGTGAATACCAAAAGTAGTAAGTTTATTCTGTGAATACCAAAAGTAGTAAGTGCATTCTGTGAATGTCAAAAGTAGTAAGTGCATTCTGTGAATACCAAAATAGTAGTAAGTTTAGGATTGAGTCTTAAGTTCATTCTGTGAATCGGGCCCGGGGAGATTAAGTGATTTGCCCAGAATCACAGGATGATGAGCGCCGTTACCGAGGCTCGAACCCGGTTTCCCAGCTTCGACGTCGACCACTCCAGGCGTAAGGCTACAACCTCTCCCCCCACTAGTTGCAGTCATAAATGAAACTCATGGCTACAAATTGTTCTGTGAATTGCGCTCTAAAAGTCTAATTTAGAACTAGACATCAATATTTTCATTGGTCCTACATAAACAAGTGCCCCATTCACACATCTCTCAGCTCCCCTGCCTCCATAAGAGTCAATGGAATTGCTGGTTTTCTGTTGTTGAATTCACCGCCGACCAGCAAAACAAGTACCAGCTGACAAGACAGCAGAAGGCCCATTCTTGCTTTCCTACATCATGTCAGCCATATTTTCCTGTTTGTGATGCATGCCTTTACCAAAAATAAGAAAACAGCTAAAGTCCAACATGAGCCGTAAGAAAACTCCTGGAATTTTAGGGACAGAGGGGCATATTACCAACAACTAGCGATAATTTTTGTCTCTAACTTGTTTAGAGACAAAAATTATCGCCGCACATCGGCGATTTTTATCGCAGAAAACCTTGCTATTAGCAAGGTTTATCGCAAATGCGATAAAAAACGGCCGCAATGCATGAATATCGCTGAAAAGTCAGCGATATTCATGCATTATCGAGCAAATGCTCTTAGCCATGTTATCCACCTCCCATTGGATAACATGGTGGACAAGGGAGAAACAGCGGCCCTCATCCTCCTAGACCTCTCCGCGGCATTCGACACTGTCTGCCACCGCACCCTAGTACAGCGCCTCAGCAACGTCGGAATCCAGGACAAGGCGCTGGAATGGATCATCTCCTTCCTCGACGGAAGAACACAGAGAGTCCGCCTACCACCGTACAAGTCAGAGGCCTCCGAAGTCATCTGCGGCGTCCCTCAAGGGTCATCTCTGAGCCCCACCCTCTTCAACGTCTACATGAGCCCCCTCGCAGCCATCGTACGCAAACACAACCTCAGCATAATCTCCTACGCCGACGACACCCAGCTGATCCTCTCCCTGACCAACGACCCCGCCTCCGCCAGAGCCAACCTGCACGAAGGGATGAGAGATGTAGCCGAGTGGATGACGACCAGCCGCCTGAAACTGAACTCTGACAAGACGGAGGTCCTCATCCTGGGCTCTTCACCCTCCGCCTGGGACGACTCCTGGTGGCCTCCCGCCCTGGGCACCGCACCCAAACCGACAGACCATGCACGCAACCTGGGCTTCATCCTGGACCCCTCCCTCTCCATGACCAGGCAAGTCAACAACGTCTCCTCGGCGTGCTTCAACATCCTACGCATGCTACGGAAGATCTTCTGGTGGATCCCCACCGAGACCAGGAAGACCGTCACCCAGGCCCTCGTCACCAGCCGACTGGACTACGGCAACGCCCTCTACGCCGGTACCACCGCCAAGCTCCAGAAGAGACTCCAGCGGATCCAGAACGCCTCAGCCAGACTCATCCTCGACATCCCACGAACCAGCCACATCACCGGACATCTGAGAGACCTCCACTGGCTCCCCGTCAACAAAAGAATCACCTTCCGCCTCCTCACCCACGCACACAAAGCCCTACACGACCAGGGTCCGAGCTACCTCAACAGCCGAATCAACTTCTACGCGCCCAATCGCCACCTCCGATCAGCCAACCACGCCCTCGCCGCCGTCCCCCGCATCCGAAGAGCGACTACGGGAGGAAGGTCCTTCTCCTACCTGGCCGTCAAGACCTGGAACTCCCTCCCGACCGACCTGCGCCTGACCCAAGACCACCTCGCCTTCAGGAAGAAGCTGAAGACCTGGCTGTTCGAGCAGTAGCGGCCCCCCCCCCCCCCCCCAGCGCCTTGAGACCCTACGGGTAGGTAGCGCGCTATATAAGTGTCACTGATTGATTGATTGATTGATGGTGAAGAACTGCTCAGGGCAGGTGTTAGCTTTTGGAGATATTCGCGCTTAGCGCGAATATCTCCAAAAGTTGGTAATAGGAGATAGCGATGTTAGCGACTGTTTCCAGTCGCTAACATCTTGGCACGCCCACTTTGCATGTCATTAGTGATAAATATCACTGACATGCAAAGCGGGGCCCAAGATGGTCGCTATCTCCTATTAGCTGTCACTAACTGGTGTTAGCGACAGCTTGGTAATAGGGAGATAATTTTATCTCCGCTTTCTTGGCTTTTAAAGCCAAAAAAGCGGAGATAAACCCCCTTGATAATATACCCCATTGTTATTTTGTTTTGTGAAAACAAACCCCCGCTTTGTGAGTTTGTTTTGTGAAAAAAAAATGTCAATCACCTTTCTTCTTTCAATAACACAACTGATGTCGGACCAGAAGGCATTGTTTGTTTTAGCAAAAAGTACCCCACCTGCTATGTCAGAACGAAGAATTTAGAAACAAAATGACTTCCCATCAAGAGACCAATTCTGGATTTGGCAGAAAGTGACTTGAGCATGGGAATGGTGCCTCCTCTAATGGAAAAACTCGGGGGTTCAACAGCCCTTTCGGCCAATTAGCAAAGGTACGTTTGCATGTGTAGATCTTCTCCTATACCTGGGTGTAAAGCTTCACTTTTTTGCTATTCACCGTTTCCTAGTTGAGATCTACTCCTATATGCCCCCTTAAGGGTCTACGCCTCCTCAAATAAAGAGGTGGAGACTCCTACTACTGATTATACAACAGAAAGTTATTATTAGTAACTTTCCAGTTGTTTTTGGAGGTAGTCCGTTTTTTGTGGAAATCTCTCTGTAGGAAAGCATTGAGTAGTTTAATAAAGTTGAAACATTTTTTTTTTATAAATAAAAATTATTTAATGTAAATTTAAAAATGTAAAATAATTTTAAGCAAATTAGATGGACCTAGGACTATTCAAAGAAAAAGATGCAACACATTACCTCCTAAATTGAACATGGTATTAAATTGTGGATAATTTGTAGTATATTAATACATGTTTTAAATATTATATTTAACAATACTTCGTCATTAAAACCACACATTTTCACTAAAAAATTTATTTTTATTTAATTTGTAACACACTTGGTTTCAATTGTTTTTAAAATGTTTAGACTTTTTAAACTGAATTAAAAATGTAATTACATTTATTTATGTGCATTATATTATTAAATTAAAAAAATAACAACATGCATCAGTAATTATAGATAACAAAGGTTAAAGTGATGTTTTAGTTGGTATGGTAATACGATCTTATCTTATGTTAAAAATGGGGGTGGGGTCGCACACTACTCACACATCAGCGGGATCACCCCTAAGGACTGTGGTAAGTGTAGTTCGTGTTCCGCGATGCATCTTCTTTCGATTCTCTGCTATCTTCGCTATCTTCGCCATCCCTGGACATGTGTTTCGGGGTATTTACCCCTCATCAGCAGGGATTAGGCCGTGTTCTGGGGTTGCCGGTGGCTGCCAAATATTGCCAGGTTTAGTACCACTCAGGCGCGCAGGTGCGGGGTCCCAGGCTCGTCAGCAACTGCTCTAGGGAGCTTTAACCTCACAAATGGGGGTGGGGTCGCACACTACTCACACACCAGCGGGATCGCCCCTAAGGACTGTGGTAAGTGTAGTTTGTGTTCCGCGATGCATCTTCTTTCGATTCTCTGCTATCTTCGCCATCCCTGGACACGGGTTTCGGGGTATTTACCCCTCATCAGCAGGGATTAGGCCGTGTTCTGGGGTTGCCGGTGGCTGCCAAATATTGCCAGGTTTAGTACCAATCAGGCACGCAGGTGTGGGGTCCCAGGCTCATCAGCCAACTGCTCGAGGGAGCTTTAACATTACAAATGGGGGTGGGGTCGCACACTACTCACACACCAGTGGGATCGCCCCTAAGGACTGTGGTAAGTGTAGTTCGTGTTCCGCGATGCATCTTCTTTCGATTCTCTGCTATCTTCGCTATCTTCGCCATCCCTGGACACGTGTTTCGGGGTATTTACCCCTCATCAGCAGGGATTAGGCCGTGTTCTGGGGTTGCGAAGATAGCGAAGATAGCAGAGAATCGAAAGAAGATGCATCGCGGAACACGAACTACACTTACCACAGTCTTTAGGGGCGATCCCGCTGGTGTGTGAGTAGTGTGCGACCCCACCCCCATTTGTTATCTTATGTTAAAACAGGAAATTCACACAAAACAACAAAGGCTAAAATGTCCTTCTTGTTAGGGGTTGAAATGAGATAAAAACTGAAAATCACAAGTTATAGTTTACAGTGCTGACTATAAATTGCACCTCTGCCATGCATTCCTTATGATTGCTTACAGATGCTAGTGTCTGCCTCCGTTCCTTTCTATGGGAGTGTGTTGCAGTATCAGTGGTTAGTCACATCTGGTGCTTGACTCTTTGGCTGGACTAAAGCCATTAAAATTCCTCTTTTGTCAATATTAGGGCTGTAGTAAAAAACAAACAGTTATTCTGTAAATAGCAATTAGTCATTTTATGTGAATGTGAGTACTGTATTAGGCCGTTCCTCCCTAAACACTTCCTTAATTTTCCCTTAAACCAACCCACTTTGTAGCATTTAATCCCCAGTTTTCCACCCTTCCCATTGTCCCACAATCACTGCCACATCCTCCACTTTTGTGTGCCAACATCTTCCTCTCCGCGGCACAGATCACCAAGCAGACAGGATAGGAAAGACAGCAGTGGTGATAACCAGCAGCATTTGGTTTGGAATTGCATTTTTTGGTACACTGTAGTACTACCTTACTTACTCCAAAATGCCTTTCGTAAACACAAATCCGTGTTTGTAAGTACTTACAATGTATTCTTTCACATGGAGTGCTCTTTAGTAGATTAAACTTCCCAGGTCATGAATGACACCAAATCAACCACAACATTCCTAAATGTGTGAAAACGTGAAGAGTGTCTTTAGGGATGCCTTAACCCCTTCTATGCTGATGACGGCCGGGAGCCGTCAAGGCACACAGGGCCCGATTCACAGACAAAATCCTAAACTTACTACTTTTGGTATTCACAGAAGTTAGGATTTTGTCTTAAGACAGACTTAAGACAGACTTAAGACAAACTCCTAACTTAAGTCTGTCTTAAGTCTGTCTTAAGTCTGTCTTAAGACAGACTTAATACAAAATCCTAACTTCTGTGAATACCGAAAGTAGTAAGTTTAGGATTTTGTCTTAAGTTCGTTCTGTGAATCGGGCCCTCAGTGCTTGTGTGCTGATGACTGCTTCCGGCCGTCATGACCGCACCCGCGATCGGAATGTGCCGCACAGGCGCAGAATCGCGGCCGCGACAAAGGGGTTAAAATATGTTTGGCTATAGTCCAAGTTGTAGCCTTAAATAGCTGAATCAAGGTACTAAAGGTCATATAAGAGTGGTACAGTCAAACACATGTTTTTTCTTAGGAAAATGTGGAATATCCATGACACCCAAACACCACTTAGAAATCACTTAGAAATTCAGTTTGAATGTCATATGTGGAGATAATTGGAGAACAAGACTAGGGAGTAAAGAGATGTGTAGTATGTTTACTACTTAATTTTCGATTCTGCAGCAAAATTCCATCGTAGAATTCAATTTCATAAAAATTGTATATTATTGATAGATAGATAAATAGACAGACAGACAGATAGATAGATAGATAGATAGATAAAGTCATGATGCTAGTTAGTACAGTGTTGACGCACACTGTTTAGCTGCTCAGCTTTTTTGATGTCAGGATTTGCGAACAGTTGCGCCAGACATGCGCCACATTTATGCAACACTTGACAACATTCGTCCGCTCTTGCAGTCCTCCCATTTGCTTCCCGCCTGTGGACGGTAACAGGTTCAGAGATGCTGTGGACGGGCATGCTTGTGGAGAAAAAAACGCAGCTCACCCAGAGACATTATTAACTATCTGCCAACTGGTTTGCTTTTTTCTGCAATTTAAAAAACTAGCAGTACAGGAGCGCAGCCCTACTTTCAAGGCCATCTTTCGTAAATGGATGTCAGTAACAAATGCCTCGGAATGCATCACTCAGGGACGAATTCTGGAATCCATCAATAGCTCTACGAAAATGCATAGTGCTCACCAGAGTTGAAAGGAACCGCTTCTTTCTGTGAGCTGCCTTCCTGTTTCCAAGAACTAGGGAGCAGATTGATTATTTGTTGGATCTATGCAGCACACCGAAGTTGCTTAACTGTGTTTACCAAGCAGAAGAAAGCAGAGCAGAGACATATTTATTCAAAATCACCTGCTCCTGCTCTCATCCACTGTGCTTCCGCTCAAACACGCTGCCTAGCTCCACGCACAACCTTTGCAACATTGTGCAGACCTGTTTTCATGATGTCGAGCATAAGTTTTGTACTGGATGTTTACCAGTTACGCTTGTTAGACGAAATTCCCAAAATGACACCATAACACCACTTTGGGCAAATAAGTGCCATTCAAGATGAAACCACGAAATGGGCAATCGCTGTAGAAATGTACTGCAAATGCATGCAAACAACAGAATACAAGCGGCTGTTGTTTGGGGTGCTTTGTTTAAATGCATCCTTTTGCCAAAATGTTATCCCAGGAAGCATGTCACTCTAAAATGTAGCATAATTGATGGATTAGCATTCCGCTTCATTTTGCATATTTTTGCCAAAATTTCTCTTAATTGCACAAAAGTAAATTACTCAAATTTCATACACTCCTACATAAAACAGCACTCAAAGTAACAGCTTCAATAAAAACAGCACCGGACAGTATATAAAGCACAAGCCTGGTTCTTTTACTCATACAAACACTGCCGTTCCTGCTGCACACGTTATTTTATTATTTTTTACCCATAATATACAAAGCAACAGACAGAAAAGATCACATAGACATGGCAAAGCACAGCACACAAAAACCAACCTGATATATCTCCAGGTGTGAGACAAAGCACCAGAGAAGTTCGTGCATACACACAAAGTATCCTGTCAATTAAGCACCAGTCAAAACGTTTAAGGCAAAAGCATTCTGGTACTTGTCTTTTACTTTTAACATTATAAATATGGTTTAAAAATTCTATTACGCAAAAGACTTTTTGCTAGAAAAAAAGGTCATGACTGGGTGAAAATATTACACATGGAATGTGGCTATTTAGCAAGAGGGATTGTGTGGCAAGTATTTTGTGTGTCTGCTTTTTGAAAAAGACCAAGAGTTGGGAACCCAAATCAAAGCAGGTCAGATCCTCCCCACACAAGTAAAGATCTCATAATCTGTAGAACACATACCCCATTAACCAGCACTGGGGTTGAGAAGGTTATGAGAGGGTGGAAGTCATAATAGCATTGGTTTTAGGTTAAAGAATGTAGAGTATCCCACCTAAATTTAAAGTGCTTGCAGATGTAACATGCCATATCAATCTGAGCACCAGAAGGGCCAATAAAAAAGAGACAACATGTAATCAGTTTATGAAAGGCAAAATGAAATGGCTCTGATTTTCAAAACAACGCACATGAATAATAAAAGCACTGGATGTGATGTTACTGAAATACTCCTCTGCTAAAGCATGAAAAGACGTATTTCAAAAGAAATCAAGGGAATTGGATACTGAACACATAACAGTGACCCCTTGGACAGGTTCACAGACCAAAACCAGCTCTTAGAGTCCTCCAAATCCCCCTCAGAAATCGTTGTCTCACTGCCAAAAGGCATTAGCTGTCTATCAAACAAACTAAGCTGGCCCTTCAATATGCCGCGGCACATGTGCTCATTGGCATTAAGTATGCCTCATCCATGACCTAGAGATCCTTTACCTGCTTTTTGATATGTCTACATGACTCTCAGACACGTGTCCCAAGCTCAGAAACTCTGAACCAGCTCTTTTAGATCCTCAGTATGATTCAGAAACCCTAAGGCTCACCTGGCTTTCAACCATATTTGGACATTAGATACCTCCGCCAGCCCTCAATCTACAATCCAACATCACCAAATGTCCTTCAGAAACTGCTTAAAGGTTTTTGGCTAACCTAAGGGGGCATTCTGGCAGTCAAATCAGTAAATACATACCACAGTTGGCCCTTCACTGTCCTTTAATAAGATGGTCCTTCAACAATACCAGAGCCCCTCTTTGGTCCTTCAGGTGCCCCAGCTGGCCCTTAAACACCACTTAGAGACAGTTGGTCTCCTTTAAATGTCCACAGCATATGCTTAGAGAGCCTCAACCGGAACCTTAAGACTTTCTGACTACAATTAGATATTCCAAGCTTTTCCGTAACCATCCCCAGTCGACCCCCCCGAATATCATCAGACACCGTCACCTTGCCACCCTCAGCACTCACCACTCATCTGCCTTTATAGACTCTTGGAATATCACCCAGAGTGCACAACTTACACTGAGAAACTAGAGTAACCTGTACACCTTTTCACAGGATAAACTTTAGGCAGTGAGTGAATAGTGTACTTGTGTGGCCTCCTTAACGAACAGCGATATCAATGCATGTGTTCAATGGCTATTATACTCCTTCTCACCAGCCCCCAGAGCCTCTTTCAAAATTGGCTTTTAGTGGTTATTGCTCCCCATAAAGTGTACATTGTCCTACTCTATCACCCTTAAGATCATATTGATTCTTTCTAAGATAACATTGACATTATTTTCAACTCTCACTCACCCTTATCTAGTTTCATAATACCTGTAGACATGTAACACAATTTGAAATACCATAAGATCTTAAACTCTTGTTCAACTTCTCTCCCACCACTCACTCCACAATTTTCCCCATAAATATCCATGAAAATCCCCTCAATCTCAGGCTGATAATATATCTAATTTCACTCCCTAGTCTCTGACCACGCTGCGCATGATTGGAAGCATGGCCCTCTAATTACTCCTGGAATTAAAACTTCCATCCCTCACAGGAGGTTACAACCTGGTCTAGCCTTGCAAACCTACATCGTGTTCATCACAACCAGACTCCAATCCTCAACTGGCCTTCTTCTGATTTAATAATAAGCTCCAGACAGCCTCCTGGTATCCCGCTTGCTCACAAAACTAGATCACACATCCCATTCCCAGAACAAAGACTCAAATGCTCTCTCTCCTCTGTAATTGAAGGATGATCGAAACCCCTAAGAATGTGTCAGACTGCACTTCATATCCCAACTCCACTCTACAATATCATCTTACATCTCAGGCCTCATGAACGTCTAAAGCATATGTCCAAAAGCTTCACCCCAACTATATCTGTTCTAGTCTCCTCTCCCTGTACAAACACTACTCTACCAAGCGCTTCAACACCCATCAGGGGTAACAAGTGCTATATGAAATCAAACCTTTCTTCCCCTTTTATCCTTCCGCTATCCTTCTCACTCCAAATAACTGACTAATATTCGCCACTGAAATTACGTAATATTTCACCATATTAATTCACCACTAATCCTTTATGGGCTTCCTGAATAGTGTGCGTCAGCACCCCATCAGGGGTAACAAGCGCTACATAAATACAAACCTTTTTCCTCATCTATCCTTCTGCTATCATTCCAAATCCAAATAACTGACTAACCTATCCACCACTTAAAATGTACTTGTTTCACTATACTAATTCAACACTAATCCTCTATGGGTCCCGGATTAGCATGCTGCTCGCCGAAAAAGCGCTCCGATGCCTCGTCAGGGGTAGTACGCGCTATGTAAATGCAATTACAATACAATACAATTACAATACCATGCCTCCTGTTTTCAACCTTCTCATATTCTTCTCTTCCAAAACAATTATCATTGCAACGACCCTCATAATATTTCTCACTAGGATTTTCTCTTACTTCACCTTTATCCATTCCCTCGGTGTAGCTCTTTCCATTTCCTCCCTCAAATCGACAAAAATGCCGATGTCTGAGTTACACAAAATTGGATCCCTTAAGCTCTGATATCTTCAAGCTAGTGTCTCTCACTTCTAGGCTTTTCTCTTATCGAACATCATTGCTAAATCACTCCCTTCTCATTGGCATGTACCTTCCTTGCTTCAAACCACTTCATTTTTTCTCTACTAAAATAACTTACTGATCCTCCTGCCTCTTTCTTCTCTAGCCTGTCAGGTACTATTTTACTTCAAGACACTTGAACACTTGCTGCACAACTGACTCACACACTACATTTAGTAACCTAACCCAATAGTTCTTCACCTTTTGACTTGTGTGGACCCCCCGCCCCCCCCCCCCCCCCACTGAATCATTACTGAATTCTGGAGACCCTCACTGAATCACTATTGAAATACGAGAGCACACCAAATCTTGTACTGTAGTCCTTAAGTTATTGGTAGGGATGGAGGGCATCTGTTTGTTTAGCAAGTTTGACCTGTCAAAATGTACCCAGGTAAAATTGCAGAGGCTGCAATGTTTATATCAAAACTTGTAGTTCTGATATGCACAGTAACAACAGGTACCACTCATTTCAAAATGAAACCCAGTTACTTGAGTGTGGATGGGGGTCTAATTTTAGATCAATTGGCATTTTCAAATTCCTCTTTATTTGAGTGCAAAATACTGAGGAAGTCTTTGATGATTCTAGGTGGTGGTGCTAGTAAGGCTGTCATTTACACCTGCTCTCTACCCCATTCTGCAGCAAAATATGTGTTTTTTATTGCAAAGGTAGTTCTGGGTTCAAGAGTTAGTCAGTAAAGTTCCTTCAAAAGTAGAGTTCAATGTTGGGATTTCTTTAAGCAAGTGACAACATACACCACAGTGGGTAAAAAGGCCTTCGGGGGAAAAACAGATTTAGAAAACCCAGCAAATACAATATTGCCATACCTGCAGTGCAAGCACTAGAGCTTGCACTGCATTCCTAAATTCAGTACCCATATGGAGAGTGATTTTGTTTGTTTGTTATGTCTAGTAGGATGTGCGCTGTTTTTGGTGAATGTGGAGATAGCTGCACTCAATGTAAGATTTTAATAAATGATGAAGCCTCGTGGTTGGGAGAGTAAGAAAACTGAGGGAGAGATCCCAGGGTATGTGAGCAAATCGAGCCGGTGTGTGGTGGAGAGTTAATGTAGTAGAGCATGGGGAAGATCCAACCTAAGGATGAATGAGCTCATCAAATCTATCTTTCTAGGAAGTTGTTTTTCCTTAAACCATTTAACGGTTTGGTGACTTTGAGCAATAGTTATGGTGGATATCTTTAAACCCTGGGACAAGCAATCTTAGAAGTTGGATGCAGGGAGACTTTGCTTAGTAAAGTTTCAGATATGGAAATTAAACATTACATAATTAAATAACCGTATATTTCAGATGAAGTATGATCATGCCTAAGAAGGTCTAAAATCTGTTTCTGTATCATATGCCTTTATGACACTGTATGTTCCGTAGCATACCAGCTGGGGTATAGCAATGTGTGAAGATGCAAAGAGTTTCTGACACAAACTTACAGTAAATCACGCGAATACTCCGGTTACTACTTGTAGTACATGACGTTCTCTGCAGAGGTTTCACAATTAATTCTTTCTCCATCATCCCATGCTATTTTATGTTGTGCCCTGAATATTCATTTATTTATTTAATTTTTCAATTATTTATTTGTGTTACAAGTTTTCCTATATCACTACACTGTCACATTTTGCTACTTTAATACACTGAAGTATGCTCTTCGTAGTCTTCATAACTTGAAAGCACTTAGGGGGCTTCCATGTTCTTTGGGCAGTCTTGCCATATGTCACAATAGAGTTTATACACTGTACCAGAGATCCTGAATTTGAGCCCCTACCTAGTGAAGTGCTTTAAGAGCCATCTCATACGGTCATGCATCCAAAGTTCAAGCACATTGTGCCAATTTGTAGTCGTTACATTCTTATGTTGAGATTCTGGGGCAGATGTATCAAAATACCTATATGTGATTCTCAAATAGAGATTTTTTTAGAATTGCTATTTGAGAATTGCAAAATGGTATGTATCTAAAAAATAGCAATTATTTAGCGATTTCTTATTATTCCTTATTTGCGAATAGCAAATTGCGAATTCGCAATTAAGGAATAATTTCCCATTCATTTCTATGGGCCAGGAGGCCCGTAGGAATGAAAGGGAAGTTATTCTCAATTTGCAATTCGCAATTTGAGAATCGCAAATTGAGAATAATTTCAAGGGTGCAAGGGTGCCATAAGGACACCCTGATGCACCCCTGAAATTCACATGTGTGCCCATATGGCGCACATTCATGCCCTAAGGGCATGTATGTGCGCCACATGGCACCTTCACAAATGCAAAAAAGTGCTTTTGTGAAAGAAATCGCAAATTACCACCAACTTCAAGTTGGTGGTAATTTGCAATTTCTTAATGAGAAATTGCACAACTTGGGTGCTTCATACATTGCATTCAAGGAATCGCAACATTTGCGATTCCTTAAATGCAATCGCAGAATTTCGGCGTTTGCAAACTCATTTTCGCAAAATGGTATGTATGTAGCAAATTTCAGTGCAAAATAAGGAATCGCAAATTTGCGATTCCTTATTTTGCAAACCCATTTGAGCTTAATACATCTGGCCCTCTGTCATCAAGGACCAAGGAAGCTCTCCTTATTTCAAACTAGTTATCAGTTTGAAACGTTGGAGAATTTCGTAGAGTATGGCAAGATGCAAGCACTTAGGTTCCTAAATATCAAAACAGTGAATGAAAATGCTGCGAGCTTTGGATGCCATTTGAACACCAGTGATTCAGGTTTTATTCCCAGGGGTGTTTTAAAGCATGGCTGAAGTGGGAAATTGCCCAAGGTCCCCACCTTCTAGGGTGTCCTCTGGTAAAATGATCACAAGACTCTCTCTGTCTCTGTCTCTGTCTTTCTCTCAAAGGCGTAGCTTGGTCAGTAAAATTGAGGGGTATGAACTTCAGATTTTACCACAATCTCGCTGGTATATAGTGTTTAAATACAATATGCGACCAGCAGGGTGCATAAGAGGTGCCTAAGGGGTAGTGGAGAGGGAGTGGAATACGGATTGGTATGAGTACTAAGAGAAAAAACACAATATTTTGTAAAGTAACCAATATTCTTGAGGACTTTGCAAACTGACACCCTAGAATTTTCCCTTTATACCACTTGGTTGATGGATCTCTGCTGTGAGTGAGTCGTTCTAATTGAGTTTCATTCACTGTAAGCACAGTTGTGGCTGGTATGACTCCCAGGTGTGGTGGGGGGGCAGAGGGCGGAGGGGGGTAGGGGGGTTATGCGGGGTTGGCACAGGCGAGAGGTTAATTAAAAATAAAAAATAAACGTACCTTCCCGGGTCCCTCAGCTCATGGCCGGGTCCCGCAGAACAGGAAGCAGACAGCCTCCCTCCCTTAAGCCAATAAAAACGCTGCAGCATTGTGATTGGTGGTGACACCGACCAGCCAGGCACAGCTGGGGTAAGTGGCTGTGTGCTAGTTACCCATAAACATAGGTTCATATCTTACAGACAGTTTTTAGGTTATGTTGCTTATAGGATAAAGCAGCATGTATTAGAAAATTTAGCGGCACAAAAATGGAAATTTAGCAGCACAAGGTGCCGATTTTGCAGCAAACTGCGAAATCACAAAATCCTGGTCTCAATTGTAGCATTGCTATGGGTCAACAAAAAGAGGATGCATTATGAGCAAAGAAAAAAAGAGTATGCCAAAGTCTAGTCTATTGCTTTGGGTTTTAAAAATAAAAGTAAATTTTGAAACCCAAACCATTTCTTTACAATAAAGTAGAAAAAAATATTTTTTGTTTGTGGATTATAGCATATATGGTCCTCTGCTTCCAATAGCGACAGTGTGGGGTCCACAGCAGTCAAAAGCACTGCATTAGAGAACATGCAAATATGTTTTTAGAAAAATAACTTAATTATGCACATGGAAACTGAACCCAGAAGGACTCAGCTCCCTGATAGGCATTGGTAGCTTTTGTATACCCTGGTACTAACTGCTTGATCCTAGGGGCAATGGGAGAGAAGCATTTCATGGATGTGCTATTTTGTCTATGTCCATGTTGAGGGTCATTTGTTTGCTGGTTAGGTTTATGATGATACCCATGCACCATTAGCCATAGACATAAATATGTCCAGTAATAGTGTTGATGTAAACAATTTATCATCAAACGGCTGACATTAATTTCAGACTAAACCAGCACTGGTAAAGACAAAGGTTCTATGTTTGGCTGCCTGCCCTTTGCTTTGTCAATGCCTGTTGTCTTTTTTTGTGACAAGTTTGTCACTTGAGCTTGCATCATGCTATAAAACAAAGGACTTCGTAATACGTAGCCACCTGAACTGAAACTAGAACAAAGACTCCCAAAGACCCACCTGAAAGGGTGAAATGGCAGTGAGAAGAAAAGAGCCCTCAAGAAATGTATTTCTGCACAGTTTTTACCCTCAACACAGACATAACTCTTGGATCCCCGCTCAAAGGTACAAACATTCTGGAAAAACCGTTGCTGTTAAAACGTAGTCACAGGTTACAGCTTCACCATCATCTCACTTCCTCCCACAATGCAAACCCTGCTGATATTCCAGGGTTCTTGACTTACAACTCTTGGCAAGAATAGTGTATGTCCCTTTCATACACATATGCTTCGCAGTGCAGAGATGTCTTTTCAAAGCCATGTTTTTCCAGTTCTTATTGATTTTTGTTTTCACCTCCTCCCTTTTGAGGTTCACTTTGGGGTTTGAGTATTTCTTGATAACGTTTCAAATTGTAGTTTGAGAAGATTGTCAACATTGATTTTTTTGTTGTTGCTCAAAGTAGATTACTGCTGGGTATCTATTTTGCACAGTCTCCCAAAATTACTTTTAGGAGCTTCCAAGCTCTACTTTTTTTTATTATAACTTTCGCGGGCACTTTTGTTAAAATCACGGCCATTTTAACAAAAGTGATGTGATTTCGCGGGCACTTTTGTAAAAATCGCTGCATTTTTACAAAAGTGCCGATTTCGCGGCAAACCACGAAATCGCAAAATCCTGGAGGGTCTGAGATATCACTTTGGAGATTAATGAAAATCGTAATTTGAAATTTTTTATTCAGTACTCAAAATCTTTAATCTTTTGAGAGAGGTTAACACGTGTTTCACGACTTAGTAAGGTTGCTTCATCAGGGCCAAACAGTAATTACATGATGCTAATCTATTTTTTACAGAGAATTCATAGGCAAAAATAGCAAACTATAATAGAAGAAGAAATGTTCAATCGGCATGATAACCGGATTTAACTCAGTGTGATGCAGCGATATTAGTAAATTACGAAACACGTATTGCCTTATTTTACGAAAGATAAAAGATTTTGAGTTCAAAATGCAAATTTTTGAATTATGATTTACAGTAATCTCCATGGTGATATCTACTTTAAGCAAAGTGACCTCAAAACTCTGTCCGTAATTTGTAGGATGTTGGTGCAGAGGGGTAGAGGCAACCATTTTTTTAGGTCTGATTGTCTGAATTACAGAGATTTTCATCCCCATGGGTTTATATGTTTATGTACCTGGGCTTGGTCTGAGTGAGTGAGATTACTGTCAAACATAGTCCTTTAGCTGCACAGAAATGGCCTGTCACAGATGGGGCCTTGGGTAAATTGGTCATGGACTGTGCAGGGTTTATAATATAATTAGACATCCAAAAATGGGTATCTTTATTTGGTTCTGGCTATAATGAGTTTAGTGCAATACTGTTATTCTGTAGGTGCGGTCCCAACAGGACTATACAAATCTTAACAGAAACCAACCGGTTCACCAATTAATACTTACTTATACATTAAATCAGAGATGCATTTTCAAATCTTCTTTTTTATTCAAACAAATTCGTGTGCAGGGAAGAACAGCCAATGCGTGTCGTGCAATACATTGGACTTCTTTAGGGCAGACCCTAACTAAACATTATATGAATGATGATGAAGCCATCAGTTCACCCATTCCAGTAAGGGAGTGGCTCGTAATTAATCTGCTTGTAAATTACTGCAGTCTATATAGAAACGACAATTTCAAAAAAGTAAAATACTTGAAAGAACCCATCAGGTTAAGTCAGTTTGTAAATTATCCAATTTAAGGAGACCAAGGGCATATCAAATCAACCCCTGCGTTGACACTGTAATATGCACCGATGTGAAGCCTGCGCTTCTCCGGTACCCTCATAGGATTAGTATTAATTAATGCACTTGTTGGTTTCTGTTTAGATGAATCTTCTATAGGTTTACATTGTAAGGTGGTGCACTAAAATGCATTTAATGCAGTGCATTCACGAGGGATTCATGAGAATAAATCATACATGTTTTCAATGCTTTCTTATAATATGTGACCAGTTGTAATTTTCATTTAAAAATACATGTATCAGTTTTTTTGTGATCCATATAAGACTACAGAATAATATAACTTGACATTCCTTATTAAAGACTTCATTTATTGTATTATACACAGGTTGTAGAATGAAAATGTGTCTAAAAAGAACTGTTTAGTTAGCATGGCTGTGGGCCATAAGTTTACAATTGAGACATTTAATACTAATGCAAACGTTATTTTCCTGCATATTTTCTCCTCTGGAGGTGCAGACCAAAGGCATTCATTAGTTAGCAAAAAGCGCTTTGTGTTTCTGAGATAGAGAGCTGAGGAAGAGCTGGCACGGCTAAATATCTTTAATGAAGAACAAAGGGAGCATGCTATCAGATGAAGAGAGGAATCCAAGGACTCTTCAGAAGCTGAGACAGGAGTATGGGAGTAGTGTTCAAGGCACAAGTCCATTTCTGGGAACTGGAAAAATGCTGTGATGTGTATGTGGTCATATTTCTCGAGTGTTCTTTGTGCATTTTAATCAGTGAACCCACCTTGAGATGGTTTTCCTTCTTGACATTTCTGATTGTGTGGCTTGATGCTATACATGGCTTCCTACCTATTGAACTTCTACAGAGGTTCTGATACTGACACCATTCTTGCATTTTTGATTTAATAGGGTTTTCCCAATCCTTAGTTTAGTGTAGGGTTCATTAGGAAAAGGAACAAAACATTTGTCTTTTCATCAAATTATTATCCTTATCGTCTGCAATGCTTCTACAGACATTCTTATATTCTCTTTACTGTTGAGGACCAATATTGTATGATGATTTGGTCTTCCTCTGGAAATCTTGAATTTTTATTGTATGTTTTTAATATTGATATATGTCAGCTTGGCTTTGAGCTAGTAATGAATCTTTTAACTTCAAGTTACTGACTTATTGTGTGGTCTTAATAGACACACACTGTACCTTTAGGATTTAAATTATTGTTAACCCCTTTTTGCTATTAGGCTACTACAAATGTCTATCGACCAGAGTTACATTGTAAGAAACGGCCCGACCGTTCGCACATGCTTTGGATTTGGCAGTGCTTTCCTGAGTCAGCTCTTAATAAGACACAGGCTTTGACGTACTCTCCTGGGCCACATTAATTACTCAGCAGACTAGCTGGTAGATCAATGACTCCCCAAGACTATAGTCCCATTTGGAGGGGTTTAAGCCTTCTCTTGGTAGAGGAAGAGGAGGGGGAAAAAATGTGTATAGGCCAGTTAACTGCCCCCTTCTGACAAGCCTTGGTGTTACTTTCTCATTGAGACAAAGGGAGGCAGACAGACCTCCGGTCCTCTGAAAACAGGGACTCCCTTTTGAAAACTCAGAGAGAAGGAACCAGCTTGCAATAGCAGTTAGAAATAAGGTTCATCCACAGGGGAGAGTTGTTATAAATTGTCAGTTGATTTTGCCATCCTGAAATTCTCATAATGCTGTGTTAAAGGTTGATTAGGTGGTGCTGTTCTCATATAAATTGTCGGTCAAGTGTGGAGGGGTAATGTGGCATCCTTTGCTTTGTCAGAGATGGCCACCAGCTAGGACTCTCCACCTCCAACTTTAAACTTTGAGCAAAAAATGAAACTTTAGAAAATTAGGAAGCACCGACCCCACATGGATGACTACCTGTCTGGAGAGAAGGGACACTCTGAACTTTTACTTTCCCGGTCTCTGTTGGTCGCTTGTCTCCAGGGCCATTGACACTGGACTCCCACACTCCACACTCCTTCTGGTGAACCATAGAGAGGGTAATGCTGCAGACCTATGAGTCGAGGGTTTTCCTGAAATTTTGGTGGATCAGTTATTGTTGGAGGAAATACTGAGCTCCCCTATTTTCAGTCTATTCACCAGCTAGGGTCAGTAGAGCTTGAGCCCCATCACACTCAATATCACCACCTCCTCCAAATACATGTGGGGACTCGGTGCCAAAAGTAACCGCAGCCCTGGGATCTGGAACTGGGTCACATAACCCTTGTGGCATGGGCCTACCAAGTGCTGGGAGCACCCACCTGCCTGCAAGGAAGGAGAACCACAAGAGCAGCAGTGACTGCAACTGTTGCCTGAGCACAGACATGTGTGTGCTCAGGCGATGAGTGAGCATTGCCTTACAGATGGTTGTGCATGGCCACCCACTGCGCACAATGTTGACCAGGTGCTTTAAAAATGGGAAAAAGAGTAGAGGCGCAAGCAAGCACATACAAGAAAATAAACATTTACCATATGCGTAGGCGGCCACTACAAATGAATACCATCAAGGATTTGGAACCCCACCAAAAGTACTAGTGAGGGTTGGAAAATTTGCATTTTTCCATTGGGGTGCTCCAGAATTGCAGGGGAGAAAACCAACAATGGCAGGACTATTAGTGGGGGCTGCTAGGAGCAACCCAAGCCCCCACAGAAGCCCCACACCATTATTTGTTCAGAATTTGCTCACTCTAAGACTCCCGTGGCAAAAATGGAGCACACATGTAGGGAAAATGCTTCCTGAACATCACAGCCATTTACAATTTGTTCAGAACAAGAAAACTCCTGCTTTGGAAGTTTGTTTTCTTTGATCAAAATGCAGTTTGCTGAGTGGATGATTTAAGCATGCTATCCCCTTGAAGGGAGATGTCATGTTGGCGGTCCAACTCGACCCAATCACAGCACCGAGGTCCTCGCAGGAGTTCACTCTCTCTGTGGTCTCCTAAGATAATAGTTAAAGCAAGTTTAAAACTCTGCATTATGATCAAATCATACATGGTTCATGTGCAGAATGTCTCTGGAAACATGTCCCACGCTACATCCCCATTCCAGATCTATCAACAACGTGTGAGACTCCCTGGACCAGAAGCACAATGAAAATCTTTCTGGAGTAATGATCAGCTTCATTATATAACTATATTAATTATTTATCTTTACTTTTCACCAATGACCTCCGATCAGTCACTCTTCTTGTTTACCCCTTGCATGCACTTAGGGGTCTATTAGAATGGCGGTAGGCAGATCAGCCCAACAGCCATGGTAGCGGGAAAAGATCGCCTGCAAGGCCCGCAGCACAACTGCCGGTCCCATTAGCATGCTCCGCAGTAGAAATCCGAACGCGGCGGTACGATCGTAGACATTAACATTGCGGCGGTTGCTGCTGCCAGCAGCACTGCCGTGATGTGAAAAGGAGAATGTCATGCATATCACTGCACTGTGTGGCAGGCACTGCACAGTGCCTGCCACCTCGTACAGGGAAATGTAGGGGGTACCATGGGTACCCCCCAGTGCACCCACACATGCCCCCAACACATTGGGGGCCTGCAATGGGCCCCCGGATACATTCTCTGCATGCCTTTCCATGGCAGTCCTATCGCCGCGGAAAGGCTGGCTACCACCGGCATCATAATCAAGCCGGCGGACCCTGGCCCTGCACCGGCACTATTCTAGCGGTCCAGGTCCACCCACTAGGCAGGCGTGCGTACTGGTACCGGCGGAAATGTGGCGGGCAGAAAATCTCACCGTCACGGTTGTCACCGCCATGCTAATGGGACTGGCAGTTTTCCGGGTTGCGATCGCGGGTGGATGTCCAGCGTCGGTCTGGCGGTTGCCACTGCCGGCCCAGCGGCGGCCATCTGTCTGCCTTCCTAATAGACCCCTTGGTTTTGTCTAACTCACATCTTTCTGAAATGGAATGTTGATTTTACTTCTGTTTTTGAAAATGCACTTTTACAACACTTAGAACAGTTCCACTCAATGATTTTAATACTCATAGTTCCAAACGTTTTGTAAACCATGTAGAAATAGTGTTACAGAGGGTTTCTTCTACTGATATTACTACACATATGCTGTAGCCAGCTCAAATCACGACTACTCCCTACATATAAAATCACTCTAACAGTCCAAGTTCAATTGCTCCTTCCACTCATGTTGCTGCAATGTTGTGCTCTGTAAAACTCACCACATTCTTCTTCTATGCTTGTCATTTCAAAGCCCTGTACAGTGATCTGAAATCCGGACCAGTGGAGTTTATGCTATTGAAAACAATACATAAATAAATCTAAAACCACCTCGTTCAGAGAGACCTTCCTCTCATGAAATATATCCATCGAAATCAACATTCACCCTCCCTGAGGGACAGGACCCACTGAGCATTGCATTTGCTCCGACATTAAATACATAAAAGAAATTGGACACACCCACGAAAATGTGATCATATCATTCAAGGAAAGGTATAACTTTGAGTTCACTTTTTCTGTAACTCTCATAAATTCACCCAGCACCCAACGTATTAATGGCAGCGCGATCTTTCATTTCAAAGACGCTTGTGATAAAGGTTATATCTATTGATTTGAGCCTTAAAGGTCTTTAACATTTTGTCTTATTTACATAAAAGATGCATATAATTCACATTTCAAATAATTCTTTTGTCATGTCCTTCCAAGTCTGAAAAAACGCATAATGGTGGCTTTTTGAGTTTGATGATAGCTATGAAGTATCTTAGTTTGCATAGTCTGAGAAATCAATCCCTCTTGTATATATGCATAATGTAATCAATGTGTCTGTAATGCAGCCACTCTAATGATCATCAAATTATACAATGGCAGCATAAAGGGCAGGGTCTGATCTTTTGATATTGTTCGCAATTATAGGTTGAAATTGATTGCTCTCTAAATCAGGAGCATTATCTCTATTTTTTTTTTAAAAGAAAAAGTCGTCTGTAATAGTTAATAAAGCTCCATTTCCCATATTTGCTATTCATATGCAAAGACTGTAGTGCATTTTTATTATGAAGCTAATTTGCATATATATTTCATTTTGTATACTTCATGCTAAGTGAGCATAGTATATATGCATATCACTTTCTTCCTGGTCTTCTTGTGTCTCATTTGTCTGCAACATTTTAAAGCTGTAAAATCGAAAGAGTTTTTGACTAAAAGGTATATAGAAAAACTATACTAAAATAAGCTCAGGCAACAAGCTGATCCTGGAATAACTGGCCCAAATCGGTGTTTGTTCCTCCTAGTGAGAGAAATAGCAGGCCAAACTCACACACATTTGCCATCTAGAGGGGTGAAGGGCATGGAAGAACAGAGCAGGTGTTTGGAGGGTGTTTGCTGCTCCTATCTCTCATCCTGCCTTTAAAGAATGGACGGGGCCAGGAAAGCAGCTATCTGCAGCCCACACAGCTCCACTTGCAAGTCTGGTGTCTCTGGACGTATTTATCAGATCCGTAATATATGGTCCTGATAATTCTGGGCCCACAGACACCTAGAAACAGAGACAAAGTGAGAGCCAAAACGGTGAAAGATACAGTGAAGTGCCTGAATTAAACATGTGGAGATGAAAAACATAATCAAACACTCTTGCCATCTGCTCAGGCTGCTTATAGCTGTTAACACCCAAAGCTGTTTATTATCCAGCAATCATAGCCCAGTGAGGAAGGCAAGGGCACATAGTAAGTAGAGGGAATTTGACAACTTTTGTGGCCTAAAGCAGAAAGGCATTAATGCAATTAGAACATTCCATTCTCATAGGGAACAATGCTCTAGACCGAACATATCCGGGTCTACTAGGTCCTTTGCCATCTATTGGTTTCCATTGAGCTCTAGCAATCCAGTTCTAACTGAACAGAATTAGCCGAGGCACTTCTAGGTAGTTTTTTCAAGTGTTAAGAATGACAGTCTAGGGGTATGTACAGAATTATGTGGTGTCAACAAGTGAGTGATGCAGGGATGAATACCTGTCCTATATTTGTTTAATATTTTCATCAATGACCTGAGAACAGGGTTTTTGGAGGCAACTCAAGGGCCCTGATTACAAGTGAGGAGGTAATCAGGTGCAGTAAAATTGCCCCTGGATTTACCATTACCTGCGGACTTGCATTTTTCTGCAGACAGTTTTAACAATTAGTAAAATCATACCTGTAGGAGAATAGGGTCTGCTTCATATGGTTACCCCCACTTTTTGCTGTGTTTCACTGGTTTATCGAATTTAGTCTGGCTGTGGCCCTGCTAATCAGGACTACAGCCTAGCTGTTCTCTCTCTAAATTGATTGCATGTACTTTAGGTGCATATACTGATAGAGCGCGCAGGTCACCCAACTATGAATTTACCATACTCACCTGGGCCCATAATCAATAACTCATAATTTAATCAGGTAACCTTTGCTTTACTATCAGTTATTTTTACCTACTAGGTCCTATTCATTGACTTACCAATCCTTGTCACTGGTACCTGTAAACCTATTGGATCAGGGTGTTAGCATAATAGGAAAAATACTTTTGCACTCATATAATAACCACAGACTCGGGAAGTTTTAAACTCTTTATCTAAGTTTCTTAAATGGTCATGATCCACAAATTAAACACGATTAGACTCTCAATAATGAAAATCAGAATCAAAATATAACTATGCAAAAGATGTATTAAACTGATTTTGACCATTTAGCAATAGGGAAGGTAAAGAAAAGGAAAATAAAATACGATCAACATATTTAAGCATTTAACAAAAAGGAAGGGAACATATCAACTTTAGTTCAGTTCAAATCTTTATTTCGGTTAAAACAAACCATAAAAGAGTCATACAATAATACAAGACAATCTCTTAAAACATCCATTAAGTTCAAACAATATCAGTATCTGGATAAGAAAAACAACACATGAACGAACCATGGCCTCAATACAAATTCATCTCTAAAGGGACACACAGTTTTATCAGACATTAATAATTACAAGCGCACTATTAGAGTCAATCCATCAGGTTTGTGCAATGCGAGCATAAATGGGGGGAGGGAATACAATATTAAGAATTTAAGACAATAAATATAATCAATAGTGTTAAAAGATACCAGGTGCTATTATTAATTAATGCTACTAGCATTATAAAAACAATACAGTATTAAAATCATATACAGTTTAAAGGGTGTCACATCCATTACATATTGCAAGCTGACATGTATAAATAGTGCTTCAATAACAGACCCGCCGCTCTACACTTGGTCTCGTTCGGGCAGTATAATTTAAATAATTAGTGTCTTATCCTTACTAGACCAGCTATTACAACTACAATTTTAAGCCTCGTCTTTTTCGGATTATTGCCACCGCAAGGAAAAAGCGGCTTAAGCTGAAGACGATGGTCTGTGATGTGTCACCTTTGAACACTCTTTCCGCTTCCTTAATATGTCTGAAGCCTAAAAGGCGACAGATAGGCTTTATCCACTTTTTCCTAATATGTAGGTATGCCGGGCATAAGAATAAAACATGAGCCTCGTCCTCCCTTGTGCCAATATCACACAATCACAAGTTTCTAGCAAAACATTCCCTGTAGAACCCTTATTACAAGCCCATTTCGATGTGTTAGATTTGATTTGTAGAATGCCATAACGAAACTTTAAATACAATGATTTTGCCATAGTAGGCAAACTTTCATCCATGAAACATTCAAATTTGCTTTCAACTTTCACGTCAAGAAACTTGAGGGTGAGTGCTCCAATTTTTGAGTTTTGTAGTGAAAAGTTTAGGACGTGTTCCCAGTACCTTATCCGCAATAATTTTTTACAAGATAGAGTCAGGGAATCAGGGTCTGTCCAATAATGGTATAATCCCAACTTTAGGAACCAATTTTCAATGTGGATCAACCATGCCAACCGAGTTGTATTCTTTATTTCCATTAGTTCTTTTAGTGCTTCTCTATAGTCCACTAATTCGTCCGTTGACCACAGGCGAATCCAGTATAGCAATGGATGTAGAGTAGCATGGTCATCGGAGCGGAGTACATTCAAGTCCCGAAAAAAAGGGATTAAGGGGGTGCAGCGTGGTACTGCTAGTAATTGTCTAAAGAAACTATTTTCGTGTACTGAAAAAGCATCTTTGGCTGCATAGCCCCACAATTCCGCCCCATATAGTGTGGCTGATTGGGCTTTATATTTGAACAGCTCGATTGCGGGCGATACGGCTCTAGTATAACTATTCCTATGCCTTCTGGCTATAGGTGCCAGGTTTTGTGTTAAAATGTATTTAGATTTTTCAATTTGCGGCTTCCAGTTCATTTTTGTATTAAGTGTAATACCCAAGTATTTAAAACTGTGCACATGCTCGATCTTTTCATTATTAACAGTAAATACTTTGTTAAAACCCTTATCACTTTAGCAATAGGAAGGGGTGAGAGAAGGAACATATTATGCAAGCACAATTATCAAATATGTACCATTTAGAGAGGGTGAGAAAAGGAAACAAAACAATAAAGAACCCACACAAATTTATATTTACCAAAGAATGGCGTGAAGAACTAACCCTGGCCACAGGTCAGTTTAAAAGACAGAACCCCGAAAGTTGCAGTCGCCAGTAGGCTAACAGGTCCAGATCAGAATCAGGACAGGTAAAACCAGATTTGGATCAGGACAGGACCACCAAAGGTTAAGACCAGCACCCGCAGTTCAGTTGCAACGCCTGTGCTACTCCCTCTCTGCAGCTAATAGTCAGAACCCCGATTGGGTTATCGATTTCACCGACAAAGTGCTACGCCAGCACCCCAGCTTCCCGGACCCCAATTAAGTCAGCGAATCTTCTGACAGAGTGATTCGCAGCACCTCTGCTCTCGATCACCTATTGAGTGCGTTGGGTCAGTGACAGGTCAGCTATTCGGACAAGTCAGACAAATTCTCTAGCTAAACCTACGCTAGGTATACTATTTTTCAGGTCAGTGTACCACCCCCCAATGTTGAAAGTGTAAGGATCCCAAATTTTGATTGGACAATGAATGAGGAGAGGTCATCACACCACACCAAAGTTTGATACCTCAGTGGTGAATATTAATTTTATGTTCCCGCCCACCAATTTATTTTCTCATGACATCTTTATTCCACCCAACAATGGATGTTCTATTGGCAAATACATTGTTATAACATTGTAAAATTTTGAGTTCAATAGTTCATGTTCTCAGGAGCATCTTCTAGTCAGTCAGCTCCTTAGCTGCAGTCCAAAGGTCACTGTTCCAGAGACTTGAGACTTTCGCGCAGTCGCAGTTTCAACAAAGATGGAGTTCAGCGTTACAAATTAGGCCAGTTTTCCGTGTGTAACATGAAATGGAAAAGAAACAGTTTTAGAACACAGAATAAATGAATTATTTAACTATAGCATTAGGATTAAGCAGAACGAACAGTTTGCCAAAAGCAGCAGTGCAAGCTTCTTGCATGTGAAGAAATAGAGCAGCCATATTAATACTAGTGCTCAGACGCGACAGATTCCCTCCAAAGCAATGAATACGTCATGTCACATGATTATGACAGACGCATGCACAGTAGAAACCCTTGCGTAGCAGCAGCCATCTTAGATGCAAGCGTATTACGGTTAGTAAAACACATAAGCAAGCTTCTCTCGGACACCCAATGTTTATGTAAGATGTGATTTTAGTAAAACAAACATGTTGATTAGTGTTTTTAACGTTATTCGAGGTTCATGAATACAAGAAAGTCGCTTCATATGCGAATCCTTGCTCCATCAATCCCCTCTTTGATGATATTTTATATCATCACCAATTAATGAAACAGATGCCAACTTTTCACAATTCACCCAACTCAATCTCTTCAAACTTTCTATTTTGTGTCTTTTCATTATTATTGTGAAAATTATTCATTTTCTAGTATATTTTCCCATTCATTTCTTCTAATTCAAGTTCATCAATATTTCTCTTTACTCCTCTCCTATTTACGGAGTCTTTCTTTTTATGCTTCCGGCATTTGCAACAGATTATTATTCCTAAAACTAGTATGCCTATTCCCACCATTGGCATCAGTATTCTACCTACAAAACTTTTTCCACGTTAGAAAGCCAACTACCTATGAAGGAGAGACCATCAGTAAGTCTCTTCCATGCACTATCAACCTCCTGTGGTTTAAGCTCTTTTTCCAAATTAGTAATATTTCTCACATACCTCTTAATTTCCACACTTTTGTCAGGTATGTAAGTGCAACAATGTTGCACTTTCAACATTCTACAGACTCCGCCCTCTTTTGCCAATAATGTATCAAGAGCAAGTCGATTTTGTAAACCATTGATCTGATCGCAACCAATTCGGTATTGACCATCAAGAACCCTCCAGCAGTGTCAGTTGATAACCGATCCACTACTGTTGACAATTTGCAGATTCTGTTTGTATTTAGAGCCACTCCCACTGTAGGTATCAATGCACTAAATATATCACCTACTATTTCACCAAAATTAGCTCTTTTACTACGTACTAATCCATTAGTTTCTTCATTGTTTCCAGTGATTTTATCCACATGATATATCTTAGGGAAAACTATTCTGAAATAACAACTCCCATACCAGTGATCTGGCAATTTGTAATAAGCCTTGTTTCCACATATATAATAAATTCCAGGAAACACAGGTTCAGTTCCATCTTTGAAACCCCAACCCCCAATTACCTTATAATTGTGTTCACATTCACCGGAACCAATGAATATATTGTTATAATAACTAGTTCTTTCTTTGTGGAGACAGAGTTTCCCTTTCTTTTCAAAATCCAGCAACATAGCAGCATGAGTCTTGCCATTTAGGGTGGACCCTATATTTTTAGCCCATTCAGGAATTTTATGATTTTTGTCATATGCTTTTCTTTGGAAACTCTCTCTTCTTTTCTCTACCATATTTAAAAATATTTTCTCTTTTTCTTGTAATAAGCATGTTAAATTATTCTTGTGTGCTTCAGCTATATCTATTGTACATATAGTTAGAAAGTATTCACCCAATTAACGTGTTACATCACTAGTAGTATGTACAGGATTCAGGTTACTACGTATAGGAAGTTCAGAAAATATCACATCTGAATTAGAATAGTAATACTGTAAAGTTCCTTTCTTATAAAATAAGGTAGCTAAAACACTAAATGAAATTCCATATGTTAGTGGCAAATGGTGGTAGGTCACACCTTCAGCTACTGAAGTAGGCAGTTTCACACAAACATAGTAATCTTCTATTTCCATAGCTTCTACATAGAGTACTAACAGGTTTGCAAATACGTTTAGGTGAGTTCTGTTTTTAAATCTAGTATAATGCAATCTTTCCTCATCTGTTGCTTCTAAGTCTACCTTTTGTTGTCTAATGCTAAGTGCTTCCTCTTGTGTATCTATTCTTGCAGGTGTATCTTTTGTTTGTAGCTCATCTGTATCTACTAGTGGTTGCTTATTAGTATAATTCTTCATATCTCTACTCATTATCTAAGGGATTGCTATGGTCAGTCCTATCCAAACTATGAATACTATTGCTATACTACATACACATGCTCTACAGCATGTTTTTAAACAATTTCTTTTTGGTCTTCCATTAACAGTACGATCAGCCATTTCTGACTGAGGAGATTCAACCTCTCTTTGTAACTTTACGCAGCCTTTTACCCTGTGAGAATTTCAGGTTGGTCTCACTTCTTCGTCAGTTTGATCAGCAATCAATTCCTCATCACTTTCATCACTTATTTCCAAGTTTTCAAAATCTTCCAACACGATGCAGGTCCATTCAGGGCCTTTGTATTTATTATTCAGTCTTTTTAATCGTGGACTTCTTCTTTTTGGTTGTATTACAGGTTGGTCAGCTTAACTTGATATTCCATTCACTTGTTCAGGTACTCCATTAATTGTCTTTAAACGTAGTTTCAGTCTTTTGACAAACTTAGGCCACTTGTCTCCTTTTCTGAGTCTTTTAGCTGGTACTGTGCTTTGGCCCTCTTCCAACGTTCTCTTATTTTCATTCAGTTGTGGCACATCTATTTCGATGCTGTCTTCTGTATCCCTCTCTATCTGATTAGGTCCAGATCTTATTACCGTTTCTTCTGCCTGGTTACTAATCTGGCCTTGTTCAGGTATTGGCTGAATTTGACTTTGATTTGATTCTCCTTCTTCTTCCTGAACACAGTTTTCTACTCCTGTCTGGTCCTGCTCAAGCTCTTCGAACCCTTGATTTTCTTCTGCCTGAACTTTCACCCTAGTACCTGTCTGTCCCTCCCCAGATTCTGGAGTTCTTGGTGGGGTGTCGATTATCTGAGTATTCTGATCTATCCCTATCTGATCCTCCTCAGAATCACTTTTGACTTGTATCTCTATGATCTGAGTACCTTCTTCTAAACCTGTCTCATCCTCACTATCACTCTGTCTATCTTGGTAAGTTTGACTTCTGGTTCTTACATATTCTGCAGGTATATCAATTATTGGAATCCAATCATCTTGACTGGTGCTCGGTTGTTCCTCTTCAGCTACTTCAGGATCGATATATTGAGACCCCTCAGCTGCACAACCTTCAGCTTCAGTTTCATCAGGTTCAGTCACTCTTTTTGTGTGACTGGCATGGATCCAGTGTGGAACTCCTGCACATTTTACAGCTGTGGTGGTGACTAAAATCACTTGTCTTGGTTTTCCCCACCTCGGTGCAAGGCAAGATTTTCGAGTGTGTTTCTTTAGCACTACCCAGTCACCTGGGTTCAGGTCATGTGCTGGAGTGGCTTGTCTGGCGACAGCATCTTCCCCAACCTGGTGAGAGATAGAACGCACTTGGTCAGCCAGTTCTTTGCAGTACTCCAGTACTAAATCATCAGATATACTTATCAGCTTATGTCCTGGCACCCATGCTTGCCTCATTGCTCTTCCCATCAGTATTTCATGGGGACTCAAGCCTGTGTTCCGGTCTGGAATACTTCTAAGTCCCATCAGAACAAGTGGCAAAGCATCTGGCCACTCCAATCGGGTAGACTCATACATCTTTCCCAGTCTTGACTTGATTGTGCCATTCAATTGTTCTACCACTCCAGAAGCCTCTGGGCGATATGTACAGTGCCGTTCTTGCTTAATTTTAAATACCTCACAAATTAAAGCAATTATTTCATTATTTCATTATTAAAATGGCAGCCTTGGTCTGATTCAATTGTTACTGGAAAACCGAAATGTGGTATAAGCTCTCTAAGTAGAAGTTTGGCTACAGTGATGCTATCATTTCTGTGTGTGGGGTAAGCTTCCACCCATTTTGAAAACAGGCAGACAATGACAAGACTGTATTTTAGGCCTTGACAAGGAGGTAACTGAATGAAATCAATCTGCAATCGTATAAAGGGACCCTCTGCCTTCCCAATCTTTCCTGGTAGCACCACTGTTTTCTTTCATGGGTTCATTTGCTGACAAACCATGCATCTCTGGCAAAGCGCTTTTGCTATGTTCCTGAATTTCGCATTGAACCATGACTGTCTGAACAGACGTATCATAGCATCTCTTCCCAAATGAGAATCTCCGTGAACCATCCTAGCCATAGGAGCAAGCATACAGTCTGGTAACACTGGCCTTCCATCAAGATATACAATGACACCATCCTCAACTCTTCTCTGACAACCTATTTTCCTCCATTCTTCCTTTTCCGTTGGTTCTGCTCCAATTTGCAAATCTCTGACTTCCTCCCACGTATTCACACCTTTTAGCAACATAAGTTGGCAGCTGTTTCCGCCCACCTCAACTTTCTTATTAACAGCCATTTTATATTTCGCACAATGTTGGGCTAACTGGTCGGCATATCGGTTACCGGCTGTCACTTTGTCATTGTCATTACCAGATTTGTGAGCACCACAGCCACTTCTTTTGGTAATTGAATCGCTTCAAGTAAATCTTTTACATAATGACCATTCTTAATTGAAGTACCTGAAGATGTCAGAAACTCTTTGCATCCATAGTTGGCCATGGTCATGCACAACCCCGTAACCATTCTGGCTGTCAGTGTATATGGTTGCCTTCCAATTTTTCCCAAATTTGCAGACCTTTGCAAATGCAACCAATTCGGCTATTTGTGCAGACTTGACTCCAGGCAAATAGGATGCTTGAATTGGGCCTCCCAATCAACAAATAGCTCATATTCTGAACCAATTAATGGCTCTTATCTTATGTCTGGACGTGGTTTTGTACTATATTCAGTCAAGTCAATACAGTCATGTTCAATCTCTCCCTTCACTTCTGCAAAATGTGAATCCGGTAGCAGTGTTGCTGGGTTCAGAATATTACACCTGGCAATGGTTACATTTCCTGCACCTACAAGGATTCTCTCGTACTTAGTCAGCCGACTAGGTGTGAGATACTGGGTCTTAGTCCTGGTTAACAAAATTACAACGGCATGTGGAACATACACGGTGATGGGATGTCCCATAATAATGGACTCACTCTGTTCCAGGCTCATGCAAGTTGTAGCCACTGCTTTCAGGCATCCGGGCAAGGCAGATGACACTGGGTCTAATGTGGAAGAAAAATATGCCACAGGACGTCTTATCAGACCGTGAATTTGAGTTAAAACTGAAAGTGCACAATTATCTCGTGTGTCACAGAAAAGTGCAAAGTCTTTTGAATAGTCAGGCATCCCTATTGCTGGAGCTGTACACAGGCATTCTCGCAATTTTACAAAAGCAGTCATGCTTTCGTCATCCCACTCTATTCGGTCTTTTGCTCTTTTCGTTGTCATTTGCATCAAATGCCACAATCCATTGCCTGCAGTAACCTACTACTCCAAGAAACATTCTGATCTCTTTCTGAGTTTGGGGTAAATTCATATTTCTGATTATTCTGATTCTCTCTGAGGTGACCCTCCTAACACCTCTTTCTATCTGGTGCCCCAGATATTTCACTGACGTTGTGCAGAATTGTAATTTCTCTGGTGACACTTTATGTCCTCCTTCACCTAAATAATTCAGTAAAGCAATGGTATCAACAACACAGTCATACATGGCTGTCGAATTCAAATGAGAAAAGAAATTTGCTATCCGGGTGTAATGGAATCGAAAAGAATGTGTGACACAAGTCAATGACAGTAAACCATCCAGCCTCCCTTGGTGTCTGATACAGAATCACCGCAGGGTTTGGCACGACTGGACAGCATGGAACAACAATCTTATTAATTTTGCGGAGGTCTTGCACGACCATGTACTTGCCACTCGGTTTCTTTATACCAATTATGGGTGAATTACAAGGACTGCTCATTATTTCTTGTAAAATATCTGCTTCAACCAAACATTTTATTTCTGCTGCAACACCTGCTTTTATTTCTGGGCTCATTTTGTACTGTCGAGTATTTGGGTAAACTGCACCTTCTTTTACTGTCACTTTTATTTGATCAACATTTGCCATTAATCCTACATCTTTTCCAGTAAAATCCCATACATTAGGTTTCACAGTCTGTTGTAGTTCCTCTGGTAAGTCTTCTATTGTCTATTGTCAACCTTTTAGTCTCTTGTTTTGCTAACATCAGTTTATAAACTCCATCTTCGCCTGGGGTTTGAATTTCAACACCACCACTTGGGGTACAGAAAATGGTGCAATTCATTTTGCACAACAAGTCGCGACCTAACAGGTTTACTGGGCTCGAATTGCATACAACAAATCTATGCATTTCTTTAAAGTTCCCTATTCTAACTTCCATTGGTTCTGTAACTGGGGTACTAATTTGTTTATTAGAAACGCCCAATCCTTGGATCGCTTCTCCCGAGATGGGTAGGTTTGGAACGTCTGCTGTTCTCACAGTAGAACAGGTAGCACCAGTATCCAATAGAAAGGTGACATCATTTCCTTCAACCTTTCCTTCAATGTATGGACCTGACTGGTCTACCGGCAAGGAGGCGCCAAGCACGCACTCCTCATCCTCCCCTCTCAGGCACCATCAGTAAGGATCTTCACTGAAAAATGTATCACTCAAAAGAAATTGTGAGGTTGCTGTATCTTTCCTTTCACTTTCCTCCCAGTTTGTGGTATCTACACTCTGTTATGCTTTGCTCCGGTAATTTGGCATAGGTGCAGGGGGTAACTGGTTTTGTATTACCTGCTGCTGTGTCTTCCGTGCCACCTCATTCTGCGTCTGTGGATTCAAATCATTATTTTGCATATGGGAATTTTGTCAGCCTCAAAGAGGTAGAAGTGGCTTTATGTGCAGTGGCTAGGGGCAGGGCCCCGGGCTTAGATGGGGTCCCGGCGGATCTTTTTATTAATGACAAGGATCGCTGGGTAAAATATATCTTCCTTTTGGTTAATGCTATTGCCCAAGGGGCTATGGTACCAATATCTTGGAAGGGTGCGATCATCATACCCGTATACAAGAAAGGTGATCGGTCGGTGCCTGGAAACTACAGACCAATAAGTTTGATTGCCACCATCCAAAAGGTGGTGGGGAGGATGGTCAACTGGAGTACTTTCTACTGTCTAACCAGTAAGTCCTCCCTCGTTGGCTAAATGTATAGGGGCAGATTTACAATAACTGGCGCATCCCCAGGGATGCGCCAGTTATTGTGCGCCGCAGCTCCGCCACCCATGGTGCGCCGCATTTACAATGCGGCGCACCATGTGGCAAAAACGGCACAGATGCATCAGGCATCTGTGCCGTAAAAGCAGCGCATTGCTGGAGCTGCGTCGCGCTTGCGACGCAGCTCCAGCAATGCTCTGGGGGGCCCTATCTCCCCAATGCTGCATCAAGCCTTGCGCCTGCTTCAAGCAGGCGCAGGGTTTTGACGCAGCATTGGCCTAAAAGTGACTGAGTGAAATCTTGTAGATTTCACTCAGCCACTTTTAGGAGGCGTTCCTGCGCAGGAACGCCCTCCCCTGCGCCGGAACGCCTCCTCATGGCGCAGGGCTTTACAACGTGACGCATCTCTCAGATGCACACGTTGTTAATACCCAGCACCATGGCGCATCTTTTGTGCTGCCGCTGTGTCACAAAAGGTCTCGGTAGAGGGTGGCAGTGGTGAACCAGAGGGTGGCAGTGATGAACCAGAGGGTGACAGTGATGAACCAGAGGGTGGCAGGGGTGAACCAGTGGTGAACCAGAGGGTGGCAGTGATGAACCAGAGGGTGGCAGGGGTGAACCAGTGGGTGACAGTGCTGAACCAGAGGGTGACAGTGCTGAACCAGAGGGTGGCAGTACTAAACCAGAGGGTGGCAGGGGTGAACCAGAGGGTGGCAGGGGGGAACCAGAGGGTGGCAGTGATGAACCAGATGGTGGCAGGGGTGAACCAGAGGGTGGCAGTGGTGAACCAGAGGGTGGCATGGGTGAACCAGAGGGTGGCAGTGGTGAAGCAGAGAGTGGCAGTGGTGAACCAGAGGGTGGCAGTGCTGAACCAGAGGGTGACAGTGGTTAACCAGAGGGTGGCAGTGGTGAACCAGAGGTGCTGTGATGAACCAGAGGGTGGCAGTCGTGAACCAGATGGTGGCAGTGGTAAACCAGAGGGTGACAGTGCTGAACCAGAGGGTGGCAGGGGTGAACCAGAGGGTGCTGTGATGAACCAGAGGGTGGCAGTGGTGAACCAGAGGGTGCTGTGCCCATACACGACTGCATGGGTAACTTCGCCATGCAAGCGGCCCGCGAACACGCAAAAAGCCCCGCGAACACACAAAAAACCCCACGAACACGCAAAAAACCCCGCGAACACGCAAAAACCAAAAAATCCGGATTTTGCGGATTGCGAATTCGATTTCGCGTGAATTCGCGGAAACGCGAATTCGCAAATTTTGCCCATACTTACTCAAAAGCCTCAATCTCCCATTCTTCTAGTGCCTCATACTGTGTTAGTCTAGGTCTGGGATTTAAGTCATTCATTCGTGTCCTTAAATTAAACAAAACTCTGCCATTAAAAGTACCATTTTGGGGAAATGCCAAAACTCAGTCATCTTTAGTGTATTCCACCCAATTCTCTAACCATACACAAGTGTGGTAGCCCCTGTCAAATATCATGTATGATGCGGGCGTATTTGGTGGTGGAATAATAATTCCTTCTCCAGTTTTAATTGGTGTATCTTTTTTAAAGAAATTTTTAACTCTTTTTACGAATGACATTTTTCTTTCACCTCCATACATTATGTAAGGTCTGCCCCTTATCATCTGTCCTCTAGCAAACCCTAAGTATCTTCTTTCAGGTCGGGTTTCTGTAGTTCCTGGATTTAAATACCACATATATTTTGGAAATTTAAACCTGTACGATAACATTCAATTTGTTTACAAAAATGCTTCCAATACCAGCGCGTCTTTTATTTTTATTCAACCAATCAACAACGTGGTTTCAAATATCATTAACCAATGATTGCGCGCCTTTTCTCGTGAGACGAGTTTCCATGCTCCTGTGCTCACCCCTCCTTCACAATTACTATCTCCGCTACACGCCCGCTGTCTCAACCAATACCAACGAGGCTCTGAGTGATGTCAGCGCAGCTCCCCAACTGACTCCCTCCTTCGCAAGGTAATTCAAAAACTCAATTCTTTTATTTTAAAGTGCAATTCTTTTTTAATCAACAACGTAAAAACATTCGCCACTGTACCCGAGTGACTAGAAAGAAAAGATATATTTCACTGCGAGTAAATCCCTTCCGCTTACTCTTCATATACTACGAGTAGATCTCCTCCGTCTACCCTTCACACAAGCATTGGAGAACCTGCTACTTCTTTAGACTTATCCCTTACTGGAATATACTAAGACCAAAGTTTCACCAGCGAACCCCTTTGCTATTACTCAAGCTCAGATGAACCTGCTACTCCTTCCTTGTGACCATTTCTAGGTGATATCACACCAAATGTTTTGCTAGCGAACTCTCTTAATCTGGTAACCTTTGCTCTACTATCAGTTATTTTTACCTACTAGGTCCTATACCATTGACTTACCAATCCTTGTCACTGGTACCTGTAACCCTATTGGATCAGGGTGTTAGCATAATTGGAAAAATACTTTTGCACTGATATAATAACCACAGACTCGGGAAGTTTGAAACTCTTTATCTAAGTTTCTTAAATGGTCATGATCCACAAATTAAACACAATTAGACTCTCAATAATGAAAATCAGAATCAAAATATAACTATTCAAAAGATGTATTAAACTGATTTCGATAATTTAGCAATAGGAAAGGTAAAGAAAAGGAACATAAAATACGATCAGAATATTTAAGCATTTAACAAAAAGGAAGGGAAAAAAGGGAACATATCAACTTTAGCAATAGGAAGGGGAGAGAGAAGGAACATAATATGCAAGCGCAATTATCAAATATGTACCATTTAGGGAGGGTATGAAAAGGAAACAAAACAACAACGAACCCACACAAATTTATATTTACCTAAGAATGGTGTGAAGAACTAACTCTGGCCACAGGTCAATTTAAAGGACAGATCCCCGAAAGTTGCAGTCGCCAGTAGGCTAACAGGTGCAGATCAGAATCAGGACAGGTAAAACCAGATTTGGATCAGGACAGGACCACCAAAGGTTAAGACCAGCACCAGCAGTTCAGTTGCAACGCCTGCGCTACTCCCTCTCTGCAGCTAATAGTCAGAACCCCGATTGGGTTATCGATTTCACCGACAAAGTGCTCCGCCAGCACCTCAGCTTCCCGGACCCCGATTGGGTCAGCAAATCTTCTGACAGAGTGCTTCGCAGCACCTCTGCTCTCGATCACCTATTAAGTGTGTTGGGTCTGTGACAGGTCAGCTATTCGGACAAGTCAGACAAATTCTCTAGCTAAAGCTTCGCTAGTTATACTATTTTTCAGGTCAGTGTACCACCCCGCAATGTTGCAAGTGTAAGGATCCCAAATTTTGATTGGACAAAAAATTAGGAGAGGTCATCACACCACACCAACATTTGATACCTCAGTGGTGAATATTAATTTTACATTCCCGCCCATCAATTTATTTTCTCATTACATCTTTATTCCACCCAACAATGGATGTTCTATTGGCAAATACATTGTTATAACATTGTAAAATTTTGAGTTCAATAGTTCATGTTCTCAGGAGCATCTTCTAGTCAGTCAGCTCCTTGGCTGCAGTCCAAAGGTCACTGTTCCAGAGACTTGAAACTTTCGCGCAGTCGCAGTTTCAACAAAGATGGAGTACAGCGTTACAAATTAGGCCAGTTTTCCATGTGTAACATGAAATGTAAAAGAAACAGTTTTAAAATACAGAATAAGTGAATACACTGGATACCATGTATCTGTACTCTATACCCATTATTTTATATTTAACTATAGCATTAGGATTAAGCAGAACGAACAGCTTGGCAAAAGCAGCAGTGCAAGCTTCTTGCATGTGAAGACATAGATCAGCCATATTAATACTAGTCCGCAGAAGTGACAGATTCCCTCCAAAGCAATGAATACGTCAAGTTACGTGAGTATGACAGACGCATGCGCAGTAGAAACCCTCGCGTAGCAGCAGTAATCGTAGATGCAAGCGTTTTACGGTTAGTAAAACACATAAGTAAGCATCTCTCGGACACCCAATGTTTATGTAAGATGCGATTTTAGTAAAAACAAACATGTTGATTAGTGTTTTTAATGTTATTCGAGGTTCATGAATACAAGCAAGTCGCTTCATATGCGAATCCTTGCTCCATCACCAGTTTGGTTACTGAGTTACCTTGTGAGCCCCTAGTATATGGTACCTTAGGTACCAAGGGCATAGGCACCCCAGAGGCCTACCAGGGGCTCAATTATGTATTATGCCACCCCTGGGAAGCCTTCCAAAATGACACCACAGGTCTGCACTTGCAGCCTGGGTAAGGTGGTGTAAGCACCCCTTACTGGGATATAGTATACCTATATCCACCATTTAAAACAGACACATATTAACCTGTAAGTCACTCCTATGGCAGACCTGAAGACAGAGTGCTTGGTTTTGTGTGAGAGGGTGCCCTAACATGAGCTGAGCCCCTCTGCAGCTTTCGGAATCCCTTCCTTATAGCTGTTCTGAGATATGGCCATACCATATACTCTTAAGTG
Source organism: Lissotriton helveticus (assembly GCF_964261635.1). NCBI lineage: Eukaryota > Metazoa > Chordata > Amphibia > Caudata > Salamandridae > Lissotriton > Lissotriton helveticus. The sequence continues at coordinate 1,152,161,894 of NC_136070.1, forward strand.
CATTATAATCCTCGCGGTTAATGCTAACTTTGGTTTGGCTTTATCAAAACATGTCGTGTTTGGTGTCAAACACTTTGGAATACTACCCCCGCCAGTTCTGGCAGCGGAGTAGCATTCCGCCCTTTTAGAGGAAGAAGACATGTACGCACTTACTTACCCGGTAAATGTTTAAAAGATCCCCGGCCTCACAAAATGGATGCTGCTGCCACAGACACGAGTCTGACCTCCTGCTGTTGGACGAAACTCCGTCAGGGGAGGCCTGGACAATAAGTTTCCTATCGAGGTAGCTGCCAGCACCTCCCCAGACAGGCTTTAGTGTATTGGGCAGGGTGGGTTGCATTCAGTGAATGCTTTTCAGACACTGCCTGGGGCATACAAGGTGCTCCATGAATTTCCCAGTTCAAACCGGTTGCTGGGGCACTCAGCCCCAGCTCTGATGCGAAACTGGACAAAGGGGAAGGGGTGTAACCACCCCTTCCCCAGGTCTTCCCATAGTAGGGACCCTAGAGTTAGTCCAACCCCTAAACTTAGTATAAGTACAGGAACCCAGTCCCTGAGACTTTAGATTACCCTGAACGAAACTCTGAAGATTAAATCCTGGACCTTCAACATTCCATATCGACTGGAAGACGAAAGAAATATCCCTTGAGGTCAAGGAGTGACCTCCCTCTTCAAACAGGCACCAAAGAAGCATCTTGCCGGTCTGTATTTTTTAGGCTCTCGTCGGATCCTGAAGAATCTGTGACACAGGACACAGACTTCCAGACATCTCCGAGGCTGACACGAGTCCCCAGCAAAGCTGAGACCTGTAGCTATCATGAGAGGCGTGGGACTGGAACTCCTGGTTATCCTGCAAGATTGCAAGTGTACCTACTTTCCGAAGTTTCCCAAAGTTCTACATTGGACTATTTGTTGCCCTTGCCCCGAGCACCTTTTGCACCGAAGCTGAGAGGCCTACACTCCACGAGTGTTCCGTGGGCCCGTTTTCTTCACCGCAGCTTGAGGCTCCTTTGCGATCCCTAGTCTGTTGGCTAGTGGGTCTCCACAAAGGACAATCCTTTGTTTCTTGAACTTTCCTGGTAGCTCCAGAAGTGCTCTGACTCCCCTCCAAAGGGTGAGTCTCTCAGACCATGCTGGTCTACACTGAAGCCAATCTTTGCATCTTGCAAGGGTTGCTGTTGCCAAGCCTTGTTGGGTCCAATCCGGATTCCGACGCTACAGCACTTTTCCTCTGGTCGCCTGCAGCACTTCTTTGTGGCTCTCCATTGGAATCGACGACGAAACCTGACACGAAAAGACACCTATGCACCCGTCTTCCCTGGGTGAGGTAACACGAGTACTCTTGACTCTCAAAGTGTCCTAGTCTAAAGGGTTTTCACCACAGTCCACTCCTAAGTGTCCTTAAACTATAAAATTGCAACTTTAACTTTCCTCATAGAAGTCTATGGTGATTCGCGGCTGTGTTTAGACACTGCACGCGTCCCCCGAGGGTCTCCAGCGTCTCTACCTTGGGTGGTTCCTGGTTGCCCCAGCAGTTCTACAGGCCCTAGGCCTCACTTCAATCCTCATGTGGTTCTTATACCACTATTTTAGTATATGGTTTGTGAGGCCCCTAGGGCAAAACGTATACTGTGCTATTTACTGTGTGCTAGTTCTTGTATTGTACTTGTCTAGCCTCATAAAGAGACTAGAGGGGTTGTGTTTAGAATAAATACATATATATTTGATATATACCTGGTGTGGTGCCCTTTCATTTGATCATTCAAGATATTATAGACTGGTAAAACAAGCTGATTTACATTCCTTCAAGACTTTGCCTGAAGGCTGCTCTCCACAGCTACCACTAGGATAGTTTTCTATAAGGTTGTCTTAAACCTACGATCAGTAAGGGTCGTTTGGACTGGTGCAAGGTGCCCACTAGAATAGTGGACATCATATGCTAGGCCATCTTCTCACAATCCCTATACTGCAGATGCCCAGAAACACCACATTGACAGGTAGTGAAATGTAAAAACAGGAAGTATGGCATTTCCTGGTTCTTATTCCATTATCAGTGCAAAGGAGAGAGTTTTGAGTGGGGGAATCAATCTGCAGTTTGCTCCTGACAGCCATTTCATTTACCATCTAGCAGCCATCTTGTGGATTTACAATCCATTGTAATCCGCCAAAGCAAGACTTCGAACCATCCCATCAGTCTCAACTACTTGCAAGTTTGGTTCCAGAGCATCTGAGCATCAGCTATACATTTAGTGAGCTTGAAGCAGGGGCTCTTGGATAGGAGGTAGTCAAAAATGAGGCACTACTAATGGGATATCATAGGCCCAAGTTTAGATATAAATCATGCAACGCAGCGTAGTATGTGAATTTGCTGCTTTGCCTGATTGGGAGAAAGCAGAACATTACATCCACATAGGAGTGGCACTGCTCTGCTCTCTCCCTTCGCTGGCTTACTTTATGCTGCCATGCACCAATGGAGACACCTTTGCACCACCCTGCAAGAGTGTTTGTGTTGTGGTCAGCATAGTTTTTGTGCAAGAATGTAACCTTTCGTGCACAAAAGCAACCTTAAAAGGTAATTTCTTCTTTGCATCTGTGTTGCACAATGCCGCACACATGCAAAGAGAAAATATCGAGGAGCAATACAAATATTTTGCCTCGTTTTGCCAGCTTCAAGGAAGTGAAGGATTTTGGTGCAAATCGATGTCTACAAGTTTTTGTAGCTATGGATTTGCATGAACATCCATGGGTGGATGTCGAGAACACCCATGCACCACCCATGAAACACCTGTTGATACAAAGTAAAGCAATCAGCGCATTGCGAAGTGTTGCGTTACTTTGGGTTACAATTCACCACAAATTGTGATTTGTGTTGGATTATAAATACAAACCTTTGAGTTGGGTCTGAGTTTAAAAGTAAATAAAACTCAACAGAATCTGTTTGTAAATCTGGGCATTGGTATTCAAGACCATTGCCAAAACTAGATTTAAAATTAGGCACAAATAGCACAGAGGTTTAAGGATGTGTCTGCACATACCAAGAAGGTGGACGAATGTAAGAAAAAATGATAGGGGCTAATACATTGTGTTTGTGAGCTGATATCAAAGCGGAGATGTGGAAGTATTTCCACTGGTGAAAGACTAGCAGTATAACCAAAGTCAACTTCATTGGAAGAAGACGTTCTGACTATTATTAATGTGACCAGTGTTAACGCGAATATTATTATTTATAAAGTGTTTTGTTTAAAATACAAGATGCAGAATTTATGTTTAAAAAATATGTGGGTAAAATGCACAAATTGTAGTAAGCAACCATACTGAAATACCATAGGTCTGCAATATAGCGATGAACCATATACTATTATTGAGTGGACATGGCTGAAGGTGCCATGATTTTTAACATGAAGGCGCATTAATACAGAAATGCTCTGTTTTTTACTTTAAACAACCACTGTGCAAGATGTTTTTCTTCTCTTTGATGCAGATGTTGCAATTTCGGAAGTTAATGTTAATTAGTTAGTAAATAGATGTTTGTTGTATTAGATGACTGATAGTGAAGTTCACACCACAAAAGATGTAGACGACAGGAAGGATGATTTTGGGGAAGATTTGTGAAACGAGAAAGGATGTGGTGCAACATCCAAGGGCTCATGGTTAAACCATGATTGTACTCTGGTGAGATGATGGGGAATAAACCTGTTCCCTGTAGCTTGTTGAAATCTTATTGGTCAACATGAAGTAGAAAGATATTAATGTTGCAACATAGAAAAACGTGTTTATATTAGTTCGTGTTCCTATCTTAGAGTAGGACTTGCCATGACTTAGGTTCACAGAGCACATTAGATTTGTTCCTTGTTACAGATTATCTGAGTGGAGACTCTGAACTCAGCTCTCTTGGACATCTCTTTATGGAAAGTCTTAGTTTATTTCTTGATCTGCTGTTATTAAAGCTGAGAATACGTTTATCTTATTCTGCTAAAGCTCAATGCTTATTCTTGATTCTCTCATCAGAACCCTTCTGAGAATCTGAACTGACACCTTTTTGCATTTTTCTTGATTTAGCTCAGAATAGGGACATTTCTTTATGAAATGTGCTTGTTATATTCCATTGTATTGATGTTTTATTTTAATGTGTTGAATCAATTTACCTTATAACTAACAATTGATTGATTGATTATGTTAACCTATAATAACAAACTTGGAGATTTATACTTTAAAAAGAATGGGAAACTAAAAGATTTAAAAATAAAACCCTTTAACTTAACTCTTTATTCACTGAACTGAACGTAATGAAAATTGATAACGATTTACATTGAGTTCAGCTCTTAAGTCTGAGCTTACATCAAAGATCAATCAGTCTGCAGCACTGGGCTCATGAGTGATGAATAAGCGGTAGTGAAACCCCGTGCTCCAGCACCAGCATTGAGGGAATTGAAGGAGGAACTGAAACTGGAGGTGTCGAGGAATCAGTTGGGTGCTAAACACCACAATGCCATATATGACACATAGGCTACATGGCATATCCAAAATGTAAAAAGCATAAATGATGTTCAAATGCATTTAAATAAAATTATACCAAGATGATACTAATAGTAAAATTTAATTCACTGTTCCCAAGGCTGGAGTATAATTGTAGTGGCATATTCTGAGATGGACTTTGGCAAACTTTTAAGTACAGAATTACCTATATTATTGAAGGTAACACATCAGAGGAAGATTCAGAACAGCTCTCTGCTAGTTTTGCACCACAGACCAGCATCTGCAAAACAACCAAGGCAAATTCATTCCAAAAAGACATTGACACTATTATTTCACAATACAGACAGTGTTTCTCACTACACCGACGACTCCTTCCACTGTTACCTCAAGTGCTGTGGCTAGTACCACTCGATCTGAAATGTCCATGCTGGCTGGTAATTTGAAACCCAGCAGGCATGCCTCTGGCACTGTCACCACTGCTCAAACTCCTACAGAAACATTAACTTCTGCAACAGTTTTTATTACGTGACCAGTTCCACAGTACCCATTCCTCAAAGTGTAGAAGAAGTGTGCATGAAGGAATGGAAAGAGGTGGAGGGAAGTGAGGGTATCTTATAAACCAAAATCATAAAGAAACCCAAGGCAAAGAAGAATCGCTAGTAATAAACATTTCCGACACAGTGCTAACCGCACATGAAACGAAATTTCTGCAGAAAGGAACATCTTTCATACCTACCAGTTCCACAAATCTCCTTGAACTAGAATTAAGCACCTTCAAACTCACTCGGAAATTACGCTTAAGGCATTTTTTTGAAAACGTACTACCACCAGCCATTGAAACAAAACCCGATCAATTACTTGGCCTAAAAACAACCAGCACATACATGCCACCGTGTAGCCACAAGAGTATCGACACCTTCGAAACACTCGTAAAACAAGATATATCAAAAATCAACTTCTCAAAAAAAACGAAACAAAACATCACCATGAAGGACAAAGACACCTTAAAAAAGATTGCAAGCAACAAAGCAATCAAATGCCTCAAAGCAGATAAGGGCGGTGCCCTAGTCGTCCTCAATACCAGCATGTACGAATCAAAAATCAAGGAACACATCGCTGATCCTGAAACTTATATGCGACTAAGTGGCAATCCTACTGAACAATACAAATCCGAACTAACAGATCTTGTCATAAAAGCACACGAGGATGGTATCATCGATGACCGCACTAAAAAATACCTTATCGTGGAACACCCAAAAAGTCCGACCATAACCATGCTCCCCAAGATCCATAAAAATCTGAAGGACCCCCCGTTTCGACCCATTGTGTCAACCAGAGGGTCCCTCCACGAGCCGATAGGTACATTCCTAGACCGACACTTGCAGCCAATGGTAAAAAACCTCAAAAGCTACATTAAAGATACTGCATAATTTCTCAAAAGACTCTCTGAAATAGACATAGCAACTGAGGAACATCTGATCCTTTGCACCGCCGACGTTAAAAGCCTCTACACATCCATCCCGCATGGAGGTGGCATCGAGGCAATAGAAAAAGCTCTACTGAACAGCAACATCACGGACTCCTTACAAACTTTCCTTATGGAGCTCATGATATTCACACTGTATCACAGCTATTTCACGCACGACCAACAGTGGTACCTCCAAATGTCCGGCATGTCAGTGGGCAATTGCGCAGCACCGACCTACGCAAACATCTATATGGCAGAATTCGAGTCCACCCACATCTACGCCAACCCAAACTGGACAGATAACTTAAAGCTATATGTTCGTTACATCGACAATTTATTCTTTATCTGGAAAAACACCCGCGAAAATTTAGAGACAGCCTTGACTGACTTGAACACCAAAGACAACCGCATCATCCTCACATGGAACACCAATGAACATAAAATCACCTTTCTTGACGTCTTGGTTAAAATCACTGAAAAAGGGTTGGAAACAGACCTTTTCCGCAAAACAACAGATCGAAACAATACAGTACACCATACAAGTTTCCACCAAAACTCCCTCAAAAGAAATCTGCCATTCAGTCAGATGCTACGGATAAAACGGATCGTATCAAACCCTGAAACATGCACGATTCAAATGGAAGAAATGGCCACAAGGTTCCTTAACAGAGGTTACCCACAAGAGACCATAACAGAAGCCATTAAAAAAGTATCTACCATCACACGTCAGGAAGCCCTCAAAGGATCCACGAAAAAAGAGGAGAAAAGAATAGTACTAGTTTTCAGATACTCTACTTCCAGCAAAACATACAAGAGCATTATCCTAAGGCACTGGCGTATACTGTCATCTGAACCCGACTTTGGTAACCAATTTGAAAATCCCCCGATCTTTGCATATACCAGGACTGAAAATCTGAAAGAAATCTTGTCAAAACAACCCATGGAACAACTTTCCCACACCGGCACACGCCCGTGCCATAATTGCAACAGCTGCAACAATATCATTAAGGGAAACAGTATAAGCCACCCCATGAGAGGGTTCCAAATCAAATTGCACGTGGATGCAACATGCGATTCAACCAACTTGATCTATCTACTCAAATGCCCATGTGGCATGATATATGTGGGCAAAACTACCAGAAAAATAAAAGTCCGCTTAAACGAGCATAAATCTAACATCCGCACCAAAAATCAAAAATCAAGCATTGCAATGCATTTCAATGAACTCAATCACAACGTGGCCCAGTTGAAATTCCTGGTGCTAGAAACTGTCTGCAAAAAGGAAGGAAAAGACAACAACAAAATACTTCTACAACGTGAGACAGCTTGGATCTACAGACTACAGGCGATGAAGCCATACGGTCTTAATGACCAAATTGAATTTAGTTGTTTCCTGTAGTACCCGCGCGGTACACATGTTTCACACCGTATCTTTTGTAACCTCAGCTTGAGTATAAACATTGCATATAGTTTACATTCCCCCGTGCTCCCTGCACTCCCTAGACCAGTAGCATACACCACACACCCAACTCTAAGATGGCCGCCACATTCACCGTCACACCTTAGTCCCTTTTTCGTCTTCACGACCTAATCACATGACCGCCACTCCGCAAGCTGCCCTTTAACCAACACCCTCTCACTCCGCTAATATTCCGCAAGCTACTTACAACTCTGCCGTGGAATCCTGAATTGATCTACCCTTTCCTGCCACTCAAGTAAGTCGGATCTTCGACATAGACCCACGTTAGTTTCTAACTTCGGGTCCAAACCGTATCTAATACGCATCTTTCCCCTTTGTTTACAGAGGCACATCACCTTCTATGACCCGGGAATGTAAGTGCTTTCCTTGATCTTTCCGCCCCTCTCGACCGATGCACCCCCTTTTTTTAGCCACCCACACTGGTTTATAAGGTATATAGATATCATTCCACCCAACACAATGCACGTTTTTCACGCATGTCCCCGTACACCGAGAAAAATGTAATCAATTTTAATGCAATCCCATTTGAGTTATGTTCTGAATCGTAATAGCGTTTTATTGTGTTCACAGAGCTCCTTGACAAAGGGCACTTTTTGCCCAAAATGCATCGGAGCATTTTTTGAAATCACCGACAATGATTTTCTTGTGGTCGAACAAAAACATTGGAAAAGATGAATCTATGAATCTCTGCAACTAAAGAAATGATAAATCTTTGAATAAACAATTGATTATCATAACTAACAAAGGAGTCTGTCTTTATATGACGAATCTGATGGGAGTGCCCAGTTTCAAGGATGCGTTTACACCTCTTGTAACGCACTCAACCAGTAACTAATTACGACGTACACGGACGGTTACATCACTTGTTGGAGCACCTGAAACTCTATTAAAATCATCCAAAAATCACATGAAATTTCAAAATAACACTAGCTGTGCGCCACGCCTTCAATCATCAATCTGGTATCTTATTGGCACATGAAGGTCGAAATGTAGACTATAGCCCACCTGCAGAGGAAGAGACAAAGTCTGTCTCAGATGATTATTCTTTATGTGTGACTACTGCAAGCAGTACATTGGGCCAAGCATAAGAAGTAATATCCAGAAGGATTGCTATGATTGAGTTGAGACATGAGCTACTGTATACACAATCAGGGAAATCTGCAGATGCCATTGTAACAGATGGAAATCAAACGCAGGCACTGCATTTCTATTGAATAACTTGCAAGAGATGAAGGTACAAGGGAATCCTTCTAGAACACATCATCACATTCAAATGTTGGTGACTTGAGCTCAGCCCAAAGGCAATGTTTACTTGATCATGCAGAGGAAATGGCTAATAGGCAGGCCATCTGTCACATTATGAATGCTGGGAATCATTTCATTAGCCTAGTTGCTGAATGACATGTGTCCATGTTGCGTTCAATGGCGGAACATACATGTGCCCTTCAACATGGACTATTTAGGCAGTTATGCCTCTTAGAGAAGAATGTGTGAGCAGCACAGGCAACAATTCACCACACACCTCCTTCAACATCTACAACCTCTTCTCAACATATCTCCCATGTACAGCCTCTTAGGAGGTCTACCAGTACTGCTTGTGTGAGGTAGGTAGAAAGCAAGTTTATTAAGACAATTGTCCATAAAACATTCTAAAAAATATATAAAAAGTTACAGTGTAAAATTAATTTAAAACTCATTAGGCCAACCCTTCACTCCCTCTCTACTGGAATCCATCATTAAAACTCTGTTTAACAGAATGTAAAAAACTGAGCAATTCCTACTGCCACATCTAAATAACGCATTTCTGACAGCAACTCCACAGCCTTCATCCTTTGTAAAGTTCTGTATTTAAAAAAACAAGGGTCTTTGAAACTTAATCTGGCTTGAAAGATAAAAACACAGTCCTTAGGTATGTGCAACAAAGACATTTTACATTCAGGGGGTAGGGACAAAGACCGTTATCAACCTGGGCCCTGGACCAACAGTAGCGGGATGAATGGATTGGATAACATGCCACTCTTACCGTTAAAATTTCATTCCGCAGGCCAAGATCAGGTACTTGAGTCAGGTAGGGGAAAGCAGTTTCCAGACCTAGAGAAGGGATTTAAAAAACCTTATCTAAGGTTTCTGACTCAGGTAGGCCAGGTCGAGTGTTCCGGCCACCTTTGCCACAGACTCGTCCAATACTTGTTTACCTGGAAAAAGAGACCAGAATGTAACTGCACCACAATCAGAATGGAGGTTCTTAATACCACTTAATCTATTTCTTACTTCCCTCGCCCACCTTCTTTCACTGCCTTGGATCTTGACCTAGCAGAGTTTAGAGACTTCTATCATTTCACCATCCTCCGAGAGCCTATTAAAAAATCTTTAAGCACGGGTGAATGCCAACAAATTCCAGGTCCCTCCTGATGCCCTGGAGCATGATGGCTGGTGGAAGTGACAGACGTCTTTCGAGGACCGCCCTTCTAATCGGTACTGCTCATAGAAGGAATCAAGAGAAAAGACCTCGGGCTATACAAGCCCCGGGGGGTATTTTCCCTTCTTATGCCCTCAATAGAGAAATGTGAGACAGCCCTCCATATTTCTAGTTCAATCTGGACAGACAGCTGGCCTGCAGCAACAACCTCTGCTTAATACGATCCCAATGTATGCCCCATTTTAAGTTCCTCCTAAAAGTCAAACCTAAATATTTCTGGGAATCATCTGACTTCACCTTCTGGGTGTTTAAATGCCAGCTACATTTTTTTTACTCTTTTACCAAAGACCAACACCTTAGTCTTCTCTAAGTACATTTTAAGCTGGTTCTGCTCCTATATATTTCAAGGGCATATCATTTCCTCTGCAGACCAATTGGGGTGCAATCCATTAGTATCAGGTCATCAGCAGATAGGCAATTTGCTATTTCCTGACTTTAGGGGAGAAGGACTTTGTTTGGGATATGAGAATAGGGAGGTCGGCTAAAAATAAACTAAAAAAGCAAAGTGCTAGATCACACCCCTGCCGAAGGCTATTCTTGATGGGGATTCTCTGTAATAACTGGTCTGATTTATCTAGCTCCACCTAGGCCTTATTGGAGGTTGAGAGGAGGCTCCCAGGTGGCATGCTTTCCTGTCCACTGGATCACAGGTTGTGCTGAAGTCAACAAAACAACAGCACAGTCTTTGATTCACTTCCAGAGTCATCTGATTGATGGCCCATAAAGCAAAGCAATGATCTATGGTGAATTGGCCATCCCAAAAGAAAACATGCTAGATTGGGATTATTCCAGATTTGAAGGCTCAGCCTTCCAACTTACATAGAATAATTTTGGAGTATACCTTATCAAAGATGCCCAAAAGGCTAATCAGCCTATAATGTGTAGGATCTGAACCATTCCCTTTTTTTAAGATGACCCCTTTCCACGATGGGGGATAGTGGTCCATTGAGGCAATCCTGCAAAACAAGAAGGAGTACAACGTTGCCCAACGATCACTATTCGATTTAATAGTCTGGCCAAATTACACCTCTCATGTTTTGTCTATTTACAATTTCAAGATTGACGATGGACAACTTTTAGACTATTTCCCTTAGCCATTCATCACATTAAATGCATTGACAATTTCCAAAAATGACTATGTAAGGAAGATATTTGGTGTAATTTCAGGCTCTAATGCCTGAACGTTCTCCTGAGGCAACCTTTTGTACCAAAAACCACCTGGCTTTACCTGGATGTCATAGCCCTAGAATCCCTGTTAATACTGCTACATTGATTCCTCAATGTGCATGTCTCTCTGCTATCCCCAGCTATGGTTCCATGAATCATTTATACAGGTTTTTTCCTGTGTGGTTTGGGTTTCTTGCAACAAACTCCAAGTGTCCATTTGTGAAAGCTGCATCCTCTTTTGCGTCTCCTCCTTATCACCTGTACTGTTACACAACTTCCAGAATGTCTTGATTATAGGCGAAGAGGACTTTGTGGAGAAGAACTTTAATAGGGTTGCACCTCATTTTGCTTCATGGCGTTTGGATATTCAGGTCTTGCAAGGTTGATCTTTTTTTGCAGTCATTTCCTCCCTATCTCTGAGGTTACTATGCCTAGTCATTTTATGATTTTTCAGGGAATCATACCGTATTGTTGTTCTTGTTAAGTTTCTTTTACCATTTAAAGCACTTGCCCAGCTAACATTCATGTTCTTTTACCCCATTGTGCAGGTGGAAATAAAACTGAATAGCTATATATAACAAGTATGTGTACACATAGGAAAAAGCATAATTACATGACAATAGTACAGCAATTTATTCTTCATGTCAAATTTTTGTTAGATATATCACATTGACGACCGAATATCCAACCGATGATCCAACCTTTTCATACATTGTGAATGGCTCTTAGTTAAGTTCTATTTACTAAACTAAACTCTGTTTACTTGCTTTCTGGCAGTACCTTGATTGTGTCACCTATGTAATTGTGCACATTGACAATGAACCTTAATTGTCCCAATTTTCAGATAATGATAAAGCATCATGGGTGATTTACTACATGACCGTACAAAGGTATGAAAATGTTAAATAAAGTCAGTACAAGAGGGTTGATTGCAGGCGGTATACAAATAAATTGCAAGGAGGCATTGTTAGAAATGGGGGTCTCTAGTTGGAAGAGGTATTCACCTTGTCCAAATAGGGTCTTCTTTCGAGTCAGGATAAGGGAGTTTTACACTTTACATAACCCCTACTCACCTCCTTGGTAGCTTGTCACGGGTAGACAGGCTTATCCCAAAGGTAATGTGTAAAGTATTTGTACCGAAACACACAGTAACACAGTGAAAACACCACAAATGGACACTACACCAGTTTAGAAAAATAAAGTATCTTTATCTAAACCACCCAAGACCAAAATGACAAAATAAACACAATACCTATATCAAGATATCACTTTTTGGAATGATTATTGCAAGAACAATGCTTGTAGAAACAAATAGCTCCACCACGGGCATGTGTGTATGCTACATGTGTGCTCAGTTCAATTTCAGGGGTGCAACAGGGTGTCCTTTTGACACCCTTGAAATTGCATGTGCAATTTGCGAGTACCTATTGGGTACTCGCAAATTGCGCATGCAATTTCCCATTCATTCCTATAGCCCATGGGAATGATTGGGAAGGCATTCCTTAATTGTGACTCGCAAGTTGCGAGTCGCAATTAAGGAATGTTTGGGAGTCGCTAATTTTATAGCGGTTCCTACATGCATAGGCTTTTGCAATTCCTTAATTGCGATTCCTTAATAATTGCAATTAAGGAATCGCAAAAGCCTACATTGATGCATGTGCCCCCAAATCTCTAGCTGTTCCCAACTGAAAGTTAGACATGTAAAATGTTACAGTATAGCCACAACAATAGCCTCTGAGAGAACTAGTCTTTTCAAAAGTGAAAAACGAAATGCACAGTATTTCACTATCAGGACATGTAACACATACCAGTACATGTCCTATCTTTAACATACATTGCAATCCGCCCATGGGGAAACCTTGGGCCTACCTTAGGGATGATGTACATGTAAGAAAAGGGTAGGTTAGGGACTGGCAAGTGGGGGCATTTACCAGGTTGGCATGGCAGTTAAAACCGCATGCAAACACTGCAGTAGCAGGTCTGAGACACATTTGAAAGGTTACTTGTGTGGGTGGCACACTAGTAGCATTTGATTTATAGGCCCTGGGCACACATAGTGCACTTTACTAGGGACTTACTAGTAAATCATATATGCCAATAATGGATAAGCAATCATAATCACAATCTACACAGGGAGCTCTTGCGCTTAGACACTGATCAGCAGTGGCAAAGTTCCCAAAGCATCTAAACCAGCAAAACATAAATCCAGCACACAGTATAAAATGCAGGACGTAGAGGCAAAACATCAGGGGAAACCACTCCACGGATGCCAAGTGTAACAGGCATCAACCAACATATGTTAATCCTGCAAACCAACTCATCCTCTGGACATATGCTATCAAGACACATCTAGTAAGGTTGGTTGTATAATGCCCATTTATATGGGCTTCTCCCTGCCATTCCATGGGGACTCTACAGTCAATACAGTATGGCTGCTTGATGGACACTCTAATGAGATGCTCTTGATAAGGCTGGGTTCCAGTACAGAAATTTAACATGGAACCTCAGGTCGATGTCTCTTTGACCTGCTGAGAAGTGTAAAGGGGAGAAACAGCGCATCACAATCTAACTTTCCAAACTAATCAGGATTCAAGGACCACAGACTCCAACTTCAGTTTAGGGGTTTATTACAATGCCAAAAACAACAGAATATACAAGCACCTCAAGACGAGGTTGTAAAAATACATAGGTACTAATACAAAACCGAATCTTTAGATTCATCTGCTCCGGTGGATCATGAAGAGAATAAACAATTCCAAAAATAAAACACAAGCAAGGACTGCTCCATCATTTCAATCAGACTTCATCTGCCCCCAAAAGGAAAAAAAACAAAAACATTAAACTATCCCTACACTATCTCTAAGGTGACATCCCTACATAGCATTTCCCAGGCAAAATCTGTAAAAAGGTGTCAGCTTGTGAAGACTTCCAGAGACACACATTCACAATGGAATCCAGATGACTAAAGCTAAAGAGTTTGTTCTAAGATACTCTTCCCAAATCAACCCCCTGACACATCCTGTCTCCCTCTACCTCTCTGAACCTCTCTCTCTCTCCTTCTGCCTCTCCTCCCTTGGGCGCATTCCCTAATACAAAATGCTAAAATGTAGAACACGCCCACAGACCACCTCACCAACGGACACCTCTCCTAGTTAGTTTTCCACCGTCTTCTCCATGTGTATTCCATTGACCTTAATTCCCAGTACTCCTCGGTGAGAAGGAACACCGGCTCCCAATTATCGAGTTGTTGCTTGCATTGTTGCACATCTCCTCCATGCCTAACTCCCAAAACAAAAAGCGTTAGTTCTAACTAACAAAGGCGGCTTCTTCCACCTGCAACTGAAACGTGAGAACAGAACATCCTTGCATACACATGAAATTCGCTGACTACTTCTAAATGTGAGTGAGAGCACACCAGGGAAAATACATTTTCGGGCCTACTCAGTTTGGCCACAGTGGGCCATATGCATGAACACATTTTCCCTTAGACACAGAATAGGTAAACCCCTTTGATGCATCGGCCCAGTAAGAATAAACGAATAGGTCTTTCATATTTCAACATGAACATTTCATCAAGGCCTTTACACATCAAATTATATACTCTAGTTAATAATGCTTTGCGCTACAGTATCTACAATTAATACAGGTTAAACAGTTTTCATTATTTCTTCGTGCAATCTTCATCTTGGTGCACATTTAATTAAATAAAATGCATTTCATTACACAGGAACTTTTCGTTAAGCAGTTGCAACATACTAAAGATTACAATTTCAGTCATGTATGTTATTTCATTTCTCTTTGCATGGCACAAATACATTTCTCTCATTTAACATCCCTTCCATATTACCCCACGTTCTAATAATCACACATTAATACAACATAAGCATATATGCGGGTGCGGACTATCCATGGTTATTATGCTCCCCTACACTTTTAGAGCACAATCACGCTCTGTCACTCTCTTACCACTCCTTAGATACCTGCCAATTTCGGTGGGGCTCCTTAGAGCATGTTCTATGGGTGGCTGTATAATTGTATATGGGCCATTCATAATTATGGTAAGTTGTATAACGCCCATGCATTGGGCATATCCTCTACATTTCCCATGTAAACTTCAGAGCATATACAGGCACTGTTACTCAGCAACAACACTCACCATCACATTCAATCTACATCCACTCACAACACATCAAGCTCACACCATTCACTCATTTAGTTGTTTACAACATCCTTCTCTTGCAACAGTGATGTAAAACCTCACATTACCTATCACTCTTTTATCACTGTAAACATTCTCTCAGACCACCATTTGGAACATTAATTGCCCCCACACTAGGTTTCAGCCAGCAACATGCTTACACCCCCACTGACTCCGGGTCAGGCCTGTGACCTGACCTGTGTAGCTTTATTGTTGTGTATGTGGTGGAAATGTACACCTGTAAGGTTTTCTTTGTGTGGGAGGTAACTCCATTTTGTAGCAGCTGGAAGCTGTAAAATGTGCTTAGCCCAAAGTCAGAGTGAGCCAGCAAATCTTTTGAACTCTGCTTTGAGTTTAATGAAAGGTGAATTCATGTATTTTGTTAAGTTTGAACATGTTATTTATTTTATTTATTTATTTTAGCGATTTCTACAGCGCCTGGTGACCCAAGGGTATCCCCGCGCTATGTAACTTGAACCTATTGAGACGGGAGGTAGTCGAAGGGTGTTACTTGGGAAACAAGTGGGTCTTAAGTTTTTTTCGGAACGCAAGGAAATTGGATTCCAATCTGAGGGCCAGGGGGAGTGCGTTCCAGCCTTTGGCCGCCTGAACGGAGAATTGGCGGCCTCCCGTGCGGACTTTTTTGAATCTGGGAACGTGGACTCGATTCTCATTTTGCGATCGTAGCACTCTGGTTGCTGTATAGGGTGTAATCATGTTGCTGAGGATCGCCGGGCCGGAACCGTTGTAGAGCTTGTGTGTGATACACATGGCTTTAAAGTGCACCCTTTGGCGAACCGGGAGCCAGTGCAGGGTTTTAAGGGCTGGCTTGGCAGATGTTCTGGAGGAGGTGTTGGTGATCATACGTGCTGCCGCGTTCTGTGTCCGCTGGAGTTTCGAGATGGTAGCCTCAGGGGCACCCAGATAGACTAGATTGCTATAGTCTAAGCGGGACAGCACTAGGCCCTGGATCAGGAGCTTTCTGGACATGGGAGGGAGTAGGGGCAGGATTTTAAGAGTCTTACGCATGAGCCCAAAACATGTGCCCGAGGTTTTGGTAGCCTGGGTCTTCATTGTGAGTTGTGGCTCTAGCCACACCCCGAGTGTTTTGATTTCAGAGTTGGGGGGGGGGATTTCACCGAACACGTCGGGCCATATCGTGGGGGGGATAGATGTCCATTGATTACCGAGTAACATTACCTCTGTCTTTGTCCCATTCAGTTTCAAAGATGATTCGTTCATCCAGTTGTGGATGTTTATGAGGCAGTTAGTCAAGTTTTCCGGATGGTCAATCAGCTGGGACAGGGAGACGACCAGTTGGGTGTCATCGGCGTAACTCACCATTTTGATGTTAAATGGTGTTACCACGTCCTCGAGGGGGGCCATATAGACATTAAAAAGCGTGGGGCTCAGGGAGGAGCCCTGAGGCACGCCGCTGGTGAGTGGGAGGGTGGATGAGTGGTGACTGTCATCCCAGACTTGAAATGTGCGTCCTGTAAGATAGGATTCGATCCATCCGATAGCTGTCCCGTTATTATCGTGGTGGTTGCCGCTAATTTCAGCTTGAAGGGCAGCAAATATTAAATGTCCATGAACCAGAGAAGAATAACTATGTTCTCTTTAAATTAAGTTTGTTTAAGGATGTTTACACTTTATAGATGCACCTCAAAGAGCAAGCTGATTTATTTGCCTACCTATATCTGATATAATATATACATGGAAGATGAAAGTACTTCTCTATCGATGTGTCCAATGTTCTCTCGTTTATTTATTTCTATATTTTAATTAGATATGCAGAAGTGGCAAGAATGCATTTAAAAAAGAAATGAGATATATTAAACACATTAGTCAATTGCTGAAAATGCCCCCGGTGCTAATAGATTCAGAAAATCAATTCATTTAAATCCTCCAACAATTAGCCTCCTTAAGATTTAACCCTAATTTTAAAGAATAACATATCCTTATGATGGCAGTGAAATAAACCAGATTCTATGTCAGGACCGGAGGCTTCGGATTATGCTATATCTTCCTTCGCTTTATTCCTTAATAAAAAACACAGCAGCTCAGGAAAAACGTTAAACACAATGCTCAAAGTAACAAGGAGCATACAAACAATAAGATTTTTAAGTCCCAAGAACTACTGGTCCCATGAGGTTAGCCTTGGCACTCCAAATGTAGTCCTTCCACTATGTCCGCTACTAGGTAGAAAGCCAGTCCTTCCTTGAACTTCCTCCTCTTTCTTCGCTGCTCACGCAGCCAGTTAAGTGCTCTTTGTGTTTTTCTCAGTGTACGATGTACTGTTGACTAATTAGAGATATTGATGCTCTGGTGATTGTTGGGGGCTCGTTGCCTTGCCTTTGCAGAGCCCCGACCGCGGGAGCGTTTTTCCGCTCCTTTCGCGGTTTTTCCCAGAGTGCTGTTGCGGTGCGGGAGACGCCCGCCAGAGGGCGCTCACACGTCTCGCTGGCTCCTCGGCGCTCTCCTCACCCTGTGAGAAGCGCGGAGGAGTCGGCCAACGTCGGAGCCTTGCCCTCTCCACCCCTTCACGCCCGGTTCTACCGGGTCTGTATTTCTGCCCGTGTGACACTTGACGCCCTTTTGGAGGGTCTGTATAGCGGCTATTGACCGCGAGGAACGCCGGAAGGCGAGTTTGCACTGCGCGATTTAGGAGTGTGGTGAACGCGCAGTGGGGGTGGTTTGGACCCAGTCCTGTGGAGGGTCTGCGCGTTCTGGGGTCTCAGTGCAGCCCCGATTGCCAGCTACCTTGGCCCAAAACTTTGATTGCAGCCCTTATTTTGCCCTCAGTCACCCGGTGGGGTAAGGCAGCATTGTGAACCTCCCTAGATATTTACTAAGGGCTATTATGGAGGGAGGTGATTATTTTGAGGAGTCTCACTCCTATCTCCAGGACGATGAGTTTTACCAGGCGGTTGACAATTCAAGCTACCGCTGCGTCACTGAGGTGGTGGGGCCCATGGAGGACCGCCTCTCAGCGCGTATTGTGGAGGAGTGCAAGAAATTGGCGTCAGCCCATTTGCAAGGGCCTACTGGCCTCCCGGGACCCTCGTCTGAGGGTGGACAGAGACGCATTTGAGCGTCTCCGGGGCGCTTTTTTGGCTATAGCGTCTTCTGCCAATCCTGCGCCGCTTTCGGGCCCTGACCCTTCATTGGACCCGGGGACCCCTCGGGCTCAACCGTGGACTTACCCCGGGATGTTTCGGGCATGTTGGACCCGGATGAGATCGTGCATCCGCGGTCCGCGGCTTGGACACCGGGTGAGACCGTGGCGAAGTTCGTGGCGGGTCGCCTGCGCAAACCCTTAGAAAAGGAAGCTAGGGGTTGCCTGCGGGGTGAATGTCCGAGGCCCACTCTGGAGGGCAAGGTGGCCATGACACCTGAGTTGGATGCGAAAATGGCCACTTTCTTAGCAAAATTTATGAAAGACCCGCACAAAGGCATTGACCGCTCCTGGCGGTTATGCCAGGACAAGCTGTTTGACGCGGTCGGGCCCGCCACAAAGATTCTTGACATGGCGGAGGAGGCAAAAGCCAATGGTACCGTTATTTCCCCTGAAGTTTTGTCTAACTGGGCCCAGAGAGTGATAATTTTCCTTGGAAATGCTAATTGCGCCCTTTCCACAGAACGTAGGAGGTCCCTGCTCATCAAACTGGACCCCAAATTGGGGGACTTGGCTTCTTCAGAAGCGGGTGCGGTGGCCCAGGGAGGCCTCTTTGGGGAACCTTTCATCAGGGAGTTAGGTAAATTCGTGTCCACGTTTACCTCGTTGGACAAGGCACAGTCCAGCATAAAGCGCGTTTTTCAACAGCGTTTTTCTGGAGGGGCCGGTCGCGGCAGGGGCCGCGCGACCGGCTGTGGGCAGAATGCCAACAACAGAGGTCAATGCTCCGGCAGAGGGCAATGCCAGACCTCTGCCAACTTCAACAACTTCTATCCCACAAGAGGACAGCGCTTTGGCGGCAGAGGTTTCCGCAGGACTCCAGGACCCAACAATCCCAACGGTGAGTGTACTTTCTTTCGATCACGTCCCCATAGGTGGGAGACTGGCAAACTTTTACGAGGAGTGGGCGTCGCTTACTGCCGACGCATGGGTGTTGCAAACGGTCCGTGGTTTTCACATAGAGTTCTACGATCAACCATTTCAGGAATGTTTGCCGCGACCGATTGTGTTTTCAGAACCCGACGCGCCCTTGATCGACGGAGAGGTCAAAGACTTGCTGCGCAAGGGGGCCATCCGTCGATCAACGCGCCATCCCGCTGGTTTCATCAGCAATGTGTTCCTGGTGGACAAAACGGATGGGGGCAAGCGCCCGGTGATCAACCTCAGAGAATTCAACGGGTGGTTGGTCTATCGGCATTTCAAGATGGAGGGGATCCACCTCCTTTGAGATGTGCTTCTCCCCCTAGACTGGATGGTGAGGTTGGACCTCAAGGATGCCTATTTGGTGATTCCCATCCATCCTCCACACCGTCGTTTCCTTCAGTTTTGCTGGAGGGACGCGGTGTTCGAGTTCACCGCCCTTCCATTTGGGCTTTCCTCGGCCCCGTGGTGCTTCACGAAGGTGTTGCACCCAGTGGTGGAGTACCTGCGAGGTCAGGGTATTCGGATGTTAGTGTATTTAGACGACATCCTTCTGATGGGCCAGTGTCCAGTGGTCTTGGCGGGGCAGCTTCGGCAAGCCGTTTCGCTTCTCCAGCGGCTGGGGTTTGTTGTCAACAGCTCCAAGTCGGCTCTGGTCCCCACTCAGAAACTTACCTTCCTGGGTTTCATCATAGACTCAGTCGAGGCTGCGCTCAGCCTCCCGTCCAGGAAGATCGCCAAGATCAGACATTTGTTGCGGCAGACGATCGCGAAGGATCGGACGTCGTTGCGACAAGTAGTCAGGGTGGTGGGGCTCCTGTCGTCCTCCATCCAGGCGATCTTTCCGGGGTCGTTGCACTACAGAGTGCTTCAGCGCCTCAAGGCTCAACATCTGCGACGGGGCATGACCTACGACCAGATGGTGCCCCTTACGGAGGAAGTGAAGGAGGAAATGTCTTGGTGGCTTACGCACATGGAGGCGTGGAATGGGCGTGCGATCTTCGGATCGGTCCCAGATTTGGTCATCGAGTCCGACACCAGCAGGACGGGCTGGGGAGCCCGCTGCGGGGACTTCTCCACCGGCGGCATCTGGTCCTCCGACGAGCAACAGTTACATATCAACTGTTTGGAGCTCCTAGCGGGGTCCTTTGTGGTGCGTTGCTGGACCAAGGATTCGGCGACAGCCTGCGTCCTACTGAAGATGGACAACGTCTCGGCGGTCCGATATGTGAACCATCTGGGAGGTCCACGCTCTCGAGCGTTGGCGAATTTGGCAAAGACTTTCTGGGATTATTGTCTCTCCCGTCACATTTCGGTAACAGCGAAATACTTGCCGGGCCACGTCAATCAAGTGGCGGACTGGCATTCCAGGCATCTACGGGACTCCAGCCAATGGAGGTTGGATCCCCGAGTGTTTCAAGGGATCACCGATCTGTGGGGTCCGTTTACGGTGGATCTGTTTGCGTCCCGCCTGGATCACCAGCTCCCGCGGTTTTACATTTGGAGGCCGGATCCTCTGGCGGAAGCCACGGACGCCTTCCTGCAGGATTGGAGTCGGGAACGGCCTTTTGCTTTTCCCCCGTTCTCGATGGTGGTCCGAACGGCTGCCCAGGTGCGCCGTCATGGGGAGGACTTGGTGTTGATCACTCCACTTTGGAGATCTCAAGTCTGGTTTCCAGTTCTTCTGGAACTTTCTTGGGATTTTCCAATCCTACTCCCCCAGTTTCCTCACCTCCTGCTGAATCCGAGTCAGGAGCCGCACCCTCTCATCACTCGGGGTTCGCGCCGCCTCATGGCGTGGAGGCTTTCCGGAGCCGTTGGTCGCTCCCGGGCCTTTCGGGATCGGCTGAGGGCCTCCTGTCAAAAGCCTGGGCTGATAGCACGACGAAGCGATACAAATCCGCTTGGCTTAGGTGGATGCGCTGGTGTCTTCGAAGGGACTTGGATCCCCTGGTCGCAGGTCTTGTTCCAATTTTGAATTTCTTAGCGGAACTGGCATCTAAGGGTCTGGCATATAGAACGATCAATGCGATGCGTTCTGCGATTTCTGCGGGACACCAGCCTGTAGAGAATTCCCCGGTGGGGGAACACCCCTTTGTTTGTCGGCTCCTGCGGGGTGTCCGCCTCTCGTTACCTCCGGAGCCCAGGTATTCAGTTCTTTGGGATGTCAATGTGGTTTTGAACTTGTTTCTATCCTGGCCGGCTAATCGTTACTTGTCTTTGAAGGAACTTTCGGCTAAATTGGCCATGTTTCTATGCCTGGTCTCTTGCAGGCGTGTGTCAGACGTACGCGCCTTGGACATTTCCGCGCGTGTTTTTTCCCCTGATGGGGTTACTTTCACGGTGGGGCGTCGCACGAAGTCGGTGACTCGATCCATCTCGTACCCGGCTTTTGTGGACACCCCTAAATTGTGTGTTGTACACTGCTTGAAAGCTTATGAAGACATCACTTTGAATATTCGCCCGGCGGGCGAAAGACAATTACTAATTGCCTTGCGTAAACCGCACAAAGCAGTCTCCTCCCCCACTATTGCAAGGTGGGTGCGTTGGGTCATGCAAGAAGCAGGCATTGATACAAAGCATTTTGGAGCTCACTCGGCCAGGGGGGCCATTGCCTCTAAGGCTTTTTCAGTGGGAGCTCGGTTGGAGCATCTCATGCGAGCAGCAGATTGGTCCTCGGATTCTACGTTTAAAAGGTTTTATTTTAAACCAGTAGTGGACCTGGCCTAGTTGGTGGTGAGTAAGCTTTGAACTAGCATAATCCGAAGCCTCCGGTCCTGACATAGAATCGAAATTTGCCTAGCTTACGTAACGGTAAGTTTCAATTCTATTAAGGACACGGAGGCGAGGATTATCCCACCCAGTAGTTTTCCATGGTCAGTACCCACCCGTATGTCTGTAAGTAAAGCGTTTACAAAGTGTTCTGGTTTGTAACTATGTTATGCCAGTTTCATGATGTTCCTCTGTTGCATGCAGTCGGTTGCTTGTAGCACCCCGTTTACGCTGTTGTTTTTCTGCTAGGAAACGATAGCGCCAAACAGGATCAGTGAGATGAAGGCGTAACCTGCGCGAAGAAAGAGGAGGAAGTTCAAGGAAGGACTGGCTTTCTACCTAGTAGCGGACATAGTGGAAGGACTACATTTGGAGTGCCAAGGCTAACCTCATGGGACCTGTAGTTCTTGGGACTTAAAAATCTTATTGTTTGTATGCTCCTTGTTACTTTGAGCATTGTGTTTAACGTTTTTCCTGAGCTGCTGTGTTTTTTTTTAAGGAATAAAGCGAAGGAAGATATAGCATAATCCTCGCCTCCGTGTCCTTAATAGAATTGAAACTTACCGTTACGTAAGCTAGGCAAATTTCGATTCAAGATGACTGATCTTGTTCAAATTCTCCTGCCACTCAAATAATGCATGTGGCACAGGTGACTTTGAAGAGTCACTATTATGGATTTGGTGATTGCTAATGCAGTAAACAGCATACATTTATTATAGATAATCAACAAAATGTAATCTTTAATGAAACTAATATAAATTACTTTAGAAGTAGGGATTACGTTGAGCTTCACATTTTGGACTTACAAAAATATATCTCCAAAAAACCTTATAACTAGGTGATTCCATAAACATATGTTTCCTGTAGCCCCTAAAACTGTCTGAACAACATGGGCAAACTGGCAATATCCTAGAACAGAATATATTCAGCCTTGCAGGTGTGTAACAAAGTATCCAATTATTATTAACAACATTCTGTGAAAGTTGAAACTATCAATCACCTTATATGAAATGTTATTCATTTTAGAATGTGCTGTATCATTCAATACAGAAACATTGACTCAGCCCATTTCATTCTAATATAAAAGTTCCATTGACAGTTTTATAAAACGTTTCTGCTACCAAAAACCCACTTTTAAATAGTTGGATTTGATGCGCTTGTCTGATTAATAATCTCCTGCTCTGTGATGGCGGTTCCTGTCAATGCTCTTCGCCATTTAAGGAAGGGCTCCAGCTACATTATGGAGCGCTGCACCAAACAGTATTCTAAATCCTGAAATGGGATTTTCTTTTTGAAAATAAAAAATAAACTGCCCACCTCACCATGAAAGTCATCTTACATTGCGAGAGGGCATTATTCTTTTTTTACTGTTCCTCGCCACTAGGATTTGAGTTGGATTGTAAAAAAGGGCTTTGTCCACCTATCCTAGTTGGATGGATGGACATATGGGGCCACATGTATCAACATTTGTACTAGCGATTACCTAATTGCAATTTTCGACGGACCGCGATTAGGTAATATCTATTGCAAATGTATGAAACTCATAGAGTTTCACCTAACGATTCCTAGTGGGTCGCAAATCGACTGGCCTCATTAATATTAAGGTAGATCGCATTTTGCAACCCCCTAGGAATCGCTAAAATCATGGAGATGGTGGCCTGCTGGGGTCTGCAGACCACCATGTCTGTGATAGCTTTTAAATAAACCAAATTTTTTTTTAACTGCAGTCCGTTTTCCTTAAAGGAAAATGGGTTACGTTTAAAAAAAAATTAAAAGTTTTCTTTTCATTTTTTAAGAGCAGGCTGTGATCCAAGGGACATTCTGCCTGCTCTTAAAAACGTTTTAAAAACCATTCCTAAAGGGGAAGGGGTCCCTCTGGGACCCATTCCTGTTTGAGGATGTGTTACCACCAACTTGTGAATGTGTTGCTACTGCATTCACGGTCACTAAAAATTCAAAAATACCACTGCAATTCGCTATTTGGAAGGGACGCCCTAAACACGCCCCTTCCAAACACCGAATCGCAAAGCCATTGTGTGATTAGGTAACAGGTTACTGATTTGCAAAGTAGGGTTTGATACATGTAAAAAGTCTTTTTTGCGTTTGCAAATGGTCCGATTCTGTGAATCTATTCGTTTGCAAACACAAAATTGGTTGATACATGTGGCCCATAGTGATCTTTCCAATGGGCTGTTAGAGAGGTTTGGCTATGGCAGTGACAGAGTAGTCACAGCCATAGCCTAACCTATGATCCGCTTGCATCTAAATTGGGCAGGCCAGATCAGTATCTTAGCTGTAAGAGTATGCTTCCTACTAAGAAATAAATCAGGCCCTAAGTCGTAAGGTAAAATCTTTGACTGGGACAAAACGGGTTCGCGTGTCTGATCCACGCTCTATCACCATCAGCTTGAAATGGCTTGTAGGTTCCATCACCTTGGAAAGTGATTACTGATTGCTGCTATACTTTTTCCTTGGACTTTTGCTCTGAAATCTTTACAAATTCATTTTCCGATTTCCCCTATTATTTGTAGCAGGATTTTTATTGTGTGGTGTCTTTGACTTTTTAACTGTTTTGGTACTTCTAAATGGTTTACTTATTGTCCCTAAGTCAAGCTTGTCTGCTCTGTGCCATTGTTCCCTAATATGGGGATCAAGTTTAATATACTAAAACCTTTGCCTGGAAAGGTTAGTGACTTTATCAAATCAGTTTTTGGTGGATAATACCTGGGGAGATTCACAGGAGTAAATTGCAGGCACGACCGGCACAGGTAAGAGCAGTGGGGGGGGGGTAGGGTGGGGTGGGGTGGGGTGGAGGGATGTAACATAAGACCGGATAGGGACAATGAAATAAATAAAACCACTTACCTTGCACTCGTTGCATCGCCGACTCAGCAATGCGGCGAGCGCAAGGAAAGTGGTTTTATTTCTTTTTTCCCCTATCCCGTCATATGTCGACTTCTCTCCTGTCCCCACTGCTCTTACCTGTACCTGCCACACCTGGTAAATTGAAACAGTGTTTGAGACATGGAGAGGCTAAAAATAATTATAACATCAATATATCTTCCAGCTGAACTTCAGCAGGAAGTATTACATAAAGGAGGCACACTTATGATGCAAGACCTATGGAAAATGATAATTCACAAGGGTGACAGTAAACTAATGCTGGATGAGGAATTGAACAAGGCATCACATACATTGCAGGCTGAGAGGCAATTCCATAGACTGAAAAGATTTGCAAATACTATGGAACGTATTGATTTCTGGCAGACAAATCATAAAATTGGCACATATTACTCTGGGCAGGTAGGTCTTACTCAAGACTAGATTACATTTTTGTCAATGTCACATTGATTGATTGATTGATTGTGGGTTTCTAAAGCGCTAGAATCGACTCCCGAAGGAGTATCTCTGCACTGTAGACCACTGGGGAACCCGTCCTGGCCTTCCCTGTGAGATGGTCCCTACTGGGTATCTCCAAGGTGAAACCAGGCATCCCCGGCGTATGTGGGGGGCCGTTGTGGAGATGAGGCAAGCTAATGCCCAGAGTTGCCGAGTGTGATCCCTAGTTAGAGTAAGCACCGAGGCGAGAATTATCGAGTCCGTTGACCCTGGTCCAAGACCCTGCCGCGTCGGGAATTGAACCCTGGTCCCGGGCCGTCCTCTGCTCCCAGGTCTGCCGCCTTTAACCAGTGAGCCACACCACTCCACTTTGGTAAACAAATGCATGGAATACTGTTTTGTAGCCAGAGGTATTTCTGACCATGCTGTATTGTCGACAATGGGTACCTAAAAGAAATTTCAGGCTGGAGGTTAGCATCTTTAAGAATGAGAGATACAGGAGCCAGCCACTGTGAAAAGGTTAGTAGAGACTACTCAGCTATCCGTCTGTGGGAATCACACAAGACAGTAGTGAGAAGTCAAGCAATAGCTTTCATAGCATGGAAGAGAAAGGAAAGTAGCTGAGAAAACAGAGATCTGGAAGCAGAATTGATCCAATTTGAGAAAGACATGGGTAGATTGATCCTATCAACATGCAAAGATGTATAACTGTGAAATATAACAAATATAAAAATTTGGCAGAAACTGAAACAAGAGCACAATTTATCAGCGCACAGAGATAACTTAATGGCATCAGTGAAAAGGTGGGAAAACCATTAGCCAGGCTGAGAAAAAAGAAAATGATGTATTTTTGTCTTGCCATTTACCCATGCATAGTGTTCAGGTGTCTACTCTTGTTGGAGTTTCTCATTTGCATGTGACACTGATTTCCTGACTTTTTCAGTGGCCCAGTTGGTATGCTAATCTAGTCTGTTGGTTGAGGCTAGGCCTTTCCCTGCTCATACAAAGTTCTAGTAATGAATCTGTGACATAGTGGAGTACATAAAGCATGCCTTCTTTTAACTGCATTGTCTGCTAGCATGAAGTGATGGTATCAGCATACCGATTATTGTGAATTAATAGTCCTCACCTGACATTTTTTCTGTGTTAGAAAGGAATATGGCCTACCAACACACTTGAGTAAAAGTTCCATTTCAGTGTGGCACCCAGTTCCATTTGCTGAAATCAGTGTGCCTGTTGAATGTGTGTTTGTATAGATTGTGTGTATGTGACATGAGGGTGAGGTTGTGTACAATGTATGTTTTTTTGGGATCAATTGGATCTATTTTGGGTGCCCCTAGTTTAGCACGTCACAAGACAGAATATAGTTATAGGTTTTCCTAGATATATATTGCTTGCATTCCTGACACCAGAGGGTGAAGAAAAATACCCAACGTGATGGAGGATAGAGCCAGGGTTACCCTTAGTCATTCTATGTGACCCTTTTAGAAGGGGACTGCTGCTGATTAGGTTTCCCACAGTACTGCCATTTGGTGGATGGCAGGGGACAGGAGTGAGTCCGGAGATTCTGTTGTTGCAGGTAGGGAAATTTTGAAGCAGGGCCTACCATTTTAATTGTGCCTGATTGTTAGTTCACAAGGGCAAACCATACCACTCTACTCCAGTTTCAAGTTCTTCTTGACCAAGGTAAGGAATTCTCAGAGACTCCTACATGATTGCAGAGCCTCTGCCATGACTGTGGAAGCTCTTTGTGAATCAGGCCCAATATGCCAAACCTAATGTATTTATCATAACCTTTCAAAATAAACAGATCAGACCTATGGCAATAGAAATATCTTTCTAGTGAACCTATTAGGCATGTAGCTGCTATCAATGACTTATCACTATATCCAACTGAGGCCTCTTGAGTCTTGAACTGACAGCTGGGGAGAGGTGCGGAGGCCTCTGGAGACAGCCTGCAGTGGGGTGGTGCCTCTTCCCCTGTGAGGTGTGGAGACATCATGCAGCCATGGAGCACCTGGTCAAAAAGAGGGGGAAACAGAGTTGGTGCCCGGGAGTGGGCCAAAGTGGTCCTGGGAGCCTGCATCCTGCCAGGGGTATTACTGCTGTTGGCTGCTTGTGCACCCTATCTTTTTCACTCGTTGGGAGAGGGTGAGGTGGGTCGATTGTGAATGACCGCCATGGTTGATTGGCGGTAGGGCATAATGCTCTGAGATCCTGTGGTCGCCACATGGAGCTGCATGTCACTGTATATCCTACTACTTTAGAAGCTCTGTTGAACAGGAGTCCCTTGACGGAACACCTGTGCAGAGATCCGATTTGTGTTTTTGGATATCTTGTGACTCAAAAGTGTGACATAAAGCGGCACATTCAGAGACAGTCTGAGCAGAAAAGCGGCAGGGACAGCAAATATAAACCTGGAGGTTTCCAGTGGACCTGTGGAGGCCCCACAATTAGTAAAGGGGGGGTTACATTTGTCAGTTGGTGGCAGAAGGGACTGGGAGGCCTTTGTGTTTGTTTGTGCCACCCCTAGTCCTGGGAGGTGAGGCAAGCCGTAAGGGTCTGGGGCTTGGTGCCTTGATCTTGAATCCAGTCTGTGAGGACCTGCAAACCCTTTGCTTGCTACTGGTCCAGGCTCCCTGCTCACCGGATTCAGGTACAATCTCATTGACGCTCCCGGAGACTTTGATGCCATAATGGTAAAAGGGGGCCCTTCATGGGGACAACAGAACTCCATGGACAAATATGCCATGCCCTTCTTGGCTGAAGGCGGGTTGAGTGGTGGGTGCACAGGAAGATGATGCACCCCAAAATGGAGACAAACCATATACTGCATTCATACTTAGAACTATTAAGGACTCTCGAGATGCCCTAGAGGGTAGGATTGGTGTGGTGAGGAAGTCTCCCTGAATTCATAAGGATCTGCGCAAGGTGACAGAACAGATGAAGGAAGTGGAGGTGAGGATTTCATTGGTGGAGGACTACATCAGAGCCCTCAAAACTGATATCCAAAAACTTCGAGAGGTGCCCTTCAACTGTAAGTTCATGCGAAAGACATGAAGAGCAGGTCGGGACGGATGAACATCCACATGGTGGGATTTCCAGAGGGAATAGAAAGCTCTTATCCAGAACAGTTCTTTGCCAATTGGTTTTGTTTCTGGATTCCAGGCAGCAAACTATTGTCTTGCTTCATCATCGAGTGGGAGCACAGGTCACTGGGCCCTCGTACCCTTCTCCCAGGGGCCCCCATGCCGGTGATTCTCAGATTACTCATCTATATGGATAGAGATACCATTCTGCCAGCAGATAGACTCTCGCAAATTGTATGACTGGAATTAGCTAAAGTGATGCTCTTTCCTGATTTATGCTTCAAGTGCAACAACAATGCCATACATTTACAACTGTGAAGGTTAAACTTGTAGCAATGCAGATTTCATACATGCTTATGTACCCAGCCAAACTGAAGGTAGCTTTCCAGGGGATGACCTTGTTCTTCACTGACCCTGAACCGATGTGGCGTTGGGTGGAAGAACCTCCACCAGCCAATAAGTGAAGTGATAGTGGACCAGCGGGGCAGACTCATGGCACATCATGCTGCCGCCTCGAGGATCCAGAGGAAAGACATAAGCGGGCCCGTTTGTTGTGCCCTCGACTGTAAGGAGGCAGAGAGTCTTCCCTATCCCAGTGGGCCTCCCCTCCAGGTGCGGCTGAGGTACAGGGGAGTTTACAATTAGGAGTACACTCTTAACCCATGCCTTGATGTTGCAGTTTACTCAAGGGTGAAAACCGGTTTGATGATACCTTGTCGGGTGATGGGAATAGTCTAACTCAGTCTCTGAGGGCTTACCCCAGACATGTCTGACTGGACAGTTGCCCCACGGCCCTTTGGGGGGCTACAATAAGACACTTGTTATTGTGAAGGTGACAGGTAGACAACCACTCCCTGAGGAGACATGTGAACGTGCAAGATTCACATGAGGTACTCCCCCAATACAAGTGTTCTTTCCTTTCATTTATTGGGATGTGTTGAAGCAAACTTTACAGGGGCAACAGATACTTCCATGGCATAATTGTGGGGTGGGGGGAGTTTGGTTTGGGTTAGTGGTTGCTCTACGCTACACAGCGCTGTTGGGTTTCCTTGTTTATTACAGTTGTGATATTTGATGTTTTGCTTGATGTTTCACACCACCACTGCAACACACACTAACGATATGTATACCTTGGGTGGGAATGTTAATCGGGTGCCAATTGACATAGACGCACTGGGGGAGCAGGAGGCACCCACCCAACTTAGTGGTAAGCAGATAGCTAATAAGCCCACAGATGATCTCTGTCACAGAGCCACCCCAAGAGAGGAAGGGTTGCATGGATTACATCCATAGTCTCCAGGTTACCGGAGCCACAGAGATGTGGTCTCTCTCACGATCCTCTCATGAAAAATTAATAGCGCCTGCATAAGACCAAGAAAGGGATGGCCACACAATACCTTACGAGGCATGCTCCTGTATCGGTACTGCTCCAGGAAACACATCTGGCTGGAACCAAATGCCCCTGTCTTGGCAGGAGACAATATATTGTACTGGCCCACTGATCTAGCTAAAAAACTAAATATTCTATTTTTAGCTTATAAGGCATGACCATTTGGGCAGAATTGTGGGCATGCTGGGCACTAGAGCCTGAAATAAGTTTTTGGTCATTAGTGTCTACATGCCCCCCCAGGCTTCACAAACAGGTATTCAGAGCTTTAATCCTGATCCTGCTGGAAGTGACTGCGGGTCAGTGCATAGAAGGCAGGGACTGTAATACGGTAATGGACACTTCCACTGACAGGGCCAATGCCCATCTGTCCTAGTACAGACACAATCCCCATTGGCGCAGTTCGCGTTCACAATGGACCTTATGGACCTGTGGAGGGCCAGATACCCAAGGGAGAAAATCTAATTTTTCTCTGGGACCCACGAATCATTCTGCAAATAAGATTACCTATTCTTGCCTTTGAGGGAATGGCCTGATAATATAGTGATATAATACGTGCCCAGAGGCATTTCGGACTATGCTCTGCTGAAACTCGTATTCAGGGCTCCCAGTGGGTCGAGGAGGATTAACTGGAGACTGAACAGTTGTGATAGTCAAGACGATGTGTTAGTGCGTGAGCTTCATATTGACACCACGCTCTACTTTTAGAAGAATAAGGAATTCGTGGGGTCCTCATTGAGACTGTGGGAGGCCTATAAAACAGTGCTAGGTGACAAAGCCCAAAACATTGTCACTCACAAAAAAAGATGCATAGAGCGAGACGTAGTAACACTGGAACACCGCATCGGAGGAGTGGAAATGAGCGATGCTGTACTGGAGGATGGGGGATGGCTGCTCTGCCTAGAGGCCTTAACGAAGGAGTATCGCTCTGACGCATGATGTGGCCAAACAACAGGAAGCCTGTAACCGAGCACAAGTTGTTCTTCTTACAGGCTGATCTCTCTTCTAAACACAGAGGTAACGCTCCTGACCAAAGAGCTAGCAATCAGACTGGCCAAAGTAATTCTGGGGTTGGTTGGCAGGGATCAAACTGTGTTCATACCCCCCAGAGAAGCAAGACTAAATCTTCACCACCTCCATCACTGGTTAGACCAGGTGCATAATACAATGCTCCCCCTGGAGTCTTTAAACACAGAGAAAGCATTTAATACTGTAAGGCGGAATTACTTCTTTCATATCCTGGCCTGATTTGGAGTAAGACAGAAGATTTGTCAACGGGTGCGAGTCTTATATTATAACCCAGTGCCAAGAGTTAGGGTGAACAGCACCCTCTCAGAGGAGTTTAGATTGGAAAGAGGAGCCGCCTAGAGGCATAGAGGCAATGTAGTGGGCTTCCCCTTCTGGTTGCAACAGCAAGCTACGAAGTGCAGCCGAGCAATGCATCAATGTTAATCATGCAGTGGAGGTGATGCATTGATTTTCACGAAGCAAAGATGTTGATTCATCGATTTCGAAGCCAAAGAGCCAGTTCCAAGATGTGATGCTTCCAAAGCTGATGCACCGGTTTTCTCCATGCAGTCAAGGGGATGTGTCAATCATCTCTCTCTGCAGTAGCGGCGGTGTTGTGATTCCATGCATCGTTCTGATGACAATGTTCTGGTTTCAAGTTCAATGTACTGGTTCGGTTCCCCCAACAGCAGGGATGCATTGATTCTGCTCGTGCAGCAGAGGATGTGTCAGTTTCATTGTAGCAAGCACCAGGATGCACTTCCAATGGACCAGGCACCGCAGCTGTGTGTAAGACTTTGATATCTCTGTGTCCTAAAACAGAAGGCAAGCCATCATTCTCTTGGAAAGTACTCTGGATTCAATCTGGATTCAGGTCAAAGAGTCCAGTTCTTCCTCAGCTGGGCAGAGGGTAGCAGCAGGACAGTGAAGCAGACATTCAGTTCTTTCAGAGCAGCAGTTCAGCAGAGTGGCAGTCCTTGTAACAGCACAGCAGTCCTTCCTCCTGGTAGAGTTTCCTCACGGATCCACTAGTGTCTGCTTTGGTAGGGTCAGAGGCCCAGTACTTATTCCCAGTTGTGCCTTTGAAGTGAATGTGAATTCAAAGAGGAGCTTTGAAGCGCATAATTGTCCTTCCTTTAAGCTTCCATTACAGGGGAGTATGTAGACCTTTGTATGGGGACAGGACATTACCTATTCAGGTGTGCATGTCAGCTACTAACTTCCATCCTGCCCAGGATAACTCATCAGGATGTGGATGGCCACTCAGTCACACCTAACTTTCCTTAGTGTGTGGATGTCTAGAGGGAATTTACAAAGTCCAGCTGTCACTCACTCCAGATGGGTATTGGATACCGGCTGCAGACGAACATACTTAAGAGCAGAGAAATGCCAGTGGCATTTCTAAAATAGTAATGATAAATTTAACTTTGCTAGAAAAGAGGATTTATCATTACTGTTCCAATTATATGAAACACGAGTCATGTCTAAATTTGTTTTCATCCTATTAACATCTTTGTTTCCATCACACATCAGAATTTAAATATTTGTACAGTTCAGTTACAGGTATTTACATTTGGTCTAGAGGGAATGTACAAAGTCCAGCTGTCACTCACTCCAGATGGGTATTGGATACCGGCTGCAGACGAACATACTTAAGAGCAGAGAAATGCCAGTGGCATTTCTAAAATAGTAATGATAAATTTAACTTTGCTAGAAAAGAGGATTTATCATTACTGTTCCAATTATATGAAACACGAGTCATGACAGGGCTACTCCTTCTCAATCAGGAATTATGGCTTATAAGTGTACGGTAGAATTCCTATGGTCGACTTATGAGAGGGGTAGACTTAACAGTAGTCAAAAACTAATTTAGGTGTGGATCAATACGAGAAAATTCAAAGCTTAGAAGTATTTATCCTACCTTTTAATTACAGAGAACCCTGGCCTTAGGGATGAAATATGTAATAAAAAAGGAGGTTTAGGCTTGGCAGGGGTTTTAAATACCAAGTTGACATGGCAGCATAAACTGCACACAAAAGCTGTGCAGTGGCAGGCCTGAGATATGTTTTAAAGTGCTACTTGTGTGAGTTTCACAATTAGTGCTGCAGGGCCCCTAGTAGAATTTAATTTACAGTCCCTGGGCATATGCAGGGCACTCTACTAGGGACTTATAGATACATTGAATATGCCAATTGTGGATAAGTCAATCAAACCATGTTTAGGGGAGAAGCAAATAAGCTTTAGCACTGGATAGCAGTGTTAATGTGCTCAGACTCCTATGCACAACAAAAAGAATACAGCAAAATTGGATGCAAGCAGGCAAAAAGCTTAGGGAAGGTCACTCTAAGGCTGTCAGATTTAACACCCTGGGACACGATGGAAGACAGTAACCCCCCTGGAAAATAGACTACTCCAGAAGGATATACTCATAAACATAATCTCACTAACGTACCACACTCCTCAATAATAGACTGGATAAACTTGGTCTGTTGAGATGCAAATGGGAACTTGACTTGGGTGGAGGACGTTGGAGGAAATTGACCGGGAAGCAGCCCTGATGTAGCTCCAGGAACTGGTGATAAAGGCTAGCCTGAGGCTTAAACAACTTTAGGGTACTGCATAGGGTATACTACACTAGATCATAATTGCACACTATGGGTAGGACACAAACCCTTTTACTGCTTGCACTGTGGGTAGGATGTGGGCACCTTATTTAATATTCTAAAGTCATGTCCAAATATACAGACATATTGTAGGGATGTGGTGGCCGAGTTCACCAAGTCCTGGAAACGGAAGTCCCCTTTACGCCACAATTCTTGCTACTGAGAATATCGGTGAATGCAGACCTTACTAGATGGCAACTTATGCTCCGTGCCCTGAGGTTTGCATAGCAAAAAGGGGTATAGTTAGCAAATGGGGGAGTACGCGCCATCTAACAAAGCGACAGTGGAATATAGGCATGGTGAGCTGGATGAAAGCAGAAGAGTGGTCTACGAGATAAGAGGGTGCCGTGTAGGTTTCAGAAAGTGTGTGGACACTGGTGGGTCTATCATAATCTAGCTTAGCAGGACAAGGTCGGTGGGGCAACCTCGACAGGAAATGGATGAGGTCACACAGTGGTGGGGGATTGGGAGGGAGAAAACAGGAAAGGGGTTGAGTCCCCAAATCCAGCCCACCCAAATGCAAATGCAGCACCCTGATGACAATTTACATGATTGCCGTGATGACTTGATAAACTCATTCAGCGACAGTGTGGTGGTTTTTGTTGTGTTTCTTTTGGTTTTGTTTGTTGTCTTTGTACAAGCAAAAAATAATTAAAGTATTTTTATTTAATGCTTACTTTCTATGTTCAACGGTGAGATTGAATGTAACAAAATACCTGATTGAATGTAACAAAGTACCTATCTGTAGGATTTAATACAGAGTAACAACAATCTACACTTAAATGTCTATTGACTTTACCATATGTTTTTCACAATCAAAATGTTAGGCATACCTCCTTTATTGGAACTTTTCATTATAAACTATCAATCCTATAACCTTTATAAATGACTTGACATGACGTTGACAGCTGAAACATGTTAACTATGCTTTTTAAGAAGCAGCACTACATTCTACTTCATACAACTACGGACTAATAATCACTTTTTTATGATTAGGTAAAACCATAAGAAACAAAATGAAAAAGTATTAAATAGATTAAAAACAGGAAATGCAAATAATTGGTAATGAACTTCAATATGATTTTAGCTTTAACTGTGCTTATACAAGTCATTTATTGTGTAGGGCTGATAGTTTAGAGTGTTGTTTATAGCCTTCATTAACGTGATGAGGCCGGTTACTAGAGGGACATCTGCAAAATAAAACAGTAAGAAATTGTGCTCTTGGCATTACGTAAAACTATCCAGTGGAGTGAGGGTAATACATTGTTTTACACTCCTTAACAATGGCTGAGAAACAGCATATAACTAGGCCCACTGGATCTGTATCTCACTGTTCAAACAGTGCCAAGGAGCCTTTTTCCTTCCTTGCACCAGGGCAACTGGTGGTCCAACAACTTTCAGAGTGTTTATGCTGCCAATAATGTTGCATCACTGAAGGCATAGTGACTAGTTAAAGTCCAAGGGTTTCACAAACAACAAGAACAGCAAAGGAGCCACACCCATTTAGCATGAGCACAGTAAAGGTGTGGTATGTAGCCAGCGGTGCATTTTGGAGTACACTGTTGCAAATATATTCTTTAAAAATGGTGTTATAGCACCCTGTCATTTACAGGCAGGACATTTTCTATTTCATTTAAATGGCCACAACATTCTGATTGACATGCACCTTCACTGATAAAACTATGTAGTCCACAAATGACAATGCATGGAAACCAGATTTCAGCAGAATATTATCATTTGCACAACACCAAGTAAAGAGTCTAAATTTGTTTTCATCCTATTAACATCTTTGTTTCCATCACACATCAGAATTTAAATATTTGTACAGTTCAGTTACAGGTATTTACATTTTGTAACAGAGTGTTAGAAAAAAATGGCATACTACAGCCTTTCCTTTCACACTCCCTATACCCCAGCAAGATTGTCAGATAGTTCAGTTTACAAAACTATCTAACTTTGCAGTGAAAGAAAGAAAAGTAAACACCAAACCCCACATTAAAAGAATAAGCAGCAATTTGTCAGAAGACATAGAATGAGATTTGACCAGTCTTTGAAGCACATCAAATGTGGGAAGATAAACACAAAATGTAAGAGCATCTTTATTGCTCATTCACCCCTAAAATCCAGCATGATTATTTTGGGGGTCCTGCAGCACCCCCAGCACCTCTACTTTCAGCACCTATGCACCAGGGCCCATGATACACTGGCCACGCCATTGACACTCATAACTTTCCATCCATTTCTAAGCTGGCTTGAGGTAAAACTAACATTTTATTACAAGGACATTGTCCCTGGCTCAATTAATACATTCAACCACATCCAGTGCTAGACATCTCCTTACATAGGTATATTTCATAGTTTTGGTAGTGAACAGTACAGTTCAATCCAATGGGGGCATCAGAATTTTATGCAGTATACCATTGACAAGGACTGTACTAGCTTGGAGCATAGTTGTCATCAACAATGTTTTCACCTTTATCCTTTGCATGATATATTTTCGTTAAAGTGGACAGTTGCTGTTGGCAGAGCATTGCCATTCAATAACGGTCTTCCATTCCATTGTCTGCAAATGTAGTGTTCGTTTACTTAATGTTTCCAGGACGCTCGCTGCCAAAGTGCATCTTGAATGTGTGAAATAAGTTGTGAATGCCCTTTATTTTGCTTAATTACAGATTAAGACAAACTTTGGCTTTTCTACTTTTTGGTGAATTTGATTTATGGAATGTATTTGTCACCTTCTTTACTTCCTTTCAAGGCTGCAGCAGATATATTTGCACAAATGGAAAGGGCGAATATGCTTTCATTTGGATTGAGCACTGAAGCTCCACTGGTTGTCACCTGGGCACTGGCTGTTTCTGTATTCAGAGGGAGAAAATCAGTTAAATATCTACATGCTGTGCGCAATCTTAATTAGATTACTAATGGACTTGCGTTAGTAACTTCTATAACGGCTTCCTGCTATTTTTTAACCCAGTGTACTGTTTCCAAATTTAATTAAAATGTGATCAAAATAAAAATAATGGAAACTAAAACCCCGATCATGGTTAGAGTTTTCATTTATGACAACACCCTATATACACATGTTATTAATATTATCCAATCTTGAGAAATATATATTGACTGAAATAATATATATCCATCGTGAACATATGTTAATGCATAACTTATGTATAACAGTCGAAAACATTTCAAGTTATTCTCCTAGAAAGAGTGTGAATATTTCGTCTTAGTCTTTTCTATGTTATTGTATGAAGTGGCTAAAGAGGTGTAGATATCATTAATAAAGCCAGTGCAGTGTCTCTGGGACTCATGGATGTGAAGGTCTAACTGAACCCCACTCATGGCTGCCTTTTACTACCTAGTTGGGGAGGAGGGCGGAATATGTTTGTCGAATTTGCTTGCTTGCATTATGCTCATTGGCACTCTTGAATGAATGAAGAACATTGTATACAGAGCATAGACGCTGGAAGTAAGGGTGTGGGGGTGCTGCATTATCCTACACCAACTATCCTGGAGATCAGAAAGTGAATACAAAATACATATGCCTCTAAATTTTGCTTTATCCTGTCACAGTTGTCCTGCCATCAAAGACAGAGTAACAACTGCAGGCTATGTCTTCTGCCAAATTGCTGCATATGCTTTTAATATGAAGATTGGTGTTTACTTTCTCTGACTACAAAGTGAGAGAATTTTGTAAAGTGAACTATGTGACAATCTTGCTCTGGTACAGGGAATGTGAAATGAAAGGCTGCAGGATGTCAATCCGTAACCTAAACCTACTGGATAACATCTTTTCTCTCATCAAGGAAAATGTTGTCAAACCCCATCTTACCTCTCTAACTGAACAAACTCCCAATTCACTTCCCAACACCATGTCTGTTTCCCTTTTAGGTCATTCTTCCCAGAGACCCATCTGGCATATACACCCACCCCAGACCTAAACCTCACCGCGGGAGACAATACACATCCCCCAACCCCACCAATATTCCTACTGTTTCAATCACATCCCACACCTGTATCCCCCCTCATCCCACAGTCCCACCCGCCCTCTCTCCCCTCACCAAAACTCTCTCGGTCCCACTCATACCACTCATCCATAACCCCTCACATCCTCCAGAGAACACCCATCTCCCCAACTCTCTCTACACTCCTAGCACCACAAATATTCACACGGTCCCATTCTCATCCCTCACCCTCCCCTCCTACCATCCTCACACCCGCCCATTCTACCCTCACCACTAATCCCCTTGTCCCATTTATACCCCACATCTATACCGCCTCACATCCTACCGATACACCCCCCTCTCTTGTGATAACAAAACAGAAGACTGCAATACAACAAACCAGTTTGCGATGCCCTCCCAAACTTCATACATGACTCAAGCACTCTTCCCTTAACAACATTACATACATTAAATCGCTTACATCCGACACCAGTCCCTAGACTCGATGAGATATTACTATCACTACAACAAGTCAAAGATGACCTCCAAACTCTTCATGACTTGATTTGACAACAACCCAAGTTCACACACTCCAAACTCGCCCATCAGATACACGCAAGCTCCCCAAAAAACGAACCCCCAAGATGGAGAACAGTGCCCTACCCTAATGCCTCATCTCGCCCGGTCCGGAAGAAAAACTCTCTATCAGATAATGACTTAATCTCCCTACTCAGTTCCTATGAGGTATAGTGTCTCCCCCATAATACTGCGCACTCAGATAACCGGCACAAACGTTCCCTAATCCAGTCCATTCCATCCAATACCCATAGAGTTGCAAGACACATTTTCAGAGGTATAGTGAAAAACAACCTCATGCGAGTCCCCATCTCACACAAATGCACCACAAGCCCCATCAAACCTCGGCTAAAATGTATACTTCTAAACAGTAGGTCAGGCCCAAGATATGCTGCCGATATAGCTGACCTCATACTCACCAATGAACCTGACCTAATTTTGACCGAAACATGGCTAAATGAAACATCTACACCCATCCTTGACATACTAGTACCCCCACACAATGATATCTCAAGACTTGATAGAATGGATAGGCCAGGAGGTGGTATTGCTTGCATATATCGGAGCAATCTTTCTCTGATATTTTCCCACTCCCCGGTATTATCTTCCAGTGAATACCTTTGCTTAGACATCACTAGTCACAATAAACCAATATGTTCACTATACGCATTCTACCATCCACCAGGGGACAACCTCACCTTCATTGAACACCTCATAGATATTCTAGCTACAAATGACGGACAACAAAATCTTCAAATATTCCTTGGCGACTTCAATCTCCACTGGGGTGATCCTGATGACCCAGGTGTCAATAGCCTAAAAGCCTTCCTCTCAGACCTTACCCGTACCCAAATCTGTGACAGCCCCACACATGACAAAGGCGCAACCCTCAACCTAGTAATTTCCAAAGCTGATGCCATCTAACTTGATTTGATCCTCCCATGTGACTGGACTAACCACCACATCATCACATGCCACATCAATTAATCGGTCAAATTATCCAACCAACGAGAACGAAAATCTGGACGAGGAATCTACAAAATATCGGTGCCAACTTACTCTCATCCTCTAGTCCTAACATCCTGCTCCCCGCTGAAGGCCTTGCCGATGTACAAGATCTAACTAACCCTTACTTCCACTCCATGAACTAAGTACTAGACATACTAGCCTCCCTACAACTGCAAAGAGTCACCACAAAAGACTCAAAACCCTGGTATGGTGGTAGGTTAAATGAAGACAGGCGCTCCTTAAGATTAATGGAACGATGTTGGAGATCGACACCATCCTCTGACCACCTCAAGCTACTAAGGAGCACGAGAAACTCCTACTACAGAAAGATCAGACAATCAATAGCAGACTTCTTCAGTAAGCAATTAGACCAAGCCAAGACCCGTCCCAAAAGGTTATTCGAATTTATCAAATCACAATCTAGGGATGCACTCCACCACTCCCAAAGTAACCCAGACACACTTCCCAATTGAGAGGAGTTTGCCTCCTTCTTCACTATGAAGACAGAAGACATAAAGAGGGTCCTGCTCAACGACCTAATGTCCCATACTGACACGCACATGGACACTTCATTGCCCCGGCTAGGAGCTCCACTAGTGCGTCCTGCAAAACTCGACCTCAAAAACGCTTCATGGTCCTCCTTCAACACCTACATTGAAGAAACTATATTAAAAACGCTCCCGGCCCTGAATCCCTCAAGTCACTTCACAGACCCTCTACCTGCAAACTACTTAAAAGACTTCATTCCACTGTTAGTCCCTCTATGGACTAAGATTATGATCACATTTCTCCTTCAAGGAACCATTCCAGAAATCCTTAAAGCAGGACAGGTTGCCCCCATCCTAAAGAAGCTATCTGCAGACCCGACAGATTTAAATAACTATCGACCAATATTCAACATCCCCACTCTGGCCAAACTCTTAGAAAAAAGCGTTCACATGCAGCTTAGAAAACACATAGATCAATTCAACCTGCTCAACCAATTCCACTCCGGCCTCCGTGCAGGTCACAGCACCGAATCAGCCATGACCCACATAATAGATGACACACTAAGAATCCTGGACAAAAACGAAGGCTGTCTATTAATCCTGCTTGATCTTTCCTCGGCCTTTAACACCGTCAAACAGGACAATCTAATCGATCTCCTGAAATACAGAATGGGCCTATCGGGATCTGTTCTAAATTGGTTGACCTCCTTCCTCCAAAATAGATCTCAAAGATTCAATATTAATCAATCCTTATCCAAGCCCATCTCAGTCACCTTAGGAGTACCACAGGGATCATCCCTCTCACCTACACTGTTCAACTTGTTCATGGAACCACTCACAGATATTCTCAGCTCCGCAAATATCCATTATCACATGTATGCAGATGACACACAACTCTACATAAATATCCTCTCGCTTGAGGACATCAAATCTCTCAATGCAACGCTTCTAAAAACGCAGACCTGGCTGGCCGAAAATCATTTGAAACTCAACACCTTCAAAACGGAATTCCACTTAATCACTCCTCTCAACCAACCACCATCCTCGATTGGATGAACCACCTAACAGCACTCAAAGGTCAACCTCTTATCATCGACTCAGCAAAGTCGCTGAGAGTGACCCTAGATAAAAATCTAAACATGCAGAAACACATCAACGTCTCTACAAAAGGAGCACATTTTCAGATGAATACCTTGAGAAGACTGAAACCCTACCTGCCAGCCAACGACTTCAAACAGGCAGTTCAAGCTTTAGTTATCCCTAGAGTTGAATATGGGACTGTCACAATCTGCGGCCTTCCCAGATCGATGACGGCCCCCCCTAAAAGCCTCAATCATCGCAGCTGCTAGACTCATCACAGGCTCCAAAAGAAACAGTCACATCTCCCCGGACCTTCGAGCACTCAACTGGCTACCTTTTGAGGCCAGAATTAATTTGAAAATCGCCTAAATGACACACAAGGCATTACATCATAAAACTCTGAGTTACCTAGCTCAGAAATTGGTGCTCTCTTACAGGAATAGATCCACCAGGAGCTCCAATGATCTTCTACTT
The DNA here is from genome assembly GCF_964261635.1 of Lissotriton helveticus. Taxonomy (NCBI): domain Eukaryota; kingdom Metazoa; phylum Chordata; class Amphibia; order Caudata; family Salamandridae; genus Lissotriton; species Lissotriton helveticus. Next base: position 1,152,203,089 of record NC_136070.1, read on the forward strand.
AAACCCCAACGATTTGTCAAGAAGAAAACATACAACCGATCCTTCTCAGGAATGGCTCCCAGAATTTGGAATGCTTTGCCCCTAGAAACAAGAAAGAACCCTTCTACTGCATTCTTCAAAAAAGAAGTGAAAGCGATTCTCAAGGCTAAATATATCTGAACTATTTATGCTTACCGTTAATATATCTGTTAGTTGGTATCAATTATTCTGTTTGAATGAGACCCACCTACAATTCTCTATGCTTGTTTTTCTTTTTTACTTAACATCTAACCTGTAAATCGCTGTGATACCCGTAAGGGTCTTGTTCACACTATACAAAACCTTCAAAATAAATACATTTTGTTTAACACACAACAAAATGTAAATACCTAGTAATGAACTGTATAAATATTTCCGTAAAATACTAGTGGTTAGGAAAGTACAAATGCAGCAGCAATTTTTTTTAGAATTCCTGAGTATGATGGTGTTAAACCTGACAACTTTTGGCATGTTTCCCCTGTCTTTCTGCTTTTTGACCTCCTGTTTTTAATGGTATGCTGGACTTCGTTTTTAATAGTTTAGTGTCTCTGTGCACTTTTTCACTGCTATTCAGTGCTAAAGTGCAAGTGCTCCTACTGTAAATTATGTTATGATTGGTTTTCCATAATTGGTATATTTGATTTACTAGTATGTCCCTAGTACAGTGCACTGTGTGTGCTCAGGGCATGCAAATCAAATGCTACTAGTGGGCCTGCAGCACTGGTTGTGCCACCCACACAAGTAGCCTTTCAAAGGTGTCTCAGACCTGCCACTGTAGGGTCTACGTGCAGTTTCTACTGCCATGTCGACCTGGCAAGTGCACCCACTTGCCAGGCCCTAGCCTTCCCTTTTCGTACATGTAAGCCACCCCTAAGGTAGGCCCAAGGTAGCCCCCTGGGCAGGGTGCAGTGTATATAAAAGGTAGGGGATGTAGTAGTGTGTTTTACATGTCCTTATAGTGAAATACAGTGCATTTCGTTTTTCTCGATTGAGAGACTGTCTGTCTCATAGGTTAACATGGGAGCTGACTCGTAACATCTTGCAAGGATAACTTTCCATTGGGACGAGATAGAGAAACTGAATTTAGGCATACGGAACTCAGAATTTAATAACACATCTTTTAGTAAAGGTGGATATTAAATCTTTTGGAAAGTGAGGATTTTCTTGCTTAATCACCTGCCTCTGCCTCTGTGTATTCCCTGTCTGGTTTTAGAGGGACATGAGCTGGGTTCGTGCATTCACACTAGACAAGTCACAAGGGGGGCAGGGTTGCGTCCTGCATTTCCGGGGAGACTCATGGCCTGGCTGAATAGGCCTTTCTGCAGGTTTGTGACCCGTTTGCGCATGAAAAATGTGAAAGGGCAATGTAAAATTCCTAAATAGCGATTTATTTGCGACTCGCTATTTAGGAATTGTGAGTCGCCATTAGGAAGGGGTGTTTCCTTCCTAATAGCGACCGCAGCCCCATGTATGCAAATTACTGCAGTCGCAATTTGGAAGAGGTCACCAGGGGACCGCTTCCACTTTGTGAATGTCTATAAAAATATTTTCTACGGGCAGGCAGTGGTTCCTGGGACTACTGTCTGCCCTTAAAAAATGAAACTAAAACGTTTCATTTTTTATTTTTTTTAAATGCATCCCGTTTTCCTTTAAGGAAAATGGGCTGCATTTTAAAAAAACTGCTTTATTTAAAAGCAGTCCCAGACATGGTAGTCTGCTGAGCAAAGCAGGCCCCCATCCATGGGAGGGCCTGTCATTCCCAATGGGCTCGCAAATTGTGAGAGGCTCATTAATATTCATGAGCCTCGCAATTTGCAACCCCATTGGGAATCACAAACAGTGTTAAACACACTGTTGTACATGCCAAATAGCGCCTCGCAAATTGCGAGTCGCACATGAGTCGCAATTTGCAAGGTGCTATTTTGCAGGTCGTACATCTGGGGGAGTGGGAAGGGTTTTCACTAGCACATGAATAGGCTGTGTCTGCTCTGCACAGTGCTGTCTCCACCTCCTGGAGTGAAGCTGGTCTAGGGAGGACAGAAGTGGTTTCTACTGAGCAAGAAGGACTTGCTGCCTAAAATTTCGAAGAGAAAAGTAGTATAAATATTGGGCCCTGACCCTAGAATGTTAGAACTCGTTTAAGCTAAGAAAGCTACCAAGAAGAAGAGCTGTAGAACCTGCGAGGAGGAACTACTACTTTGCTGTGTGATTTGCTGTGTTGGCCTGTAGTGGCTGCTTCTGTAATGGCCAGTGATAGGACTGGACTGGACTTTCTGAATCTTATTTTTCTGAGTTTCTCCAAGGGCTTGAGGTAGAGCTTGGCCCTTGTTCAAGAAGTCCTACGAACAGCAAATACTTCAAGACCATCTGCTACCAGAACTGGGAACTGTGTGTTTTGTGCTACAACAGATCATGTGATCAGAATTCCGACATGGAGGACACCGCTGAGAGCACCCACGAGTTCAAGCTGCCATCCATTATGTATTTAAATTAGAAGTAATGCGGTGGAGGAAGAGCATCTTTGAGCAGCCCTTCTGAACAGCCTTTCTCAACAGAAGTGGACATTTTACATTTTAGTGCAGGGACGGCCAGGTCTGTATTTACAGCACTAGTGTCAATACAGAGTTTATTGAGAAGAGCCCCCCCCCGCATTTCTTCCATATCTAAGACCTCTAGATTTTAGCAGAGCCTGTTCATTATTTCTTCCTTGGCATTGCCATTTCTTTTCTCCCCTGTCCTGATGAGGCCCAAATGAATGGGCTGAAACGTGACGACCCCACATCATGGAGGAGTCCGACAGATTTGATTAATATAGAAAAGATTTTGATTACACGTTCCTTCTACTAAGTGGAGGGTTGATGTTTCCCCTCGAGTGTGTAATGGACTACCTTTTTCTTTTCCGGAATGCTTTTCTTGAATTATGTTTCCTGTTTATTTTCAGCATTCGTATGTAATTAGAACGGGTAGGAAGGATTGATTATTTGTATATGTATGTATTTATTTATGTACATGTTTTGTGTGCTTTGTGGTATAAAAAAGATAAAATATATTCTTTGATAACTATTTTTGGAGTCGTATTGGATTTGTAGGAATGAAAAAAGTGTAGAGATCAAGGAATCAGTGATAGGGACTAATTTGTTTTTCCTTGTACAATTATATGTGTATTTGTTCCTCTGCATCATTGTTTGTTTTCAGAACAACAACAGAAGAAAAAGCAACTTGATGCCATCGACGACACCGCTGCTGTTTCTGTGACATGTTGGCACCGCAAAGACGTCTGCCCGCTTCACACCGCAACCCTGGTCACACTGACAATGACGGCTAATGCTGCCACAGAGCCTCTGCTTACACCGTGACCTGAGGGCACTGCATTACGCACTGCCTCACTTCACATCAATTCCCTGGTATACGCTGCTCTACACCAACATCAGCACCCCTGCCTGTACCATTGGCTGGGGGCACAACTCATGAGTTACTTTACGCATCTCCTTGTCCCACACCGCAGTCTAGACCCACCGATGCTGGAGCCATCGACTCCAAATTGTTTACTAACAACAGAGCTTCAGCAATGATGAGAACACTGCTTGTACCGCTACCTGCCAGCACCGCGACAAGCACCATCACTCTTTGTGCCGCAGCCCCAATGCCAGTGTTCCTGAATTCAACCTCGTGGAATTTGACACATGTGACTTTAAGGGCCTGATGACTCCTGCACCGACCTCCAGAACCAATGCCCTATTCGGAGCTCACAGGTCTATGACGCCCACATGCCTACAAAGCTCTCCACAATGCAGGACCAGAATATCTGAGCCACTGCCTCATATTCCACATACCTGCCAGACAACTCCACTCCGCCCAATTCACCCTGGCCTCTGTCCCATGGATCCACAAGACCAGAACCTGAGGAAGTTCCTTCTCCTACCTCGCCGCCAAGATCTGGAAAAGCGTGCCCCTCAACCTCAGGCAATCCACGGCACTGACTCAAATCAGGAAGAGCCTCAAGACCTGGCTCTTTGACTGAACCTCCATGACCATACAGAGCAGCAGCCCCCTCCCCCAGTGTCTTGAGACCCTTACGGGTGAGTAGCTGCATTATATAAACTTCTGATTGATTGACGCCCTGCATATCCAAGGTACTGTTTGAAGGATTCTTGACATCTTTGCTTGCCCGCGTCACTGCAGCCCGCATGAACTGTTGGTTTGTTTCTTCACAATGCTGTAATAGCCTCGGATGGAGCTATCAACTTTAAGGAACTGTATTTTATGGTTATTCATTCAATCATCATATTTTGATTACTGTATGTTGTATTTTTATCATTTTGGTCTTGTGTTATGCAGATTTGTATTGGCTATTTTTCTAAAACTGGTGTGGTGTCCTTTTGTAGTGTTTTCACTGTAATACTGTGTGTTATGTGTAAATGCTTTACACATTGCCTCTAAGATAGGCCTAACTGCTCGTGCCAAGCAACCAAGGGGGTGAGCAGGGAATTATTTTAGAGGTGAAATCTCTCCTACCTTGACTTTAAGGAAGGGTCCCTACATTTCTAACATTGGTGTCAGCGATCAGGTTAGGACTTGTGTTTACACTTGGCCTACAGTGATTGGTCTACACTACTACCATATCGCAGACCACTACATACCACATTCTGTTTTCTTTTTGGTCTATTTTTGTCTTTCCATTTAACTTGAGTTGGAACATTCTACTGCATCATGCTTAGGTCAATAGTGTCATCAGTTGCATTCCTAGAAGTGGCATTTGAGGAGGAAAGGTTGAATTTCTACAACATGAAATAGTTGAAGGCTATTTGTAAAAAGTTGAAAGTCCAAATCAGAGGCCTCACCAGGAAAGAAGAGCTACAGAAAGCGCTGAGTGCCTGGGTAGCAGCCAGAAATGCCAGTGGGCAATTTGGAGATCCCAGTGTGGAGGTGAAGGAGCCTATTTCTAGGGTGGATGTGCTTTGGGAGGGGAGGAGCCCAACAGGCCAAGCAACAGTGGCTTGTCCCCAAAGGAGCTGGAGGACAGGCGGGAAGCAAGAAGAGATGCAATTGAGAAAAGGATGATGTTAGGCCATGAGCTTAGAGTAAAGGAGCTGGATCAGAGCAGTAGGTCCCTTTAAGATGGTGGAAGCAATTACTCAGTGCACTCAGCGAGAACAATACACATTCCTAAGACTCTAGGAAAGGAGCAGGAGAAGGGAGAGGATACACAGACGTGTTTTCAAGGCTTGGAGGCATCTATCCTCATAAATGGGGTCCCTGAGTAGAATTGGAGAGCTGAATTGTGGAACCACTTCACAGAGAAGGGGACGGACACATTGTTGGCTTTGGGTAAGGGGTACAGCCTCACCTAAACTGACATGAAGGAGGCCCTTCTCACTAGGTATGGTCTCACTCCTTGCAAGTACAGAGACCAGCTTAGAGGAAGTAAGAAAACTAATAACCAGACAAGGTTAGAATGTGTAGATTCTTTTTGCAGGTCACTGTATGGTTGGGTGAAGGGCAGCAATGTGACAGATGTTCAGGGCTGTGCAGTTTGATTGTGTGAGAGCCCTTGTCTAGTCTGTGTTGTGTAGAGCTGCACCAGCACTTGACTAATAGTAACCCCAGGAAGCCTGCTATGGAGGCGGACCGCTGGGTGAGTACCAGGGTTCACAAGAAGATGTATTTGTATTTTGTATTTTCAACTTGTAGAGCGCCTTATCACCCCGGGGTCTCTAAGCGCTTGACAGGTGAGTGAGTACTGGCAGGGGGAAAGCAGACTAGATATTACCCCATGCCTCTTGGAAAAGCACGGTGTTTAGCTTTTTCCTGAAAGGCAGGAGTCTGGTTTCCTTGCGCAGATTTTCAGGCAGTTCGTTCCAGGCTTTGGGCATTGTGTGGGAGAATGTCCGGCCACCAATAGTGGATCGTTTGATCCTAGGGCAGATCAATAGGGCGGCGTTAGCTGAGCGTAGGTTCCTGTTAGGGGCATATGGGACAAGTCGTTTTTTAATATATTCCGGGGCTTGCCCATATAAGGCTTTCTGCGTGATGCATAGGCCCTTGAACTTCGCTCGTTGATTCACTGGCAACCAGTGTAGCTCCCGGAGGAGGGGGGTGGCCGGTGTCCTTCTCGGTTTATTAAAAATAAGTCTAGCCGCGTCATTCATGACGATCTGCAGTCTCCTGGAGAGTTTTTTCGTGATGCCGAAGTACATGGCATTACCATAATCCAGACGGGCTAGAATTAAGGCTGACACTGCTCTTCTGAGAGTATCTGCCCGGCTTGCTTGAATCCTGATGGTGCATATAGCCAGGTTCTGAACTGGGATGGTGCAGTGAGCTAAAAAACGGTGATGGATCAAGCCCTGATCTGTTGACTGGGTAGGAGTGTTCTGATTAACCCAGATACTCTGTCCATCACCACCCCCTTTTTGTAATTATTTTGGCCACCATGAGTGTGGAAGGGTATGCTCAGACATGAGTCCCTTGCTTATTTCACCATCAGGATTCAAGCAAGCCGGGCCGAAGACGGCTGTAATGCCAGAAACCGGTCCCCGGAAGCTTGTTTCCTTTCCAGTGAAGAATTGGCTTGGTAGTTTGGTCTGCCCTGTTCCCATGATGCACTGGGCCAGGGACAGACTAATTTGCATACAGCCAGGCTCTGAAACTGGGATGGTGCAATGAGCTAAAAAACGGTGTTGGATCTAGCCCTGATCTCTTGACTGGGTGAGAGTACTCTGCTTAATCCAGAGACTCTGTCCATCACCACCCCTTGTTGTAAATAATTTTGTCCACCCTAAGCGTGGAAGGGTATACTCAGATGTGAGTCCCTTGCTCATTGCACCATCAGGATTCAAGCAAGCCGGGCCGAAGACGGCTGCAATGCCAGAAACCGCCCCCGGAAGCTTGTTTCCTTCCCAGTGTAAGAATTGGCTTTTGTAGTCTGGTCTGCCCTGTTCCCATGATGCACTGGGCCAGGGACAGACTAATTTGCATACAGCCAGGTTCTGAAACTGGGATGGTGCAATGAGCTAAAAAACGGTGTTGGATCTAGCCCTGATCTCTTGACTGGGTGAGAGTACTCTGCTTAATTCAGAGACTCTGTCCATCACCACCCCTTGTTGTAAATGGTAATGACCTGGAGCCGGCCTTGTGAAAGATGTAGAGCTCAGGTCTCACTTGGAGATGCTTGGGGTGCTAGGATGGGAATGCATGACCACTCAGACCATGGCAGCCAGAAAGAGTGATCAGAAGGATCTGGAGCCTGAAACAGTGGCCCAGGTGCCTGCCAAGAGAAAGGGCAAGGGGCACAGGAAACCCACCCCTGACGTTTCCGTGGTCGAGGAGGAGGCTGACCTCGAGGTGGATGCCCCGGAACGTACAGGGGAACAAATGGCTGAACTGGAGACTTATTTTAGCTGACCCTCTGGCAGCAAGAAGGGGGTCTCACTGGGGAAGAGTTCTGCATGGAGCAGATACAATGCCCTTCTCTGGTTGGTTTGCCACAGCAGGTTGCAGACCAGGTAGCTGGTGATCAGCCTGGATCACCTTGGATGTTCTGGGAGAATGGTCTCCTATACAGAGAGCCTAGGGTCACTGAGCCAGGGTCAGCTCGTATACCGGTGGTACCCCAGCACTTCAGGACCCTCCTACTGGGCCTGGCCTACAAAGTGCATTTGGCATGACATTTGGGGCAGGACAAAACCATTGACAGGATAGCCACCCACTTCTTTTAGTCCCATATGCAAAGGCAGTCAGATGAAGTGTAAGGCTTATCTCTAACCTTTTCAAGTTGTAGGCACCCCATGAGGGTGGGGATGGACAATGTGGGGTCTCTGGATGCCAAGACAGTCATGGGCAACAGGTACATCTTGGTAACCAACGGCTAGTTCTCTTCGGACAACGATGGTGCCCGTGGTGGACCCGGCGTTAATGGGGATCTTTTCCCACGTGGGGTTTCCCAGAGAGGTGGTATCTGACCTGGGTACCAATTTCATATCCAAGTATATGAAATCCTGTGGGAGGAGTCTGGTGTAACCTACAAGTTCACAATTCCTTACCACCCGAAGGTAATAGTTTCATGGAGAGATTCAACCAAACCCTGAAGGGCATGATCATGGGTCTGATAGAACCCATGAAGCGTAAGTGGGACATCCTCTTACTATGGCTTCTCTTTTTTTTGCAGGGAGGTACCGCAGACGTCATTAAGGCTCATTCCCTTTGAGTTTCTATATGGGCACCATGTGAGAGGACCTGTCAGTCTGGTGAAAGAAGACTGGGAGACTGGTAGACAGCTCCCAGGAAAACTCACCAGGATGTATTTAGCGACATGCTGGCCTTTAGAAACCAGACTGCGCACTTCAGGAGACTCGCTCAGGCAAACCTAGAAGCCAGCCAGATGAAACGCTGGTATGACCAGAATGCCACACTTACAGAGTTTCAACCTGGCCAAAAAGTGTGGTTCATTGCCCCAGTAGAGCCTTGTGCTCATCAGGACAAGTGGACTGGGCATGTTTAGGTGGTGGAAAGCAAGAGTGATGCCACCTACCTGGTGAACTTGCAGACTCCCAGGAACCCTTTGAGGGTTTACGAGTGAACCTCCACAAACCTCACTTTGAAAGGTCTGAAGTAAGCATGCTCTTGATGAGGATGATGGATGGAAGAGGAGAGTGACCCTCTACCTGACCTCCTGTCTGTCAAATAGCACAATGGGTCGGAGGACAGTGTGACCTCTCGCCTACACCAACCCCAGAACAGCACTGTCAACCAGTTGTTGGAACAGTTTGCCACCCTGTTCTCCCTGACCTCAGGTGTCACCCACTGGTGTACCCACGATATTGACACTGGTGACATTCATCTTGGGAAGCACAACATTTACAGGCTGACTGACAGGGTCAAACCAGCCTCAAAGAAGAGGTTTCTAAGATGTTGATCCTAGGGGTGATAGAGCCCTCCAACAGTCCTTGGGCAAGCCCAGTGTTCTTGGTCCCAAAGACTGCGGTACATGGTGCCACTCCTGAACTTCGGTTCTATGTGGACTACCATTGGCTCAGTGACATCACCAGGACTGATGTGTACCCTATCCCCATAGCTATTGTTCTCATAGATCGGCTGGGAGCTGCCAAGTTCCTCAGTGTGTTTGATTTAATGTCAGGGTACTGGCAGATTGTTGTGACCAATGGGGCCAAGGAGAGGTCTGCATTCTCAACATCAGAGGGGCACTACCGCTTCCAGTTGACGCCCTTTGGGTTGAATAATGCCCCTGACATCTTTCAGAGGTTGATCAATCAGGTGTTGTCTGGACTGAAGAATGTCAGTGCCACCTATCTGGATGACACTGCAGTGTTCAGTCCCATCTGGGAAGATCACTTGCACTACCTCTGGGAAGTGTTATATGCTCTGCAGAAGGCAGGCCTCATGATCAAGGTCAGTAAGTTTCAGATTGCGCAGGGCTCCGTGGTGTACTTAGGACATCAGGTGGGAAGTGGCCAGGTGGCGCTCCTAAAACCTAAGTATAACACCATTCTGTGTTGTGACTTTCCCAAAACCCAGACCGAGGTGAGAGCCTTTTTAGATCTTACTGGTTACTGTAGGAAATTTGTCAAGGGCTATGGCACCATTGCTGCCCCCTTGACTGAGCTGACTTCCTGGAAGCAGCCAAGGAAAGTCATCTGTACTGATGCCTGCCAGACCGTTTTTGAAGCCCTGAAGGCAGCCATGGGCACGGCGCCCATGCTTAAGTCACCCGACTTCTCTAAGGAATTTGTTGTGCAGACAGATGCCCCAGAGCATGGTGTGGGAGCGGTGCTCTCTCAACTGAACGAAGAGGGGTTAGACCAGCCTGTAGTCTTCCTTATCAGGAGACTATTCCCCAGGGAACAGAGGTGGAATGCACTTGAGTAAGAAGCTTTTGCTGTGGTCGGGGCGTTGAAGAAGATAAGATCCTGCCTGTTTGGGACTCACTTCTTAGTTGAGACAGACCACATGCCCCTGAGGTGGTTAATGCAGATGAGGGGTGAGAACCCAAAACTATCCTACAGGGAATAGACTTTACGGTGGAGCGCCGCCATCGCACAGAACACGCCAACGCGGATGGTCAATCCAGGTTCTTCCACCTTAGTGAAGAGAACTCCCAGGTGGGTGGATAGTTCTCCCTACTTTCTGTGTTAGGCTTGGCAACTTTAGGCGTGTTTTCCCTGTCTTTTTGCTTTCTGACCTCCGTGATGGAGTCATCAGTTCAAACGGACGCAGGACTGATTCGAACACCCCGGTGAACAAAATTACATTCTCATCATCCTGCAAACACCCTACACAATAGGTGACCTGCCTGACATATCTTGTTTAGCGTTGAACCTTAAAGGTGAGTGAAGTAGCGTATGCCATATTTCTAGTTAATTGATTCATTCATAATGCCAACTAATGCCCTTTTTAGACATTTGGCAGTTTCTGTGAGGAAGGTGTAGCATTCAGAGGCTTCACTTTACTTTAAAACTTCTCTGTTTAGCTTTTCCATCTTTCTTCATTTGAAACATTGTCAGAAATATTCCCTAAAAGGGCCCCTTGTCGTGAACTGGTATTTATAGAATCTGACTAGAAATAAAAATTACTTCAGTTTTCCTGCTTCTGGCAAATGTTTTGCCTAGATTATTCATTTATTAATTTAAATATTTGTTAACAAATTTTCCTCTGTTGAGTTCTACAACATTCATCTTTAAAAAAAAGGCAGTTGAGCTTCAATGTTTCTCAGGCCAAAGGGGATATACCTAAGCTGAGCCGATTTTACCACTGCAGTTACTCATTGTGGAGGTCCTGACATGAATGTGGGACCCCACCATGAGTGTGGCCACCCCACCACAACTGTGGCCCCGCCACCACAACTGTGTGGCCTCCACCATGAGTGCCTTTTTTTCTACTCTCAGTATATTCATTAATCCTAGTTTTGTCACTATTCTCACTTTCTATCGCTCCTCAGCATAACCTCTTTTCAAAATAAAATCCAGTAACTGTGAATATCCAGGTTGTTTATAGTCTTGACTGCAACAATACCAGTAATGTCATCATTACCTTGCATTATCGCCTGTGCCTCTGCCTTCATACTTCCTTGTACATTATCAAGAAACATTAGCTTGAATTCCATACCAGACAGTGTTTCTCAACAAACCTGATTACGTTCTCCCAGACTTCCAAAGATCTGGAGGCATGCAGAACATGAGAATCCTACAGATTCAAGCACTGTCTAAAATGCAAGAATTCAACACAAACAAAACTGCAACACAAGCTGCCTCCAAAGCTGGGAGAAAATGTGGAATTAATTTCCCGGGTGGATTAGACAATCTGAATCCTTAATTACTTTTCAGAAAATTAAAAACCTTACCTCTAAACTAAGGGTCAGCGGAGTTCACGGAGTTTTACGCCACGGAATTTCACATTGCAGCACAACACCTCAGTGGAATTCCGTGGAGTTAAGCTTGAACCAAAGAGACTAAAAAGTGGTCTAAAGGCATGTTTTTTAAAATATACTATAGTTGAGATTCCATTACATCAAACATCCTTCGCATAGCATTACACAAGCATGCACCGTAAAACTAAAATGAACTGTTCTTCCCTTGATTACGTAGATGGAACTTACTTTAGTCCTTCCGATGATCCTGAAGTTGCCCAGCTACTCGTTACAGTGCTGGATGTGGTCACAATGCTGTTTGTCCTGCATTTCAGGGTCATTCCATTCCACCAAGGTGATCTGGTCTCCTGTCCATGAAGTAGCCCGGCCCCACAGCAAGTGCACCTCTCGTGCGATGCCCTCACCTGCCACTGGGCCCAGGAAATTATCAATCATGCAAATGCTGCGATTCTCCATGCATTACAGCAGATCAAGAAAGTCCCTAATTACCGAGCTCCAGTTAACTGGGGTGGCAGAACCCTCAGTGCTAGAGGTGGGAGAGACTGACAGCGTTGCCACCAGAATGCTTGCCCAATTCGCACAGCAGTTTGTGCTACTCCTTCCAGTCCTGTCGCTGGCGCTCCTTGCTGCAGTAGAAGGAGCTATAGCAGCTGTCACAGCATAGCGCTGCAACTGGTGGAGCTTACCTCATAGATCAAGGTGTCCCTCCCTGACTTTCCCTGCAGGTCAACATCCATGTGCTGCCCTCAATTCTTAAGACTGACCTCAGTCTCGAAAGAAGAGCACCAATTTGAATTGCGGGAATGGCTGCAAGGAAAACATTGCGTTTCACGCCTTGTTTTCACTGAACCGCTGCCATTGGGAGGTCAGGCAGTGTGACACCCATTTAACCCCTTCACCGCGGCGGGAATTTTGCCACGGTGAGAGGGGGCGGGGCTGGACGTAGCACTCAGGTACTTATGACGGCTCCCGGCCATCATAAGTCAGCGTGGGCATGTGCTCATGATGGCTGGGAGCCGTCAGAACTCCGCCCACTGATTAAATCTCCCACACAGGCGGGGAATTAACCGCATGTGGGCAGAGCGGCAACGTTCTGACGGCTCCCGGCCGTCATGAGCACACGTCTACTGTGACCCATGACGGCCGGGAGCCGTCATGAGCACCGAAGGTGTTAAATACCTCTCACATTACAATTATGAACCAATCAATGCCTGAAGCAGAGCGAAGGTGAGCTCAGAGCCATGAAGGAGAGCCACATGTGCCGGTAAAGTCTGCTATGCGGCAGTGAGCAGTTTTTGCTGAACTCCGCGTGGAGTTTTTGCTGAACTCCGTGCTCCAAGCAGTGGAAAGTAGCAAAACTACACAAACTCTGCTTGCAGAGCGTAGTTTACCACCCACCCTTAATCTAAACAAAACCTTGCATATAAGCAATTTTTTAGGCTTGGATTACATTTTAATTACTTTGGAGTTATCAGGGTAATGTCTTCAATTTCCTGTTACTGTTATGACGTGAAATTACAAAAAAATACATGATTATGCCCGTTCACGTAATACATAGTAATCCAAGGGTAACAATACCTATTGCAAGAGCACAAGAACAAAGCTCAATTGGTTGCTGGCTGCTGTTGTTTGTTGTCTGTTGTCTGCAGAACTATTTCACTATTTTGCATCCTCTGGTCCATTTTGGGTTAATAATAGCGCTAACTGGTGAGTTAGGCCCCTTGCGTAACCCTGAGTAATCTTGTAATTATACTACTGCAAATTATACAAAGTATGCTTACCCCTGGAATTTTAACTGATCCTTTCCCATATTTAATTACTGGACCTTTGTACTCTTTTATCAAGCAAACTGCTCTGTGTCTGATGCCAGCTGCCTCCTGACAGCACTGCTTCTTTATTATCAAAGTTGGGGAAGGAACGGGGGGCTTTTTCCACTTGTCAGAAGTGGGAGGTCCAGCACAACCAGGTTCCCCAATCAAGAAGTCAAAAAGGATTGTGTGCTGTTCCTCTGGTAGGGGTTATGCAAGTCACTAATGACTCGCTTAACCCCTACCAGAGGAACAGCACCAAAATCCTTTTTGACTTCAGCACTGTTTCTTTACCTCCCTCTTTCCCCTTGTGCGTTTGCCTTACTCATCTAGTAATACTAGAGCAGTTACTTCCACACAGTCTTATTTGACCACTCCTACCATACCTGAGACGTACTTTCTAAATGACTCACCAGCTGCAGCACTTATCTTATCAGGTTACACACTTTTGTCTTCCACCTATTACTTATTTCCTATTAATTGCCCTAGTAAATAATTTACCTGCTTGATTTCACTCTTGGTATCTTTTTCTCATCTTTGTTTATTGTAGCTATTGAAAGATTTCTGTGTACATGTTATATCGAAGCATAGCTTCATATTGTTTTATGTACAGCATGCTGATTCCTTTTGGTTGAGAGTGCTTTATAAGAATGCATAAATAAATATAAAAAATGTATATACTGATGCTAATTGCCTATTGATACTTCTTAGTTCACATAACGTGCCCAGTCACAAATGGGCAGCATGTGTGATAAATGTTTTAGGGCATGTGAAGTGTTTACCACAATTTTGCCAAATAAAGCTACCGATGATGATGAAAACTGTGAAAGGGGATAGATTTGTCTTAACCCACCAGCTAACTTCACAAGCACTTACACATAGCTCTACAGATCTCTGCTACCCACTAGCCATTTATGGTTTACCCATTCATGTGTTGCTTGATTGATAGGAATACTTAATTACCTTTTTATCAATCAAAGAATGTTGGCAACAATTAGTCATCCATCCGTCTAGATTCTAATTTACTGTCATACTCTTGTACTAGTCACCACTCTGGGCCCGATTACAAGTCTGGTGGTCCGAGGACTGCCAGACTCGCGGTCCAGCCACCACCGCACCTGGGCTGCAACAGCCCTATTACAACTAGGGCGGTCAGACTGCCATGGGACCACCAACTTCACCAGGTAACCACCTTTCCCTGGTGGTGGTGCAGTGGTGTAGAGGCAGCAAAACGCTTGGCGAGATTGCCGTGGTCTTGCCAAGCATATTACTAGTTTCCTCTCTGTCACGGTTTTCATGGCAGTTCCTCCACCATGAAAACCATGGCGGAGAGAAAACAAAGGGGGTCCTATAGGGCCCCTTTGTTTCGCTGGGCCCCGGGGTGCATGGTGGAGGCACAACATGTGCCCCCCCTGTGTGCATGCACCCCAGTTCCTGTGCAGCATGGACTTTACAGTCCATGCTGTGTAGGAACTTTTTTGGGCATTCCCATTGCGGTGCCCATTTTCAGAGGCACCATGAAAAAAAGCCCGCCAGACCCATGAAACTCTTGTGATCTGGCAGGTAGCCCGGCCACGGGTTTGGAGGTGTAGAAGTTTGTCATCGGCATGGCGGGCCGTTCCCGCACTACCAAACTCGTAATCAGGCTCTCTGTTAAATGCTTCAAAACAAGGGAGACATTGAGTGCCATATAAAACTTTTTAACAAATAATTTTCTTTACTCAGTAAAGAGGTTTAGGTGCAGCTTTGGCTTTGGTTAAATCTTTGAAAATTGACTTTTACACAAGCTGGTACAGTTACTCATTTGACGGATGAACCCATTGCACTGATCTTGTTAACTTGAAAGCGATAGAAGATCAAATGCTCTTAAGTTCACTCAAAACTTCGTTAACTAAGCCAGATGCTAGCAACATCTACCATTACAGTTTTTGAGACATATGAAAAAGGTGATTAGTGAACTCACTGGGTACCTGTTTTTTTGTCACTTACTAGATGCTCAATGGGTTCTGATTATCCCCTCATAGCTGTGGCAAACAGACAATGACAGCGATGTATTGCTTAAAAGTGTTGTAGGGATTCTGCAGAGTCACAAAACTATTCTTGGGACTATAGAACCTTAGTAGGCAGAGACTTCCACCACTTTAGTACCCATGAGCTCTGGAACGACTAGGCATAGTGTCTCACTTGCCCTCTTATTCACTGACAGAGGAACAAGTGATTAGAGACCCCAGAACACAACACTCCAGACTCTCTCAGAAATCGTGGTGACAGGACACACCCTTTCGCTCTCACACTCGTGCTTGTCCACAATAAGATCTGACAGAGGCACAAGCAAAGTTTATTTATTTCAACTATCGTGCTCTAGTATGCAGTATACGTGACACAATAAGTAAGAATATTGCCTAACATAAATATCATCAGCATAGTAAGTAATCCATAGAGCATAAAAGGAGCTGCCATGATCTTAGACAGGGTAAACTAACCCCCCTCCCTTCTACAGAAGTAAGGTGATTATATATTAGAAGATCTCTGGCTGTTTGCAGTGGACCCCGTACCTTAACATAAGGGAAAACTACAATGGGCCTGCACAGGATATATGAAAAAAGGAGCAGTAAGAAGAAACATCCTGGTGGATTTAGATGCAAGGATAAGAGACTTTTGGGTAAATCTGGCATTGTCATCACCAGCTCGACCATCAATGACACCGAGAAGGACACGGGCAGAGAGAGAAAGGTGGAGAAGGATTCTCTACATGACATTTAAATCACTTTCAGTTTATGCTCAGCAAAGCAATAAAAACAATCAACCTCTGTGACTTTTTACACATCTAATGCCATGAAAAGACATTGGTCAGGGAAAATAGTTCCATGACTTCATCAGTGGAACTATACTACTGGCCATATCAAAAATTATGTAAGCATACAGGAATATGACAAACACAAGAACAGGTAGGACAGTCATTGAATAAGAAGAAGGGAACTGAGATAGACAGAAAAGCTATACAACCATGAGCAAGAAGCTTACCCAAAGCTCACGGTATAGAATGTTTTTTAGACATTAGTTCTTTGACAAAAGGCTACTAGACAGGTCTGTAAGCAAGACCTAAAACACAACACTATAGAATATCTAGAGAATAGACAGGGGCATTATAAGAATTGTCACCAGGTGCCAGAGTGCTGCCCACTTGTAAAATAGGAGACTAGAAACTCCAATAGTTCACGGGGCCATTCAAGGGACAAAGGGGTATTTAATTTAAAACTACAACATCAAATGGTGTGTATATTCGAATGAAAGAAATTTCTGGGTGCAAATTGTTCTGCAGTTCATATACCAGAATCTCTATAAACCCAAATTGTTGTCAAATAGGGACATTGAGAATAAAAGGTTGAAACAAATTATTTGGTCTAATACACAAAAAGTATTCAAAGATACTTATCTCTGAGTCAGATGTTCAAAATCTAAAATGGACATATTTGTCCTTCCTACCCTCTCCTCTATCCCCACCATGGCTAACGGACTTGCCTTATCGGAGACTGACCAGCCCTCAGGGTATTCAGCAATTTCAGGGAAGCTGGTAACTTCATGGATGGCTGTAACCTGTCCCATATGGTAGATATCGTCAGTCAGAAATCTCAAGTCTGAAATAACATTACACAGAAATATCGTGTGCAAGAATGTCATTCTCAAGAATATCAATTTTAAAGTAAGTAATATCAATTTTAACAATATCGAAATTATTAGTATAGTTTACAAAAATATTAAAATCATTAGTATAGTTTAAAGGAGTATCGTTGTTAAGACTATCTTTTTTTATTCTTTTTATATAGTTTAGTATGTATTTTAATTGTATATGTTATAAAATGTTTGTCTAATTGTTATTAATACTTTTTAATAGTTTTTTAATTGTCAGTAGTCTGTATTTTAAAATTTTCATTTTTAATACAGTAGCAGTATTTATGTTACTAGTATAAGTGATTTTTTTAAATTACCTTTGAGGTGTGGGCTGTGTGTTTTGTAGGGGTATAGGGTGGAAAGTAAATTAATTATAATTAATTAATAAAAATTGTAATTAATATTAATTATTCCATCGTAAATAATTATCTTAATTGTATAATTACTCTTTCTTATTAGGTTTCAGGTGCAGGTTGTGTGGTTTGTAGGGGTAAAGAGGGAGAAGTAAGTTAACTTTAATTAATTAATAATTCATTGTAATGAATATTAATAATTTAATTAATAATTGATTATGTAAATTGTGTAATACAATATATTTGTTTGTTTTGGTGTGTGTTGTTATTTTTGCATGGGTGAAGTGTGGGTAGGAAATTAATTATAATAATGAATCAATAATGTTTATTTATAATAATTATTGAAAAGATAAATAATTATGTAAAATATTGTGATGTATTCCTATAGGTTCTGAATCGATCCCCCTATTCCTGACCCTATTCTGGTTAAACAAACCAACAAGTTAACTAGCAGTCAGCCCATGAGGCAGAAAACCCCCATGATGCAGATACCGTTATCTGACGCAGTCACACTACGGCACAGGAACGTGTTATCTGATTAAGTCATAACGCTTGCGATCTAATTAGACAAGCGATATTCCTCCAGCCCCTGATAAGGCATACGGAGTTCTCATAACAAATCAAACCTATGACAACCTGGGCAAAACCCTGCGGCCATTGCTTTGATTTCACCGAGAACTTCAGCAAAAGAATGTGCTAACGAGCAAGTCGTATGACATCCTTATTGACGTATCTATGTCCATCCTTACGTCAATCTCGGCACCTTAAAGGTATAAATATTACCGATATTGCCCTATGCAAACACACGCGGTGGTGACGAGACGGAGCAGCCATACTTGCCGAAGCGAAGAGCAGAGCAGACCCCGCTGGCGCAGCCCCGCCTTCCTGACGCGCTGAGAACGAGAAGCTGCTTTCTCCTGCCGAGAAATCCAGCACCGGCGCTTCCGGGTAGCCCTCGCAGGCAGCCTGGAATATCGAGACCAGAGAGAGAGATACCATCCCTCATTCAACCTAGATTCCAGGTACAGAACTGAATAACCCCTCGCAGAGAATTCTTTAGTTATTCACTTGGCAAAAACAAACTTAACTTAAACTGTAACTTTCTATTCCCGCCCACGTATTAGGCTTAGGTCAGGTACACGGGGTAGGCGTATTTAGAAACACTAGTTGAGTACGTTTAGTCAAATGTATATGTGTATGTAATATATTTTATTCATTTTAAAACATCTTATGGCTTAGAAACCATATCAATGTTTTTACAGTATTATTTCATACTATTGCTTTTAATGTATGCACTTTACTTAGCTATAAGTATTGCAATAATATCGATCCATTTCTCTTGTATGAGAAAAGAGACTGATCAATAAATAACACCTTTTTATTGAACACGCCCGTCTCTTCCTTTTCTTTACATTCTGATGAGACTAAGAATGCACGTACTGACTGAGTAAAATAAATTGCCTTTTGTTCACACGACTCTCGAGATACACTCTTGATTAGGGGAGAGCAAAGTTGTCATGTTCTATGGTTGTCAGAAACTAAATCCCTTCTTGTCTAATCAGGGAAGTTAATTCCTTCCTGAACATTCGAGAAAGTTTCTAGTGAACTCTGAGCTAGCTGGCAAACCCAAAACTTTAAGTCTAATATCGACAGTAGTAGACCTAGTTAACGTCTGGTCTAGGCCTTTACTATTGAAGGTATTATTCCAATGCGCAGAGCCTATTGGGATAATAGGAACTACACTACATGGCGCCCAACGCGTTTGGAAAGGGCGATAAAACTAACGTAAGACATTTAAAGTAACTCAGTCGTGCTTTCTCACTCAGACCCCTTTCTCCCATAATACTCCAAAGACGTCTGGAGTGGGTAAAAGGTTATATCCGCCAGACCTCGCAGGAGGGAACTCCTATGTATGGTTCTTGGTATAGTCAACGTTGAAGGATACACTGTTCCAAAATATTGTGCATCTAATCTTTGTTTCCATAAGAAACCTGATCTGCAAACAAAAGAAATAACCATCCTGTCGGTAAAATGGTAGACAGTGATGAGGAAAGAGAGGCAGTTAGATTAGCAACTGAACTCGCAGAAGCTGATACTGCACTACAAAATGCAGACCCGGAGATAATACTCATCCCGGTCATCAAAAGGAAATCTATAACCTTAAAACTTATAGAAAACGGACTGACACCTAGAGGTGGCACAGTCATATTCGTAATTGAGGCACACGAATATCGGCAGACAGAGGTATACTATTCATGGATACATTTTCCAGCAGCAAATGCTGTAACAAAGTACTTCCACTATTACAAAATAGAGGAACCTCCTGAAACGTACACTCCTTTCGAGGAGGTGGAAGTACCACTCAAATTTCAAGAGCATTTGCTCTTATTTGATGGCGCCCTAAAACATAATAATCACATCACCAGGCTCGGTCCTTTAGGTAGACCAGGAGCAACGTGGCCGGTCCTAGCCGGATACACACCACATCCAGACATCGACGAGATGTCTGCAGCTAACCTGTTAACACAGCTAAAACAATTAATAAAAATACATAGACAATTAGTCCAGTATGTGATGCGGACTTCAACAATTCAGCCAGCGATTAAACTCCCACAGCTGACCCCTCACCAGGAGAACACAAATAAAATTACACCACAGAACATCCAGTCCTGCCTAGGTAAAGTACCGGCTAAACGGGAACAAATACCATTCTGGCTAGCGCAGAAAATCACCCAAATAGAGGCGGTGTTTCCAGACACCACCCCGCTAGAAAAGCACAGGATTCTGACTATCTGTCTTCCAATGGGAATCGCACCACACATTGAGGACTGTGACACTTGGGGTACAGTCTTTGCTTCCATCTACACAAAAACGCACGGTGTTCCATCCATTTCGGTAATACCAGATGTGCTAAAACAAATTCAAGATGAATACGGTCCAGAACCCGCTTTAACTCTTGGTATGAAATTACTAAAAGACTTCAAGCAGGTCTCGGCTATATTATTAGCCAACATAAAAGGTGAAGCAGCAAACGTGGCGATCCGCCAGAGGTTAAAGGAAACAGATATAGCAGACCAACCAGCTGAAATTGCCAGAATCATAGAAAAATCCTATGAGGAACTAGGTAGAGATAGTTTAGGTGGAATACCAGTAAAACCACAACTGATTGAAAGTCCTGAAAAAATATTTTTGAATAATAATTCAACATCACAGAAAAAGAGCTGGGATGGAAACAAACAATCCAATCCCATAGAAAAGAATATCCAGTCCAGAGGAAGGTCTCCTAGGCGAAGAGAGAAATCTCCGAACCAAAGACACAGGTCACCCCAGAGTGACCCCTCTGGGAAAAGATATAACCTTAGAAACAGGGATAATATAAAAAAGCCTGATAGATATCAAGACATTGATACACGTCCCTCTCAATCTTTTCAGACTTCCTCGCAGAAATCGGAAAGAAGAGGACGATCAGAACAAAGAGAAGAGCACGCCAAGTCCAAAGACAAGGAACCTGCTCAGCTAAAAAAGAAATTACAATTTCCAAAGAAGAAGGTAGCCAGCATTAAAATAGTTAACAATGCCGAGAATTCTGAGGACACAACTGAAAAACGGGGAATGGGCTCAGACAATGCTAGACAGCGCAGCAGAAGTGAGCATAGCTCGCAAAGTCCTTATGAATCATCTGGAGACAGTGGACACGAATGAATATCTTCAAGTGGAAACTGCAGACACCAGAGTTAGCAAACCTCACAAAATATACGAAATAACATTGCGTATAGAGGGGGATAAGACTAGAAAAATAAGGGGACTATTTTGGGATAATCTCTCCAAGGGCTATGATATCCTTCTAGCTGAAAAAGACTGGCCACCAGAGTTTGTCAGGGATTGCCCTCATGGCGAAGAAGTAATTATGCCTGCCTTCTCAAATCATATCCCAATTCATAAAAAATACACACTTGCTAGAAAGTGGGCAGTGGCTCTAGCTCCTCCTTTATATAAAAATCACGTGGGATGGGATGAGGACTCTCCTCCTCACAAAATCCAGTTAAAATCACAACCTACTGCACAAAGGCAGTACCCAATTAAGCAAGAAGCAAAAAAACAGGTAAAAGAAATACTAGATCAGCTAGAATACCAGGGGGTGATTGAAACTTGCACCTCACAAATGAACAACCCTTTGTTTCCGGTCTCCAAACCAGACAATTCATATCGTCTAGTTTTGGATTACCGACACCTTAACACATGTTGCAAAACTTTTGCAGTACAAAATTCGCATAGTGCTGCACTAATGAATAACATAGTGCGCAAAAAATACAAAACAACCTTAGACATCTCTAATGGATTCTTTTGTCAAAACATAGCACCAGAGAGCAGATATTTGTCTGCGTTCTCAATAAATGGCACTCAAAACAATTCTGTCGGTTAGCCCAGGGGTACAAGAACAGCCCGGGAGTATTCTCAGCGCGAGTAACAGAATTACTACAAATATATGATGATGAAGCATTATCTTATGTCGACGACATTTACTTAACAGATGATGACTTGGAGACTCACTTGAAGAGAGTGAACACCATAATACTTGGGTTCGCAGCAGAGGGTTACAAATTCAACTTTAAAAAATCCAGAATTGCCCATCTGACAGTCCTGTTCTTAGGATATGAATTATCAAGTGAAGGCAAAAGCCTGGCTGACAATTTCCTAGAGAAATGTGCCGTAATCCAAGCACCTAGAACACTAAAAAACCTACAGTCGATTCTAGGCTTCCTAAATTTCGGAAGAACATACATTGCAAATTACGCAGAAAGGGTCAAACCCCTTTATGATCTGATAAAACCAGATTTTAAAAGATCCAATTGGACTCAAATACACACAGAAATTCTGAGATCCTTACAAACAGACATGCTAATTAAAACAAAATTAGAAATACGTGATAACACACGCAATCTTGTGATTCGAGTCATCCCAGGGAGATGCGGATTCACATACCTGACCTCTAATGAGGGAGAAAAGGTACCAATTACATTCAAATCACACTTGTACACAGAAGCTGAAAAGAAGTTCAGCATTAAAGAAAAAATTGTTCATGCTGTTCAAACCGCAATAGCTAGAGAAAAAGATCAAGCTGACGGTAGACATGTCACAGTCAGAACAGCAGAATCAGCCTTTGAGGCACTAACAACACCGTGTAATTTACCAACAACAACACTGAATCCGGAATGGATACAATGGGTGAATTCAATTACAACGGACAAAGTATACTACTACTTTGATCCAGAACTAGAAGAATTAAAAAATCTAGAATATGAAAAAACATACCCTCTGCCAATCGACATTCTGCCTTTACGACATTACGCCTGTGTAATTTATACAGACGGACATGCTCAACCCCCCGTTTGGGGAGAACAGGCATACAACCCCACATGTGGGATTACAAAAGAAGTGTGGCGCAGAGGTAAACTAAAACCTCTATTAACAAAAACACACTCAGTAGAAACTAATTCAGAACAACAAACTGAAATACTAGCATTGAAAATGGCGCTAGATAATGCGGATCGCGAATTCCCGACACTTATAGTGTCAGATTCATATTACTGCGTCAAATCATATAACAAGGATTTGCAGACATGGATTCAAAACGGTTACAAAGATGACACAGATGCACCAATAAAGCAGAAACTGCTCTGGGAACAAATAGCTCTTTTACAAAAAGAGCTACCAAAGACTCACGTGACACACTCACTGAGTCATCAGCGTGATGGCGTTCACGTTGCAGGGAATTCATTGGCTGAGACAGCCACAGCGGCAGCCACTAAATCGGCTCCCGTAGTTTGAAAAAAGCGTACATTAAAATACATTGACGGTGAAACAGTGCTGGCGGTGAAAACGTCATCAAAAGGCGACTGCTCAGCGCTACCGATCAACTATCCACTCAATTATACATACATAATCGATGCAAACTCCGTCCCTTTTGCTCGAATCCCTGGAGTGGGGGATAGAGTGATTCCAAACATGGACGGGAGAAACTTGTTAATCGCAGACGCACATAGGGGCGAGGGTCTCAGACACCTCAAACTAAAAGATTCTCTGGAAGAATTACAATCACGGTACTGGTGGCCAGGCATGAGCCTGCGTCACACCATGTTTGTAAAAAACTGCCCAAACTGCAACAGAGATCGCAGTGGGGAGAGAAACAGTTTAATACCTCGTCGTTTTACTCCAGAAAAAATCAAGAGTAAAAAGGAAGGCTTGCGATTAACATATACAGGCTAGTTTCCACTTATAATGTAGATCACCAGCACTCGGCTGACGTCTGGACTGTTATACAAAGATTTGCGAGTCTAAATGGCATATACGCTAAGAGCATGCTACGTTTGACCATTGTTTTCACTCTAGCCCTCCAGCCTGATGGGAAACATGGCCAAATGAGCATAGCACAGCGGGAATCTTCTCACTTCCTTCCTGAGGGATACGGGATGGTGTAAAGAAAAAACCAAGGCATAAAGCAATCTATAACGGAAAGGATATTAGGTTCGGGAGCTGGGTGGGTCAAACATCTAATAAGTGTCCAACGTAGTCTAAATAACTTGCCAAGAAATTCTCTGAAGGGATTCAGTGTGTACGAATTATTATTTGGAACTAGGATGTTGATCTCTGACATTGATAGTCAGACTTCAGTGGTGAAAGAAAAAAGCTTTGATATCAAAGACCGTTTGGCTATTTTGCAGGACTTAAACAAAACAAGAAAAGACCTGAGCAACATAAAGTTGAAACAACAGCCAACAACCACTGAAGAACCACCACCTGTCCCAGCAAGACCTGTCTGGATTCCAAAAGTCGGGGATCTAGTCAGGGAAAAGATCGCGGTAAAGAAGGAATTTGGGCCTTCTTACAGAAAAGCAGTTCCTGTCTTGTCTATCAACGGGACAAGATCAGTTGTACTACCGCCACTTGCTGGTAAAAAGGAGAACCGAGTTGTATCCATCGACCTGGTAAAACCACAATCATGTGGCCGATAACAAACAGTAGGCCAAGTGGACTCCCAATAAGTAGCCGAACACCAAGGTTTGCTACCAGTACAGAGGTCCTAACGAAGAGGCTCTGTCGTGTATTCCTATAGGTTCTGAATCGATCCCCCTATTCCTGACCCTATTCTGGTTAAACTAACTATCAAGTTAACTAACAGTCAGCCCATGAGGCAAGACAAGCCCCCATGATGCAGATACCGTTATCTGACGCAGTCACACTACGGCACAGGAACGTGTTATCTGATTAGGTCATAACGCTTGAGATCTAATTAGACAAGCGACATTCATCCAGCCCCTGATAAGGCATACGACGTTCTCATAACAAATCAAACCTATGACAACCTGGAAAATCCGTGCGGCCATTGTTTTGATTTCACAGAGAACTTTAGTAAAGAATGTGCTAACGAGCAAGTCGTATGACATCTTTATTGACGTATCTATGTCCATCCTTACGTCAATCTCGGCACCTTTAAGGTATAAATATTGCCGATCTTGCCCTATGCAAACACACGCGTGGTGACAAGACGGAGCAGCCACACTTGCCGAAGCCGAGAGCAGAAGCAGACCCCGCTGGCGCAGCCCCGCCTTCCTGACGCGCTGAGAGACGCGCTGCTATCTCAAGCCGAGAGACCCAGCACCGGCGCTTCCGGGTAGCCCTCGCAGGCAGCCTGGAATATCAAGACCAGAGAACAAGATACCATTCCTCATTCATCCTAAATTCCAGGTACAGAACTGAATAACCCCTCACAGAGAATTCTTTAGTTATTCACTTGGCAAAAACAAACTTAACTTAAACTGTAACTTTCTATTCCCGCCCACGCATTAGACTTAGGTCAGGTACACGGGGTAGGCATATTTAGAAACACCAGTTGAGTACGTTTAGTCAAATGTATATGTGTATGTAAATATATTTTAATCATTTCAAACATCATATGGCTCAGAAACCATATCAATGTTTTTACAGTATTATTTTATACTATTGCTTTTAATGTATGCACTTTACTTAACTATAAGTATTGCAATAATATCGATCCATTTCTCATGTATGAGAAAAGAGACTGATCAATAAATAACACCTTTTTATTGAACACGCCCGTCTCTTCCTTTTCTCTACATTCTGATGAGACTAAGAATGCACGTACTGACTGAGTAAAATAATTGCCTTGTGCTCACACAACTCTCGAGATTGACTCTTGATTAGGGGAGAGCAAAGTTGTCATGTTCTATGGTTGTCAGAAACTAAATCCCTTCTTGTCTAATCAGGGAAGTTTATTCCTCCTTGAACATTCGAGAAAGTTTCTAGCAAACTCTGAGCTACGCTGGCAAACCCAAAAATTAAGTCTAGTATCGACAGTAGTAGACCTAGTTAACGTCTGGTCTAGGCCTTTACTGCTGTAGGTATTATTCCAATGCGCAGAGCCTATTGGGAAAATACGAGCTACACTACAGCTCATCACATTCGAAACGCCTACAGAAGAACAACAAGGACTATGCAACAATGCAATAGAACTCAGACCTCTGAAAACCCAAATAAAAACATTTAGCAGAGACACACCAATCTATAATGAAGTACCAAGCGAAAATGCAAGAAACAGTAATCCTGAAGCAATTGGAACAATTGACAGAACTGCATCCGGCTACTTCATAAACTTCGATGATTCCTCTGAAGGCTTCAGTGAATCAAAGACACAGCCATCATCAAAAACCTTTAAAGATAAAGCAAAAGAACTTTTGAAACAACTAAAAGAAACATATCTGATTTCTCCATGGATCGAATTTTGGGTGGGTTTTGGTGCATTTATCCTCATACTTTGGCTCATCATGGTACTTACTTTGGGACGCTTCATTGAGGGAAAATATGCTAAAATGGACACAGCAAGTCAGAAAATCAACTTGATCCTCAAACCACACACATCTTCACACGTCGAGAAAAGAGAACTTTCTTCAGTCAACTTCACAGCCAATCCGATACCGGGTGGGGTAGCCTGGGACAACACTGACTATGAAATTTATGGTCCGGTCGAAATCCTGAAATATCCACACCAAATTAAGATCTCATTGAGTGACTTTGCAAAACCAAGCTCATTTGCTGATGATTGGGACTTCAAAAGCATTAATAATATGATGTCTGACTTAGTAATGTCTGCTAAATTTACCAAACATGATTATTTGCAGGGTTCTACAAATTATGATAGTATGTACTGTTATAACCACTATGGTAACCATTTTTTACATAGATCTGCACAACCTAGAAATGTTTTAAATTATAATCAATGGGAACATTGTGCAACCCCTCCAAAAGGAAGCTCAAGAACCTTCTATGACAAATATTCATACTTTTCAGGTTTTAACACAAGTAATGCTGAAGCATTTTATTTCAAATTGTCAAACAAGACAGGAACTAAGACCATGATAACAAGCACAAAATTGATATATTCAGACTCATTCTTTGAACAAATGAATACTTTTGGTTTTGATTATTGGGACAAAAATGTTGAATTGAAAAGTGTTTGGGGCACAAAAGAATGGCAAGTACAGGGTATAGAATCTTTGTTTAGAGCCTGCATGATCCCAGAACAAATGATATTTTTAAATGACACTGTTCAACAAACTACCTGTCTTGGCCTAGCCAAAATCAAAGACTTAAATAAACCGTCTATTCCAAAGCCAACAATGAGCAGCAATAGCTCTATAGATGAAGAGATAGACGTAAATTATGTATTAAACCAAAACAGAACACATCCTGATTGGAAACAGTGGTTGATCTGGCCCACAGATACTAATAACTGTCAAGACAGATTCCTGAACAAAACACAGGGGTTCAAAATGACCAGGCCAGACCCTAGATATTCCCAAAGACATCACCCAGGGATAATAACCACCTACAGTGTGGGCAAATTATGCCTTCAATGGCTACAAACTTCCACACTGACAGAAATTAAGCAACACCTAACTTTACTTACTGATGGTGCTGACTTGCGTGATTTCATTATGGGACCGCGCAAACAGCGTCAAAAACGTTTCATAGCAGCCTCTGTATATGCAGCATACAATGAGGCCTGGAAGGTTACTCAAATTGAAACAGCAGAGAGAATACGGGAAATTGACCGTATTAATTTGGAAAAATCACTTTCTGTAGTGGACAATGGGTTAATGACTCTGTCCTCCAGAATTTTTTCTTTGAACAGCATTGTGTCTTCAGCAATCGACATATTATCGCAAGACTTACTGTTGCTACAACACGGTCAGTCTCAATTGCGTTCTATTGTACAGCTTGGCTGGACGTTACAAAATCTACGTTCAGGCTATGTGCCTTGGCGTTTAATCAACACAACGTCACTATTCCAAATCTTTAACCTTACTGATAGACAAGTCAGTATGGCACAAAAGGGTGCTGATTATACAATCTTGAGCATTGAAAAACTCGAAAGATTACCAGTGACAATGTCAGAACGACCTGTCAGTGAATGGATAATACATGGGATAATAAATATTCCAATCTCAACCTTCAGGTTTCAATACTGCCAAAAATATATACAGGCTGGCATGTACGAGAAATTGGGAAAGGGGTACATTAAAACAACATGGAACCTGCCCTATTCACATGCATGTGTCAGTAATAAAGGACAGAAAGTGTTTCTTAGTGGCAATAATTGTGCGATGTCACTAAGCGGCACGCTTCTGTGTAACGGAATTAGTTTGCATGGAGCCTGTGAAGGGAATTCATACAACCTTTCATGTCACCAGCAAGGCGAACCTGCAACAGAGATAGAACCATTCTTTCAAAGACTCTATAATGGGAGTTACATTCTAATTGTAGATCGCAGATGTTGTAGTCTTATGCCCGGGACTCCTTATCTCATAACTACGACTGCGAAGGTCAAGTGCTGTGGACGCTCATTGTTCCCCAGCTCCTTTCCAGACAGGGAGGCAAGGGCATGGCCCAATTTGAAAATTACTTCTATTCGAATAGATACTTTAAGCAGAATGAAAACAGTGCTTCTTCAGAGGCCTACAAGGCTCACGTCATCAAAAGAAACGTATGATCTACAAGTCGCAAGGACGACTGCAGAGATACATTCATTGTTATCAACTAATTCCCCCATACATTTCGCAGAAATCCTGAATGAAATCTTAAATATTTCTGATACCAATGGGGTCTCAAAGGTATTTAAGACAGTATTTTCGATGGCATTAACACCATTCAAAGCCATACTGGGTATTTTTCCAGATTTCGTCCATTCGATTTTTGGCGGACTTCCCCTGATCTTGGGACTAATTGCAGGAATCCTATTCTTAGTCCTTATTTTTCGTTATGGCAACCCATGTCACAGACAAAACTCTTGCGACAAGGGAAGAAACAATCCTAGCCATTGGATACCGGGACCGGATATCAAAAATCCTGGGACTCTCCCGGCTTAGAGACCTGAACATGACTTGGTTTCTATCATTTCGACCAATGTGGCAAAGATGTGTTTTACCTGTATTAAGGTGTCTGCTATGCGGAGAAGAATGCGTGTTAGACACCTGTCTGACGCTACAATCGGATGCGCCAATGGATGCAGAAACATTGTTTTTTTTTTTTTTTTTTTAAACCTTTATTGTGCACAAAAAAGAACAAATACGGGCCTACAACCATCAGGCCGGCCACAAAACTTTAAGCACAGGTGCGAGCAACGTTATTCCACAACGGCATCAGGTATGATAGCAACAATTAGTAGCCGTGACACAAAATGGAGTCATGTCGCCAAGGAAAAGGAGAATTGAAGGTTAAATTTTAAAATTATAAAGAAATATAACAATGAAGAATGAAATCAAGGAGAACTGAGTCCAGACAGTAAGTACACAAACATGAGCAGGCAGCATTAATTAGAACAACAATATGAAGAACACCACGTCGAGATGGCAGTAACACACCCAACAATAGGAGTTGCAGTCCACAGTTACGCACTACCCTCAGCGCCACCCACTACCTACTAACCTTCAGGGCAGACCCAGAACTGAAACCAGAACAAGAAAGCGCAGAAATTAGAAAAATAAGGCCCATAGAAACTAAAAGAGAAATTAAATCTACCCCCCCACCCTACAACAATCCGGAGGCTACGGCCTACCCCCCCCCCCCGGCAAAGTGCCTGTCGCCCAGTAAAGAAACCCGAAATACAGAGGAAGAATAGAAAAGAAAGAAGAAAAGATAAGAAAATAAAACCATCACACTTGAAGCATCGGGAGGAAGAGAAGAACAAGCCAGTCTATCACTCCCGAAAAGGAAAGGAAACGAGGGAGGAGGAGCCCTAATATTAACAAACTCCCGGTCCCCCAGCCATGGATAGCCCCCTGCCCCAATTGAAGCAATAAAATCGAAAAATACACCAGCAAATGAAATATTGAAACAGATGTGCCCCGGACCCCGAGTCAGTACTGAAATGATCACCCCGTCCATATGGGCGGTAACAGGATAAACCCAGTTCCACCCCACGTGCGAATTCACCAGGATGGACAACAGTAGCAGAACAGATATGGGAAGCTACGACCTATACATTCACCAGAGAGGTGGCACAGTCAGAAACAGAACAGCCAGGACAACCAGAGTGAAGCCCCGAAGACCACGATCTCTAATCCGGTCACGAGCGACCACTATACTATGAGGCCCAGCAAACGCCCTCCCCAGTCAGGACAAAGGGACAAAATGGCCGCCGTAATGAGAGTGCAGACAGAGGAGAGCAAGATGGACGCTACCCTGTACAAATAACCCCCACGTCACCAAAAGTTTCCAGGACCAGCAAACAGGAAACAAAGAAAAACGTGGCGGAGCCGATAGCGAGCAATTAATCAAGGTAGCCAGTGTATAACGCAGCTTGTGTCAATGACAAAGGTCGCAACACCCAAAGGATGCCTTAATTGGAGAGCAAGACAACCACTAGCTATAATAGAGACAGACGGGGGGAAACAATCTACATCGTAAATACAAATCATGTAGCCAATACGTATCACAATCTAGCCCCGATCCCCACCCGGTAAGACGGTGACACAACCAGGAACCCGCCCCTCCCGCATCAAATGTACACGCTCGGACACCCCCGGCTCATTAAGCATCCCACACCCCAGCATCAATTACCAGAGAACTGCACCCGAGACATCCTCATTAGGGGAAAGATAGTAAGTAATACCCTGTGTACCACACACATATCAAGTCTGTCCTTGCCTCCACCAGTCCGTACAGGAATGCAATCAGAGGATCGGCTAGCCTTGGCCCGATCTAGGAGGCACTTTGTCACCCAACCATCTTGGCAGTCCGCTGCAATCCGTCTTGACGAGGAAACATGGCCGCCTCGAGGATAAGGAAAGCGCACCATCGCCGAGGGAACTCCGGTCGTCCCCCGCAGATAGTAGTCCAACAACAAAATGTACTCCCAGAGCGCATAAATGGCAAAAGTCGCTGAACGACGAGATGGAACTAGTCAAGGAGGGAGCAGGGGCAAGGGCAGGAGAACAAGCTAGCGATGCACTGCACAGCCAGGCTGGTTCACGAGGCAGACAGCCAATCGAAGAACAAAGGGGAAACACTGTAGCAACAGCAGCGTGAATGAGCGGCAACAAGTCTGCAGAAGCTCCAGTAGCGGTTATATCGGGTGATACAGTAGCAACAGGAGGTAGCGAGGGGCTGGCAAGTTGTAACCAAGTCAGACCTGAGTCCTGTTGAGAGTGAACCCCTCGCGTTCGGCTCACAGCAGGGAGACACGCATCAAGTTTCTCAAACAGCACCGCCGAGGCACGCAGTATCTCCGACCGCACCTCATCCAGGATATTCAACACCTCCCTGTAGGTGCAGTCCGGCCGTGATACTCGAGGCTCTCCAATCTCAGTGGAGGGCTCAAACACGGTCCCCCTTACCAATGAACACATGCCACCCCAGGAAGAGGTCCCAGCGCCATTTCCACCCCGTTGGTGATCAGGCATCGCCATCTTAGCAGCAGTCCACGGAGTGCTGGGAGGGGGGGAAAACGGGGTTCACAGTTTCCGACAGGGAAGTGGATGTTTGCCCCACAATACTTTACGTCCCCTCCTGTGCGCCGCATAAGTGAGGGGCATCCGATGGTGCGGCGGGCAGTCAGGGCAGCTCGATCTTACCGGCCATCAGCGCAGCTAGGAAGAAAGCCGACCGGCATCATGGCGGCCACAAACAAAGGAACCCATGCAAGCCCTCACATATCCGTGTCGGAGCTGCTCCGTGTGAGCTCGGCAGGTCAATGAGCACAGGGCATAGGCAAGACTGTAGACGGGCGGAAGCACTCCCCCAGCACAGGCAGCCACAGCAACAGAGCCTCCTCTTGAGATTTGCGAGGTCCGGCAGGCTGCAGGGAGCGGGCGGAGGTCCGGGGCAGAAACGATCTCCCCAGAGCTCGCGACTCCGGGAGGGCTGAGAGGCCAGAGGGACACCGTCAGGATCGGCTTCGTGTCCCGCGCATGTCGGGCGAAAGAAACCCCAGGATTACAGGCAGGATATGAGCGCGGGTCTTCAGGGCCGGCGGAGCCGAGCGACCACACGTCCGTTCAGGTCGCCATCTTGGCTCCTCCCCTGCAGAAACATTGTTGAGCCCGATCAAGGTTCACGCTTTGTGCTGCCCTCAAAGGCTACCAATCCTGATGACGGCATTCGTGGAAGCTTCACCACTACGATTGAGGGGTAGTGAAGTTCAAGATGAAAGCAGCATCGAACAGGTACGACCTTCTGTCAGCAATGCGAATCAGAATGTCAATGGAGACAATCATGCGCACGAATGCATGGTTACACCTTTTTCCGAGTTAGTGGAACTTTCCCAGGAAGCTGTTGACAGCTTTTTCGAAAGCCTAAATGATATGATGTTCTCACCAGAGCAGAAATAGAGACTTTTGAGCAAGCTCGCACACGGCGTTCCCTGAATTCGGCCTTCAACTCTAAAAATAAAGTCACATGAACAATTTTACCTCCAGTTCACGGACAGCAATTTTTCAGCAGCCCCAAAATATTTTTGCATATTTTACGGGACACTATCTTCTGCTTAAAGTAAGAACTATTCTTAGAGAACTAAGGTTTCTAAATTTTAGATAGCTTATAGACATTAGCTGCCCGCTGGTATGTTCATAAATATTTTATTCTGTGATGGAATGGTCTCGAACTTTTTTTTTCTGTATTAAGAGCCATTTCATGTGTAAATTCTCATACACCGAATAGCAATAATGTATACAAATGCGTGATTACTTTGGCATTATTCTACAGCTTGAGTGCATACAATACATATGATTGCAATTCTTCCGTATATTTGAAAAATTTCAAAATGCATTTATGTATTTTGGGGTGGTAAGGTATACACTATACTCTATAGTATGTTTTACTATGCATAGATTAGTAAATATGTCCATAGTTAGCGTGGAGTGGGTGTGATGTATTCCTATAGGTTCTGAATCGATCCCCCTATTCCTGACCCTATTCTGGTTAAACAAACCAACAAGTTAACTAGCAGTCAGCCCATGAGGCAGAAAACCCCCATGATGCAGATACCGTTATCTGACGCAGTCACACTACGGCACAGGAACGTGTTATCTGATTAGGTCATAACGCTTGCGATCTAATTAGACAAGCGATATTCCTCCAGCCCCTGATAAGGCATACGGAGTTCTCATAACAAATCAAACCTATGACAACCTGGGCAAAACCCTGCGGCCATTGTTTTGATTTCACCGAGAACTTCAGCAAAAGAATGTGCTAACGAGCAAGTCGTATGACATCCTTATTGACGTATCTATGTCCATCCTTACGTCAATCTCGGCACCTTAAAGGTATAAATATTACCGATATTGCCCTATGCAAACACACGCGCTGGTGACGAGACGGAGCAGCCATACTTGCCGAAGCGAAGAGCAGAGCAGACCCCGCTGGCGCAGCCCCGCCTTCCTGACGCGCTGAGAACGAGAAGCTGCTTTCTCCTGCCGAGAAATCCAGCACCGGCGCTTCCGGGTAGCCCTCGCAGGCAGCCTGGAATATCGAGACCAGAGAGGAGAGATACCATCCCTCATTCAACCTAGATTCCAGGTACAGAACTGAATAACCCCTCGCAGAGAATTCTTTAGTTATTCACTTGGCAAAAACAAACTTAACTTAAACTGTAACTTTCTATTCCCGCCCACGTATTAGGCTTAGGTCAGGTACACGGGGTAGGCGTATTTAGAAACACCAGTTGAGTATGTTTAGTCAAATGTATATGTGTATGTAATATATTTTATTCATTTTAAAACATCTTATGGCTTAGAAACCATATCAATGTTTTTACAGTATTATTTCATACTATTGCTTTTAATGTATGCACTTTACTTAGCTATAAGTATTGCAATAATATCGATCCATTTCTCTTGTATGAGAAAAGAGACTGATCAATAAATAACACCTTTTTATTGAACACGCCCGTCTCTTCCTTTTCTCTACATTCTGATGAGACTAAGAATGCACGTACTGACTGAGTAAAATAAATTGCCTTTTGTTCACACGACTCTCGAGATACACTCTTGATTAGGGGAGAGCAAAGTTGTCATGTTCTATGGTTGTCAGAAACTAAATCCCTTCTTGTCTAATCAGGGAAGTTAATTCCTTCCTGAACATTCGAGAAAGTTTCTAGTGAACTCTGAGCTAGCTGGCAAACCCAAAACTTTAAGTCTAATATCGACAGTAGTAGACCTAGTTAACGTCTGGTCTAGGCCTTTACTATTGAAGGTATTATTCCAATGCGCAGAGCCTATTGGGATAATAGGAACTACACTACAATATATCATTAAGAATATATAATTAAGACATGATTTACATTATATATTAGGTGTGAGTTGTGGCATTTGTAAGAGTAAAGGGTGGGAAGTTAATTAACTATATATTTTTTATAGTTAATTATTAATAATGATTGTTTAATTAACAATTAATTAGGAACATTATGCAAATGATTTTTTTAATGTATATATTAGGTGTGGGTTGTTTCTTTTGTGGGACTAAAGGGTGGGGAGGTAATTACATATAATTATTTTAGTAGTAGTTAGTTATTATTAATAATTTGATACATATTTAATTATGTAATGTGTAAATAATTTCATTTAAAGATTTTATTTTAGATATGAATTCTGTACTTTTCAGAAATCTAGGGTAGAATGTTATTTAAGTAATAATACGTTTAAAAATAGTTAATATATGTTTTATAATGATGTTCATTTTTATTGTGTTAAATGCGTTGTGCTTTTGAAATGTAAATAACATTATATTTATTGGTAAATATCATTCTGAGAATGTAGAGTTGTATTTTAATTATAATATTTGTCGTTTTTTATATGAATTAAACATTGTGATAAATATTTGATTTATTTAGTTTTATTTAAAAATGTATTTAGATTTTTTTAATTTACATATTTATATTTTTTATTTAGTGTGTTTTTGAAATATTTTATTTTGTTTAAATTGATTTGTATGTTCCTAATGTTGCACTGAGTGGAGTGGGAATAGTAAATGTTACCCGTCTGCAATCCAACACTTTCCCTACTCTTGCACTGACTTGAGCGGGAACAGTAAATTTGACCCCTCTGCAATCCAACACTTCCCCCACTCTTGGACTGACTTGAGTGGGAATAGTAAATTGTACCCCTCCAAAATCCAGCACTTTCCCTGCTTTTGCACTGGCTGGAGTGGGAACTGTAAATGTAACCGCTCCGCAATCCAACAATTACCCTATTGTTGCACTGACTGGATGGAAATAGTCCATTTTATTCCTGTGTAACGCAACAGTTTCCCTATTGATGCACTGCATAGAGTGCAACTAGTACATGTTACCCCTAACTTTGCCTACTCGTGTATAAATTATAGTGTGAATAGTATTTGTGTTGATTGTAACATTTTATCGTTTCATTTTTATTGTTTAAATATCTGATTATATTTTTGTTTATATAAAATTATATTATTATTATTAATGTTCTTAATATGTAATATAGTTCTAGTAAATATTAGTTTATTATTTTGTTTAATTTTTTATTTGTAATTAAAATGGTTTGTTTTTAAAGGTTTTATGTTAATGGATATATTTTTATAAATATATTTATTTTTTATACTATTATGTTATTTAAACATTATTCAATTATATCATAAATTAAATGTGTGTGTTTAATAATATTTTAATTAGATATAAGTATATACAAATTAATATATATGTGTGTTTTACTTTTTGAAAATAACTATAATTGTTATTTGTTTTTAAACCATTAAACATATTTTCTTTTAAGTATATTAGTGTTATTATTCAATATATTTATTGTTTACTATTTAAATGTATACATATGTTTTAAATGATAAATTAGACAACAATTTTAGGGACCACAATATTTTTTTTGATATTTTTGTAATTTACATGATAGGTATATCATGATGTGATTTTTGTGACATAGATATTTTTGTCACAAGGTTTTTGTATGGCAATATTTTGAGGGTCGAAATGTTGCCAGTGAACCATCTCTAGGCACTGATTATGAGTGACCTGTAAATTCCGATACATATACAAACCCTTGTTGCACAGGGATCGGAAGTATAATTTGTACATTTCACAACCAGCAATTTTCTCAATGTGAATTGCAGCAGGTCAAACCTGCAGACATTTATGGGCAGGGCCAGTCCTCTTGGTCCTGTAGGTTGGCCTCCTCTATATGGCTGCAAGACTGGATTACTTTTAGTAATACCAAGCTCCTCTCCCAAGGTACTGAGCAAACACTTACTCTGTCTGCCTTATCTATTTGCTTTTGTTTTTTGATCTACAGAGGGGATTTTAGAGGAGAAAACAGTACATTGTTACTGCTATAAGTATTTACTCTGCTCCAGCTTTTGTCCAGCCCATATTCACAGTAGAATCTACATTTCGGCGTAAGCAAGCCCTGGACTTCACTGGCATTTGCTGAGATTCACTGCACTGCTGTACCTACTGATTTTAAATATATCTTGGTTGCGCACCGGGGATCGCTGGTGCTGTGGTGTGTGGCTTGCTTCAATACAAGTTAATCCCTGCCCCTCCTATCTGATAGTGTAGCTTGTGCAGGAGATATCCTCATCAACCATTGATTCAAGGATTTAAAGGCTCAGGGGGATATCTGCTGGTGTTTCTGCAGGTAGGGCTTCTATAAGAGACTCCACCCCTCCACTATCCTTAGCGTTAGGACGTGCTGACTGAGTCGCCTCTGCCCCATAACTATCCCCACTACAATGGGTAAAAGTAAAACCGGGGCCCGCTCTACTGTGGATAATACCATCACCTCTATTGTCTCCTCCTTGCTACATGCAGCAGGGTTTCTTCCAAGGAAACATAATTAACTGCAAGAAGACTCTCTTTGGGAGTGGGCAAGGGGGACCCACCTGTAACTGTCCATCTTGATGAATCATTAGAATCTAATGCCTCCAAATACTCTGTTGGTCTGTCTGCTCATCCTGAGAGTGCTGATATTGCTTGTATAAGTAATCCTGACACTTCCATAGTTAACAAACCTCCTGTTAAAAAGAAGAAAGGAAGATCTGTGTGGGGAACGGTTCCTTCTAAGAATAGTAAAACTAAACATGATGTAGGGGTGACTACTTCTGTAGTATATAATTCTGATGAAATTTGTATTAGGTTTTAAACATGACTAAAAATGCATTTAAAACACCTGCAAGATCACTTGGACAATATAGATGCCAGATTGACCAAACTATCTGAATCTAAAAACGCTAGCCCCTCTGCTGGTATTTTACCAGATGGGCCTTTAGCTGTTGGTAATGTTAAGGATGCTATTAATTTGTTTAACGGGTCTAACGTGGCTAACAAAGTACATTCGAACAAGCATTTTGGACCTAATACATGGGATAATACCACTGCCTTTCATGGCCCCAAATAGCCAATTACTCCAGTTCTCACTTTTATTGCTCCTGCTCTCCTTCCCATAGTCCATGAAAGCAGCCATGCCTGACCAACCGGGGACTTGTATAGGCATGTAGAGTGCTAAACGTACTGGTCCTGGGTAGATGGGTGCTTTAGGATTCCTGGTAGGAAAGTACAGGTGTTGAATCTACCCACAACAGTATGTCCATACATCTTAGTATTGGCTAATGTACCTAACCTTAAGTTGGCCTAGGTTGAGCCCACCAACAGCTGATCCTCAAGGCCTTCACTGGTTAAGTGCATGGGATTTCATACTTCGTTTACAGCCCAAATCCTAATGGCACGAAGGGTTGAGTGGATTGAGCCATCCCCAAAGGCATTTCCTGATGATTGTATAGTTGTTAACTTCAGAGATCAGAATGTTGTCCGTAGCCTTTTAACTCTCCCAACACTTTTCTTTACTGGGTCTTCTCAAGTATTTACCCTTCCCTTGGGCTATTTTTTATAAGCCTCTTTCTTGCATCACCTTTTGGTCTAGGCACAGTTCCTGTTCCTGCAATGAGACACAATCCCGCATATTGTATCTGAGGTTTCTCTGGGGTAGCCCTTAAAAACAAAGTTGCACCCTTGGAAGGGATAGTGGGGTGTGACTGACTGACAGTCATATCTGGTGCTGTGTCTGCAAGTTGCAGGGAAGATCAGCATTTAAATGTGACAAAAGTTCCTAATAATTAAACTTGTTCCTGGCCAACAAGGGTCAATACTCTAGGTATCTGTGCTACTGATTTTTTACTCACTATTTGAACAGAGATACCTGTATCTGTTTAGAACTTTGAACCTTGCAGGAAGTGCAGGGGTGATTTGTAAGAGTTCTCTTTTTTGTCATGGAATATTGCTGGGGTCAATAGGAAAAATAGATTGACTTTCCTTGATTGAACAACATGATTTTATTATTTTGCAGGAAACTTGAGCTATATCCCGGGTAGTTCTTTAAGGCTACTCTTGTTTTTCTATGCCCACCACTCCTTCTAGTTCAGGGCGACCAGAGGGAAGCTTATCCTGGATTAAACTTTAAAATAAGGCCACAATAACACAAAAGAACCGTAGTTCCCCAGAGGCTCAGGTGTAGAACTTATTGGCTCTCATCGTTTTAAATGTTATATTATTAATTTTAATAATAATTGTTATTCCAGTACTGCCAGTAGGACTTTTAAGATTTTATTTTGTATTGTAGACCCAACATGCTTAATTTTAACTCTGCTGTTTTGGGCTGCACTATTATGAGTTGTGTATATTTTTCACGCTAAACTTAGGGCCTCATTACAATGGCTGTGGGACCACCACCGTCAGCCCATCGGTGGCAGTCCCACCGCCATTGGACCATGCAAGCCCTCCCACCGCATTATGATGGTGGGACGATGAGTGGTGGGTGGAGAGACCGTCGGACACTAATTCGACTGGCTCAAGGAGCTTGTCGGACCGTTGGACGGACTGTAATCCCTACAATGGTGGTGATGCCTACAATGTCAGTTTCCGCCAGCCATTTAATGGCCATTAACCCGCCATAAAAAGGCAGGCGGAAAGTGATTTGGGGGCCATAGCGGGCCCCCTTCCCTACTGGACCTCTGATATGGGGGCACCTATGGTGCTCCCCTAAACATCCCTGCACCATGTGACAGGCACTGAATGGTGCCTGCCACATAGTTCAGGGATTTTTGTAATGTGTTTTTTTGTATTGGGGCGTGTGCTGCAGCCCACAGCACCCGCCGCAATACAAAAGATACACATTGCAACCTCCTTGAAGGAGGTCGCACCCTAATACCGATGACGGGACCGCCGACAGCTAATCTGGCGGTCCCATTCGCCTCCAGGATTTCAGTCACACAAAAGTCCGACCGCCATCATAATGAGGCCCTAAGTTAACCATCTTCTGACATAAGTGGTAGATACCAGCTTGTTGAGGTAGTAGCAGCGGGGTCTTCTGATTTGAGAGGTGAAGAGTTAGGTCACTATGTTTTGGGCTGCAATTTTGTTAATATGCATGAATGTTTATGAACGAGCATCAAGGGTACATACCTATCAGGAGAGGGGCTGTGAATCCACTTTTGAGTATTGTTTTATTATTCAAGGGTTTTCACAACATTTGTATAAAAGTGAGATATTGTTCTCAGTGATCATTCTTCTTTTGACTGCTATTCTATTTTATGTATAGATACAACTGAGGAGTTGAAGCAAGCAGTATTGCAGCCATCTCCCCATCATAATGGCCTTAGGCTCACATAGCGTTTGCCTGATCTTACGAACTTCTCAGGGATAACCTGGATACTTTTCTGAAGTGCTTGGCTGAGATCACCCCCATGGGGCAGTTTATGCATTGACTTCAGTCTACTGTGCAATGTAATTAAAGATCCACTGTTTAAGCCTCTCATTAGGCCAGTCTGTCCTCCTATGTGTTGGTTTGATACATACTGTTCTCAAGCGAATAGGGAATTGAGATTTATTTTGTCAGCCAAACTCAGAAATCCTAATGAGATTGCCCTGACATGGGGTTAGATATGAAGAGATGCCAAGGGTCAGGAAGTGATAAATACAACAAACTTATTGGGATCGCTTAACCTGCTCAGCATCCCTCAAAAATCCTCAGGAATTCTTTATAGTGCCTAGGGAATTTCTAGAATATGGGACATCTCCGTCCTTATTGAACAGTGATATTACCGGGGATCAGTGGGTAGCTCACTTTAACAAAAATTACCGGAGCACCCCTCATAGCTATGTTTATACAGAGTTATCCCTGCAAGTTGATGATAGCTATGTTGATAGGACTGAGTTTACGTTAGAGGAGGTGATCATCGCTCTTCCTCTCAAGCACCAGGACCAGATGGAGTACCCATTGATATTTTTAAGTGCAGAGTTGATCTTTGAGCTCCACTGTTTGCCGATGTTTTTGATAACTTAAACTGGGGAACATCCTTTACAACGCAGTAATGACACTGCAGTGCCATTACAACGCGGGTTTCACAACGCAAGTCGTTACCACGACTTGCGCTGGAGGGCGCTCTAGGACAAGGAATAGTATAATTTACTATCCAACACCTTCCCTACTGTATGTAGACTGGAGTTGGAATAGTAAATTATACTACTCCTAAGTCCAGCGCCCTCCAACGCAAGTCGTTGTAACGACTAGCGTTGTAAAACCTGAGTTGTGATGGTCTGCGGTGTTTTATACCACGTTGAACAGTCATACATCCCTTAAACTTGAATGCTCTCCCTTCTTTGTGGTCCAGTTCTACTATAGTTCCTGTCTTTAAAAAATGCAGTCAGACCGACCCCACGTGCTACAGGCCTATTTCGCCAATCGACTCAACAGTCAAAATTATGGGGAGAGTGATATTTAACAGACTGAGTGGTTTGCTGATAACTGTGTTCTGTCTCCCTATCAATATGGGTTCAGGCAAAGTCTAGGAACTATGGAACAATGTCTAAATCTTACTTTGCTCCTAGGGAAGTACGCCATATACAAGAAACTATCTTCATATCTTGCTTTTATGGAGTTATCTTCTGCCTTTGATAAGGTAAATCACAGCAAATTATGAGTGGCTATGCTGAAGATGGGGGTAGATGCCACAACTGTGCATTTTTTGGCTTATCTACATCGAGATTTAAATGCCAAAGTGAGATTTGGCCCTAGCGGCGAATTATCCAACCCTATCAACCTAAAGTCTGGAGTCAGGCAAGGATGCCTTTTAGATTTTCTTTTACTTATTTTATACATAATTAAACTTAATGGCTTTTTAAGCACTGTTATCCCCTATGTTCCCATCATCAGCTCTGTCTCTGTACCCTTATTGTTGAATGCCAATGGCATTGTACTTATAGCATGGATGTCAAATACCCTGAGGAGTTTGGTGAAAGCTTTCACAGAATCTATGCTCGTTCATGATCTGCTCACCAACTACACTAAATCACAGATCATGGCCACTTTACAGGATAATGGGAATAATATGGAGAGTTTTTTATGTTCCCATACATTAGTTTAGTATTTGATTCTAATGGTTCTAATGGAGCAGAGAATGTGCGCTATAGAAATTCTAAATTTGATCAGTCCAAATGCTCAATCTTTAGCGTTTGAAAATCTGTAGGGGGCAAGCCTATAACCTCTCTCCTTGACATTTATTTTAAGCAATGTGTACCTGTCGCACGTTACGGGTGTGGAATTATGGGTTATAGTAACTGTAGTAAGTTGCAAGCTGAAGACAATCGTTTTTGTAGATGACTTCGCTCTCTTCCAAATTCAATACCCCATTACATCTGTCATGAAGAGAAGGCCCTGACGTATCTTGAGGATTCCATTAAGATGGATCCCATTTTGTTGTGGCTCCAAGTCTGCAGTAATAACAAGGCCTCTTTTTCTCGCAACATTATTACAGACTATGGGCACTTTTCTTGCTCTGAACAAATCTAGTTTGTTTTACAATCCCTCATCTGTAGATAAGACTGATATGAACATTGTGAAACAATTGTTTCTGGACAAACGTACTGAAAGGGAACGTCTAGAATTGAGCAAACCACTTGTACTTAACTATTCTGTTTTAAACATCAATGCTGGTCTAGAGCCTTATTTAACATATGTGACCAATAACTGGGAAAGAGTTCTATTGATAAAACTCAGGGTGGGTACCATATATCAAGTGTTATTTTCCATGGGGTCATTATGGCAGCTTAACTGATAAGAAGTGTGCCTGTGACAATGTCTCCAACGAATCTTTATTGCATTTTATGATATT
The DNA here is from genome assembly GCF_964261635.1 of Lissotriton helveticus. Lineage (NCBI taxonomy): Eukaryota > Metazoa > Chordata > Amphibia > Caudata > Salamandridae > Lissotriton > Lissotriton helveticus. The sequence goes on from NC_136070.1 coordinate 1,152,245,031, forward strand.
TTACACATTGTACAAACCTTTTAGGATACATTACTAATTACCTCTTTTTAAATATTACAATTTTAAACAATGTAGAATTGCCGATAGGTTTTTTCAGTTATTACCAAGTCGTGATGTTTGTTTTAGAATTAGCAGTTTTCTTAAGGCAGCTGTGATTTTTTGGAAAGGTCTTGATCTCTAGTCAATGTATTTTCATACTGCTGTTAATGATTGTCAGATATGTTCTTAGATTTATTTTATGTTTATATTTTATGATTGTCTTTGATATTCGAATAAAGTTTTGACTGACTTTGACACTGGTGTAATTTAAATGTTGCTCAAGCCTAGTTCTTAGACACATTGAAAAAGAAGAGAGCATTTTGGGTCTGGGTTTTGTCTGTGAACCATTTACTTTTTTCAACCAAACTTTTTCAGTCATTGCTTTGACATGAGAACATGTTTTGATAAGCTCAGTGGATTATTTATCTTTCATTTAATGCTATTGGCTATTTAGTGGTATATTTATGCTTACAATTAAATGCCTGAATATGCAGCATAAGGACTATTATACAATTAAAGCAGCAGCGGCCGGTGCAGGTAAGCATGGTGGGACAATGCAGGGCACTGCGGGTGGAATTTTGACAGATGGAATAGGAGTTATTTATTTATTTTATTTGCCCTATTCCGTCGTCTGTCGACCCCCCTGCCCCTGCTCAGCCGCGCTTACCTGCACCGGCCGCTGCTGCATTAAAGGCTTCCCTGTCAGCTCCCAGATACCTATTTGTTCTTGCAGCCACTCTGTTTGACCCCTCCTGCTCCACCCTGTGTTGCTGTTAATTCCTCCTACTTCCCCCTTTCCTGTGTCATTTGCCTCGTGGTGCCATCCCCACCATTTTGCAACGCTTTCCCTTGCCATTCCCACCAGTGTGTTTCTCTTCGTTCCTCCCTACCCGTCTTCCAGTGTATCATTCCTCATGTCCACTCTTTTCACTTGCTGTTTCTACTGCCATTGCTCAGGTCTCTCTCCACCCATTCTCTTCCCTGCCCTAATTTCTCCCGCACCCTGCATTCATCTTTCTCTCTACCACTGCACGCCCTGACTGACTCAAAGCAACATGTAAGGGACTCAGAGCGATCCTTTTGTTCTGCCAATACTTGCTCTTCTCATAAACAAAAGTATTTTTCGAGCTCCTTTCATTGCATTCTGCTTTTTTTTCCATGTAAATTGAAGTTCCGGTGGCAAGGGACTATTCATTACCTCCTCGTCCATCTTCCTCGCCCCAGTAATAACTATTCTGTAGCGAGGAAGACTAGGACTCGGAGTAATGAAGATTACCAGTAAGTAACCGGGGCATTACCTCCTCATCCGTCTTCCTCGCCACAGTATAGTTATTACTGTGGCGAGGAAGACTAGGACTCGGAGTAATGAAGATTACCGATAACTAACGGGGCATTATAGTTCTTCATTGCTTTTTATATATCATAGAAACAATAGAAAGACTGTAATGAAGGATCATTTACCACCAAGTTTCAGTTCAGATAGTACCAAAAAGACTGTATTGAAGGCAAGAGAGCATTCAATATAGTCTGTATTTTGTTTTAAGATATGTCTGGCGTTACTGTGCTGAGCATGTGTTTCTAATTTCATGCATTAGCTCCTTAGACCCACACCTATTGGCTTTGCCATTGCTTTATGTAGTCTTAATTTTTATTTTAATATACATTTGCAATAAGATGATGTGAGTGCTGCAGAGTGGCAGATAGTGCCCCAGGCACCTGCGCATTTATGCTCTTCTGTAAAGTTATTCCATTCCTACTGCTTTTAAATCAGCTGAACTCACGGTGTTCATAATACTACACGGCGCAGACAGTTCCTGGAATCACAGAGCTGAACAAATCGGTGTTCTGAGCAGAGGGAAGGGAAACGCTGCAGATAGCAGCATCCCAAAGGAACGAGTTGCTGCACAGAAAGGTGAAGCAATCAACATGCTTTGTATGTTCAGATCTAGTGTTTATCTTTTCAGGATGCTGAGCGGTGGCATCAAAAAATGCATTTTACACTCCGAGCAGAGACAGCAAAATAAGAGTCATATCGATAAAGGAGTTACACTTGTAAAGGGCTGGAATGAGAAGGGGGGGCGATTCCGCGGCTGCTGCGTGTAATGGACAGCCTGTCTTCGAGCAACTCAGCTGTGAAACGACTGCACGCCTCCAGTTTACTGCCCTGCTCTGATGGCAATTCGTATTCTGCTGCAGTGTGCGCGCGCTACTGTATTTCCGTCTCTGGGGGCGTTGTGAGCGATTCGACGCCATGATAGAGTGTGCTAAACGCTCCTTTGAGAAAGGTCATACGGGTCATTAGAGTCTTTCCGCTAAGCGCATTTTCTTTTCACAGGCTGTAGATGGGAATGTAGAAAAACACACCCACACACACAATTCTTCTGACAATACACTGGAGCCGAGATGCCCTAAAAGATTACACAGGTCAGTCAGCGAGTTGCGTGATCACCTTTTACCTTTTGAAGTCACAGCTACGAAACATGCCACCTGGAAATTGAAGTTGGCTCTGTAAGGCTGCGGTGGGATTAACACTGTGCCCCTTGCTTTGTGCAAAATAACTCGTTTCCTGACGCGGATGTTCAAATGAGATGGTGCTGCTGATGTAGCAGCTGGGGAACACGACTTATCCCAGGTCAGACGGAATCAATGTTTGATTCTAAAGACACATTGAAGTGCAGCATGGGAGATATGTGTCATTTACACTGATCCTGGCCAAAATGTTCACCAATATTCTCAAAGAAAGACCACATTTGTACTGATTGACTTGTACTAAAGCATTGACAAAGTCAATCGGTCTCCACTTAACGACCTATTTGCGTTGCCAATGATTTTGCCAATGCTGTAAGGCTACAGACAACAACATTTTTTAGCTGATATTGTTGAGCACCAACCACAAGAAATAAAAAGAAAAAAAAAAGACGCATTGATGCATGAGAGTGCACATGGTTAATTACGTATGCACCTGCATGTATCCTCACACATTCATAAGCCTACGAACTGACAGTTCCATTTTTTTTAAACTTACCGTTCTGAGATGGATTGGAAAACAAAATAAATAAATTAAACATGAGTTGAAAGACAGCATTTTCTTTAAGGTGGAGGGCCTGACAGCAACTTGCAGGCTGGCCCTCCCCGAAATTAAATTAAATAAATAAAAGGACTACAGGGGTTCAGTGGGCGATGGAGGAGCGGAAAGAGGGGGCATACATAAAAAATAAATCTGCGTATGGGAGGTGGGGAAAATGAGCACATGAGACAGCGAGCAACACAATGGTGACAGGAGAAGCACACAAGAGTGCAACACTTATCACCTGATTTAGATCTTGGTGGATGGGTTACTCCGTCACAATGGTGATGAATATCCCATCCGCTGAAATATAATTCCCATAGGACATAATGAGATTCATAATTTAGCGGACAGGATATCCGTCACCATTGGGACACAGTAATCCATCCTCTCAGAACTAAATCAGGCCCACAGTGTGAAAGTTAGGGAGTTTGGTTGGGAGACGTACACATGCAGAGAGGGATTGAGAAGCATACAAGGAAGAGAGCTGGAAAACGCATGCACTCTCATAAAGTATTTAACCAAAAAGGACAAAGTATCTCCCTAAAAGTGAGCAGTAAAGGATAAAAGTCAGCCAATTAGAGGATGGTTAAGAGTAAGGATGTGCAAAATGTGCATAATTTGCACTTGCACAATTATGCGAAATTTCTAAAAAATCATGCATCTCCTGTACCTTGCATTAAAAAATACAATTTGTGTTGAAAAAAATAGAACAAAACAATAAGCCACGTTATCGAGCATCAGAGGCGCAACTAAAACGACATTTCGGGGGAGGCTAAAACTTTAAGCAATAGGCTGAGTGGAGCGGTAGGGGCTCTTGGAAGGGGTAAAACAACAACAAAGCCTCAATAACATGCACATGGTCTTTTTAAGACTTGTGAAGTGCTCGGGTGCGGCTGTGTGCATGCCCGGGAGCTGTCTGAGCCCGGGCTGCCACTCATGACGCGGGGGGGGGGCTGAAGCCCTTTGATTCCAATTGGTGTTGCGCACCTGTCGAACATACAGCCCTTGTCTTCACTCTTTTGTTTAGACTGCTCCTGTTTACTGTACCTCGTATTTCCCTGTTTGATAGGCCATCCACCTTCACCTACCTCATTCTTTTCTACCTCTTTCCAGGTCTGTTTAATGTTAATTTGGCTGTTACTGTCTGTACGCTTTCCAATTTCCTTAACAAGTAGTTAGGGGCTCCCAGAAGGAGGGCATTACAATAGGCCAACCTACTGAGTATTAAGCATCTAGAAATCGGGGATCTTGCTTGGACAGGTAACATTAGGTACAATTTCCTGAGGCTTCGGACAAATGCGAAGCAGACCCCATCTACTCCATTCACATGCTTCTCACGTGAAAGATCTTAATCCAGGAGTACTCCCAGATTCCCGATCATCATTGAGATATGAAGAGGGGCCTCTGAAGGCAAAGGCCAGAAATTGGAGGGTACAGATCCTGGGGTTTTACTAGGAAGACAACAAAGGAGATCCATTTTACCTCTATTTAGCTTGAGGGAATTTACACTCATCCAATATGATATATCTAATATACAGGCTTGAAAATTACTGATCAAAGCAAACTGATTTTTGTTGAGTGAAGGAATCGGTTGGATGTTATTAGAATTGGGGATCTCTAGTAGGCAGAGGTAGGTACCTTTGTCCAAATAGGGACCCTTGCTTCAAGTCAGGGTAAGGGGGGATAAAAAAACATGAACCTACAGCTGACTCTACGCTGGCACATCAATCATCAATCATAAAGTCCCTTATTAAGTAAAGTCCTATGCCAGCCAACCATGGGACCTGCTGCAGCTCGGTCCCACTGGAAATCCAGAAATGAAATTCAATGCAAAAGTGGAGGCAGCACCAGGGATTGAAGTCACAAACTGGTCACTTTGTTTAAAAAAGTTCTTTATTTTTCTTCATAAAAACACTCGACAACAGCCAACGCTTTTCGTTCCTGTGAAAGGAACTTCCTCAGGGCTGCAACACAAGACAACATACAAATAACCGCATATATATACATATATATGTTTACATACTACAAGAACAAGGAGAAAAACCTTATATAAAAATACAACAAATAAAAATACACCTGGACATAGATAATCTTATTGACACAGAACAAGACAAGGCACTAATACATAACATATTTACATCAAACCTAAATTCATAAAGGCATCCCCATATAGAAAAAGACAGGGGTTAACCAAGAAATAGACCCCCCCGCTCATCATATGGTTAATCCTGTATAATATGACAATATACTCTTAGCACCTCATGACGCATAACGCCACATTTAAACTCATCAGAGGAAGGGAAGAAAGCAAAAGAAACATATACAAAGAGCAAATGTCCAAAGAGACCTGGGGGAAAGAACAGGACTCTTCAAACATAGAGCAAAAGAGAAAAAATAATAGTAATATAACGCCCTCAACAAAAAGTGTATAAGTTGACTCGTAGGGTGGACCCATAATACTGGCCTTGGATGTAATAGTCCCAATACTATTGTTTCTTATTTTTCAATCACAAATACCACGGTCTATCTGTGGTGAATAGAACAAGGAGAGATGTAAAGGACAACATATAAGTCCAAGTTTCCAAACGATATTGTCCACAATCTGGACTAATACATGTCCAGATTGAGGGATACACATGTACCATGCATCGCTCTATGTACTATATTCACATCCTATTCATCTTCTATGAACACAACGAGATTCAAGTCATTGATAACATACTGAAAGGTGCCCATGTCCTCACCTTCATCGGAACTGTACACAGGCGTAGTTGGGCAAAAAGGGTATATCTTGTCCAGGCTGAATCCTCCAACTCTAAAGAACACCGCCTCTGTTACACAGTCATAATGTCGTAAAGCAACAAGTCCACGGAAATATTGTAGAGAATGAACTGTGTCCATAGAAGCAATACGAGAAGAACAAATGCAAAGGGTAAAATAAATATATGAGCAATAAATGTGCGGATTCTAAGTCCAAATTCCTATACAACGATCAATCCTAAGTCTACTAAGAAATGTATAAACAAACAGTACCTAAAATTTGGCAGTCCCGCAGTATGTTGTGCAACTCCAAACCCGGGCTTGAGGTCAATTGCGACGAGTTAGATAGAGAATTGTTCAACGAAAAGAGTACATGGAGCTACAGAAGTCCACACCATCGAAGAATCAAATATACAAAATCTAATCAACCAAAATGTATAAGGTTCTATTTCATAAATCACGAAAAATAAACATACACAGCCAACTGTGGATCATTAATATGGAAGACAAAAAAGTGGCACATTTACTCATTATTTTGAAAAAAGAGACTAAAAAATCCAGGCAACAGAGTTCCCTTTTGATAGAAACTATAACACAGATGACAATTAAAAGCAGTAAATTGTTGCCAAAAAATCTCACCCAACAAGGTATTTCAATAATCAAAAACCCACATACTTACACAAAAGTCTATACTGTGGGTCCTTATGCTAATTACCACGGCAGATCATAATACATCTGAAAGACAGAATCTATAAGGAAAATAATCCAATGGCGTGTCAGATCTATAAAATGAGTAGTGAGAACCTAATAAGCCTCTTTCAAAAAAACCTTTAGTTCTATACCTAAGAAAAAAACATATTTGGGACTGCCCGCCCAGGGTATATTCACCCTATGATACTTTTTTTTTTCCTCATTTTCCACCATGGTTTCATGTGTAAAGGTGTAATGGAGCCACTTGCTGTCTCAGTATATAACTGGCAAGGGTTGTACAATGTTACTGTTCCGTCACCCTTTAGCAAGAAAAGGCATTTTGCAAGACCTGCCCATCGAAACCAAATAAGCATGGACAGTACTGCCATCATACTCGGGATTCCAGCCAAAGTACAGGCAAAAGCAAAAATAGGGGAATAAACCACAGCAGCATAATCATTGGACAAGGGGGAAAAAAACCAAGAAAAAAAAAACCCCGGTCAGTTAATTCCATTTGAGCAGATGCCAGAAAGATCTTTTATTTTGGTTCCCAGACCTTGCCAAGTCAAGCTTTGACACTTGTAGGACCGAGGCTCGCCAGTCTAAAAATGAAGGTGGATGATGGTCCTTCCACCTTTTACAGATCTCTCTTCTAACCAATAGGATGGAGTAAAAGAGAAGGTTCTTTGCTAGACTCCGAGCTCCGTCCGTTACCCCAAAGATTGCAAGAGGGAGATCAATCGAAATATGAAGACCCAAAGATGACGTGAGTAAATTGCTGATGGAATCCCAAAAAGCTGTTACAAGAGGGCATTCAAAGAACATATGGGCATCAGAGGCAGCTATTAAACCACATCTGGCACAGGCTACCGTGGGGCCCTGAACAAATTTGATCAACCTTTGTGGCGAATAATATGCTCTGTGAAGTGTATATAGGTGATTCCTACGCAACCATGCGGGCATTACAATGTCCCACAGGACCTTGAATGATGAAACCCACCGGTCGTGTAAGTTATGACAAACACAGGAAGGGCCCCACAGCAACTCAGGTAGCTGAAATTCCCCATCAGATTCCTCTTGTATCAAATATACCATAAAGATATCTCCTTTTTGCCAGGTGGTTTATCCAAAAGGAGAGTCTCAAGCTGGTTACCACCCCGACTGGAGCTTTATTCTGAGATGAGGCTTGTGAGATATAGGAGTGTGCCCAACTAACAATCTGAATATACTTAAATTTGGAAAGGTTTGATCCTATCTTCCCTTTTAAGACTTCCCATGGCAACAGGCATCCTTCCACAAATGTATCTCCCCATACCTCCAGCCCTGCATCCCGCAAAGGAGCAGCTAGGCTATCTTCCAGCCACCCAGGATTCCCAGGTGATCCCCACAACGGGGCCCTACTAGAGAGATATCCAAGCTTTATTGAGATCCTCACCTTTGCCCACATTTTTGCCATCCCCTGTAATCCCTTTAGTTTGATTTTTTTAAAGAACTTCGGGTCTCCGAATTTGAACAAAAAACCTGACTGAGCTACCCCTTCACCTTTGAGCAAAGCTGAGAACATACTTCCGACCCCCTGATCTGTGGGCATCTTTAACAACATTCGAGCATGGGAAAGTTGGAACGCCCATGCGTAAATTTGTAGATCAGGAGCCGCTAGGCCATCCTTCTCGCTGCGACGCCTGAGCTTCTTCCATGCAATCCTTGGAATATGTTTATCCCAAATAAAAGACGTTATATCTCCCTGTAACTTAGATATGGCTAACGGATCAAAAAAGAGAGGAATAGTATTAAATGAAAACGACACTTTAGGTAAGATAGTCATCTTAACTAAATTAACTCGCCCCAACCAAGATAAATGAAGTTGTGACCAAGATTGCACGAGTCTAGGGCATTCCTTCACGACAGCAGCGAAATTGGTTATGGCAATTTTGTTAATATCCTTGACAATATTCAGTCCCAAATAACGCAAGTTTGGAGCAAGCTGAATCTCCGTACCAAAGTCTCCATCATTCCAAACCATTACCTCGGTCTTTGAGGCATTGACCTCATATCCAGATATTTCCACAAACTCTAAAGCCAACTTAATAGCTGCTGGAAAAGCTGTACGTATGTCTGAGAAAAATACCAAAATATTGTCAGCGTACAGGGCCACTTTTCTTTCCCAACCCTTATAGACAAATGACTTAATAGACTCCTCCTCCCTCAAAAGCTGGGCGAAATGTTCTATGTACAGATCGAATAGTAAAGGGGAAAGGGGGTAGCCCTGACGCGTTCCTCTTGTTATAGAAAAAGGGTCAGATAGTTCACCATTCACTAATACACTGGCTGATGGATTTGAATATAGAAGTCTGACTGCTCGACGAAAGCTATCCCCAATATTAAACTTAACCAAGACCCCCGACAGGTATGCCCAATTCACCCTGTCGAAGGCCTTGGTTGCATTGAGCGCCAGCACTGCCAGTGGGAGGGAGTCAGTTGTTGCCCCTATCAAGTCATAGGTCAATTCATATAATTGACGGCCCTTCACAAACCCCTTCTGGTTGTGATGTAGGATGTCGGGTGCTACAATGCTTAACCTCTTTGCCAGAACCGTGGCAAAGATCTTATAATCCACGTTCAAGATGGAAATAGGCCTATATGACCCGCAGGACAACGCTGACTTCCCAGGTTTTAAAATTAAAGTAATTGAAGCACTATCCCAGGAAACAGGAGGAGATAACCCATCCTGCAAAATTTGGTTAAATAGCATAGTTAGAAAAGGTACGATTGCTTGTTCTAGGGCCCTATAGATCTCGGCCGGGAGGCCGTCTGGTCCGGCAGCCTTCCCTTTCTTACTGTTAAGGATAGCGGCCCTAACCTCCTCTTCTGTAATAGTGCTATCCAGGGAGGCCCGTTGCTCCGAGGATAAGGAAGGGAGGGACACCTCTTTCAGCCAGCCATCGATATGTTCCCGATCCAAAGTTTTATCTTCCTGGTAGATGGTTTGAAAGAATTCTCTAAAAATTCTTCTGATGTCACCATCTGATGAGTAGGATACGTTATTATAAGATATGGTCTCGATGTTATTACGGACCTGGTCGGTTTTAGCTTTCCAGGCCAAGAGTTTCCCCGCTTCCTCACCAAATTGGAAATTGGCTATTTTACTAGCCTTCCATTTCTCAAGCAGACGCTGATTTAAAACCGAACCCAGCTGACCTTTTAAAGTTAATAACTTGTTACAAAGTGCTTGTGTAGAATTACCGGGTGAGGCTCTAGCTAGATCAATCTCATCTTGGGTTTCCAACATCTCAGCTTCTATAGAAGCTACTTCTTCCCTATATTGCTTCCTCCGGTATGAGACCTTATTGGTAATAAGGCCTCTTAAGAAGGCCTTAAAGGAGTCCCACACAATCCCAGGGAGCAGCCAAACCCAGGTTGGTTTGCATTAAACACTGGGTTTCCGTAGTAAGGAGAGAAATGTCATCCTCTGCTGATAAGAGCGAGCGGTCAAATGTCCAGGATCTAGAAACTTTAGGAAACCATTTTAGTTCCATAAATACTGCCGAATGGTCTGATAGGTGAGATGGGAGGTAGCTAATGCTTGTTACAAAATCCGCTAGTCTATGATTAATTAACATAAAATCGATTCTAGACTGGTGATGGTATTTCTGATTGCGAAAATAAACCCCCTGCTTCTTGCCAGACCTATCCCTCCATATGTCAATATACCCATATTGCTTCATACATCTAAGCAAAAAGACCCTAGTCTTAGAAAGAACTAGGGGCCGACTATTAGTGGTTTTAGCCAAAACAGGGTCCAATGCTATATTGAAGTCCCCCGCCAGAATAGTCGGTTCCGGAAAAGACAATAGATGTGAAAATATGGATTTCCATACAGAAGGATCGTCTACGTTGGGCCCATAATAACCCACAATCGTAGTTTGTGCACCGGCAACTAATACTGTAGCAATGACCAATCTGCCACCTGGGTCAGCTAATTTTGAAACTAGCCTTGCTTTGAGTGATCTTTTGAAAATTATTGTCACACCTCTGGTGTTAGTGAGTTGCGACGTTGATATGGAGAAATCAATCCATCTATTTTTCTTTACTAAGGAGAGTACTACACTCTCTATTAGATGTGTCTCCTGGAGAATGATGGCCTGCGCATCAGAATCCCATAAATACTGCATGATCTTATCAGCCCTAGGTCTGGTGCGGAGGTCATTCATGTTCCAGGAGAGAATTTTCAGACTACTCATAGTGGCTCAGTTCTTCCACCCCCGGACCTCTCATAAAGGCTAAATAAACAGTACTCTGCCATGATTGTGATGTTAGTTTGATGCAAATAGTGACCTTAAACAAAAAATGAACCTGTATCAAGCAGAAAATGAGGTGTTTTTTAAGACTTCTCCCCAACCCCCCCCCCTTCCCCCTGTGCCCCGGACTACACCCCCCCACCCCCACGGGAAACCCTTGCCCTATCTATCCGGAACAAGTACAGCAGATAGTGCCCCAACCCAGTACTCCCACTGTGCTATCTAAAAAAGAAAAAGTGAGGACGATTACCGGAAATTAAGTTACTAAGCCTATTCTTGGCCTTGATTAAAAAGGATTGCACACGACAGGCCTTAGTACTTGAAAAAAAGATTCCTTTTTTTTTTTTCATTTTGGTTTGTATCATTTTCCCTTTTTCCATTTTTTCCCTTTTTCTCTAAATGTGATTATTTTCCTTCCCTTTTATCCTTATTTTATTCCTTTCTCCCTTCTTTTTTTTTTTTTTTTTTTTTTGAAAACCTTTATTGATATCAAAAGAAGACAAATCGAGGCCCACAACCAAGCCGGCCGGCCGCAGTGTACAAAACAGTCAGGAGTCATCAGGCAAATAGTACATAATCAATCAATACAAAGCAGAGGCCGTACAATCGCAATATGGGAGAAGAAATACAGAAACTAAAGGGCTAAAACACAGGAGTAAATAAGGCTTAAGTTTACAATAAGGGGAGAGGACATATGACAGGCACACTTGCAATACGGAGGTATCCGACATCCCGTAATCAACCTCAACATTAAGAAGGGGGCATGGGGCAAAATATCAGGGGGACAACACAATGCAGTCAAGAAATCAGGATATGTGAGATACAGTCAGCCCCTGAGCATTATCCTCGTAACACGCCCACCACCCGGGACACTACCAAGCCAGAACAGAGGGATCGGAAGACATTGCATGAAAACCCGCCCGTCACAGTACCCTCTGGGACGCAGGAAGGAAAAAGGGAAGGGGGACTAGGTAGGGGGGGGGAAGAGGAAGGGAAAGGAAAATGGAGGGAAGAAAAAACAAACAATAAAAGGGGGATAAGGAAATATGAAAAAAGAAAGGTAAAAGACACGCCGACACGGCTCCCCGTGGTGGGAGGACAGGAGACAAAAGGATTAGCGGCCCAAGTGGGGCATGGCAATCGGATGGAAGGACAGCCGAAATGTAGCAGGAGGAGTAACGATGCCATACCCCCACCCGAAACACACCATAGGAGGTCGGGACAGACGCGGCCTCACGAAAAAGAGATACAAAAGGGCCATAGAACCAGAAGACAAACAAAAAATAGAACCCAACCCACCCGTCCCACCCTGCACCCCTGTAGAAGGCTACGGCCTACCCTTCAAACAGCGTGCCTGTCGCCCTAAACCAGAACCCGAAATATAGCAAGAAGAAAGAAAGAAAAACGAGACAAAAAAGGCCACAAAAGAGGAGAAAGAAAGAAAACAGGAGGGAGGAGCAGAATAACTATAATACAAACGGTAGGCCACAGTCCACCGCCCAACCCGACAAGTACAATCAAAAACAGACCAGGACGACACCCCATCACGCGCCACAAAATATTAGGAGAAGGGGACCCCCCACCCCTCTACGATCAGAGACAATTGTGCAACGAAATCGCATACCGGGAATCAAGCAGAAGTCGTACATTTCACCCCCAACCCTTCCGAGCGACAAACCCCACCCACCACATGGCAATGTACAACCACATACTAAATACGAAATCAGCATATAATCGAGTGGAATGGTGACTAGCATAGCTACGTGGGGGGTAGATAGATCGACAAGTGAGCAGTAGTCCAAACTGAAAGTATCGATGCATCAACAATCGAAGCACGAGCCATGAGAAACAGGAGTTCAGTTGCGCCACTGGAGCGGGCGAGGTAGTCCCAATTTTAAACACAGGCAAAGTCATCGAAGCAGGCGCAGGAGGAAGTCCACCCATAATTCCAGGCAACAATGTCGAACAGGGTCGCAGTACAGCATCCGAGTCCCCGGAGTCCGAACCTTGAAAAGCAGGGCGCCCCAAAGTCACCAGCACACTACACGATCTTCGATCAGTGGTGGAGACACTTAGGTCAATCGAGGGGGGTGAGGCAATGGAGGCATCGAAACAAGAGGGCGACAAGTAGAGACGGCCGCCCAAAATGGCGGCGGATCGTGGCGGACCCACCGAGACACCCAGGGCCAGGGAAACGTGCAGGGATCTGAGGGCTTCCAGGATATCTCTGACTGTCGGCTCACGCCCACCAGATCCGATCCCCACACAATCAGGCAACTCGGGCCCGCCGCCACAGGGTGACTCTCGTTCCAGAGGGCCGGCCGCCATTTCGTGAATCAGCCCAATCGCCGCCCACGAGGACCCCCGGAAATAACAGTTCTCAAATGTAGGACTTTACAAGCGCCGGGGGTCCCAGCAAGGGAGGCTTCGATGCCAAAAGGATGTCCGCCCAAAACGGGTCTCCGCCCGCACCAGCACCGGTGCCCAAAACAAGCGGAGTCCGGGCCCCGAGGACCAGGGCCGCCGGACAAAGCAGCGGCGGGGGGACCCCCTCTCAGAATCAGGTCCCGGGGCTTCTCACCCACGTCGGCCACGCGACCACCAGGGCAGGTCCGGGTCAGGATCGCCGGGATCTTCGCACATCGGCTCCCAACACTGGTTCTCGCTCTCGGCCGGGGCCGAGAGCCGTCGGATCCCACCGGTTAGGTCCCGGTCCAAGTCTCGCAGAGGCCCCGATCTCTCGGAGGCCAGAACTCCGGAGCCACTGCACGTCGAGACCCCGGGGTCAGATGGTAAGTACAAACAAGCCGTAACGTTTCCAATTCCCCAAAAGTGTGCCGTCCCGGGACAGGATAAAAGACAGGATAGGCAGTCAGGATGGAGGGCTGCGGGAGCCGAGCTAAAGGGCGACCATCACGGCCGCGAGCTAGGCTCCTCCCCCCCTTTCTCCCTTCTTCACCTTCTACTACCGCCCCCACTTCCTATCAGAAGGGGAAAATACAAGAGAGTATACAGGAGATTATGCCAAAATGCCAGAATGCCGATGAGGACAGTGAAGTAAACCCGAGGAGCCCTTAGCACCCCCCTTAGCACCCCCCAAGGAGAGTAGTCGCTCATCTGCCTCTTGCACTGACCTGATATTAAACATTTTGTTGTTGTGCATTATTTTCAAAGCGGCAGGAAACTTAAGTTGTGCAGTTGCACCCACACTTCTAAATGCCACTAAACGCCTCCCAAGCTCCCACTGCTTCTCAAGGGTAGCCCTAGATATATCAGATCTAATTTGAAAATTAAACCCTTTCCCCGCCAGTGATTTTTGCTTCAAAGCTAAATTAAGAATGGTCTCCTTAAGTGTGTATGTATGGAAATTTACAAGGATTTTTCGGGGCTTAGATCTCTGAGGGTTCTTTCTGAAGGGGTCCCTGTGAATGCGTTGAATATCATTGGCCAGCTCCTCAGGTGACTCCGTCAAACTCAGTGATTCCCTTAAAAGAGAGATCACATACTGTTTAATGTCTGTCCCCTCGCTCCCCTCCGGGAAATTTAAAATACGGATATTACTACGCCTAGCGTTATTCTCCAAAGACTCCATCCTTTCGGCCATCATAAGGTCTTCTCTCTTAAGCTTAATGATATCCCCTTTGGCCTGCTCTAGATGTAACGAGAGGCCAGCGACTGTCTCTTCAAGTACCGCTGTTCTAGCATTAAGGCCGTCGATCTTATTATCTGGAGATTCACAGAAATTCCTTATCTCCAGTTGATTAGCCTTAGATGCATCAAAACCGTTCTTAATGTTGGCTGACAAAGCTGAAAACATAGATTGTAGAGAGGTGGTCATAGAATCAGTACTGTCACCCCGCAAGGGCTTTTCCTGCAAGCCTTCCGCCATCTGTAATTTCTCTACCACCATTCCCTCAGATTCTATAAGTACCACTTCTGGCGGCGCTGATTGCAAAGACATCGTGTCAACCAACAGACTCTGAGAGAGCGGACAGCTCTCTGCAGCCACTGCACCTACACCTGCCACCACACCTACCACAGGAGTGGAAGGGTGAAGCACATCCATAATAATAGCCCCACTAGCCCCACTTAAGTCCAATGATTCACTCTCCGAAAAAATGGATTGAGACTGGACCTGACCTTCTGAAAGATGTAGTATCTGTGGAATTACTTTAAAGTACAAACGAAGTGATGGGGTGATCTTAGACCCGGCACTGGTAGCAAAGTTATGGCTCTTAACTGCTTTATAATTTTTTGCTCGTTTAGCCTTAACCTCCGCACATAAAAATGTAGAGGTCTTTTTTTTTATGGCGCCAGAGTCGGGACTTACAAATAAGCTTGACCTCAAAGAAAGAGACTTAAGAGGTGGCTTAACAGATGGCACTGGCGTTAGATCCAAGTCGCTTCCACCAGAACTTGCATTAGCACTCTTACAGACACTCCCAGTGGGCTTCTTCTTACAGCTGCGCTTACCTCTTTTCCTTGAGATTAATAGTGGGGCGGCAGTAACGGGAGCGGGAGCAAAAGCTATCGTAGGAGGAACCACAGCCTCACCGTTGTTATCACCAACCGGATCCCCAGGAAAGGCCTTGCATTCTTGTAGTGATTCTGTTTCTAACGCAGCCAGTGCCTCCTTGCCGTTAGCGCCGGACCCAGCGCTGCTGAGACCGCCGTTAGACACAAGAGATGCGTGTAAAAGGCTTCGGAACCGCCACCCTCTCCTGAGCTCCAGGGCGGCCCGGGACCAAAGCCGCAGACCCGAACGGGCTGGAGGCAGTCGGGAGGGTGTCCACGGAAGGGGCAAAGGGCTCGCACCTGAAGCCTGCAGGGAACCAGAAGGAAAGAGAAACGCCTCCAAACACATAGGAAATGGAGGAGACCCTGGTGAGTTACGGGCAGAAAAAAAAAGTTGAGCCAGGCTAATTTATAGAAACCAGCAAAAAATACCACCGACATCTCCTTCAAGGGTCCAGGAATCTTGCCGCACCATATCTCGCCTCACGAAGCAACACAGTAATCCGTGACAGCCCTCAGCGGGAGCATGGGCTCGGACCACCGCGGCAGCTCAGTTTCCCCAAAAATTGCACCCCATGATACTTGGCAGATGATGCAAAAGAGAGCGCTGCGCGTATAACAATGTTGAACTATAATACCATTCCCAATCCGGCTAGGCATACAAGAGAGCACCCTGCGCGTATACTGATGTTGTACTATAATAGCATTCCCATATCTGAATATATATTCTAACGTGGATAGTAGGTGGGTAACAGAGACAATCGTTCGGGAAGCCATAGAACACAAAATGGCACAGGTACAAATCCCCCTGGCTAGTGCTTATTAACACCATGCCAACCCCACATAAATATATGCAGTCCCATAATGCCTGACGGAACAAGTATGTTGTTCACGGCGAAAAAAAAAACAACTCCAACTGACTCATTAATTGTTATTGAAAGTGGCTGTATATTATCGTAACCACCTTAGCAGTTCAAATGAGGCTTAAAATTACGCATACTAAAAAACCTCGCAGGGTGATAACTCATATGACAAGCGCCCCCTCCTCACAGCGTCCGGTCGTTCCACCTATCCTCCTAACGCGCAGAATCACGGCTTCATGGTCCAAAAAGTCACAAACCTAGAGTACGCTATCAGTTTTCCCGGCAGTTTTTAAAGTCCTCCGGTCAACACTAATACGCATGTGTATGACGTCACAGTGTCGCAAACAGGCACCAAAGTCAAAATGCTTCAAAGAAAGAGAGAAAGGCGCTGCTCTAAGCGCCCTCTTTAAATATACAATTGAACCGAGATTAGCCATTGGAAGTGGAATTAATTAAACTGATACATTTACTTCCAAAACAGTAAGGAACAATAAGCACAGTTCATAGACAATATAGGCTATATACATAATTGTAAGCCATATATTTGTTCCAATATCTATGTGTGACATCTAAAAAAATTATTTCGATGTCCACTATTTGAACCATGTCAAGATGCATTTTTAGTAACACGTAGATGTAAAAGCTAACTAACACTTGTCCTCCTTCGTCACAATTAGTTCCTGAACTGATAACAAGTCCATATTGGAACTTCCTCACACTTATCTATTGACGGAAAGACCGGCGCCATGTTGGTAAAGATAAAATCCAAAACATAGTTTCCGCTTGAATATATATCCATTTTCTATTAAGCCTGGTCTATAGACAACAATAACCGGAATTCATTTGTATGCGTCCTTGCACATTGAAAAGGTATAATGCCATAAACAACAGCCACTGTAAATTGTAGCCCTTACACATTAGAAGGATATACTCCCTTACACATGAAGTAGAATCCATATAGTTTAGTAGCCTCCCTATCAGGAAGGACTGCCCTGCCATGATCCCAAATTTTCTATCAATAGAGTTATAAAGACTTTCTACATCTAACATTACAAAAATGAGGTCCTCTGACGACTCAAAGTCCTTACTGTCCCTGATATACGAGGGAAGTCCTAAGACATATTTCTGTAGTTTTAGGCAAAGTATTGAGACAGCTTTTCAGTGGGTGAGCCCACCTCAGATATTATAGGCCTCCCGGGCAGAAATTGCCCCCTTATGAGTTTTTGGTAGTATGTATATGCATGGATAGGAAGGACAACCCACCTGTAGATATCTGTATTCCTGTTCTGAAATTAAACAAGAGTCCTGTCATTCACATAGTTGCGTGTTGATCTCAGTCACTATGGTAGGCATTTGGTTTTCTCTTATTTCCCTATAGTTTTTAGTGTCACTAAGTTGTCTACAGATTCTTTTAAATGGTCATCGCGGTTCATGAGAACAACATTGCCGCCCTTGTTGGCCTCGCGTATGACAATGTCAGGGTCATCTCTAAGGCGTTGCAACGCTTGTCGTTGTGAGTATGTCAAGTTCTTTTTGACAGAAGATTCATATTGTTTAGGATTCTCCAACCCATATAAGTATTCCGTCACCCTTTTCTGAAAAATATCAGTGTTTGGATGGTACCCACTGGTGGGAATAAATTTCGATTTGGGACATAGGCCACTAACTTCAGCAGCTCCCTGGATTATGTCCAATTCCCTTAGTACCGTATCAATGTCAGAACCATGATCCTCACTAATAGATAGAAGGCACTGTACATTCCGTACATCCGCAATATTGTGTATGCTTTCCTCTCTCGGGACACTTGTATTCTCTTGCTCAACATGTCTATTGGAAAAGAAATCTTTGAGTTTGAGAATTCTTGTGAATTTAAATAGATCGACATGAACATTAGTAAAATCACCATCTTGAGTGGGGCAAAAACTGAGACCTTTACTGAGAAGTTCAATTTCATCAGTATCCATGATTTTATTGGAAAGATTCACAATTTTAAATCAAAGACATTATCACATGAGTTGGAACCATCAGTTACATTACATTCTAGGTTTTCTTGGGTTTGGTCAAGGTCTCCTCCTTCCCTCACACCCCTTTGTTGGTCCTTTTTCCTCCTCCTGCCTCCCCTCCTAGTTTTGGCAGTTCTCTTTTTTGTTGAAGGCGACTTGATATCCTTAGTTTGGCTAGTTCTTTTTGAAAAGAGGAGGCCCCTTCCCCTAAAGGGATTTCCTGACTCGTGATGGATGATGTTGAACTGCTTGCAGAGGAGACGGAAACATTGCTAACAGAGCCGTTGTCCTCAACATCATCCTTTTTCTCCCTGCTTCTTTTCTTATCTTCCGTCCCTGGGAGGTTGTCAAATTCTTTGGCAAATGTATAAATTCATCCATCTCTATAGTCCCGGTCGTCCCTTTTGATTTTTCTTAGCTTCTTGTCTTTTATATAGATCTGATAATTGTCCATGACCTGTTTAAGAATCACATAGTTTTTCTCAATGAGTTCCTTTTCCCCAATCTCGCTAATCTCTTTTTCCACTAAAGCGATCTCCTTCAATAACTTTCTCCATGGAATGTCTCAACATGATCTCTATCATAATTTGTGAGGCTCCCTCTAAGTTGCCTTCCCATTCCCTTAATCGATTTTCACTCAAGTCTTCAAAAGTGGGGAAGATTAAAATTCTTAATCCTCTTGGGACCTTACCATTATCCATGTATTGTTTTAAGGTAACCCCGTCCCACCATCTACTCAATTCCTGTTTTCACAAACGTTCTAATCTTAGAAAAAGTGTTTTCAAACCGGTTTTACCCGAGGGTTCTGTACTTGGTGTTGACTTAGAACCATTACAGGCAAACAAATCAAGTGCCATTTCCTTGTGACAGTTTTTATATTTAGACATTTTTAGTATACTATTCAGTATCGGGTAGACGAGTGCTCAAGCAGTCACTAAATCTGATACAAAAAAATTAATCTACAGCTGACTCTACGCTGAGCACATCAATCATAAAGTCCCTTATTAAGTAAAGTCCTATGCCAACCAACCACGCGACCTGCTGCAGCTTGGTACCACTGGATATCCAGAAACGAAATTCAATGCAAAAGTGGAGGCAACACCAGGGATGAAGTTACAAACTGGTCACTTTGTTTCAAAAAGTTCTTTATTTTTCTTCATAAAAACACTCAACAACAGCCAACGCGTTTACTTCCTATGAAAGGAACTTCCTCAGAGCTGCAACACAAGACAACATATAAATAACCACATATATATACATATATATATTTACATATGAAAAGAACAAGGAGAAAAATCATATATAAAAATACAACATATAAAAATACACCTGGACATAGATAATCTTATTGACACAGAACAAGACATGGCTCTAATACATAACATATTTACATCAAACCTAAATTCATAAAGGCATCCCCATGTAGAAAAAGACAGGGGTTAACCAAGAAATAGACCCCCCCGCTCATCATATGGTTAATCCTGTATAATATGACAATATACTCTTAGCACCTTATGACGCATAACGCCATATTTAAACTGATCAGAGGAAGGGAAGAAAGCAAAAGAAACATATACAAAGAGCAAATGTCCAAAGAGCCTGGGAGAAAGAACATAGAGCAAAAGAGAAAAAATAATAATATTATGACGCCCTCACCAAAAAGTGAATAAGCAGACTCGCTGGGTGGACCCAGAATACTGGCCTTGGACGTAATAGTCCCAATCCTATTGTTTCCTATTTTTTCAAACACAAATTCCACGGTCTATCTGCGATGAACAGAACAAGGAGAGATGTAAAGGAGAAACATATAAGTCCAAGTTTCCAAACGTTATTGTCCACAATCCGGACTAATACATGTCCAGTTTGAGGGATACACATGTACCATGCATCGCTCTATGTACTATATTCACATCCTATTCATCATCTATGAACACAACGAGATTCAAGTCATTGATAACATACTGAAAGGTGCCCATGTCCTCACCTTCATCGGAACTATACACAGGCGTAGTTGAGCAATAAGGGTATATCTTGTACAGGCTGAATCCTCCAGGTCTAAAGAACACCGCCTCTGTTACACGTCGTAATGTTGAAAAACAACAAGTCCACGAAAATATTGTAGAGAATGAACTGTGTCCATAGAAGCAATACGAGAAGAACAAATGCAAAGGGTAAAATAAATATATGAGCAATAAAATTGCGGATTCTAAGTCCAAATTCCTATACAACCATCAATCCTATGTCTACTAAGAAATGTATAAACAAACAGTACCTAAAATTTGGCAGTCCCGCAGTATGTAGTGCAACTCCAAACCGGGGCTGGAGGTCAATTGCGACGAGTTAGATAGAGAATAGTTTAACGAAAAGAGTAGGTGGAGCTAAAGAAGTCCACACTGTCTAAGAATCAAATATACAAAATCTAATCACCCAAAATGTATAAGGTCTCTATTTCATAAATCGCAAAAAATAAATATATACAGCCAACTGTGGATCGAAGACAAAAAAGTGGCACATTTACTCTTTATTTTGAAAAAAAGAGACTAAAACATCCAGGCAACAGAGTTCCCTTTTGATAGAAACCATAACACAGTTCACAATTAAAAGCAGTAAATTGTTGGCAAAAAATCTCACCCAACAAGGTATTTCAATAATCAAAAACCCACATACTTACACAAAAGTCTGTACTGTAGGTCCTTATGTTAATATCCACGGGAGATCACATGATACATCTCAAAGACACGGAATCTATAAGGAAAATAATACAATGGTGTGTCATATCTGTAAAATGAGTAGTGCGAACCTAATAAGCCTCTTTCAAAAAAACCTTTGGTTCTATACCTAAGAAAAAAACATATTTGGGACTGCCCGCCCAGGGGATATTGACCCTATGATACATGGCAGATGATGCAAAAGAGAGCGCTGCGCGTATGACGCTGTTGAACTATAATAACATTCCCAATCCGGCTAGGCATACAAGAGAGCGCGCTGCGCCTATACTAATGTTGTACTATAATAGCATTCCCATATCCGAATATGTATTCAAACGTGGATAGTAGGTGGGTAACAGAGACGATCGTTCGGGAAGCCATAGAACACAAAGTGGCACAGGTACAAATCCCCCTGGCTAGTGCTTATTAACACCATGCCAACCCCACATAAATATATGCAGTCCCATAATGCCTGACGGAACAAGTATGTTGTTCACAGCGGAAAAAAAAACAACTCCAACTGACTCATTAATCGTTATTGAAAGTGGCTGTATATTAACGTAACCACCTTAGCAGTTCAAATGGGGCTTAAAATTATGCATACTAAAAAACCTCACTGGGAGATAACTCATATGACAAGCGCCCCTACCTCACAGCGTCCGGTCATTCCACTTACCCTCCTAATGCGCAAAATCACGGCGTCATGGTCCAAAAAGTCACAAACCTAGAGTACGCTATCAGTTTTCCCGGCAGTTTTTAAAGCCCTCCGGTCGACACTAAGAAGCATTTGTATGACGTCACACTGTTGCAAACAGGCACCAAAGTCAAAATGCTTCAAAAAAAGAGAGAAAGGTGCTGCTCTAAGCGCCATCTTTAAATACACAATTGAACCGAGATACACTTCGAAAATAACCCCTGCTCACCCCCTTGGTAACTTGGCACGAGCAGACAGACTTATCTCAGAGGCAGTGTGTTAAGCATTTGTGAACACATACAGTAATACAGTGAAAACACTACAAATGAACACCACACCAGTTTGGGAAAATATTAATTCTTTATCTAGACCAACAAGACCAAATACAATAACAATCCAGCATACAATACTCTTGTAAAATAGTACTTGTGCAAAATAACCTTTAAATTGCAGGAAAATCAATAAATCACAGTTCTAACAATTCCAGCCTACCAGGTCGATACAGGCCAGCTAAAGCGTCGACAGACTCGGACACAGTATCTTTCTTGTTGCTACCAAAGGTGCGAGTCGGTCAGGGCAAACGTTGCGGTCGCGTTGTGAAGCGGAGCATTGCTTCTGACGATGTCCTTACGATATGGTGCAAGCAGCGTCTCGTTGACGGAGTCTGTGAGACCAGGGCTTGCGTTGAAGGGTGAGACTGTGCTTGCTGCGGTGCTGGTAGGTCACGGTGCGGCGACGAAGCTGGACGATGTTTCGGTCGGGCAGCAATGGAGTCAGTGACATCCTTGCAGCGTTTAACAAAGCGTTGTGGAGTGCAGTGCCCACAGGACGTGGTGCAAGCAGCAGCTCGTTGATGGAGTCGGTGAGACCAGCGTTGCATTGCGGAAGACTTTCAGAACACGGAATCCTGCGGCGGACTCGATGACAGAGTCAGTTGGTTACCCTTTTCTTCTGCAGCGACGATCAGAGACGGTGCACACAGACACGGTAAAGTCATTGCTGTTCCTGAGACCTCTAGAAGAGGGGAAAAGCTCAGTTCAGGCCCTTGGAGATCTTTTCTTAACGCAGGGGGGACAAAGCAAGTAGCAAAGTCCTTTTTTCTTTCCTTGGCACCAAGTAGCCACTGCAGACCAACCCCAGACAGCAAATAGCACAGGGGCAGTATTCCTCCTCCGCTTATCCTTGGCAAAGGTTCCTCTTGATTTCCCAGAAGTGATCGAAAATTCTGGGGTCTGGGCTCCTCTTTTTATACACCAACATCCTTTGATCTCTGAAGGTAGAGAGTGTCTGTACACAGCCAAAATGGGTTCTGTTCTCACTGGTGCAGCTTCCTGTCAAGAGGTGGACACAGCATTGTTGAATGCAGATCAGGCCCATTCAGGTGAAAGGATATCTTCTCCCCCTACTCTAAGTGCAACCCAGGTCTATTCAGCCGGGCCCTGACTCATCAGAGTTCTGGAGCCGCTGCCCCTCTCCAGCCCCTGTCATCCAAAAGCCAGACATGCAATACACAAATCTAGCGGAGGCACACTGGATAAGTTCTAAAAGTGGTATTTTCAAACACAGAATGTAAAAAAAACCCTCACTAAAAGATGCACTTTAACATTTTGAGTTCAGGCATACTAAACTTTATTTTCTACCCCGTTCCCAGGGGCAGTTATGTTTATAACATGTTATAAACAAACTCCCCATTCTGTCCTATGGGAACAGGTAGCCTTGGAATAGTGAAAAACGAAATGGGCAGTATTTCACTAATAGGACATGCCACACACATCAGGGTATGCCCTACTTTCACATACAGTGCACCCTGCCCACAGGGGTACTTTGGGCCTACCTTAGGGGTGTCTAATATGTAGAAAAGGGAATGTTTAGGGACTGGCAAGCGTATGCACTTGCCAAGTAGACTTGGCAGTCCCAGACTGCACACTGCCTCTGCAATGGCAGGCCTGAGTTACATTTTACATGCAGCTTCCGTGAGTGCCACACTCAGTGCTGCAGCCCACTAGCAGCATTTGATTTACAGGCCCTGGGCACACACAGTGCACTATACTAGGGTCTGACAAGTAAATCAAAAATGCCAATCATGGAATCACTAATCCATAACAATAATTTACAAAGGGAGCACTTGCACTTTGGCACTGAACAGCAGTGGCAAAGTGCCCAAAGCATCTAGACCAGCAAAACGAAGTCCAACACACAGCAAAAATACAGGAGACAAAAGCAAGAAATGCAGGGGAGACCCACGCCAATGGTGCCAGGTCTAATAGGTGTCATCTGCACAATCGCTAAGCTTGATCTTGTCGGATTGATCATAGAGATTAATATATTGATATAGACAATATAAGAAAGTGGACTGAGCGAGGATCCCTGAGGAATGCCGTTTTGAATTGTTCTGAATTTAGAGCAGAAACGGGGTATGGCTACAGCCTGACAACTATTTCGTAAATATGACTTAGACCACAGGAGCACCAGCACCCACGATAGTCTAAACAGTAGAGTTTGGTAGTTCACCGTGTCAAAGGCTGGCGATAGGTCAAGGAGGACCAACAACACCAAATGCCTAGGATCTGTCGTCCTACACATTTCGTCAGTAGCACAAAGCAATGCTGTCTCAGTTCCTCGGCCAGTTTGGAAGCCAAATTGCTTTTCCTCTTACCATGAGTGATCCTCCAAGTATTGGGACAGCGTTTTGCTAATGTGTTGTTCTAATATTTTGGAAGCTCACACATTTCTTTTGTGCAGCGCCATACCCCCCTCATCAACGCAGCATACACAGCCACACTGGGGTCTCCTGCACTCAACAGCAATTGGCGCACTGCTGGCTGACCTTAAAGGCAGGAGGACCTGCTCAACCTTCATGTCAAGGTAGGGGGGCTAGTGAGCAAACCATGTTTAAAAAATATATATTTTATTTTTACTGCTTATTTGATGGCAATATTTAAAAAACAGATATGCTTATATATAATAAATATACATATATATCATATAAATGTATATAATATATGTATGTTATAGATAAAGAAATTTGTATTACATATGTTCATATTTATGGTGGTTCCCTTTATTTTTCTCCCACAATTGCTTTTAATTTCCTCAGTAATTATTAACATTATTTAAAAGATAAAGATAAACTGAAGGCTGCTCTTTAAAAGCACTCACCTCAGTCACATACTCCTGTTGGTCTAGACCTTCTAGGATCAGCAGGCTGCTGGACACAGTACCATCAATCACAATTTCCTGGGCTGACAAGCTCACAGCCCTGAGGCACTGAGGTCATCAGCTCGGCAAAATCATTGCCTCCTGGGCTAAGCTCCACCCCCTAATGATGTGTGTGGCAGTCACGACCTGAGCAGATAAGAGCTGTGAGACAGCAGGCCGGGTTGGGGGTAATTCGACAGATGACACAAGGGAAAATTAAAAAAATAATTCACTTTCCCTCCCGGGCATCTGTCAAAATCCCCCCACCTGGCCCCACTGCTCTAAACTACATGGATCGTGGCTGGTGAATGCAAAGTTAGTCCCCGGGCACTTCAGGTTCAAGCCCTGTAGCACAAAGGGTTCTATGTCCATCAGGAGCTGGAGCCAAGCCACCCCAACCTTTCGCAACTCGTCATACAATGGGATGGGCTCAACTCGCCTCACTGTCCCACCTCATCCTGTGGCACATGGTTAAACGGCGGGATTAGAGGCTGCAGATGGCAAGATGGGCATCTGAATCTGCACAATTTGTCATCACAAGTTTTGAAATGGATGATAGACTGTGCCAGTTCCATTGGCCGATTCCTGCACTGCTCTTGGGGTACGTTACTCTGCTAGAGATGAGACTGCGCTCAATAAGGCATCCTTCACCACCCTGTTCTCAGTGATATGTAAAGTCCAGAAGTGAGCCTTTTTTCAAGTTTAAAGAATTGATGTCATTGCTTTTAATTAAAATGTTTGATGTGTGTGTTGTGTCATAGTTTTGGGGTCTTTCAAAGCAAGTAATGGAACTTTGACCCTGAGTACAAGCAGAAATGATGTTAAGCCAAGCAAATATTCTACAACTATTTTATTGGTATGTCCCTCCAGGTATCTATGCATAACCAATACCAAACACACCTTAAATGAAAAATTAATGCTAGTTAAACTAATCGAGAATTGGACTTGTTTACGTTATTGAAAGCTTGTATGGCTAATGTGAGCTGAGCACTGCTAATGTCTGTGTGTGTGTAACCATAGACAACAGAAAGCACTGAGAACATGTTGTTTAAGACAGGCTGCGAAAATTCTGCACACAGATTCACTACATAAGCTAAAAAAAACGAGCTTCAACATGTATATATTTAGAAACTCACAGTCAGACTGTGCCTAGTGATAGGGCAAATCTTTTTTTACAAGTTTTCTTTAGAAGCAAGCACTCCAAAACTCTGCTAACACCCTTGCAGTACAAAGAGTAATAAATCATTGTCGTATTTTCAAACCTCAGATCAATACATCACTTAAATCCTAATGTAGCTTTAGATATGCTGATTAACCAATTTCACAGATTTACATTTAGTTCAGGTAGCATGCATCATGGGGAGAAGGATTCTTTCTTCTTTTCTGACCCTCCTTGACTTCACCTACGGGTGACCTGCTGCTTTCCTTAGCACTGTTGGTATTAACCACTCAGGAAGACTTGTTGTTTAACAGAAAGTTTGGGGCTGGTTTTTGTGAAATGTAAACAACTTTGGAATGTCCTTCCCAATGGATCCCTCCCGCTACAGCCTCTGGTCTTCTACTACATCTCTCTGTAGAGACAAAGAGAGAAACGCAATAAAACATGATGCATAAAGTGCAAAATGAAGTTCTTTTTTAGTCAGATTTTAAAACGGGACAACCTCAATTAAACATGTTTTTTCTTTCTCCTATATTCTGTTCTTCTGGATGTGCTGACAGATCTATAAAGCATGTCATAAAAAGGACACTTAGGGCCTGATTACGATGTTGGTCTGAGTTGCTTCCGACCGACATCTCCGCGTATGTGGGACCGACCTCAGGTCGGCAGTTCCGAAACTAAAATTAGGATGCGACTCCACATGGTGCGGTCGCATACTTCAATTTTTCAATCGGAGCTTGTGCGGCGGCCCAAAACCGCCCGCTGCACAAGCTCCCATTCAAAAATGGAAGTTTTGAAATATTCCTGCACCGTGTGGCAGCCACACGGTGCAGGGAAGTGAAGGGGGGGCACCAGTGCCCCCCAGGGCCACAAGTGGAGGGCCAAGGGGGTAACGGGGCCCTGCTAAGGGCTCCCAAAGGCACTTTCCAACAGCAGTTCCGTGTCGAAAATGCCGACATGGAAATCCTGATGGTGAAAATGCCATCCTTAAGGGATTATGAGGCGTTTCTGACTGGCCAATGGGCTTCTTGAGCCTGTCGCAACCAATTGGGACCCCCTAGCCAGTTTAAACTCCGACCTCTGTCATTTTAATATAGCAGTCAGAGTTTAAACCTACAATGTTGGTCGGAGGCTTTCCGATCAACAATGTAATTAGGCCCTAAGTCCCAAGCTTCTTTGACTTATTCTCTCCTGTTTGTTAAATCTGATGTTTTTTGTCTGCACCAGTGTTACTAGGCCAAGGCAAAATTTCATGTAGTTATAATTTCAAGAATTTTATGTTAAACATGTATTGAATAATGACTGAAATGTAGGCATGTAACATAATGATGCTACATTTACCACAAAGTTGTTGTGCATGAGCAAATACAAAGAACCAGAATCCAAACTGCTGTTGACTGCGGCACTTCTAATTTTAGCACTCTCTTTTTTCAGCCAGAAAGGGGTCATCGCATTCAAAATGGTCGCAAACGCATTTTGGGCAAAATGCTGGATTTGTATTTTGAGCAATTATTCATCATTTTGCATAATGTTCAGAGAATTTTGCATATTTACACAAAAGCAACTCTTAATTGTTATCAGATGACTCATGTTGCATCAAAAATAGCCTCTTTCTTCACAAAGGCTAGCACATGTATCTTAAGCCTTTGCTTATTCTGAAAAAGTCATGGTCACTCAATATTGGAAAATCTATGGTTTCCTTTTCCTCCCCCCCACTTTCAAACTTTCAAACTACACCAGCTGCCTGCCTATCGCCTATCTATCTATCTATCTATCTATCTATCTATCTATCTATCTATCTATCTATCTATCTATCTATCTTTATAGGGACATTATAGTTAGGTTCAGATTTTACACCCACAAAACCATAAACAATATTAAAATAGAGTTGAAAAAAGCCCAGCCATTTGTGTCTACATTTTCATCTGGAACTGTATCAAGGAAAGCTATGTACTTCTGGAATGTGCACAATATATGGAGTTTAGAAGCAGTGGTTATTTGTACATTTCTGAATTTGTGGGTACCCATACTAGTAAGTGAAGTGGAGGGAATTTCTCAAAATGACTTCTGTCTTACACGGTGTCCTACATTTGGAAGGCACAAATGCAGTGAAAAAGACAATTGGTAATAACGCTTGCTGTACTATCATTTGTTCCCCTAAGTCTCACAATGAAAATGGTACCTCTCTTGTGTGGGTAGAATTAGTGCCCTTGATAGGTGCCCTGTCGTGGTCCCTTGGCCACCCACACAAGTGAGGTACCATTTCTATCGTGAGATATGGGGAAACGCCAGGTGGATGGAAGTTAGTGGCTCTCCACAGATTCTGGAACTTTCCATCACAGAATTGTGAGGACTTGTTTTTATTTTGTAGCTAAGTTTGAGGTTTGCAGGTGATTCTGGGTAAAAAAAAACTGTTAAGAGCCACACAAATCATGCACCCCTGAACTCCCCTGGTTGTGTACTTTTCAACATTGTGCTGGTTTGCCTAGGTGATGGCTGAACTCGGGCACAAAATCCACAGTTAACTATAATGACAAAAGAGTTCTTACAAAAGGCCATTTTACTGTCACAAATATAAATCTGGTACTAATTTGTTAAAATTAAGCCAGCACTTACACTGGCTGGTTTTAGCACCTCCAGAAATGCAGGCTTCAAAGCAAAAATACTTATCAAAGTATCTAAATATTGAAACCAAGCCATTTGAAGGTGAGCCATGAAGCCACTTCAAGGCACTAACCACTTTATGGTCCAGTCACACATAATTCACGCACCACACACAAGACCTTCATACTGCCTGCCACAGACTCAATCCAACAGATCAGTGCACTCACATTAACATACCACCACCATGAAAGGGCCCATCACATTCATACGCCACATGATAGAATCAGTTTGACTACATTTTACCACCTGCCAAGTAACCGCCTCCTTCTTTCTAAACATTTCCGAATGCCGGCATAGCGAATCCTTACTAATGGCTCCCATGACAGTAGATGAGGCTCAGAAAAACATGTCTTTCACCTTTAACGTACTCACCGTGCTACATCCAACTCCTTCCAGTTTGTGGATGTAAGTTGGGGATGTCCTAGTGTGTCCTATGGACTCTTCCTTGAACTGAGCGAGCATACCTACCTTTGAAAATAAGGCAAACATGCTGGGAAATTTTCAGAAGTTTCCTAAAGCGAACTTCGTAAACTATAAAGAACTGTCGTTTTTTAAACACAGGGTACTCAGTGACAATATAGCATATGTTTCCATCCACGGTTATACGCAGTGCTGTGACTGTAATGTGCTTATCATACAGCAAACTAAACATCTGCTAAGTTCTGACGGAGGATGAACATGGCAAGCAGGTCCAGCATTTACGCATATGGGCTATAGAAAGTCACTAATTATTGAGCGAGTGCGACACCCATGGGTTTGAATTCATAGGTGAAGATAAAGTCATTGCATGTGTGACTGTACTTCCTTCACTATCTTCCATCTACATATGTAATGTTTCTGGGAAAGCAAACCTACCGTAAGCTTTTCTTCACTGCTCATGTTCATGTTCTCACCAGAATCCTAACTAATCCTGTATAATTGCCAAGTGAACCTGTACTAATGCCTTCCGTCCCTAGTAACTTATTGCTCAAGAGAACTTCTCTTTCATACGTCCTTAGTACACCTAGGGCTAGATGTAGGTGGCTAAATACCGGTCGGTAAAGCCGAAATTTGGTAAATTTCAGCTTTACCGACCGGTATTTAGCCCTGTGCGATGTAGGTATTACCGAATGCCATCGGTAATAACGATTCGGTAAATTAAAGAGATACAGTTACCAGTTCCTTATTTACTGATCGGTCGACACCAAAACCCCAAAATACCGATTCGGTAAATAAGGAATCGTTAAAAATTTGGTCATGCGATGTACCAAAATTCGGTAATATCAATTTTGTGCAAATTCGGTATTTAGGAATCGGTAATTACCACTGACCTAGAGCAGATGGTAATCAGGTGCAGTGCATAAAAACAGCCTCAAAATGCAACAGTGTGAACACAATGGCGGCCCTCTACGTCATAGCAAGGCGGCTACGTTTGCGGGCAGCGTGACAGAGGGTTTGGAGACGGGAAAAGCGTGTGTACAGACTGCGTGTCACACTTTTCCAAATGACTGAACCAGAAATACATGACAGGTACAGGCTACACCCACACACCATCCTTGACAGATTCGGGACCTGGAACCATACATGGAGCATCAGACACCAAGGGTGCACGCAATGCCCACCATGTACAGGTACTCTGTTGCCTGCACCTCCTGGCATCAGGAAGTTACCAGGGTGTGATAGCTGCAGCAGGTGGTGTGTCACAGAGCTGCCTGTCCCGTTTCTTCAACTCCTTTCTGGACGCCATGATGCAGAGAATGCATCTCTACATACGCTTCGCCAGCACACAGGCAGAGCTGCAGAAGACAAAGCTGTATTTCTACCAAAAGGCACACTTCCCACATGTAATAGGCTGCATCGATGGGACCCACATACCAATCTGCCCACCTGCAGATACAGAAAACATATACCGCAACCGCAAATCCACTCACTCCATCAACGTGCAGGTGATATGTGAGGCAGACTTCATCATTACTGACATTGTGGCCAAATTCCCTGGGAGTACCCATGACTCCTACATATTCAGGAACAGTAGGATCTATACACGTCTGGTGAATTTGGAGAAGGATACCCTCTAGGTAAATCAATATGACACACCCTGATGTATACCTTGGATGAACGTATTGGTGACCCATATTAATGGCATTTTCATTCCCTTTTAGGTGACAGCGCATATACCGTCCGGTCATTAATACTAACTCCATACCTCAAACCATCCACAGCAAGGGAGAGGAGATACAATGTGGCACCTAAAAGCACATGCAACATTGTGGAGCGCACCTTTGGACTACTAAAAAGCAGGTTCTGTTGCCCCTACAAAAGTGGAGGTGCACGTCAGTACCGCCCCATCATCTGCTGCAAAATAATAGCAACATGTGCAATGCTGCATAACCTTGCCACAAAGAAAGGAACAGCAGTGGAACTAACTGACTCTGAGGACGAGGGTGAGGACAATCCACAGCCAGAGCCCTGTGCAGCTAGTGTGGCAGCAGCACCGAATGGGAGACACAGACGGGCTGAGATAACACGCAACTATTTCTGAGTGAGTAAGGAGACTTAGCCAGTTACTGTATTTGAATGATGGTGTTTAATGACCAGTGCACACCACCAAGATCTGAAGCAGTCTACATACACCCATGGGTTACATCACCCATTAATGTACAACCATGGCTGGCTCTATTTCTTGCGCCAATGCCCTACGCTGCCACGTTCCTTAGCCCCACTGTCTGCACTGCCAGTATGTTCCTGGCCAGCGCTGTGGCGTTCGTTGCGCCTCCTGGTCTCGGT
Organism: Lissotriton helveticus; assembly: GCF_964261635.1. Classification (NCBI taxonomy): domain Eukaryota; kingdom Metazoa; phylum Chordata; class Amphibia; order Caudata; family Salamandridae; genus Lissotriton; species Lissotriton helveticus. The sequence goes on from NC_136070.1 coordinate 1,152,276,458, forward strand.
GAGAGAGGGCGTAATGCTACTACGGCTAGTAGCCTCCTCACTTTCCCCCCCATCTGCTGTAGTAGCCACCTTGTCTGTTTGCGGCAGTTCAAGTGCTGAGGTCACTGTGACCATCCCCTAGCCACATCCCGACTACAGTGTGCCATCTCCTCCTGCATGGCTATTGAGTGTCTGCACATGAGGGAGGTAGCAGTGGACAGGCAGTTCACCGCCTTGGTGTATGCATCCAGTCTCTGCCTCTCCCTGCGCCTAGACAGGCGGTCCTCCCTTAACTTGCTGCAGAGCTGCCTCACAGCCGACGCCACGTCACTCATGCCCTCAGCCACGGTGGTGTTAATGGCCATTTTCGATGCGATGCATGTGTGCATTTATGTGTGCCATCTCCCCCTGCACTGACCTAATCGCTCTCCCTTGCAGGCGATGGACCTTAGGCATGTTGACTTCAAGACCAGCGAACACGCCGTCACCTTGGCCCTGGATTGGAGGACTGGCTGCCCTTGCCCTGCGGCGTCTGGAGGATGTGTGGGCGCGCTCTGATGGGGACTCTGGTCTTTCCCTGTTGCCGTCCTCAGCTACTGTCGACTGTTGGCCCCCTGTGCTGTCCTCCTCGGAGACCTCCATCTGCTGGAGGATGGCCACGCCATGCCTCCTGCCTGACTGTGGTGGTGGCGTTGATTGTGGCAGTGGTGATGGTGATGGTGGTGATGGCGGCGTTGTCTGGAGCTGTGGTGATGGTAGTGGTGGTGATGTTTGTGGTGGTGGGGTTGTGTGCGCTGCAGGTGACTGGTCCGCCTCCTGTTGTCTCCCCTCTAGCCTGGGTGCCTTCCCTCTGCTCCCCTCTGCTGCACTGCGAGATGTCTCACCTGTAAAGACAGAATGTAGATATGCTCACTTATCTGGCAGCATTTGCCTTGCAATAAACATTATGCCTGCCATTCACACTGACTGACCTCTGCTTGCTAATTGCTGTCACATGCATTTGGGTTTGCTAGACTGACTGTTCTGACTACATCTCCCATAATGCATTGAAGGTCATGAGTAAAACATGGACTGGAGTGGGAGTCCCTACGCCTCTCTGGGGATTGGGGTTGGGGAGGGGGGTGCACAGCATGCTGTGAATGCATCTTACCTTGTTTGCTGGCAGCTCAGGCAGAGCTGTCTGCGTTGCCAATGCCACTCACACTCTCCGGCTGGAGGGCGGACTCAACCATGAGCAACGGGCTGTTGGTGCAGATGCTCTGCTCATCCCTCCACCAGTTTTGCTGGCCTGCTTCTGCCTCTCTGCCATCCTCTCCTTCGCAGTCTTTCTCAGGTCGTACCATCTTTTCTTTATGTCCTCTATGGAGCGTTGGGTGCCCCCGATGGCATTGATCTTGCTCTGAATAGCAAACCAGACCTGTCTCTTCTGCGATTCTGGCACATGGAGGGACTACTTGCCAAACAACTTATCATGGTCCTCGGTGACTTCTTCGATGAGGACCTCCAGCTCCTTCTCGCTGAACTTCTGTTTTCTTTTTCTTTCTGCTCCCTCCTTCTCTCTCCTGGTTTGCCATTTTGCTAGCTTTTTTTGCAAAGAGAGGCTGTGTTGCTCCTGGCTCCTCTACTCAGTTACCTGCCTCACAGTCAGCTCCAGGTTCAGTACAGCTGCCTGGGTGTGGCCACTTCCTGATTGGGAGGTAATTGGATGCCCAAGATTGGCTGATTCAACAATTTCTGAATTTTTAAATTACCGAATCGGTATATTTACCGATTCGGTATGGGATTCGGTATTTACGAATCAGTATTGGGGTTTCGGAATTTTTTCTTTTTACCGATTCATTCCGAATCGCTCTTTTTTACCGATTAATACCGATTTGGTAATTTTTAACGAATCTTCACGTACATAGGAGATACCTATTCCTTAATACCGAATCGGTAAAATTCGGTATTATGGAATCAGTATTTCACGTTTACCTACATCTAGCCCTACTGTGCTAAATCCAACTCCTTTCAGTTTCCGGATGCAAATTGGGTGTGTCTGAGTATGCCTTCCTCTGAGAGCTCATTCCTCGAACTGAGGGAGCATATCTATCATTGAAATTAAGGTGAACATGTGGGAGGATACTGCATACATTATTTAAAGTAATGAGCCAAACAAATGTCCTCTGGGTCTCTTTCACTGACACTACTACTTTTTGCTTTGAAAGTGTGAAACTCAATTACTAACTTAAATCATAAACAATACTAAAGATGTGAAAACAATCACCATACACAACATTGTGTCCTGAAACCTTTTACAATAACATTGGTTATGATCCAAGTTACTAATTAAGTTTGCACACTTTCAAAACAACTAGACGTGTTGGTGAATAAGCCTTGCACAACACTGCTTTGACTAATTACTCTTACTCTGGTGCTCATGAGAAATCAGGTTGGTCCTTGTGCTGTATACATAAGTTCCCTAAAAAACACTTTACAATCTAGTCAAGCCTTTAAAATGTTGCCACACCGGGCATTCCGTGAAAACCTGGCTTATGCTCCGTCCACCATTATGTGCAGTCTGGGGATTATAATGCACTTGTCAATCAACGAACAAAACACCAACCATGTTCTGACGGCGGGTAAAGGTGTTGAGCAGTCCATAAGGAACTCTGTGATTTCTTTAAGTAGAGGCACAAAAACTCTACAGCTGCTTGCCTAGTGAAGTAGTGGCCTATGAAAGGTAGATATCCATGCACAGCCATTGAAAGGTTTAAGTTACAGCAGTTCCACCTCAGTAATTTCCTAATAGTTCTTGTTTGTATGGTACAATGTGAGCAAACGGGAAAACACAGGGCTGGCTGAGATTTGCAATGGGCGCAATAAACACGACTCTCCTGCCTCTTTTACTGCCTAGAGCAGACATTACATTGACAACATGGTCAATTCTTTTTAGGTTTTGCAGGAATGGTGTTGCTCCTTCAGCCTTGCTATGTCCTCCAGAGCATATGAACTGGAGGCTGCTGCTCCGGTAGCAGTAAGACTTTCAATGACTGAAAGTCAAGGTAAAACATGAATGTTCTTGGGGTTGTCTTATGATTAACAACATATGCATTGTATGTTGCCATCTCGATCAGTTGGGTAAACAGTTTCTTGTACCAAGTGCAAGTTTTACGACTGGCATTGTATGGCTGAAGAACCTGTTCGTTCTTACCCACTCCGCCTATGTACTTGTTATAGTCAGGTATACAGGTGGGCTTGTGAACTTCGGCCATATGACCCCAAACCGTGACAGGAGAAGTGCTCCTATCATGAATTGTAATGAACATGTACACATCACATCTATCCTAGAACTTGACTGCAAGGAGTGTGTTGGAACTCAACACAGTGCTCTGGGATTTCTGGAGCTTCATACAACAAGCTCCTGCGGGAATCCTTTGCGGCGACAATGAACTGTACCACAGGTTACAGTGGCACCTTTGTGCAGCTCACTGAACAGCGCTAATCCTGTAGAGAAATATTCCACATAAAGGTTATAACCTTTCCGGAGAGGCTGGACAACCTCCCACATAATCTTCCCTGTCACTCGACACATAGCCAGCTGGGCCCTCACACAGCATGTTCATCTTAATGCCATAGTGAGCTCATTTGCTTGCAGTGTACCGCATGAACAGAAGCCACCCTTTGTAGAGGATCAAGGACTTATTGATGCCTATATTCTTTCTAGGATTATAGACCTCTTGAAACCTGGCAGACAAATGTTCCACAACCGTCCTAATTTTGAACAACCTGTTATGGTCTGGTTGGTCCCGGAGCATTGCAGCAGAAGTGTCATAGCAAAAAACAGTCTCTGCTCATGTATGGTGTGAAGATGGGGTTATCCAAACCATGTGACTAGACCAGTAGGACAGCAAGGTCGGTTATGGCAGTACCCCCATTTTTATCGTAAGGCCCAAAAATGTCTTCAACTCCTCCAATGAAGTTGAAGTCCACTTGAGTGCCCTAAGATGAGGCCCGAGATTGTCTCCATGCTTCCCCAGAAATTGTTATGCACGCACATTTGTTTGCTGTACAATTTTCTCAAGGAAGTCAATATCCAAAAAGAAGTGGATGTAGTAACTTGGTAAAAACATTAGCGTATTGGCTTTGCATCCAGTGTTGCAAGTGAAAGATGGAATTTGGAGCTGAACTAAATTGGAGGCCTGCTAAGAGAGCACTTGGTTGGTCTACCCTGCTACTTTTGTCCCGCTGCACAGACTGTGCCTGCGAAGGGACAGCATGACTATCATCATCATGTCTCTCAGAACCGCTGGAAAATGAGTCATCGGATGGAACTGTGCGGACTGAAAAATCACTCCCAGATTCTGCTTGATTGTCCTGTCCCTCAGATCCTGTCTCAGTATCTGCTGTCTCAGTCTCTGATCCTGCCTCAGGGCTGGATTCCAGAACCAGAGTTAGGGCCTGGGCAGCATTCATCCAATGCCATCTCTGCTAGTTGCTTAAACCGTCCATCTAAAACACTATCCTATGTAGAAGGCAGATACGTTGTTGATTTGAAACAGTAGGTAGGTGTGTGCATGAGTGTTGTGTACAACAGTAAGTAATGACAAAGTCATCTTACCTTGCCTTCTTTTCATAATCAGCAGGTTCTGCAAAGACTCTGAAAAACACAAAATGTAACTTCACCTTGCCACATACCCATCTTTACAGCCATTAGCACTGGATGCATCCAGTTCGACACTCATTTTGCTCCTCCCCATGACCTTCATTAAACATCTGTTATTCAGCGCCAAAATGCCCACGGGGAACGTGGGCTTTACAAGTACACGTTATGTTACGACCTCCTCCTTGGTTTCCCTCTCTACCCCCCAGCAAACATGCCCCCGTCTATCCATAGAACCTCTGTCACAGACATTTCATTTGTTTTAAAGCGTTGGTAACGACTGGCTTTACTAATCCACTTGGCTATCCACATAAAATACTGATCTGTTCCTTGCAGGAGGCTCTCTGGCATCAATACTGCCACTAGACAAAAGTCTGATTTCTCTCTCTAGCAAGAACATAATCACAAGAGTTATCTTGACATTTTGTATTGCTGCCTGAACGTTGTATGTATGTATGTATTTGAGATGAAAAACCAATTGAACAAAGTAGTGGAAGAAGGTCAATGTGGTTTAATCTGAACCTTCTTTGAAATGATCCCCCCGTTGGGAATACAATTGTAAGTTACTATGTAAATTTAATAGTAGCATAACTTTGGCATAAGGCCCTTGAGCACTTTAATTGTCATAGAAACATTTGCTTCTAGAGTGTTTTGAGCGGCCAGAATAGTTGGTCGGTTGTCATGATAACATCTGGTATTGGCACTTACTTGTAAATGTTACATAAAAAAACACAAAAAGAATGTGGTTAATATTCAGTATGCACTGCCGCAATTCTATGTGGGAGTATTTTATATTATTAAAAAAAAAGAAATTAAACGCTCATTTGCACAATATATAGGGCACAGGGTCCAATGAGTAGGCCCGGTCAATGTCATTTGGGTAGGAATGTAGCACTTGTCACTTTAATATGTAATAGACATTGCACAAGAGTAATCTTTATTGTTTGCTCTTAGAGCGTGGCGAACGGCCTGGGAAGCTTGGGTTGGATGCAATTAACTTACCACCAATTTGGCAATTGCCTATAATGAAAATGTTGGTGGTTAAAACAATGTTTGCTATTTTATACCATTTGTTACTGTAAAATTACTGGGAAATTATTTCAATGTCATCTACGTAGAAAGGCTGCACTGTCACTTTTTTCATTCTTGTTGAAACTTTATTCACTTTAATGCACTGTCACTTTAAAATTTTAAACTGTTATAAAATGTAAAAAAAATGGTGGCGAAATAGGTTTGAGAAAGACTGCTTGAGCAGTTGAAACGCTTTATCTGGTTGAGCGTGGTTTTAAAATAAATCCCTATTGAGCAATCCCGAGCGTGCTAGGGTCTGTTTCTTATATATATTTATCTACTTCACCATACTCCGCCGTTGCAGAGGAAACAGAGCACCACGGGACACCAGGTAAGCTGCCAAATTCCTTTTAATTCAGGCATTGTGCATTACACGTTTCATTTTATTTTAAAACTTCCTCAGATGCCACAAGGAATGTCACAAAGGCTGCTCCCACCCAAGTTTAAAAGCTGTGTGTCCTGGTCAGCACACTGCTGGTTTCATCACGCTGGGTATGTGCAAACTTAGGAAACTGGATTTGCACGGAGCAGACACCTTGGCGGACATTGATCTTTCTTGTGGGCGATTTGGCAGCTCCCTGTGTTCCTCACCCCACCGCTTGAAATCCCGGAAAGGACCCGTGCATACCGCCTAGGTAAGCAGCATGTCCACACAAATTCGCAGTCCACTGGTTAGTGGCTGGGCAGGTCTCGGGCATGCAGCGTGTCAAGGCATTACCACATTGTTTGTAATTAGTCCAAAACTTGCCATCAAAAGCCACCGGACCGTATTGGGGTGGGTGCTCTAAGGGGTGTTCGAGGCTGCACCCTACAACATCTACTCCACAATCCCCCGCCGTTGTAGAGGAAACGGAGCACCACGGGACACCAGATAAGCTGCCAAATTCCTTTTAATTCAGGCATTGTGCATTACACGTTTCATTATATTTTAAAACTTCCTCAGATACTGCCAAGAGTCTCACAAATGCTTCTCCCCCAAGTTTAAAAGCTGTGTGTCCCGGATCGATTGGTCAGGACACTGCTGGTATCATCGCGCTGGGTAAGTGCAAACTCAGGAAACTGGATTTGCACGGAGCAGACACCTTGGCGTAAGTACTGACCCCAGTGGGCGGTGTCTTCTCCCTTCGCCCCAACGCAGACCTTGAACTTTCTCTTGGGCGATGTGGCAGCTCCCCGTGTTCCTCACCCCACCGCTGGAAATCCCGGAAAGGGCCCGTGCATACCACCTAAGTAAGAAGCATGTCCACACGAAGTCCAGCTGGTTAGCGGCCGGGCAGGTCTCGGGCATGCGGCGTGTCCAGGCGTTACCACATTGTTTGTAGTTAGTCCAGAACTTGCCATTAAAAGTCGCCGGACTCTATATATATATAAACTCCACATGCCTGCCTTTCAGTGTAGACAGACTCCAGCACGCTGGAGCTCGCTATCAATTGCGGTTTATTGGCAATAGAAACAATGGTGATGCTTTTCAACAGCTGTAGCTGTCTTTATCAAATCATACATATATGTATGGTATACATTGCTGCCAATAAACGATGTATGCCTGCCTTTATGTGCCGGTGCCAGTGGTGGTGGCAGATGCCTCCCAATATATTCACAGAGAATCCCATCCAACGTCAATGAATGTGGCACACCGATTCCATCCACAAGTGTTTGTTTTTTTTAATGCAAAAACGTGTTTTGTCCGGAACGGCCTTTGTCCAGTTAGGACATCAAACCCAACATACCCAACATATCCAATGAGTACATATGATGTTGTCATGAACATAGGAGAAAACTCTCTGTAGACATAAACAAACATTAGATATATCCTAGTCCCTCTTTTTGTCTATACAATTGTCTAACCAAAATTAAAATGATTACTGTAAATACAAAAATATATTGTCATTGATTTGCATTATTTGATACAATTACTTTCTCTTTTGACAACAATGGACATAGTAAAAAGACTCTACATTTCGTCTCATTCACTGATATTTACAACACCTATATGTTATAGCTATTGTTACTCATACTTATAAAGCGCTCTGTAACCCTACGGGCATCCTGGCGCTGTGATACATGTAAACTACCACCATATGCAAAAAAAAAACAAGCACAGATGGCATGCTTATACTCTAGGGAAGAGCCAGGGTTTTATTTTCCTACTAAACAGCAACAGATCCTGCACCTGTCTAAGTTCAGTGGGCAGACAATTAAATAGCGTGGCAGCTGCAACACTGAAGGCTCTTCCCCATGAATTTTATCTTTTGATTCTCTGTATTTTTACCAGATTGTCCGAAGAGGAGCGAAGAGTGCAGGTAGGAGCAGACTAGCCAAATTTGCTTGTAGCGTTTTAGGCCCAAGCCCGTGCAGCGCCTTATAAACAATGCAGAGCGATTTGAATTGTATCTTCTGTGAAACAGGGAGCCAATGCCGCTCCGCCAAGGCATGGGATGCTGATGACCGTCGTGGTCTCATTAAGGCAAGCTTTGCCGCCACAGTCTGGATTCTCTGGAATCTCCCAATCAAATACTTGGGAGACTCCAGTAGCAAAGCATTGCAGTAATCCAGATGACTCAGGATTACACTCGTTACCACTAAAGTTCTGGCCTGGATTGGTAGCATCGGAAGAATCTGCTACAGGACTCTGATAAGTGAGAAGCTACTCCCCACAATTTTGTTGACTCTAGGTTCAGTTTGTCATTAAAGCTGACTCCTAGATTTCGTACCATCTCAACAGGTACCAACGGTGCATCAGTGGGGATAGGCCAAAAGTAATTTGGGAGTATGGGAGGTACTTTCCCTACCACACAGTGTAAAATCTCTGTTTATTCGCTATTGAATTGCAAGGAGTTTTTTTTTCAGCCATTTTACTGTTTCTTGCATACAAGTGTGACAATTTTCTAAGGAGGCAGCGTGATCCCCTTCCAGTGACAAGATCATCTGAGTGTCATCAGCATAATTTACAAAGCTAACATTGTGTGACTTAATAATAGCCATCAATGGACTCATATAAGCATTACATAAAATTGGGCTGATTGCGGACCCCTGGGGTACACCATGCTTGATGTCAGCAAAAACTGATTGATAGGGAGGGAGAGCCACTGCCTGCCGTCTGTTAGCTAGGTAGGACTTAAACGATCGCAGGGCCACATTCACCACCCCCATTCGTTCCAGCCTAGCTAGAAGGACCACATGGCTGACTATATTGAAAGCAGCAGACGGGTCTAGTAAAATCAATATAGCTGAATGTCCCCTGTCTGCACGCATTCGAAGATCGTCCAAAATGGTTAACAAAGCTGTCTCTGTCCCATGTTCTGGGCGGAACCCGAATTGTGCATCCTCCAGTTTGCCATTAGTCTCCAGAAACTTAGAGTGCCTTACTCACCAGGCGCTCCATAATCTTCACTGGGTACTATAAGAGGGAGATGGGCCTATAGCTCTTAAGGCATGAGGGGTCATGGGTTGGTTTCTTCAAAAGTGGTGTGATTATCGCTTGTTTCCAGCAGGGTGGTACCAATCCACTACTTAAGGATTGGCCACACAACTGATGAACTATCGGTAGGAGTTCAGGTCCCAGCTCTTTCCAGGTTTCTAATAACCCTGCTTGTACTTCCCAGGCTGGACAATTGTAATAGTTTTTATCTAACCGTTTTAGAAAAACATATGAGTTGACTACAATTAGTCCAAAATGCTGCAGCAGTCCATAGGCGAGCCTGAGGATACACTTAAGGCTATTTTATTAAAATCATCCTCTGAAGATAGCTCAGAATGGTCTAGGAGGGCCACCTGATCTCCTGACTTTGTCCCGCTTGCCCCACTCCGTTGATTGTTTAATGATGACCTGCCATCCGCCCCACTGTAATCGGCCAAGTCACCCACTTTCATCCCTTCAATGATCTTACTTATTTTCTCCTCGAAGAAAGTTGATAAATTATCGCATAACTCCTGTGTAAGGACGATCTTGTTTTTTGTGCAGTCTGGACTAGCAATATCTTTCACAATTTTAAAAGAACTCCTGGTGCTATTGGGTGCCTTCATGATAACATCTGCATAATATTTTGCTTTTGCAATTTATTTCTTATAGCTAGCTGTTTTCTCTTTCCATATAACTTTCATTTTCCACATACTCCTTCCTCCATTGCCGCTCTGCATGTTTGCATCCCTTTTTTAAATTCCTCAATTTTTCATTGTACCAGGGGGCAGATGATCTCCCCAACTTCCTGATCATTTGTAAAGGAGCGATCTTATGAAGCTTTTTATTTATACCTCCACAGAATGCTGCATAGTTCTCATCTACCTGCTTCCTGGGGTCACACGTCCCATTTATGTGGAAAACATGAGACATTTTTGCCCTCTTCAGCAGTCCATGTCATGTCTGTTTGTTTGTAATTGATGGGATCATGGGTAGCCAACAAATTCATGTTTTTTAATCTATAAAGTGCATGAAGTGATAAAATCATAACCACACATTTTATGATCTTAGGACAGTATCCCAAAATTATTTATGCTTGTCTATTCATAATATAACTATATGAAAATAAGATTCATCAACCCTATTTTTCACATATAGAATTGCCTATGCAGAAGATTAAGAAATTGGAATACCTAATCTCGAAAAAATGTCCCAATAGAGATCATGGATAGTAATTCATCGTAGGAAAATATAATGTATATCGAATATATAAATAATTTAATAAGGATGAGTAAAAAGGAGGTGGAGGGGGGAAAGTCTGAGTATAAGGTTTAGAAAGGTTTGTTTTGGGGGATCCGAATAGTAAAACAAGTATGAGATAATGCAAGGAGGGGTAGAGTAGGGAAGAGTCTAGAAAGGGATATTTTTGGGATCATAGTAGTGGCATTGGGTTTGGGATGAATGAGGGAGTTGAGGTAAAGGATACATTGGTAAAGGTATAGAGTGAGAAATAGGGTAGTGCATTGAAAAGAGTAGTAGAAAGAGGTGTGGGATGAGTTGGAGAGTTGAGGTAGAGGATATATTGAGCGCGGTATTGTGTGAGTAATAAGGTAGTGCATTGGATATGCTGAATTAGAAGAAAAGTGATGAAGACATAGATCCATAAGTACATGGAAGGTATATAGATGCATAAAGGAAGGTATTATATGTAGATTAAAGATGCATTAACTAAACTCCGTTTTTTTAAGTGTTGTATTTAAAAAAAAATATGTATGTGTGTGTGTGTGTGTATATATATATATATATATATATATATATATATATATATATATATGTGTGGCTGCCGGAAATCCCACTATAAGGGATATGTTAAAAAAATTGGAAACATTTATGCGTAATGAATAATCTAAGTAGGTGGAACACAAGTCATTGTCTCGCTACTTACAGGTTGGAAGACTGCCAAGGGGACTTCGCATAACATTAGCGCCCAGTTATGATAAACCGGACCCAGCAATGTTGGCTGAGTGGGCAGAATCTAATCTAGAATCGTCAAGTAGGCTAATGGGCATTTTGATTGAATATGCAGAAAGTGATTGTGCCAAAATTCAAACTGAAATTGAACTGTTGGAGGTTGAAATTGCAAAATTAGACAAAAGTTAACATATCAACAAAATGAGAGGAGATATGATAATTAGACTGGCTAAGGATGAGGAGGTGATTAAAAGAAGAAAGGCGGTTAAATTTGAGCGGGATAGAGTGGATTATCAAAACGGACAGGTTTTTACATTCGCTCGCAGATATGATGCGGTTAAAGCACGAACAGGCAAACCACCGCCAAAACTCAATGAAATCGCCTCATTGTCAGCTTCATCCCCCGAGTTGAGTTCTGCTGCGGAAAGCGACCCCGAAGAAGATCCCGAGAGAGCAAAAAATGTGGGGTTTACAAAGCTGTCCCTTGCACAGGAGGTAAGTTGCCTTTGCCAAGATCGGATGGACACAGTGAGGCCGCGATTACCAACTGGCAGCAAAACCAAACGAGGTCAGAGAAGAAAATGCCATAAAAGAAAGCAAAGGCAGAGGAAAGAAAGCGACAAGAGGGAAATTAAATTGATTCCAAAATCGAACCCTAGCACAACAAACACCTCCAATGCAGTAATCAATATGACCGATATAAAGTTAACACGGGGTGATGAAGCAGTCCTAGGACTAGGATTGACTTATTGTCCCCCATGCAACTTTAACTATGCCAACACACGGATGGACACTTACAGGTTTGTGAGGAAACTCAAATTAAGTAGATTCTACCGTTTACAACCTAACAGAAAGGCACGAACACAAACCCCAATGAGCACTTCTTTGTTAACTGCAGGTGATCGTGCATCTTTGAACACATTTGGTCCTTACAAAAAGAACAGATGGAATCAACAAGTATGATAGAGCTGGAATCAACAGAAGACTTAAGGGAATGTAGGACTCAATTTAAACCAAAATCGGTATTCCAACCAATCGTGCTTCCTGATAATTTGGACGTTTATCAAGAATTGGTCATCCAAGACTTAAAGAAACTACATATTGCCACCAACAAAAGACATTTTTTGCTATCAGCAAACGAAATCGATGTTATAAGCAGTTGACAAACAAACTGGAATCTAACTGTAATATCATTGTTAGACAAGCTGATAAAGGGGGCAATGTTGTTTTATGGTCCCGCCAACTATATCTGGAGGAGGCGGGATCACAGTTGGATGACTTGTCCTGCTATAAAAAGAGCAATTTCCAAGCAATCAAATCAGCCTGGAATGACCAACACCAGAAACTGTTGGCTTGGAGAAGTGGGGGTTTAATCTCAGTGGAGGAATATCATTTACTAAAGAAAGAACACCCTGTCATTCCAACTTTTTATTTGATACTGAAGGTCCATAAATGAATTGAAAAACCACCTGGAAGACCCATTATTTCAGCCATCAACAGTTCAACAGAAAATATTTCTAAATACATAGATTATCTTCTGCAAGACTGGGTGAAAGGTTTATCTTCTTTTGTACAGGATACTTCTGATTTTATACGCAAAATTGAGGATGTGACTTGGAATTCAGAGCACTATTTGAATAAGCGCCCAATCAACTTTTCATCACATAACAAAATGATTTTAACCATGGTGCAAACATGTCTGGAACAGAATTTTTTCATCTTCAATAATCAATATAACATCAGATTAGGGGAGTCGCAATGGGGGCCTGCTTCTACCCCAGCTATGCATGTTTGCACATGGGGCTGTGGGAGGAGCAGGTCCTTTTAGGGCAATACAGAGTGACCATGTAAGAACATGCAGTTGTGTACCTTAGGTTTATTGATGACTTGTTTTTTATTTGGAAGGGCTCGCCTAACAGTGCACAAACATTTGTGAATGATTTGAATAACAATAATTTAAACCTTCAGTTTACTTCAACCATTCATGACAGGTCCATCTGTTTTCTTGATGTGGAGATATATGCGGAAAATGCAAGCCTGGCCACAAAGTTATATAGGAAACCAACCGCGGGCAATACAGTGCTGCAAGCGGCAAGTCACCATCCGCACCACCTGATAGGCAGTATCCCTTACGGGGAGATGCTGCGTATCAGGCGGATTTGCAGTTCTGATGCAGAGTGCCTCAAAGTGCAGGAAGTTAGCAGGTTACGGTTTTTGGCCAGGGATATACACACAAGGTATTAGACAATGCCATTAAGCGCACACAATGCATGACTAGACAGGATGCGCTTATTCCCAAAGTAAGATAGGAGGTTGGTACCAGCACTGAATCTAATATACAATCAAGAGTTATCTCAACGTTTAACAGACAACATTCAGAGATCAGGAAGATGTTTTACGGGAATTGGAATTTGGTAAAGGGAGACCCAGTAATTGGGAACCTAGTAGCCAATAAACCTGCATTAACATTCAGAAAATCTCCCTCTATGGGAAGTGCCTTGGTGAGTAACAGCCCTGAAGTATCTTTACCCAGTACATGGATGGCGTTAAGTAAAGGATTCAGGAAATGCCCAACGTGTAAAGCATGTCGTTGTGGATGTAACAAAACCCAGTACAATAGTCCTTTTAAAACTGAACCTATCCTGATCACTAAGAGATTAACCTGTAAAATGGACTATGCAGTCTATGTACTGGAGTGTCCGTGTGGGTTGAGGTATGTAGGGAGTACAAGATTACCCGCTCACTAACGGATACTCCAGCACATTAGGGCCATCACAGAAAAAGACCAGGCCTATCCAGTCACTCGACATTTTGAGCTGAAACATGAAGGGAACCCCAAATTTCTTCAATACTTTGTAATTGACACAGTGCCACCACTTAAACGGGGAGGCGACAGAGAAGCTAAGTTACGCCTCCTTGAAACTCGCTACATATTAGACCTAGACAGCAAGAACCCAGCAGGGTTAAACGCAAGTGAAGATATGTATACCTGTCTGTAGTTTTGAGTTTCATGATAATATTTGAGTACAATTGAAGTACACGATTCTGGTTAGCAGCACTGGTGTGTATTCGAGTGAGGTCTTTGAACAATGAATAAGATCTTAAATTAAGAAAAGAAAAGACCTCTATGTCCCGGTTTTTAATATGTGCACATAAGACACTTTAAATGAATTGTTAAACACACTCACTTTTATATAGTTTTTTGCACATTCATTCACGTAGAAAGGAGAGTTGGAACTTTTTTTTTCCAGATTTTATCATAGTGGTAATTTGTGCAAATCGGCCCACTGGGGCTCAATTCTGTTGGATACTGTATTTGTAAAAAAATATTGTTTATGAAAATCTTTATGGATTTTATAGAAAGATTTTTTAAGGTCATACTTGATGAAATGTATTTATTTATATATTTATTCTGAAAATTTGTGTATAAAAAATTGGAATAGGGTTTTTAATGCATTTGAATATTTATATACTATATGGCCGTTGTTTTCAGACACCATGTCTTGAATCATGCTATGAGTTAACATCCTATAGTATGTTTTCAGTGTTCATGCTCTTTTTGCACATTGCATTACCACTTCCTGTGAGTATTACGTTAAAACCCTCCTCCATGTCAGCAACATGTCATGTGATCAAGCTTTGTGTGGGAAATAAACGCGTCATGGCGGATTTTGCTGGGCTACAATATGCACAATAAAGCACTTTAAAATTGGCACCACTTATTTATGCAGTCACGTATATACATGTTAAAAACATGAAATATTGTAACTGTCAGTAATATGTAGTTTTGTTAAGCAGAACTAATGAATATCTATATATTTTATTTAACATAATTCTACACATTTATACAAAGCAATACACATATCTAGATACATATCTAAAGTACAAATAAATGCTTATAAACAATGTGATATGCTATATATTTCTGTTTGCATATGGTAGTTATGTGGGGAAGAACCAATTCTTGAGTAGTTTTCTAAAGATAAGGTGGTTATCCGTGGATATTATGTTGGGGGTAAAGAGTTCCATAGTTTGGCTGCTTAAAGAGAGAAGGATGTGCAGCCCATGTTTTTTTTCTTGCATCTTTGCATTTTTAAGCAAGGTGCCACTCTGGAGCAGAGGTTCCTTTGTTGAATGTGTTTGGTGATTTTATTCCTGTTCCATTTATTGCTTTGTGGGTGATACAAAGCAGCTTGAACATGGATCTTCTGGCAACCGGTAACTAATGCAGGGCTTTCAGGGCAGGGGAGATGTGGTCCTGCTAAAGAACGATGATGGATTCAACTCAGATCTGTGATTGCGGTTAAATGTCTGAAAATCTTCAGCTCTCCATCCATCACCTCTTTGTGTTTGCTTTGTTTTCCCTAAGTTAGCAGGGTATGCCCAGACGTGGGCCCCTTGCTCACTTTGCCACTGGATTCAAGCTAGTCTGGCTGATGAAGGGTGTTTCCCTGAAGCCTGTCCCAGGATGCTTGTTTCTGGTACAGGGAAGACCTGGCTTGGCAGTTTGTGCTGGACTGTTCCCATAAGGAACAGGGTCAAGACTGATTTGCATATGGCTGGGTCTGAACTTGCGCGGTGAGCTAAAGGATGATGATGGATTCAACCCAGATCTGTGACTAGGGGCGAGTGTCTGAAAGTTTTACCTCTCTATCCATCATCTCTTTGTGTTTGCATTTTTTATAGTAACAAAGCTTGATCTTGCTAGGTTGTCCACTTGGCCATTCATTGATAGCTTGGAGTTCATGGTCATTCGAAGGTTTATTACTTCCTTTAATACTTTAGGCGGTGTTCACAAATCATCAGGCCAGGTGGCGAGCGGGTCATATTGTTTCCAGTCTCCACATGTGAGTATTTCTGTTTGGGAAACTTTCAACTTGAGATGGCTTCAACTCGTCCATTGATCCATGGCTCTGAGACAACTGAAAGTTGGTGAGTTTCCAATGTCTTTAAAGCATTCCAGTTGAAGGAGTATTTGCGTGTCATCTGCATAGTTAAAGCATGTGAGGTGAAATTGATTGATCAGTGCCGGTAATGACTACATGTAGATGTTGAAAAGCATGGTCGAGATGATAGAACCTTGAGGGACCCCTGCTTTTGTGAAGTACGGTTTGGACGAGAAAGGTGGTGTATGGATGTCATTATTTCTGTCGCAAAGGCAGGATGCGATCCAGTTTAGAGCAGTGCCCTCTATGCCGGCTTTGTCTTGTATCAGAGTGTCATGTTCAACCGTGTCAGAGGCAGCAGAGAGGTCCAAGAGAAGTAGTGCAGCAACCACATTGCAGTCAACTGTGTCCTTCAGGTCATCCCAGATGGCAAAGAGGGTGACATATCAACGCACAGCTAACCATTGTTAGTGTTATATGGCATTTACATAGCACATAATGTGAGTCGTATGGCATCAAGAAATATATCTGGGGGTGCCTTTATGATTGCAAATGTTTCCAATCACTGAGTGGAGTCTGAATCGGTTTTTGCAGATGTGCTGTGAGAAGGGTGAAGGAGTATGTCTTTGACAGATTGGTTTGACAGGCTCGGTAGTTTGTGATTTTGCCTCACATCTCTTTATTAAGAAAATCACAAGATATAAACAATGTGCAGTACAATAACATATCAGGACATAACAGATATATTAACAGCACATCTCTCAATATTGGGGGGAGGGGTAGATTAAGGAGAACTGCATGTATAAACACCAGATTTAACAAAGTCCCAAAAGACCACAGTAGCAAAAACAACAATGCGGCAATCATGAGTCTAGGTTCCAAGGGGTTCTTTTGATGAACATAGGCATATATGACAGTTGCTTCAAGAAGAGCGTAGTACTTGTGTAAATACTGAGGAAAGCACAGTAAATATAAAGAAACCACCAACTGAAATGTTAGATAAATATCAGGAAGTGTTCTATATCGCATCTGAACAGTAGCAAAGAATGGTCAACTGGGAGACATGCTTTTTATCATTTACTACACTACAGCGGAGAAATAGAGAGCCTTTTTCACAATACATCCCCACACAGGGGAAGGCGGGACAGTTTATTTACATCAATGAGTGACCTGGCAAGGAGTCCACCTCAAACCTTTCCATACTCAATGAAGGGGATAGGGCTTCACCAAGGACTACTGAGTCCCCACCTTGGTGCCTTATTGTGCTGAAGAACCTACCTCATATATCTTCAAATTGTGAGACCCTATCATTAATTTTTGTTTCCCAAAAGATACCATTGTAAACATGTCCTCTAACCACTAAACATAAGTGAGAATTAGTTTCATTTTAAATATTTCAAAATCCACATTTTCACGACCCCGAGTGCAGTAGCCATGTATCGTGCTAAGTGGGGTGGGTGGGGTAAGTCAGGGTAGTCATTCATGTCAAAGAGACCTTTTTTCATACCGGTCCATATTAGAGCCCAGTGCTAGAATAATTGGGAACAGTTCCAGAAGATATGGACAACGTTGCAGTCCAAGTCAGGGCTTAAGTTGGTCCTCTGAAGTCTGGCAGGAGACCAGTGCCATCTATCTATCAGTTTAAAATAACCATAGTGTAGACCAGACTCATAGCTCCTTGTTATAGTGAGCTTTTATTGCCTCCCAGTCTCAACAACAAATTGAAACTGCATGCGTTCTTCCCTACATGTACGTAGCTAATTAGTCAAGGGACTAGAGAACTGAACATCAATCAGTAGGGAGTATAGGCCTCTTTTCATATATTTGTTTTTTCCCTGGGAGCCAATCGCGGCGCTCAGGGGGGAAAAAAACATGTATAAAAAACAACTGATATGTGTATATTTTTATATATATATATATATATATATATATATATATATATATATATATATATATATATATATATTACCTACTGGCGGTCGCCAGTAGGTATATATAGTTAGGATTTTTTCCCTATGGGATTTTTGAAAATTCTATGTCTAATAACTTTGGCGTTTATGGACGGAATTGGCTGAAATTTTCAGGAAAATGGCACATTTTGTTTCTGAGCAGCCCCTGAAAATTTTGGGGGGGTTCGTCAAGGGGGGGCCGAGAAAAAAGGGGGGTCCCAAAACGCGTTTTTCCCATGTTAATTTCCATAGGGCGGTTGGCCTCACTTTTAGCCCGAACGGCTGAATGGATTTGCACGAAACTTGGCAAAATTGTAGGGACTGGTAGCCCGATGTGCCTTTTGTAGGTCTCAATATATGTGCTCCAGTGGATTTTGAGAAATTAACGTTTAAAAAAAGATATATATCTGTAACAGCGGACTGGGCAGCGGCCCAGGACGCGTACTTTTCGCGCAACGGAGCTTTGTGAAGCGAAGCTGATTGGTTCTCCGGCGTCTGTCAACATTCCAAACAGTCCGTAGCGGCCGCCATCTTGTCTCTCGGTAGGATCGAGAGACAAGAGGAGGTCAAAACAAAGGGGGAAATAACTATAAGGGGGCATAGTAGATCCTCGCTGACCCCCTAGGTTTGATGTGGAGGTTTTAAAAGGGCCCCGCGGGGCAAAAAAAAATAATAATAATAATAATCGAACGGCTGAATGGATTTGCACGAAACTTGTCAAAATATTAGGGACTGGTAGCCCGATGTGCCTTTGCTAGGTCTCAATATATGTGCTCCAGTGGATTTTAAGAAATTAACGTTCAAAAAAAGATATATATCTGTAACAGCGCTCCGCTTCGCGTAATGGAGGTTTGCGAAGCTGATTGGTCATTCTGTCACTGGGCTATAGTTGGGCTACATCTGGCTGATATTTGGGCTACATTTGTTTTTTTGTGTGTCTGGCGGCCATCTTTGGGCTACATTGGGCTACATTGGGCTACATTTGGGCTCCAACATATACATAGGCCAATGTAGCCCAATATATATTTTTCAAAGTTAATTTTCGTAAAAACCACTGGAGCATATATCTTGAGACATAGCAAAGGCACATCGGGCTACCAGTCCCTACAATTTTGCCAAGTTTCGTGGAAATCCATTCAGCCGTTCGAGCTAAAAGTGAGTCCAACCGCCCTATGGAAATGAAGGAAATGAATGGGTAATTTGTAATTAGCAAATAGCTCATCGCAAACTAGGAATGGTAAAGAATCGCTATTTATTCCTTAAAGTTCGCTATTTAGGAAATGCAAAAAACTTTGATGATACATATGGCGGTTCATCTCTAACAAGATAAGAAGCATAGGGATACATTTATGATGACTGGCGCATCACCAGGGATGTGTTAGTCATTCTGTGCCGCTGTTCCGTCACCTATGGTGTGCTGCATTTACAATGCGGCGCATCATGGGGCAAAAACAGCACAGATGCGTGATGTATCTGTGCCGTAAAGGTGGCGCATTGCTGGAGTTGTATCGCAAGTGTGATGAAGCTCCAGCAAGGGTCGGGGGTGCCCCTGTCGCAGGGTTTCTGTTCTCACACAGAACTGTGGACAGAGGATTGGAACCTCGGCGAATTAGGGTGTCCCAAAACTCACGTTAGTAATCAAAAACTCCTTAGCAAGCTAGGTACAGTGTCACATTGGATATAACAAACTCTCAATGTTTAGACAATCCAGAATATGAACTTATAGTACCTCAGGATACGTGGAACTCATGAACAGTCGGTCGTTATATATTTCTTAGAAACCAGAACATGGAGTTAAGAAGAACACATGTGTATTTGAAATGTTTATTTACTAATGCCGTCTTCACAGGCGTAGTATCTTAGATAATACAAGTACACATATTATCAGTAGCAAAATTACCAGCATAGTTACTAGTACATAAAAAGCGAATGGTGATAGTATGTTAACATGCTGTAAATGAATAAGAGTTAGCAACACTTATAAGCAGCCGCGGGCCGTGGAGGGAGTTACGGTGGGGCAGGGAGGCGGGGAGGGGGAGGGGCAAGGTAGAGAGGGCTCCACCCTGCTTCTCCCCCTCCCCGCCTCCCTGCCTCACCGTAACTCCCTCCACGGCCCGCGGCTGCTTATATCTCACCCTCCCTAATACACATATTATATTATTTGCTAAGAAGGTCTCTTTGTGTTGGTTTAGGGCGTGCCCATACTTTAGTGTCTTAGATTTGAAGGAATCACATCAGCATACACCAGCTCTCTCTTCATGTGAGCCGCATCAACTGTTGTGTATGTGTGTTCGGCAAAGCAATATAAAACCCGCCTCATGCCCAGAATTGGCAGAAGTTGCACTTATGTTATGAGTATGAAGTCGTGGAGATCAGACCTCATAACAATTCTGTATCGTGTTGTTCTTGAAACTTTAGCACTCGCTGTACAGATATAGTTTAACAAGCAAAGCAGATAGTAGAGCAATAACATATTATTCTCATGTAAACCACGATGAACTACTAGGTGGAAAGCTAAAGCAACAACTAAGTGTCGTGTGCAGAAGTTGCAAAAAAGGAAAAATGGCGTTTAAACCGGTAATGAGCCCATGCTAACTTAACACGGTGTAAAGATATCCAGGACCTAGATGACACCTCCCCATGATCCGGAAACGAACTGAATAAGATAATAGAAGTGCCATCTCATGAGAGCAGATTGCAAGTTTATATGTGGACGGTCCGCAAGGTAAAGCATTAAAAACTAGGAAAATTTAATGCTAAAGAAAAATAAAACAGCCAAGTACTTTATCGAGTCTTAAGCCAATAGGCAAGGTAAATAATAAAAACTTGACAAATAAGTCAATGAATTGTCAATGAAATGCTAGTACTCAGCATATCAAACATGAAAAAGGTCTATGACATAACTGTGTATGCAAAATAAGCTGCAACAGCCTCCAATAGGAAGTCACCGTCTTCATCCGAAAACAGTTCAGCCATCCAATTTAAAAGCGGAAAAGAACATACGTGCTCTCCCAGCACCGGATCCTCTATCACCATCAGAGGACAGCTCGGTGGGTTTTCAAGAAAGCTCTGTTCCAAGAAAGACTGTGCTGCCGCCAGTAAATTCCAGGGACCAAGTAGTCCATGCATCAATGCCACAGCCATAATCCTTTCGCCAGGACAAACCAACTCGTGAGTAATGATAGGAGTCATCAGCTGATTAAAGTCGACGTCAGGAGAAACCGGTCCGCAGAGACACAAATCAATGGCCCAATCGAAATCACAGGTCAGGCAGTGAAATACAGGCTGGACACAGGTGAAGTAGGAGAATCGAAAAGATAATCCATATGCCGTGCTTAATATCGCCAACGGCATTGTGCCATAATATTCTAGCATGCGATTGCGGAACAGTGTCAGCAGCTGCAGGGTGGGAGGTTGCATAGGAGGGACATCCATATTTAAAAATGTAAAAAAGCACAAGAGCGTCCGCTGGTAATGCAAGTAAAAATGCCAATCCACGAACCAGAGTGGAGAAAATAGAATGAAAGGAAGCAGGGATGACTCCAAAGATTTTCTCAAATGAAGTCACGAGACCACTGGTAACAACTTTAAAAAAGTGCGCCAGGGACTTTGCGGAGGATGCGTTAAAGATAGTCGGAACCATCTTGCTGAATTTGAAAGGCAAATCTGAATTGAAAAGTGTGTGCACCTCTGTACGGGTGTTCGCTATGTGAAGCACGAAAGTTTCACGGGCCGAACTCAAGGCCACCTCTCTCTGAGACAAAAGAGCTCTTATTCTTGCCATGCCGTTGAAATCTGTCCCAAGGTTGGTATTTGTGGCCAGATTGAAAACTCCCTATGTTCATGTGTCGGAGGAAATAGAACATTTCTGCAGCAAATAACCCGTTCACTTACTGTTACGATAAAAGGAATACTTTTAATTAACTCAGAACAATCTTCATTATTGAGCATCAAATAACTACCATTTTCCAACAACTTGAACGTGGGGATGATAGCAGGAACTGGCGTGCCTTGCAACACGCAAGCCATATTTGGTCGGTGTTTGTTGCATGAACCGTGTAACTGTATGTGCCTACACATTAGTGAATGATCTGGCGTCTCAGTGCATTCCTCTCCATTCAGATAAACTTCTTGATCATCTTTGAAACATCTGTATGTGTATGGAAGCGACCAGACCTCATGAAGAAAAGCACTACCTAAAGGTTCATAACGACCTATTGGTATATATTTCATACAATTTGAAAACTTATATAAAACAAAAGGCAGCGTTATTAAACCGTGGATAAGGCACGTTGCCAAAAAACCCGCAATCCTCTGCTGATGATGTCACTGAGCATGTCATGAATGATGTAATATGTGACATCATCAGCAGTGGATTACGGGTAATAGTATCTCTAGTTTACTCCCCTATAGCTGTCTTTCTTTTAACATAAGTGTCTGTTTCCTTCCCTTATACTTACTGTTTTTGGTTCGCTTCCGGTTCGCGTACCGGGGAGCGAACTGGGAAGCGAACTAAGAGAAATAGAGGTTGGCACAGTTCCAAATATTGTACCAATTTTTTAATAACGGGGAGGTAGTTCTGAAAAGAACTTTTTTTTTTTATTTTTCAGAACATTTTTTTACTTTTTTTGAATTTTTCTGAACAGTTTTATATTTTTTGGGGTTTTTCTTGGAGGGGGCAATGAAAACGATTCATTGTAAAGGGCTCAACAGGAGCAACAAAACAAAAAAAAGAAGTATTTATTATTTTGGGCGTTTCGTACAAACTTGCATATGATAGTCAATAGCTCTGTTGATCAGAGTGATGCTTTTTTCTCCGTAGGAAATGAATCCATCGCAAAATACGCAGATGTGTTTTACATCACCAAATCTCATTTGTATATTTGGCACCATCTCCCTGCCCTCTGGTCCCGTTACTTCCGGTACAACAGATCTTCTGGCCATAATAGGGAGAATATCTAGGTCGTTCCGAAACTGTGCAGCACTGTAGTTGTTAGGATGCCACCTAGTCATATGGCGATGCATTGTGTAGTTTCCGAAACTGTATTTTTTGTCGGTCCCTCTGGACAGTCTATCTTGACATATAAGGCAAGTTACGTATCTTGCATTTACTTTTTTCTGACCTTTGGGAATTTTAAAAAATTGCCAAATGAAGTTTTCTTTCCGGTGAGACGTCCTGGGCTGCTCAGGCAAAAACTGCCTCTCTTCGTGCTCGTCCTCCTGTTCCTCTTCTTCCTCTCCTTGTTGAATTATAGCTTGAGCAGGTGGTCCACTCTTCCTTGGATGTGGTGGAGGTGGTGGGGAAGCACCAGCTGAAGCTACTAAAGAAGCCATTGCTCAGTGATCACAAAGGGTCTTTCTCTCACAATGATGAAAGTCAGAGTGAGGAAAGAAGGGGGGATTTTCATCATTTGGGAAAAACAAGAGTTCTCAACCAATCAAAAGTGTTCATGTAGATTATATGACCTAGTCTTACATCATTAGGAAACCAAAAGTGAAATGAACCAATGAAAAGTGTTATTACCAAGTCACATGACTTGCTGTGTTTACGTTAAGCGCTTTGCAGGGCCTCCCGGTTTGCTTCCAGAAACCTGCGCTTTGCGACTCGCTTCGCGTACCAGTTCGCTAACGTTGTACGTCATATGACGTATCACGCGACAACGTGAAACGTCATGCGGACGGGAGGCGTCACGATGTTGTTTTCTAACGCGGCACTTGCGGTAAAGAAACGTTTACCGGCTCGCGGTCTATTTCGCGGCATCAAGGTCAGCTAACGGGAAGCTTCCCGATTCGCGAAGCGGGAACGAAGAAACAAAAATATTAAAAAAAAAAATTATTCATAAACATATAAAATATATTTTTGGATTTAAAGAAGAATACATTTTACAGCTACAGATATTAGCTGTTAAAAAACCAATGAAATTCACAGAAAAAACCATAGGTTATAGACCATATATAGTTAGGAATTAGCATTTACAAAACCTTGAAAATTCACTGAAAAAACCATAGGTTATAGACCATATATAGTTAGGAATTAGCATTTAGAAAACCTTATTTTACTCACACAAAACCATTGAAATTCCATATATAGTTAGTTGCACTAACTATATATCGCGCACCCGCAATCCACTGCTGATGATGTCACATATTACATCATTCATGACATGGTCAGTGACATCACTGATGACATCACTGATGACATCTCAAATGACATCACTGATGACATCACTGATGACATCTCAAATGACATCACTGATGACATCATGACACACCAATACCAGTTACTACATAAGCACTCACTGATTCCTACGTCTACACACACATTCACTCATTCACCCATACAATCACTCATACATACAGTCACTTATTATTACAACACTATCATATGCACTCATACACCTATGCAGACAGTCACACACTGCCACTCATCCATGGAGTTACTCACACACCAAGCCAGTCCTGTAAAGAATCAATCACACTTCCATTTCTTCATCTATACAGTTAAACACAGAACACCATACTTCAGTGACATCACTGATGACATCACTAATGACATCTGAAATGACATCACTGATGACATCTCAAATGACATCACTGATGACATCATGACACACCAATACCAGTTACTACATACACACTCACTGATTCGTACGTCTACACACACATTCACTCATTCACCCATACAATTACTCATACATACAGTCACTTATTATTAGAACACTATCATATGCACTCATACACCTAGTCAGTCCTGTGAAGAATCAATCACACTTCGATTTCCTCATCTATAGTTAAACACAGAACACCATACTTTTCACACATATACTAACACATACTTACTCTCTTATACAATCACTGATACAAGTACACAATGATATGCACAGAGTCACACACCTCCCAGCCAGCCACACACACACTCAGTCTTCCATACATCCAGTCATTCTTCAATATGTAAAACGTATTTAAACTTTACAAAAACACACAGACACTAGATGATGTCATCAGTGATGTCATTTGAGATGTCATCAGTGATGTCATCAGTGATGTCACTGACCATGTCATGAATGATGTAATATGTGACATCATCAGCAGTGGATTGCGGGTGCGCGATATATAGTTAGTGCAACTAACTATATATGGAATTTCAATGGTTTTGTGTGAGTAAAATAAGGTTTTTTAAATGCTAATTCCTAACTATATATGGTCTATAACCTATGGTTTTTTCAGTGAATTTTCAAGGTTTTGTAAATGCTAATTCCTAACTATATATGGTCTATAACCTATGGTTTTTTCAGTGAATATATATTCTGTGAATATATATATATATATATATATTCACTGAAAAAACCATAGGTTATAGACCATATATAGTTAGGAATTAGCATTTACAAAACCTTGAAAATTCACTGAAAAAACCATAGGTTATAGACCATATATAGTTAGGAATTAGCATTTAAAAAACCTTATTTTACTCACACAAAACCATTGAAATTCCATATATAGTTAGTTGCACTAACTATATATCGCGCACCCGCAATCCACTGCTGATCATGTCACATATTACATCATTCATGACATGGTCAGTGACATCACTGATGACATCACTGATGACATCTCAAATGACATCACTGATGACATCACTGATGACAACATCCAGTGACTGTATGTTTCTGTAAAGTTAAAATATGTCTTACATATTGAAGAATGAGTGGATGTATAAGTGTCTGGATGAAGGATTTAGTAGGTGCGTGACTGACTGTATGAGTGAGTGATTAAATGTGTCTCACTGAATGCATGGGTTAGTGACTAAACTGTCTTAATTTGTGCATCATTATGTCTGTTGTGATGT
Organism: Lissotriton helveticus; assembly: GCF_964261635.1. Taxonomy (NCBI): domain Eukaryota; kingdom Metazoa; phylum Chordata; class Amphibia; order Caudata; family Salamandridae; genus Lissotriton; species Lissotriton helveticus. Next base: position 1,152,302,202 of record NC_136070.1, read on the forward strand.
AAACTGCTGCATGTGTTGATCATTAGCTATACGAGAGGCTATATGTGTTATTGATTGGTTGCCCAAGTATTTGTATGGGAGATTGAGTTTGTGTACGGGTGGCTGGGAGGTGTGTGACTCTGTGCATAGATGTGTGAGCAGTTGATTCACTAGGTGTATGAGTTCAAGAGTGCATGTGGAAACAGCTACATGGGCAGTTGACTGTGTGCATGAGTGTATTGATGAGTGAATGGATATCTCAATGCTACATGTCATAGTAAGTACATATGTAAAACACAGTACATGTGAGAGTTGGCATATATAAATAACTGTGCATGAGAGCCACTGAATGTGTGAGTGGTTGTATGGATCATTGTGAACTTGTATCAGGGATTGTATAAGAGAGTAAATATGTGTTAGTATATGTTTCAATAAGTAAGGTGTGTATAACTGTATAGTTGAAGAAATGGAGGTGAGATTGTTTCTTTGCATGACTGACTAGGTGTGTGAGTAACTCCATGGATGAGTGACAGTGTGTGAGTGTCTGTATACACTGAGTGTATCTAAGGTTATATTAGAGTCTGAAGAGGTTTATCGTATTAGCACAAGAATGATGTCAAATGAGATGTCATCATTGATGTCATCAGTGATGTCATTTGAGATGTCATCAGTGATGTCATCAGTGATGTCACTGACCATGTCATGAATGATGTAATATGTGACATGATCAGCAGTGGATTGCGGGTGCGCGATATATAGTTAGTGCAACTAACTATATATGGAATTTCAATGGTTTTGTGTGAGTAAAATAAGGTTTTTTAAATGCTAATTCCTAACTATATATGGTCTATAACCTATGGTTTTTTTCAGTGAATTTTCAAGGTTTTGTAAATGCTAATTCCTAACTATATATGGTCTATAACCTATGGTTTTTTCAGTGAATTTCAATGGTTTTTTAATAGCAAATATCATAAACTGTCGAATGTCAAGTACGTGGTAAGTAAAAACATTTTCGTGTTTATGCACACTGATCTGCTTTGAATGCTGCCCCCCACCCCTCATTTCTATTAGGAGTATTCTCTCATTGCAGATAGTGAAGGGTAGTTAACGCAGGCCTTTGCCCCCGTTGTAATCCGTCGTGCCTGCTTCTCTCTCCATTTGATTGATTGTTCTCTTTGGTTCATTCTCTATTTACAAACAAGCACAGAGTCGCAATACTCTGTTTAGTCTTTGCAGATAGCGAAAAATCGTGTAAAAAAACAAAAGGAATCGAGCAAAATCAGAAGGCCACTAATGGGATCTCTTTTTGACCTCGCTAAAATAGAAACATTAGGAACAACCTGTTGAAAATAGCAATGTGTATGTACATAAGCGGCGTTCATTTGTGTTCACAGTACCCCTTGTTGATTGTTTGAATCGAGCATTGAATTGTTCGAAGTTGGTTCTCTTAAGGATCTTCTCTGCCTGCAAACGAGGAAGAATAGGAATATTCTCTTTCCCTTTGCAGATAGTGAAGGGTAGGTAACGCAAGCCTTTAACACGTCGTACCTATTTCATTCCTCATTGATTGATTGATTGTCCGAACATTGACTGTTTGGGAATTAGTTCTTTTTGGAGGTATTCCCTGTTTGCAAATAAACGTAGGAAAATCTTTGCAAGTAGTGAAAGGGTACGTAATGCGGACCTTTCTCCCCCGTTGTAATCTGTCATGCCTATCTACTCCCCACTGATTGATGCACCTGTTTCACCCGGACCATTTACTAGAGATAGGTCATCTGGCCCGACCAGAGAGCACCCCTAGTGAAAAGGACATATGCAATAATAACGAAGTGATCACTGTATCCTGTTAACAGAAACTTTAGCATGAAACAACCTGGAAAGAAAAGAATAGGAAAACGAAAATCAGTAGGCCACTGATGAACTTTTTATTAAATAACAAACAAAGAAACGATAACAATACGTAATGATAAAACCTATTATTGTCCTAGAAACAAGAAACGTTAGAAGTAAGCCCGTAATAAGAAACCTGAAAACATCGCCCCTCACTGCCCCAAAACGTGTCTGTCCCACCGCCTGCCACGGCCAAATAACGGCAAACTGGGAAATATAGAAGTCAGCAGACATCCGCCCCATTCTAGAAACTTCCAAAGGGCAACAGGTTTTCGGCTACGCCCAGCCGGAAGCAACACATATAAGGCGGGTCCTGCTGCCACGCCTCGGCCAGGAGATCATCACGTAGGGTGTAGCCGGAGGAGAGGCCGAGGCCAGCGGGACCCGGCCAGGGGGATTGACAACACTGGAGAGTTTCAGGGGGGGGGAATGTCCGTGTCCTCGACCCTCCCCTCTCTCTCCCAGTCCGGCCGCGGTGGCCCTTGAGAGTTGCAGGTTGTCCCTCCACACTCTCTCCCGGTCCGGCCACCAACGGCCGGGGGCTGGGGCCGACGGGATCCGGCTGCAGCCGATGAGCCAAGGAACCCGTTCATGGGGCCAGAGCAAAGGGCGTCCGGCCGCCATCCACCGGAGGTGCGGCCCAAAGACGGACGGGACATTTCTTCTTTCTTTTATAATGGCTGCGACAACACTGGGGGGGGGATGTCTTGCACATGCCTCCGACCCCCCCCCTCATCCTCATCGCCTGGTCCGGCCATAACAAATGTCAAGCGAGACGCCGTGGGGTGCACTGGGAGGGAGAGACGCTGCGAACAGGCCTCTCCCGCCTCCCCAGGTGGAGGCTTCCCAGCTGCACCCTCAGCGCTCCAGGTGCCCGGAAAAGGGTTCTTCCACTGTGGCAATGCTGCAACGTCTCGCCCGGCAGGGTGGAGCCCGTCTGCTCATTTGACCCCGCGATCGCCAGTAGCTACCGAACTCTCAAAATGGCGGTCGACCTGGCAAGAGCGGGCCCAGCATAAAGAAATGGCCCGGTCACTGGTTGACTCCACCACCGTAGTCCTCCACGACCTTGAAGATTCTAGAGGAGCCGCGGGAGTCTCCGACCCCCGCAGACACCCCCGATGGGGAATGACTGCCATGATCGCCCGTGGAGTGACGAAACTGTATCCGCGGGACGTCGGCGCTCCCATGCTGCCGCCAGCCTCAGTTTGAATGTCTAGAATCCTGCAGACCTCAGTTCCGGTGAAAGCACAGTGTGACCCGGTAGGAAAAATTGTTGCACCCCCTCCCCTTTTTGACTGATAGTTCAAACCACCGATCCTTTCCTTTGCCCTTTTACCGGAACTATGGACTGCCTCCCCCTCTTTTACATTTTCTAGAGAAAACAAAACATTAACCACTACATTAGCATAGCAGTTGACACCAGAACTGTTTTCAAATTGAAAACCAACAACATCTTCAACAGAATCCTTTTTGTTTCTGCTGTGACCCTGCTACAGCACAGGCATTGTCCCCAGCAGTAATTCTGCAATGCCGGTAAGTATAGCTGTGGTGCCTACTGGACTCACTCACCCCCACGGCGCCCCACGCCGTTATTTGCTTGGCGGCAACCTACTAGACATCACCTTCGTGACATCCAGATTTCAGCGCTTTCTGCTGCCTTGGAACTATTCGCACAACAGACCGCTACTGACAATCCACCCCCCGGGACGCCCCACGCCGGATACCCAAATCAGTGCGGCACCCAGGCAACATCTTCTGAATTTTCATAATTTGAAAGAACTAGTAACATGTCCTCATCAGGAATTTCCTCATGAAAAGTCTGCAATGATGATTCTTGTAACTCTATGGTCTCCAAACATTCGATAAATTCGCCATCAAGAGATTGATCAAAAAAATCATTCAAGTCATCTCCTCCTTGTGAGAATATTTCATTATTGGTGCTGTCAATTTCAATAAATGTATTGGATAATTCAAAAGAAATTGCCACGGTCTCTTCGTTGTTTAAATGTTTTTACTGTTTTTGTTTTGTTGTATATATTTATAAGTTATTAAAGTTTTATAATCCTACTACTTTGTTGGAGTGCTATATATTTTTAATATGACACATAATTGTAAAAACTTTGATGTACAAAGAGTCATCCCTAGAATCTTCCGCTTCAGGCTCGGTCCCCTCCCCAATCACAATACAGGATGGTTTTCAGATAGTAGGAACACGTGTGGTGTGACGGATCTCATCGGGTGTGGGCCTTGATCTACTATAACTCCTTTGAAGAGGGGTGATTCTTTACAGCTGGGGCCATAAACTACATCTGCAGGGCTAGCTGATAGCCTGGACAATCGGACACAGAGGAAGAGGAGTGTCAGAGGGTGCGGTAGTGAATAGGGCGAAAGGGAGGTGTCGGGCGGGCACAGAGTGTGATTCTCAGGGAAGAGCAGCGCAGATGGGGGGAGGTTTATTGCCGATGCATAAAACAGAGAGCGGGGGTGACCAGTGCCTGGGGAAGATGCTTGCGAGGGTGGGGAGCCATGCTACGAATCGACAGCGTGCAGAGAGTGGGTCTGGTCAAGGCATCTAAAATGGCTGCCGTGCACGACAAAAGTGTGGCATTTCAAAAAAGGCAAGATGGCGCAGACAATGTTTTTCAACACTTCCTCATTTCCTTCGAATCGAACGTTAACAGACGTTGGTGCATATTACCAAAGTTAAGCGATATTTATCGCTAACGATGCTTAGCAACGAATTTTTTACCGCTAAGCATCGTCAGAAATTATCGAAGATAAACCTTGCTATTATCAAGGTTTATCGCAAATGCGATAAAAAATGGCCGCAATGCATGAATATCGCTAAAAAGTCAGCGATATTCATGCATTACCGAGCTAATGCTCTTAGCCATGTTATCCACCTCCCATTGGATAACATGGCTAAGAACTGCTCAGGGCAGGTGTTAGTTTTTGGAGATATTCGCGCTTAGCGCGAATATCTCCAAAAGTTGGTAATAGGAGATAGATATCTTGCATGTTGTAATGCAAGTTATTGTGGTATATGGAACTCATACCATAATCTCTCAGGAAAGCAGAAACTGATCCTTTTGGGACCGCCTGAGAAGGCCTAGGAGGTGAGGGGTACTCTACTTTGCCCCCTTTTCACGTTCCGAACTATTTTTTTTTACTCTCTTCTGTAATTACACAAAATGGCAGCGATAAGATGCATCAGAGACAGACAGTGAGAGAAAGGAGGCCGGAGATGAAGAAGAGATGTCAAATACACATTGGAGATAATATAGTGGGAGAAGGGAAGTAAATATGAGTAAACTTACCATGTAACATAAAAATGTTGCACTCTATACTATAAGTCTCATTTTATACTACAATCACTTCGCTACAACCTCATAAATTAAAAATAAAAATGAATAATGTCTCAAACAATTTTTGATTTCTAAATATAAATTTATTCTTCTGAATTTTCAAAATTTGAAAGAACTAGTAACATGTCCTCATCAGGAATTTCCTCTTCAATCATCTCATCTGGAATCTCCTCATGAAAAGTCTGCAATGATGATTCTTGTAACTCTATGGTCTCCAAACATTCGATAAATTCGCCATCAACAGATTGATCAAAAAAATCATTCAAGTCATCTCCTCCTTGTGACAATATTTCATTATTGGTGCTCTCAATTTCAATAAATGTAGTGGATAATTCAAAAGAAATTGCCACGGTCTCTTCATTGTGAGCCATTTTATTTTGAAATTGCTTGCTGTAAATTGCAGAAAAAAATAATCACTTTCATTTATCGTTTTTAGTAATACATAATATAAAAGTAACTTTATCAAGTATTTAGTATAACAGAAGGACTGTAAATAAATAACAGAAAACATTTTTCAAATTATCTTCAAGTGTACAACATAGTTCCCCTTACAAATTAACAACTCACCTTTTTAAAAGTAGGAGAAGTGTTAGTACTGTGTAAATCAAACACCAGCAATTGACCACCAAAAATTCCTCACAAATGTACCTCAGACAGTAGTATCACAAAATGGCTGTGGTTTCCTCTCATTTTAGATATATACATAACCAATTAACTTTCATCACACACAAATACAAAACCAAAGTAACATTTTAATTGGTTCTAAATTTCAACACTTTCAAATGTGTTTTCCCCATGCAATTTTCCATAGGACATTTAGATACGTCTACAGCCTGAATGGCTGAACGGAATTACACCAAACTTGGCAAAATGGTACATCAAACCTAAGAGGTCAGGGAGGATCTACTATGCCCCCTTATGGTCATTTGCCCCTTCGCTTTGGCCTCCTCTTGTCTCTCGATCCTACCGAGAGACAAGATGGCGGCCGCTACGGACTGTTTGGAATGTTTACAGACGCCGGAGAACCAATCAGCTTGCCAAAGCTCCGTAACGCGAAAAGTACGCGAAGCGGAGCGCTGTTACAGATATATATCTTTTTTTGAACGTTAATTTCTCAAAATCCACTGGAGCACATATATTGAGACCTAGCAAAGGCACATCGGGCTACCAGTCCCTACAATTGTGCCAAGTTTCGTGCAAATCCATTCAGCCGTTCGATTATGATTATTTTTTTTCTTTTTTTGCCCCGCGGGGCCCTTTTAAAACCTCCACAACAAACCTAGGGGGTCAGGGAGGATCTACTATGCCCCCTTATGGTCATTTGCCCCTTCGCTTTGGCCTCCTCTTGTCTCTCGATCCTACCGAGAGAAAAGATGGCGGCCGCTACGGACTGTTTGGAATGTTTACAGACGCCGGAGAACCAATCAGCTTCGCTTCACAAAGCTCCGTAACGCGAAAAGTACGCGAACTGGAGCGCTGCCTGGTCCGCTGTTACAGATATATATCTTTTTTTGAACGTTAATTTCTCAAAATCCACTGGAGCACATATATTGAGACCTAGCAAAGGCACATCGGGCTACCAGTCCCTACAATTTTGCCAAGTTTCGTGCAAATCCATTCAGCCGTTCGGGCTAAAAGTGAGGCCAACCGCCCTATGGAAAACTCAATGTTAAAAACACGTTTTGGGACCCCCCTTTTTTCTCGGCCCCCCCCTTGACGAACCCCCCCAAATTTTCAGGGGCTGCTCAGAAACAAAATGTTCCATTTTCCTGAAAATTTCAGCCAATTCCGTCCACAAACGCCAAAGTTATTAGACATAGAATTTTCAAAAATCCCATAGAGAAAAAATCCTAACTATATATACCTACTGGCGACCGCCAGTAGGTAATATATATATATATATATATATATATTACCTACTGGCGATAGCCAGTAGGTATATATAGTTAGGATTCTTTTCCATAGGGAAATCGCAACATTCTATTGGGAATAACTTTGGCGCCGGTTGATGAATCTTCCTGAAATTTTCCTTAACTTTGCCTCGCGGCGCTCCGGTCCTTCCCTGAAAGTTTGGGGGGATTCGTCAAGCGGGGGCCGAGATAAAAGGGGGGTCCCAAAACATGTTTTCCCCATGTTAATTTCCATGGGGCGGTTGGACTCACTTTTAGCCCGAACGGCTGAATGGTTTTCCAACAAACTTGGCAAAATTGTAGGGACTGGTAGCCCGATGTGCCTTTGCTATGTCTCAAGATATGTGCTCCAGTGGTTTTTACGAAAATTAACTTTGAAAAAATATATATTGGGCTACATTGGGCTATATATATGTTAGAGCCCAAATGTAGCCCAATGTAGCCCAAAGATGGCCACCAGAGACAAAAAAAACGAATGTAGCCCAAATATCAGCCAGATGTAGCCCAACTATAGCCCAATGACAGAATGTCCCAGAGTGTTCTAAAGAACAACTAGAGCGCTAACAGTCTTACTTATGACAAAAGTATGGCACACCTGAAGTCATCTTGATTGGAATAAAGTGTTAACACTTAAAACATTTAATTTGCAAAGGAACCAAATGAGGGGGTTCATTTTGCCATAGAAATTATGATTAGTGCTGAAGAAAGAAAAATTAGGGCACATTTTGAGTGACATCTCAAATCCTCTTATATTTCATTAAAAAAATTCTGATATGCAGTCTCCCAAGATGGCCACCAGAGACAAAAGAGCCTGTGCTTAAAAACTCTGTTAGCAAAGCAGGCATTTGAGATTTAAAAAATAGTTAGGATTGTTTTCCATAGGGAAATCGCAACATTCTATTGGGAATAACTTTGGCGCCGGTTGAGGAATCTACCTGAAATTTTCCTTACCTTTGCCTCGTGGTGCTCCGGTCCTTCCCTGAAAGTCTGGGGGGGATTTGTCAAGCGGGGGCGAGATAAAAGGGGGTCCCAAAACGTGTTTTCCCCATGTTAATTTCCATGGGGCGGTTGGACTCACTTTTAGCCCGAACGGCTGAATGGTTTTCCACCAAATTTGGCAAAATTGTAGGGACTGGTAGCCCGATGTGCCTTTGCAATGTCTCAAGATATGTGCTCCAGTGGTTTTTACGAAAATTAACTTTGAAAAAATATATATTGGTCTACATTGGGCTATATATATGTTAGAGCCCAAATGTAGCCCAATGTAGCCCAATGTAGCCCAATGTAGCCCAAAGATGGCCACCAGAGACAAAAAAAACAAATGTAGCCCAAATATCAGCCAGATGTAGCCCAACTATAGCCCAACGACAGAATGTCCCAGAGTGTTCTAAAGAACAACTAGAGCGCTAACAGTCTTACTTATGACAAAAGTATGGCACACCTGAAGTCATCTTGATTGGAATAAAGTGTTAACACTTAAAACATTTAATTTGCAAAGGAACAAAATGAGGGGGTTCATTTTGCCATAGAAATTATGATTAGTGCTGAAGAAAGAAAAATTAGGGCACATTTTGAGTGACTTCTCAAATCCTCTTATATTTCATTAAAAAAAATCTGATATGCAGTCTCCCAAGATGGCCACCAGAGACAAAAGAGCCTGTGCTTAAAAACTCTGTTAGCAAAGCAGGCATTTGAGATTTAAAAAACTTTTTAATATATATGAAAACGTTATCCGCTAATAGAATTAGCATTTAAAAAACCTTGCGAATTCAATGAAAAAACCATAGGTTTCAGGCCTTATATAGTTAGGAATTAGCATTTAAAAAGCCTTTGAAATTCACTGAAAAAACCATAGGTTTCAGGCCTTATATAGTTAGGAATTAGCATTTAAAAAAACCTTGCAAATTCACTGAAAAAACCATAGGTTTCAGGCCTTATATAGTTAGGAATTAGCATTTAAAAAACCTTGCAAATTCACTGAAAAAACCATAGGTTTCAGGCCTTATATAGTTAGGAATTAGCATTTAAAAAACCTTGCAAATTCACTGAAAAAACCATAGGTTTCAGGCCTTATATAGTTAGGAATTAGCATTTAAAAAACCTTTGAAATTCACTGAAAAAACCATAGGTTTCAGGAGTTATATAGTTAGGAATTAGCTTTTAAAAAACCTTTGAAATTCACTCAAATATGATTATAGTTAGCTGGACATTTTACTCATGCAAAACCATTGAAATTGCTCCTATATAGTTAGTTGTACTAACTATATTTCGCGCACCCGCAATCCACTGCTAATGATGTCACATATTAGATCATTCATGACATGGTCAGTGACATCACTGATGACATCTCAAATGACATCACTGATGACATCACTGATGACATCATCCACGTGACAATCACATACACCTTTTCATACACTATTACAATTTTTCATCACTCTTTGTAAAATACAGAGTATCATATTTAAATCCATTGTCACAGCAATACAAGTATCTAAAAATCCACTCCGTGATTCATAGATGTATACACTTATCTAATCACTTACCTATGGATTCACTCATACATGCTGTCAATGAACAATGAAACACTATCAAAAATACTTATACATCTATATCGACATTAAACAACAGCACGCATCCTATTCACATATGAAGTCATCCTACTCACTTATGCAAACAATGGATCATACTTACATATTTACTTAGCAAAGCACTTATACAAACACCACTTCTTCTATTCATTTAGATAGTAAGTCATACTTAGTGAATTATAAAATCATTATTACAAGTATACAGTTATCCATACAGTCACTCACACAATCATTGTGTCTTATGTATACTTATTTATATACAACAACTGACACATACACTGCCTTTTATTTTTCTAGTTTGTTGGACCTGTACCATTGAGAAATATATTTTCTCATCACCACACCCATAAAGATATTCACTCACCCAAACAACTGTTAGAACATGTAGTTTTAACTTCATATATCTACTGAATCAACTAGTCACACATCTTTGAACAGTCACACACCCCCCACCGAACCACACACACTTTCACACTCCCATACAAATACTCAGTTAACTAATCAATAACTAATATAGACTTTCACATAGCTAGTAACCAACTATAGAATCAGTTTACACAACAACTGACAAAGTGATACAGATATTCACACAGTTTAGTCACTATCCACTATATTTAGTGACACATTATAAATTGGTCAAGTAAACAGTCAATTACACTGCTACTAAATCCTCTATCCAAATATTTATTTATATATATCCACTTATTCTTCAATGCAAATTGCTATATATATAATGCATATTTAAATAACAAAGCAAACCACATTCACTGGATGATGTCATCAGTGATGTCATCAGTGATGTCATTTGAGATGTCATCAGTGATGTCACTGACCATGTCATGAATGATCTAATATGTGACATCATCAGCAGTGGATTGCGGGTGCGCGAAATATAGTTAGTACAACTAACTATATAGGAGCAATTTCAATGGTTTTGTATGAGTAAAATGTCCAGCTAACTATAACACCACTAAAACTTATAGTTTTTTGAGTGAATTTCAAAGGTTTTTAAAAGCTAATTCCTAACTATATAACTCCTGAAACCTATGGTTTTTTCAGTGAATATATATATATATATATATATATATATATATTCACTGAAAAAAACCATAGGTTATAGACCATATATAGTTAGGAATTTGCATTTACAAAACCTTGAAAATTCACTGAAAAAACCATAGGTTAGAGACCATATATAGTTAGCTGGACATTTTATTGACATAAAACCAATGAAATTCCATATATAGTTAGTTGCACTAACTATATATCGCGCACCCGCAATCCACTGCTGATGATGTCACATATTACATCATTCATGACATGGTCAGTGACATCACTGATGACATCACTGATGACATCTCAAATGACATCACTGATGACATCACTGATGACATCTCAAATGACATCACTGATTACATCATCTAGTGTCTGTGTGTTTTTGTAAAGTTTAAATATGTTTTACATATTGAAGAATGAGTGGATGTATGGAAGACTGAGTGTGTGTGTGGCTGGCTGGGAGGTGTGTGACTCTGTGCATATCAATGTGTACTTGTATCAGTGATTGTATAAGAGAGTAAGTATGTGTTAGTATATGTGTGAAAAGTATGGTGTTCTGTGTTTAACTGTATAGATGAGGAAATCGAAGTGTGATTGATTCTTCACAGGACTGACTAGGTGTATGAGTGCATATGATAGTGTTGTAATAATGAGTGACTGTATGTATGAGTGATTGTATGGGTGAATGAGTGAATGTGTGTGTAGACGTAGGAATCAGTGAGTGCGTATGTAGTAACTGGTATTGGTGTGTCATGATGTCATCAGTGATGTCATCAGTGATGTCATTTGAGATGTCATCAGTGATGTCATCAGTGATGTCACTGAAGTATGGTGTTCTGTGTTTAACTGTATAGATGAGGAAATGGAAGTGTGATTGATTCTTTACAGGACTGACTAGGTGTGTGAGTAACTCCATGGATGAGTGGCAGTGTGTGAGTGTCTGCATAGGTGTATGAGTGCATATGATAGTGTTGTAATAATGAGTGACTGTATGTATGAGTGATTGTATGGGTGAATGAGTGAATGTGTGTGTAGACGTAGGAATCAGTGAGTGCGTATGTAGTAACTGGTATTGGTGTGTCATGATGTCATCAGTGATGTCATTTGAGATGTCATCAGTGATGTCATTTGATATGTCATCAGTGATGTCATCAGTGATGTCACTGACCATGTCATGAATGATGTAATATGTGACATCATCAGCAGTGGATTGCGGGTGCGCGATATATAGTTAGTGCAACTAACTATATATGGAATTTCATTGGTTTTATGTCAATAAAATGTCCAGCTAACTATATATGGTCTCTAACCTATGGTTTTTTCAGTGAATTTTCAAGGTTTTGTAAATGCAAATTCCTAACTATATATGGTCTATAACCTATGTTTTTTTCAGTGAATTTCATTGGTTTTTTAAAAGCTAATATCTATAGCTGTAAAATATATTCTTTATTACGTGACGTATCACGTAGCCACGTGAGACGCCTCATGGCGCGTCGCATAACCGTGACGTATCGGCTCTGCAGCGCAAACAAAACCCGTAACGTAAGCGTGACGGAGCACGCTTACAGCTATATATATATTTTTTAACCTTAATTAGACAAAATCCACACGTGCACATATCTTGAGGCCTTGCAAAGGCACATCAAACAAACAGTCCCTACAATTTTGCCAAGTTTGCTGGAAATCTATTCCCTTAATTTTTTTTTTACTGTATCTCTTGGTTTTCCCCTTGTTACGCTTACCGGGACGCTACCCGGTACGCGAACCGGACGCTCCAAAAACACAAGATGGCGTACTCCCGTTACGCTGCCGGTTAGCTGCCCGGTTCGCGTACCGGGAAGCGCCTCTCCCGCGAAAAATCGCGGGGGACTTTAATATCCTCCTCATCAATCCTAGGGGGTCAGGAGGGGTTTACCTTGCCCCCTTTCCTTCATTTCCCCCTTCTTTTTTCACCACATCTTGTCTCTCGAACCTACCGAGAGACAAGATGGCGGCCGCTCCGGACTGTTTACAATGTTGACAGCTACGCTGCCGGTTAGCTGCCCGGTGAGCGGCCCGGTGAGCTGCCCGGTGAGCTGCCCGGTGAGCTGCCCGGTTCACGTACCGGGACGCGCCTCTACGGCGTAAAATCGCAAAAAAATTAATTTTTTTATTTTTTGCCCCGCGGGGCACTTTAATATCCCCCTCATCAATCCTAGGGGGTCAGGAGTGGTCTACCTTGCCCCCTTTCCTTCATTTCCCCCTTCGTTTTTCACCACATCTTGTCTCTCGATCGTACCGAGAGACAAGATGGCGGCCGCTCCGGACTGTTTAGAATGTTGACAGACACCGGAGAGCCAATCAGCTTCGCTTCGCGAAGTTCCGTTACGCGTCAGGTACGCGAACCGGGGCGCTAACCGGAGCGCTGTCACAGATATATATATTTTTTTAAACGTTAATTTCTCAAAATCCACTGGAGCACATATATTGAGACATAGCAAAGGCACGTCGGGCAAACCATATCTACAATTTTGCCAAGTTTCATGTAAATCTATTCAGCCGTTCGAGCTAAAAGTGAGTCCAACCGCCCTATGGAAAAATGAATGGGAAAAACGCGTTTTGGGACGCCCCTTTTTTCTCGGCCCCCCTTGACGAAACCCCCCCCAAAATTTTCAGGGGCTGCTCAGAAACAAAATGTGCCATTTTCCTGAAAATTTCAGCCAATTCCGTCCACAAACGCCAAAGTTATTAGACATAGAATTTTCAGAAATCCCATAGAGAAAAAATCCTAACTATATATACCCACTGGCTATCGCCAGTAGGTAATATACATATATAAACATATATAATCTGCATATCTATATAAATATAAATGCATGCATACATATACATATATGCATACATATGCATGTTATTTACATGAAAGTTTTAAAAACACTAATAAAAGCAAAGCTAAAAAGCCACCTCATTACAAACAGAATGGCTTTAACTTAAACGAGGGCGAGATCTATTGCATTTTCAATGCTTGTTTACTTTGGTTCTACCAAGAAGGCATTCAGATGTGTCACACATTTGCCATAAATTCTGAATGTTAGCACTCTAGTTGCTCATTAGATCACTGTAGTAAAGCTAGTGCTCACCAGGGAAGTCTGCTGCTAATCATGGTTTGCAGCCATTTTCCCGCATTTTTTATCCCGCAGACTTTCAGTCCGCATACCATTATCCCGCAAGGTCATTGACCTCGCATACCATTATTCCGCATTGTTTCAAAACGCATGTGCATTTATCGAGAATGCCTTTACAAAGAATTACGTTTTAAAGGCATGTATGGTAAATGCATTTGCGTTGTGAAAACCACGATGACGAGAGAGGTAAGTGGGTTTGTGTTAATTTTTTCGTGGGTTAGTAATTGTGTAGTGTAGTGTAGTGTTGTGTAGTGTAGTGTAGTGTTGTGTTAGTGTAGTGTAGAGTTGTGGTGGTTGTTTAGTGTAGGGTCATGCTGGGGGTAGTGTTTTAGGGTTTAGGGTTGTGTTGTAGTGTTTGCGTAGTGTAGGGTCATGCTGGGGGTAGTGTTTTAGGGTTTAGGGTAGTGTTGTAGTGTTTGCGTAGTGTAGGGTCATGCTGGGGGTAGTGTTTTAGGGTTTAGGGTTGTGTTGTAGTGTTTGCGTAGTGTAGGGTCATGCTGGGGCTAGTGTTTTAAGGTTTAGGGTAGTGTTGTAGTGTTTGCGTAGTGTAGGGTCATGCTGGGCGTAGTGTTTTAGGGTTTAGGATAGTGTTGTAGTGTTTGCGTAGTGTAGGGTCATGCTGGTGGTAGTGTTTTAGGGTTTTGGGTAGTGTTGTAGTGTAGGGTCATGCTGGGGTGTAGTATTTTAGGGTTTAGGGTAGTGTTGTAGTGTTTGCGTAGTGTAGGGTCATGCTGGGGGTAGTGTTTTAGGGTTTTGGGTAGTGTTGTAGTGTTTGCGTAGTGTAGGGTCATGCTGGGGGTAGTGTTTTAGGGTTTTGGGTAGTGTTGTAGTGTTTGCGTAGTGTAGGGTCATGCTGGGGTGTAGTGTTTTAGGGTTTTGGGTAGTGTTGTAGTGTTTGCGTAGTGTAGGGTCATGCTGGGGTGTAGTGTTTTAGGGTTTTGGGTAGTGTTGTAGTGTTTGCGTAGTGTAGGGTCATGCTGGGGGTAGTGTTTTAGGGTTTTGGGTAGTGTTGTAGTGAGGGTCATGCTGGGGGGTAGTGTTTTAGGGTTTTGGGTAGTGTTGTAGTGTTTGCGTAGTGTAGGGTCATGCTGGGGGTAGTGTTTTAGGGTTTTGGGTAGTGTTGTAGTGTTTGCGTAGTGTAGGGTCATGCTGGGGGTAGTGTTTTAGGGTTTAGGGTAGTGTTGTAGTGTTTGCGTAGTGGAGGGTCATGCTGGGGTGTAGTGTTTTAGGGTTTTGGGTAGTGTTGTAGTGTTTGCGTAGTGTAGGGTCATGCTGGGGGTAGTGTTTTAGGGTTTACGGTAGTGTTGTAGTGTTTGCGTAGTGTAGGGTCATGCTGGGGGTAGTGTTTTAGGGTTTAGGGTTGTGTTGTAGTGTTTGCGTAGTGTAGGGTCATGCTGGGGGTAGTGTTTTAGGGTTTAGGGTTGTGTTGTAGTGTTTGTGTAGTGTAGGGTCATGCTGGGGGTAGTGTTTTAGGGTTTAGGGTAGTGTTGTAGTGTTTGCGTAGTGTAGGGTCATGCTGGGGTGTAGTGTTTTAGGGTTTTGGGTAGTGTTGTAGTGTTTGCGTAGTGTAGGGTCATGCTGGGGGTAGTGTTTTAGGGTTTAGGGTAGTGTTGTAGTGTTTGTGTAGTGTAGGGTCATGCTGGGGGTAGTGTTTTAGGGTTTAGGGTAGTTTAGTTGTTTAGTGTATGCTAAAGGCATATTCGTTCTAAAAGTTTTCATTATTTTAATTTGCGGCCTAATAGTACATGCGGGATTTCGTCATATATTCGCTAATCATACTTTCTATGGCAAAATGAACCCCCTCATTTTGTTCCTTTTTAAATTAAATGTTTTAAGTGTTAACACTTTATTCCAATCAAGATGACTTCAGGTGTGCCATACTTTTGTCATAAGTAAGACTGTTAGCGCTCTAGTTGTTCTTTAGAACACTCTGGGACATTCTGTCATTGGGCTATAGTTGGGCTACATCTGGCTGATATTTGGGCTACATTTGTTTTTTTTGTCTCTGGTGGCCATCTTTGGGCTACATTGGGCTACATTGGGCTACATTTGGGCTCCAACATATATATAGCCCAATGTAGCCCAATATATATTTTTCAAAGTTAATTTTCGTAAAAACCACTGAAGCCTATATCTTGAGACATAGCAAAGGCACATCGGGCTACCAGTCCCTACAATTTTGCCAAGTTTGGTGTAAATCCATTCAGCCGTTCGGGCTAAAAGTGAGGCCAACCGCCCTATGGAAAACTCAATGTTAAAAACACGTTTTGGGACCCCCCTTTTTTCTCGACCCCCCCTGGACGAACCCCCCCCCCAATTTTCAGGGGCTGCTCAGAAACAAAATGTGCCATTTTCCTGAAAATTTCAGCCAATTCCGTCCACAAACGCCAAAGTTATTAGACATAGAATTTTCAAAAATCCCATAGAGAAAAAATCCCCTGAAAATTGGGGGGGGGTTCGTCCAGGGGGGGTCGAGAAAAAAGGGGGGTCCCAAAACGTGTTTTTAACATTGAGTTTTCCATAGGGCGGTTGGCCTCACTTTTAGCCCGAACGGCTAAATGGATTTACACCAAACTTGGCAAAATTGTAGGGACTGGTAGCCCGATGTGCCTTTTGTAGGTCTCAATATATGTGCTACAGTGGATTTTGAGAAATTGACGTTTAAAAAAAGATATATATCTGTAACAGCGGACCGGGCAGCGCTCCAGTACGCGTACTTTTCGCGCAACGGAGCTTTGTGAAGCGAAGCTGATTGGTTCTCCGGCGTCTGTAAACATTCCAAACAGTCCGTAGCGGCCGCCATCTTGTCTCTCGGTAGGATCGAGAGACAAGAGGAGGCCAAAGCGAAGGGGCAAATGACCATAAGGGGGCATAGTAGATCCTCGCTGACCCCCTAGGTTTGATGTGGAGGTTTTAAAAGGGCCCCGCGGGGCAAAAAAAAAAAATAATAATAATAATCGAACGGCTGAATGGATTTGCACGAAACTTGGTAAAATATTAGGGACTGGTAGCCCGATGTGCCTTTGCTAGGTCTCAATATATGTGCTCCAGTGGATTTTGAGAAATTAACGTTCAAAAAAAGATATATATCTGTAACAGCGCTCCGCTTTGCGTAACGGAGGTTTGCGAAGCTGATTGGTCATTCTGTCACTGGGCTATAGTTGGGCTACATCTGGCTGATATTTGGGCTACATTTGTTTTTTTTGTCTCTGGCGGCCATCTTTGGGCTACATTGGGCTACATTGGGCTTCATTGGGCTACATTGGGCTACATTTGGGCTCCAACATATATATAGGCCAATGTAGCCCAATATATATTTTTCAAAGTTAATTTTCGTAAAAACCACTGGAGCATATATCTTGAGACATAGCAAAGGCACATCGGGCTACCAGTCCCTACAATTTTGCCAAGTTTCGTGGAAATCCATTCAGCCGTTCGAGCTAAAAGTGAGTCCAACCGCCCTATGGAAATGAAGGAAATGAATGGGTAATTTGTAATTAGCAAATAGCTCATCGCAAACTAGGAATGGTAAAGAATCTCTATTTATTCCTTAAAGTTCGCTATTTAGGAAATGCAAAAAACTTTGATGATACATATGGCGGTTCATCTCTAACAAGATAAGAAGCATAGGGATAGATTTATGATGACTGGCGCATCACCAGGGATGTGTTAGTCATTCTGTGCCGCTGTTCCGTCACCTATGGTGTGCTGCATTTACAATGCGGCGCATCATGGGGCAAAAACAGCACAGATGCGTGATGTATCTGTGCCGTAAAGGTGGCGCATTGCTGGAGTTGTATCGCAAGTGTGATGAAGCTCCAGCAAGTGTCGGGGGTGCCCCTGTCGCAGGGTTTCTGTTCTCACACAGAACTGTGGACAGAGGATTGGAACCTCGGCGAATTAGGGTGTCCCAAAACTCACCTTAGTAGTCAAAAACCCCTTAGCAAGCTAGGTACAGTGTCACATTGGATATAACAAACTCTCAATGTTTAGACAATCCAGAATATGAACTTATAGTACCTCAGGATACGTGGAACTCATGAACAGTCGGTCGTTATATATTTCTTAGAAACCAGAACATGGAGTTAAGAAGAACACATGTGTATTTGAAATGTTTATTTACTAATGCCGTCTTCTCAGGCGTAGTATCTTAGATAATACAAGTACACATATTATCAGTAGCAAAATTACCAGCATAGTTACTAGTACATAAAAAGCGAATGGTGACAGTATGTTAACATGCTGTAAATGAATAAGAGTTAGCAACACTTATAAGCAGCCACGGGCCGTGGAGGGAGTTACGGTGGGGCAGGGAGGCGGGGAGGGGGAGGGGCAGGGTGGAGAGGGCTCCACCCTGCTCCTCCCCCTCCCCGCCTCCCTGCCGCACCGTAACTCCCTCCACGGCCCGCGGCTGCTTATATCTCACCCTCCCTAATACACATATTATATTATTTGCTAAGAAGGTCTGTTTGTGTTGGTTTAGGGCGTGCCCATACTTTAGTGTCTTAGATTTGAAGGAATCACATCAGCATACACCAGCTCTCTCTTCATGTGAACCGCATCAACTGTTGTGTATGTGTGTTCGGCAAAGCAATATAAAACCCGCCTCATGCCCAGAATTGGCAGAAGCTGCACTTATGTTATGAGTATGAAGTCGTGGAGATCAGACCTCATAACAATTCTGTATCGTGTTGTTCTTGAAACTTCAGCACTCGCTGTACAGATATAGTTTAACAAGCAAAGCAGATAGTAGAGCAATAACATATTATTCTCATGTAAACCACGATGAACTACTAGGTTGAAAGCTAAAGCAACAACTAAGTGTCGTGTGCAGAAGTTGCAAAAAAGGAAAAATGGCGTTTAAACCGGTAATGAGCCCATGCTAACTTAACACGGTGTAAAGATATCCAGGACCTAGATGACACCTCCCCATGATCCGGAAACGAACTGAATAAGATAATAGAAGTGCCATCTCATGAGAGCAGATTGCAACTTTATATGTGGACGGTCCGCAAGGTAAAACATTAAAAACTAGGAAAATTTAATGCTAAAGAAAAATAAAACAGCCAAGTACTTTATCGAGTCTTAAGCCAATAGGCAAGCTAAATAATAAAAACTTGACAAATAAGTCAATGAATTGTCAATGAAATGCTAGTACTCAGCATATCAAACATGAAAAAGGTCTATGACATAACTGTGTATGCAAAATAAGCTGCAACAGCCTCCAATAGGAAGTCACCGTCTTCATCCGAAAAGAGTTCAGCCATCCAATTTAAAAGCGGAAAAGAACATACGTGCTCTCCCAGCACCGGATCCTCTATCACCATCAGAGGACAGCTCGGTGGGTTTTCAAGAAAGCTCTGTTCCAAGAAAGACTGTGTTGCCGCCAGTAAATTCCAGGGACCAATTAGTCCATGCATCAATGCCACAGCCATAATCCTTTCGCCAGGACAAACCAACTCGTGAGTAATGATAGGAGTCATCAGCTGATTAAAGTCGACGTCAGGAGAAACCGGTCCGCAGAGACACAAATCAATGGCCCAATCGAAATCACAGGTCAGGCAGTGAAATACAGGCTGGACACAGGTGAAGTAGGAGAATCGAAAAGATAATCCATATGCCGTGCTTAATATCGCCAACGGCATTGTGCCATAATATTCTAGCATGCGATTGCGGAACAGTGTCAGCAGCTGCAGGGCGGGAGCTTGCACAGGAGGGACATCCATATTTAAAAATGTAAAAAAGCACAAGAGCGTCCGCTGGTAATGCAAGTAAAAATGGGAATCCACGAAGCAGAGTGGAAAAAATAGAATGAAAGAAAGCAGGGATGACTCCAAAGATTTTCTCAAATGAAGTCACGAGACCACTGGTAACAACTTTAAAAAAGTGCGCCAGGGCCTTTGTGGAGGACGCGTCAAAGATAGTCCGAACCATGTCGCTGAAATGCAAAGGCGAATCAGTATTTAAAAGGGTCTGCACCTCTGTACGGGTGTTCGCTATGTGAAGCACGAAAGTTTCACGGGCCGAACTCAAGGCCACCTCTCTCTGAGACAAAAGAGCTCTTATTCTTGCCATGCCGTTGAAATGTGCTCCCAAGGTTGGTATTTGTGGCCAGATTGAAAACTCCCTATGTTCATGTGTGGGAGGAAATAGAACATTTCTTCAGCAAATAACCCGTTCACTTACTGTTACGATAAAAGGAATACTTTTAATTAACCCAGAACAATCTTCATTATTGAGCATCAAATAACTACCATTTTCCAACAACTTGAACGTGGGGATGATAGCAGGAACTGGCGTGCCTTGCAACACGCAAGCCATATTTGGTCGGTGTTTGTTGCATGAACCGTGTAACTGTATGTGCCTACACATTAGTGAATGATCTGGCGTCTCAGTGCATTCCTCTCCATTCAGATAAACTTCTTGATCATCTTTGAAACATCTGTATGTGTATGGAAGCGACCAGACCTCATGAAGAAAAGCACTACCTAAAGGTTCATAACGACCTATTGGTATATATTTCATACAATTTGAAAACTTATATAAAGCAAAAGGCAGCTTTATTAAACCGTGGATAAGGCACGTTGCCAAAAAAACCGCAATCCTCTGCTGATGATGTCACTGAGCATGTCATGAATGATGTAATATGTGACATCATCAGCAGTGGATTACGGGTAATAGTATCTCTAGTTTACTCCCCTATTCTTTTAACATAAGTGTCTGTTTCCTTCCCTTATACTTACTGTTTTTTTTTTTTTTTTAATTTTTGGTTCACTTCCGGTTCGCGTACCGGCGAGCGAACTGGGAAGTGAACTACGAGAAATAGAGGTTGGCACAGTTCCAAATATTGTACCAATTTTTTAATAACGGGGAGGTAGTTCTGAAAAGAACTTTTTTTTTAATTGTTTTTGTTTTATATTTTTTTTATTATTTTTCTGAACATTTTTTTACTTTTTTTGAATTTTTCTGAACAGTTTTATATTTTTGGGGGTTTTTCTTGCAGGGGGCAATGAAAACGATTCATTGTAAAGGGCTCAACAGGAGCAACAAAACAAAAAAAAAGTATTTATTATTTGGGGCGTTTCGTGCAAACTTGCATATGATAGTCA
Source organism: Lissotriton helveticus (assembly GCF_964261635.1). Classification (NCBI taxonomy): domain Eukaryota; kingdom Metazoa; phylum Chordata; class Amphibia; order Caudata; family Salamandridae; genus Lissotriton; species Lissotriton helveticus. Next base: position 1,152,323,269 of record NC_136070.1, read on the forward strand.
ATAGCTCTGTTGATCAGAGTGATGCTTCTTTCTCCGTAGCAAATGAATCCATTGCAATGTACGCAGACGTGTTTTACTTCATGAAATCTCGTTTGAATATTTGGCACCATCTCCCTGCCCTCTGGTCCCGTTACTTCCGGTACAACAGATCTTCTGGCCATAATAGGGAGATTATCTAGGTCGTTACGAAACTGTGCAGCACTGTAGTTGTTAGGATGCCACCTAGTCATATGGCGATGCATTGTGTAGTTTCCGAAACTGTATTTTTTGTCGGTCCCTCTGGACAGTCTATCTTGACATATAAGGCAAGTTACGTATCTTGCATTTACTTTTTTCTGACCTTTGGGAATTTTAAAAAATTGCCAAATGAAGTTTTCTTTCCGGTGAGACGTCCTGGGCTCCTCAGGCAAATAGTGCCTCTCTTCGTGCTCGTCGTCCTGTTCTTCTTCTTCCTCTTCTTGCTGAATTATAACTTGAGCAGGTGGTCCACTCTTCCTTGGATGTGGTGGAGGTGGTGGGGAAGCACCAGCTGAAGCTACTAAAGAAGCCATTGCTCACTGGTAACAAAGGGTCTTTCTCTCACAAAGATGAAAGTCAGAGTGAGGAAAGAAGGAGGGGTTTTCATCATTTGGGAAAAACAATAGTTCTCAACCAATGAAAAGTGTTCATTTTAGATTATATGACCTAGTCTTACATCATTAGGAAACCAAAAGCGAAATGAACCAATGAAAAGTGTTATTACCAAGTCACATGACCTGCTGTGTTTACGTTAAGCGCTTTGCAGGGCCTCCAGGTTTGCTTCCAGAAACCTGTGCTTTGCGACTCGGTAAGCGTACCAGTTCGCTAACGTAGCACGTCATATGACGTATCACGCGACAACGCGAAACATCATGCGGACGGGAGGCGTCACGATGTTGTTTTCTAACGCGGCAGTTGCGGTAAAGAAACGTTTACCGGCTCGCGGTCTATTTCGCGGCATCAAGGTCAGCTAACGGGAAGCTTCCCGATTCGCGAAGCGGGAACGAAGAAAAAAAAATATTTAAATTTTTTTTTATTAATAAACATATAAAATATATTTTTGGATTTAAAGAAGAATACATTTTACAGCTACAGATATTAGCTGTTAAAAAACCAATGAAATTCACTGAAAAAACCATAGGTTATAGACCATATATAGTTAGGAATTAGCATTTAGAAAACCTTATTTTACTCACACAAAACCATTGAAATTCCATATATAGTTAGTTGCACTAACTATATATCGCGCACCCGCAATCCACTGCTGATGATGTCACATATTACATCATTCATGACATGGTCAGTGACATCACTGATGACATCACTGATGACATTTCAAATGACATCACTGATGACATCACTGATGACATCTCAAATGACATCACTGATGACATCATGACACACCAATACCAGTTACTACATACGCACTCACTGATTCCTACGTCTACACACACATTCACTCATTCACCCATACAATCACTCATACATACAGTCACTCATTATTACAACACTATCATATGCACTCATACACCTATGCAGACAGTCACACACTGCCACTCATCCATGGAGTTACTCACACACCAAGTCAGTCCTGTAAAGAATCAATCACACTTCCATTTCTTCATCTATACAGTTAAACACAGAACACCATA